>NC_140492.1:115093621-115791121 GCF_964271855.1 Acomys minous | reverse complement strand
AGTAACATGGCTGCCTAGACAAGGAGACCAGCAGCACTGATTTACACGCCAGTGTGGGAAGGAGAAATCTCACGAGGCCTCACAGCAGGAAATTAATAGCTTCTGAGAGAGGGATTCTTGAGAGACAAGGTTCCTGATAGGTTATCCAATCTCAAGAGATCACCTTTAAACATACATGTTTGTTTTACACACACACACACACACACACACACACACACACACACACACACACACACATGAGTTGTAGCAGGGAAATAAAGGAGGGAGGGTGACAGAAATACAATTCAATGTATGAGATTCTTTTACAGAATTAAAACATTTAAATATAAGAAAAGAACAGAAAATTAGGAGGAGCGGGGATGAATATAATCAAAATACATTGTATGTATGTATGAGCTTCTCAAAGATTTAATAAAATAACGTATTTAAGAAGCAATAGTCTGTTTAATTGAGAAAACAAGACATTTGCACAAGTTGTTTTGGACAAGGATACTGAATTTGCAGCTTAATAGAAAACTTAAGGTCTGTTAGTTGCATCTACCGGGAGAACGGACACCACTCACAGCAATCAGCCTGTCCACATTCCGGAGAAGGTCCGCATCACTCTGAAGGGTACCTTCTGTACCTCCAATAACCTCTGAAGGTTATTGGAAAGGGCTCCAGAGGAGGGAATTCAATCACATGAGTGTCAAGCCAAGTCTCGTGGAAAGAAGCAGAAGAGGCTCTGGGCAGACACATGGTGGAGAACACACAGACTCTGGCTACTGTGTGAACTATCTGTGGACATGTTCAGAGCACCGGTCAAGGGTGTTTCCCTGGACCTCGGTTACAGACGGGGGCTGTGCATGCTCTTTCGTGCACCAACGCTGTTATTCAGGAGAACGGGTATTGGTTGAAATAGAAGTTTCTTAGAAAATATATTCATAGTTCGGATGATGACAGGTGTCCCTTGTTTTGTTTGTCAAGCCAAGAAGGATGAACTAATCCTTAAAGGACATGCCGTTGAACTTGTTTCAACTTCACTGGCTTTGATTGAACAACTACAGCAGTTCAAAACATGGATATCAGGAAGGATTTGGCCCGCATCGATGAGTTGGAGAAAGAAACTATGCAGCCTGCTGATGAACAAGTTACCCTGCTCCAGAAATCAGATACCAGATTCTAAGTATGATTTGTGGTGTCTTTAGGGACAATAAAAGACTTCTATTAAAAATGCTAACTTTTCACAAATGTTTTCAAATTGGCCCAAACTCAAAGAAAATTTAATTGGAGGATGGGTGGGCCTAATTTCCCGGACTTCACTAATTTTGAAGGTCAAAACAAAAGGATCCTGTGTTGAATTTCTATTGTTGTGGAAAGATGTTTGCAAATGTCAACAGGTTTCAAGGAGTATCTGTGTGAACAACTTTCCTACAGCCATCTTTGAAGAGTTAATTTACTTGCTACAGAAGTAATTTTTGTCAATAAATTACTACTTATTGCTGTTCTTGTGAAGGACAGTCGTGAAAAGTTTGCCGGTATATCATGGGATTCTCAAAGTTGTGAATGCTTGAGTTGTAATGAGTTTATGTTACAACTATTTATATACTTATAACAGTTTAAATATTTATATTTAGCTTAATTTTCATCAAGCTTCACTGTATACCACCCATCATTTTAGCATCCATAGACCGTCACTATTTAACTTTTCTATTCAAAATTTTTTTCTACCTGAGCTAAAATGGGATCCATTTGTTTATGCTACAATCTCTCTGGGCAACAAATACTTCTAATTTTCTCTTTTGTTTTGAAAATAGAATTGCTCATTATTTAAAGGTGCTTGGATCCTTATTTATTCTCTTGGAAAGGAGTTTACATTAGGGAAATTTTTTAAAAACTGAAAACTCTCAAAAAAAACTCTTTTAACTTTCTGATTGTAGCTAACACACACACACATACACACACATGCACACACACACACGCACACATATACACACACTCACACACACACACGCACACACACATGTGTACACATGTACACACACAAATGCATGCATGCACACACTCACGCACACACACATGCGTACACATGTACACACACATGCACGCATGCACACAATCATGCACGCATATATGCGCACGTTTTTACATACACTTATAAAATAATACATTTCCCCATCTCTCTTTCATACTTCCCTAGTGTTATCTATCTCTTCTCCTTCTCTCTTTCTCTGCACCATCGTCCTCCACTGTCCTCCCCAGGTGAAGTCCCCTCACTTTTCTCTGCTTCCCCCACTTCAGAGCACCTGGGTTTTATCTTCCCGGTCTCTAGAGCCCGTCCTCCCCTCCCCCGGGGTCTTTGTCTGTATTCCTGGCTTCTGTAGTTGTTCCTTCAGTTTAGATACCCAAATATAATAATTCAGGGAGAATGTGTGGTATGAGATGCCCCATTCTGTGTAATGTTTTCCAGTTTTTATATATTCACCTGTAAACTGCATGGTATCGGTTTCCTTTACAGCTAGATAAAACTCCACTGTGTGTGGCACTTTTCATCCTCTATTCATGAGCTGAAGGACAGTTAGGCTGCTTTCCTTGCTTTTTCTTGCTATAGTGAATAGAGTGGCAGTGAGTATGTCTTTGTGGTAGGCCATCGACTGCTTTGGGTGTGTGTAAGTAAGTGCGATGCTTGTGTCATATGGTAGAACTGCTTTCAGCTTTTGTGTTCACTCTCCACACTGAGTAGTAGCTACACCGATTTGCAATCCCATCAAAAGCAAATGAGGGGTCCCTTTCGCTTCGTTCTTGCCAGCACCAGTGTCAGTTATTTTCTGTATCCTAGCCGTTCAGACTGGGTAAGGTAAGATCCCAAAGTAGTCTCAGTTTGCATTTCTCTGATTGGTAAGAGTTTAAAACACTTTCAAAAATAGTTTTTAGCCATTTTATTTCAATTTTGAGAACTTTTTTCATAAGTACAACTCACTTTTTAAATTTGAGGCCTTTGTTTATTCTTTCTTTTTGGAGCTCCTTATATAATCTGGACACAAGTTCTGAAGCTTATCTATACATGTCAAGGGTTCCTTCAACTCTGTAGGCTTCCTCTTCAATCATTTAGTGTCTCCCTTTACTCTATAGAAGCTTTTTAGTTTCATGAGTTCCTCTGTGTAATTTTTTTGTTCTTAGTAACAAAATGGAATTCTATTCAGCAAGTCTTTTCCTGGAGGTGTAGCCTCTAAAAATGGCGTTTGTGTCTCAGTTTTCTATCTGTGTGTGCTTCTGTCTCTCTGACTCTCTCTGTCTCTTGTCTCTGAGTCTCTCTGTCTCTTATCTCTGACTCTCTCTCTTTCTCTCATCTCCCTCTCTCCTGAATATATAGATATAGCACTGATCCCTCATCAAAGAAGCTTTTCTTTACAGCAAATGGGGCCCATTCCTGAGCTCCATCTACTACAGTAGAACTCCTATATCTCAGGGTTATTGGAGACCATGAAAGGGGCACATAAAGATCACAAGAGGTTAAGGACCAGGCTGTGGGCTGTCAGATCATAATGTGATAAGGAAGTTGAACCTCAGCAGTCTGGCTGCTTAAATAAAAACTGCATAAAGACAATACTAGGTAACTTGCCAATGTGGATGGAATGATTTCACAAGGCACCACCCCTGTATCAAGAGCTACAAGCAGTCAATGGTTGCCAAGAGAATCAGTTTTCTCTAGAGACAAGACTCCTGACTGCTTATTCAATCACAAGGGTTCATCCCTAAACACGTACGCACACAACTGACACCAAAATTAAATGGAGTTGGTCAGTTTGCATTGTGTGTGTTTAGCTTATTATGTATTATATGTAATATATTGTATAAATGTATTACATATGAGAGAGAACACAAAGAATACAATGGTATTATTAAAAATAGTAAAGAAGAGGTTCCGAAGGGAATTATGGGAAATGGGAGGAGCTGGACTGTGGAGAGGAAGAGATGACATGGTGTAAAGTATTTGTGTGTAAAATTTATCCTCAAACACACACACACGCACACGCACACGCACACACACGCACGCACAAACACAGATTCAACAAACTAAACAAAAACACAGACTACAGTGATTTTGTAAGCTCCTTTCTTTTAGGTTTCCTTCTCCTGAAATGTGCTCCCAACAGGTAAAATGCTCGCCAATGATTAATAATAAATTATTACTAGGAGTTAAGGACAAAAGACAAATCTGCAAGCAGTTAGAAAACAATGAAATCCCAAGTCTTCAACAGCTTGGTCCATAATGAAAAAATCATGGCAGATCATCACCATAAACTTGTTTGATAAGGTTGTGCAACATCTAATTATATCCGTCATCTCACTGGACAGAGAGGCCACACAGACGTCATGGGTTTGGCCTCCAGTGAAGCATTTGAAACAGTGGATCATGAACTCTTACTTACAAATTAATTATAATTGCATTGGATGAGAACAGAGCCTGAAGAATTGGGAACTGGCTGGAAGGGTCACAAACAAGAATCAAAGATGCCACTGCGCGCTGTTGACAGTGACGGCAGGGGGCTTCCCAACGGTCAGAGCGTTGTAAGTGTCTACTGGTTATAAAAGTAGAAAAGCTCCTGAAGTAGAAACACTTTCAAAACTACAGAATTAAACAAATATAGACTCTTCTTAGACATAATGCAAGGCTTCATGCAAGTTAACGTTTAATTTAGAATTTGACTTGAGTCTGCGTGTTGAAAATGCCTGCCTCTAGGACCCTCTGGATCCTTCTACTTTGCCGTTCTCCCATGCTTCTCTCATATAGAGTCCCACTAGAATGTCCTCCCCTCTGTCTCAGTTTCCTGGTAAGTGAAGGCTTTCGTGGGACATGCCCCTTGGGCTAATATGCAGATACAAGTGAGTATATACCATTTGAGTCTTTTTGCTTCTGGGTTAACTCATTATGATCATTTCTAGCTCAATCCATTTTCCACAAATATCGAGAATTCCTTGTTTTTAATAGCTGAGTAGTATTCCATAGTGTATATGTACCACAGTTTCTTTATCCATTCTTCTACTGATGGACACTTAGGCTGTTTCCATGTTCTGGCTATTACGAATAAGGCTGCTTTCTCACATACTCTGGTGCCTCACCTTTGACCATGTCTCCTGGAGGGGGAGACCTGGGGGCATTCAGAGGAAGGACAGCAGGTTACCAAGAAGAGACTTGATACCCTGTGAACATATACAGGGGAAGGTAATCCCCCTCAGGAACAGTCATAGGGGAGGGGAATAAGGGGAAATTGGGAGGGAGGGAAGAATGGGAGGATACAAGGGATGGGATAACCATTGAGATGTAACAAGAATAAATTAATAAAGGAAAAAAAAGAAAATGTCTGCCTCTGAAAAAAATATGCATGCATATTGTTCAAAGACGGGTTATGCCATTAAGCATAAGAGCATTTTACGTGTTCTCTAGATACCAGTGTTTGTAATCCCTGCCCTGGTTACTGATTTAAGTAGCATATCTGTTGGAAACAAAGAAAAGAAATAAAGTGCAATTTTAATTTTATACACTTATGTGAGCATTTTCTTCAACTTTTCACGGTGTCGTAAGGGGTTTGCATTAAGTATAATGAATTGGAAGTGTAACAGTCGTGATCCAGCTCAGTTGCCGATGCACAACTGTGAGGCTACAGCTCTGAGGCAGGACTTTTTGCTAAGGAAAACTTCTCTAGGTTCATGATGGAATATTAGGAGTTTTAAATGTGGACTGCAAGACATTGCACAGTCATGCAGTAGTGTTTTAATTTTGCATATTAGGACTATAGCCAGCCAATTTCATATTATAAATATTGTCTTAAGCACATTTAAGTGACAGGTAAATGGTTTAGTGTGAAGAAAAGTGTGTTTCTTTCTTTTCTTTTCTTTTCTTTTTATTTTACAGGTAAAAGGCCAATATTGTCTTCTATACTGAATGGGGTAAATGTTCACTGACATTAAATGATGACGTATTGAACTGATCCAGGAGAAATCATAAGGAACAATGTGATTCCAATGGCAAGCACACAAAATGATCACTTGTAATGCAATCTGAACATTTCTCAGCCCTGGGAAGTTTATTTCAGCAACATTTCATTATATTCTGCCCTTTCACAGGAAGATATACTAGTGGATTTCTTAAAAGTTTGGCTTACTGGGTTTTATTTACTATTGTTCTTTGGGGATGAGGCAGTGGCAGTGCTGTGTGTGTGTGTGTGTGTGTGTGTGTGTGTGTGTGTGTGTGTGTGTTCACATGAGGTGCAGGTTCCCAAGGAGGCCACGGCACATTGGATCACTCAGAGCTGAAGTTACAGGCACCTATGAGCTGCCCAACTTGAATATGGATAAACTTAGGTCTTCTTCAAGAGCTGTATATCCCCTTAACTACTGGACCATTACTATAACCCTTTTACTAGGTTTTAGACCACTGAATGAAAAAACTCTAATTAATTACCCCTGCCCACTTTCATATGAGGACAAGTTAAAATAAAACAGTGATAAGGTCAGAACGGAAGGAACATCCTCACTATGAGGTATCCTTTTAGAGGGAAAGGGTAAATTTACTGTTAAGAACCCAAGTCTGAGTTGAAGGAACATCTCTGCTTGAGGACCTTACAACAATTTATTTTCATTTACAAAAGCTAAAAAGATAAATATATGACATGTCATGTAGTATCCTCAGAGGAAAAAGGCAAATTAAAAATATTCCCTACCAGCAGAAGCATGTTTGCACAACAGCCTCCCAAGGGGGAAGGTGGGATTTCCATCACTGATTGCTCTTAGGATCCACACTGTGAGTGCTGAGCCAGCATTCTGCTCTCACTGGGGAGATTATTTGACCTGTCATGGCTTTTCCATTCATTTCCATTGACATGATTTTGTTGTCCTAATAATCATTGTTTTGGAGAACATTTCGCAGGCAATTTGAATGTTTTTAGTGGTGTCCTTGGAGGTTTGTTTGGCTGCATTTGGCTAGAGCTGAGCTGTCACATCCTAACATAATGAGGTTAGGAAAGGTTCTGCTGCTTAACCCTACCCTTTCTTGGGTCTTTTCTATTTGAACAGACAACTCCAATCTGTTCAATTTCCTCCCCTGACCTTGTGCAGGAATGGTGAGCACTGCAGCTTGTGTATTGTTTGCAGTAGAACAGTGACATGGCTTTTATCTACAAATTGCTAGTTCATTATTATTCAATATTATTTTGGTTATTATTTCAATGAAATAACATTGACATTTGTCTTACATCTTTTCCTAAAATCCAAACATACACACCGGTCCATTAATTTGTTCACACTTGATATTTCCCAGGTGTTGGTTGTACTAGTGGTAGACATTGAAGACAATGATAAAACAGACATGTTTGATGACATTAAAGACCAAAAGCAGGAAAAAGAGTCTAAATGTTCATATCGATATCCAAATCTGTGTGTTGACCTCCTAATCCTCAAGGTAAGGTTTCCTGGTGGTGATTAGATCAACACAAAATGCCTTTATGAGTGTGACTAGTGAATGCCATACCTTAAATCAGTGTCTCCCAATATTAGCACATGTACGAAGACAAGGCCCTCAAACTGGCAGCATTACAAGGCCTTCTAGAGGTGGCTTTGTGGACAGTCTGGAAGCGTGGGACTCTCTTCCTCTCAGTCTCCCTCTGAATGTTCACTTGAGATAAGATGTTTGTCCCTCTGTGAGTTCACATGTGATGCTCAGTCCTCAGCAATGCCCAAGCAAATCATATCCTCACCCATAACAAAACTTCAAATTTAAACCTTCCAAACTGTTAGCTAAGCAAAACCTTTGCCTTTATAACTTAATTGCCCAAGCATTTCACTACAGTATCGTGAAGTTAGTATAATAACTTTAAAACAGACTCCAAAACCAGACTTACGGCTCTCTGTCTTGTGAGTAGGGGTCATCTCTGCAGGATGCACACTTCTGGTGAGACTGCAGCCTGGATCCTGACATCTTCCAGACTCTAAAATCATAAGAATGAACTAAAATTCGGCTTAAGCTATAAAACTTATGGTAATTTGTTTTAGCAACCTAAAAAAGATCGACATGGAGTAATCAAACAAAATAATAACTTCTTTGTTTATAATGTAACGTATTTTGGGATTATATGGGAGGAATACTAAGTCCATCCCTTCTGGTGATTATAGAGGTAATAACTGATTGTGTCATAGAGCTGATTATATCTTATAGAATTTGTATACGTAGGCATGTTTGTATAGCTTATGTTTATGTATGTATATAATGTAAAATGTACTTATTACTGTCTGTCTGAAGGCTGCATGGGAAGAAGAATATAAAGTTCTCAAGGCATTGAGTCATTTAGTGTCCTGGGATGGAGTTTATATGAACATGCTGATGAGAAACAAGATGGGAAGAGGATCTATCTCAGTCTATTATGTGTTTATGTAAAAAATATCTGAGGTTTGGTAATTTATAACAAACAGAAAAGTTTTAGCTTGTAGTATTGAAGGGTGGGAAATTCACTGTAAAAGTTGTCCCTAGGGAGAGCCTTCTTGCTGCATCATCTCTGGGTTGTAGGTGAGAGAAAGCAAGCAAGGACAAGAGGCTGCACTTGATACTTGTATAACAGCACAAAGGCCACTTCAGTAGCTAGCAGCCTTCAGCGTACTATACCTTAAACATCTCACCTTTTAATACTGTTACAAGGAACAAAGTTTTACTGCTGTAGCATTCCCAAGTACTCTCTCCTGTAGACTGTATTATTCAGATGAGAATACAGTGGCAAATCTAGAAGCAAGGACAATATAGGAAGAACTAAATAGAACTGAGAAACGTTGAGTAATAAATTAGAGACTGGCTGCACATAGGGAGTGGGATACCCTAACAGGTGGATGTTGCTGACTTTAATCAAGCTAAGATACAGAAAGAAGAGCCAGTTTCAGGTGGAAAGGCTTTCTAGAAGCATGTAGACAAAAGTTGAATTTGAGGTGTCCATGAAACCAGTAAACACATTGGAGTTTACAATTTGAGAGGAATAGTTGGTTCAGGTATATATTTTGAGCAGGTGATAACTGAAGCTAGGGATGAGGGTGCCAAAACAGGACATATAATACTGAGTTCAGTAAAAGACTCAGCATCCCACGAAGATCAAAAGGACCCGAATGTTAGACATAAAAAGGGGGGTTGCAAAGAAACATTAAATACCACTTATCACCAAACAGCACTTTTAGAAAACAGATAAATGTATGGAACAATGACAAAGCAGTATTGAAAATAGAAGCTTGCTGCAATTAGCTTCATGATCTCAGCCTGTAAAACCTAGAAAGAAACTGTTCACTTTTTGTTTGGAGCTCACATCAAAACAATCTAGCTATACAATGCTAGATGCATAATAAATATTAAAAGATGTCTACAGGAGCAGAGTTTCTATGATATTTTGTTAATAAATGTCATAGTTTGGGCTTCTATTGAGATCTCATATTCCAAAATGATAAAGAAATATGAGCATCCAGAGGTCATGGAGGAAATCTGTTAAGTTTTAGCTTTGTGTTTCTATATACACACACAAGATGGGCATAGAATGGTTTTTACGGGATAAGTTGTCTCAGCTTGAATTTCTAATGCCATGATATAGACCGTGACAAAGCATAACTTGGGGAAGGAAGGGTTTATGTCATCTTACAACTCTCCAGTTGAATTTCATCACTGGGGCAAGTCAGGGCAGGAACTCGGAGGCAGGAACCTCCGAACAGGAACTGAGTCTAAGGCCGTGGAGGACCACTGGGTATGGCTGAAAGGGCTTGCTCAGTTTGCTCTTTTATACACCTCAGGACCACCTTGCTGTAGGGAGTCACAGCCTCAGCAGGCTGGGCCCACCCACACCAAGCATGGCCCCTGCGGACAATTTGGTGGGACCATTTTCTCAATTGAGGTCTCTCTTCCCAATTGACTCTGGTTTGTGTCAAGTTGACAAAAACACCCACAAGAATACAAGTAACTAGATGTCGAGGATGCTAGTGGGAAGCATAGTAACTAATTCCTTTTCTTGGTTCAAATAGTGCTAATTCTTAAAAAAAAAAATTAAAACATGGAGAATAGAAATGCATGAAGATATTAAATTTCTTTAGTCAATATGTAGACATTTTCTCCATTTTAAACACCCGGGACACTTGAGAAGTATGAATAATAAGTTCTTTTTTTCTCAACCCTGGCCATTGTATAAATAACAATAAGTAGTAAAATGGCACACTACTGACAGAAGGAAGAAAAGTAAATAAGCCAAAAATTATGTGGAAGGTTTTATTCATATTCCATGTAATTTTAATTATTTGTGTTCTAATGTAATTTTCATTACACTGGTAAAATGAGGAGACATAGAGACTTTGGCAGACATTTAGTTTAGTTTTGATTTTTAACTTAAGCTATCGGGACAATAGACAAGAGTCCTGCATATGGCTCTGAATTTTAAGAAGACTGTGTGTGTGTGTGTGTGTGTGTGTGTGTGTGTGTGTGTGTGTGTGTGTGTGTTTGCCTGTGCCTGTATACATATGCAGTGTTTGTGTGTGGGTGTGTGGGTGTGTGTCTGTGTGTGATCACTGACATATGGTTATGTATATGGAAATCCAAAACAAGGAAAGCAATCAGTCCATCAATTGGTTATTTTGTTTACTTGAAACCAGAATAGTTAGTTTGACTGATTCCCCCGCCCTGGATGTTTGGACATTAAATATATAACCCAGATGTCAGCTGGGGCCACCTTTTCCTCCTGGAAAGATCTAGATAAAACTGGCTTGAATCAGGATACCCACTGCATGAAAAGCCAAAACTTACAAAAACGTTAGTGAAAGCAGGTAGCTGGAGTTGTGATTTTCACAGCTCCTCCAGCCTCTTCTGCTTTTTCTTTTACTCTTTGTTTCTTGTATCCACTACATTGTTCCAGTTTTAAGACAGTGAACTTTCAAATAGTGTTTGACAAAACAAATCTCCGGCTCACTTACACGAAGTTTAAAAGGAGAATAGAAAACTTGCTATCAAGGAGAAGAAAGGAGGCCAAGCGTTTTCACTGCACAGAAACAGCAAGGCAGTGCACGTTATAGCACATTGAACTTGTTCTGAGTTTTCCTCTGTGCAGTTTGAAGTACTCTAGACTTAATAGACGTAACATGTGAGAATGAAAAAAGTAATTATGGGTGCCAGAGACATTCCTGTTATGGATATTGATCGGTGTAATCACCCAGTAGTCTTATGAGATTGGCCTGATTGTGATACTTGCCTTACAAGGAGGGGAAAAAGAGATTATTTGAAGTCACAAATATAGTTGTTGAGTTTTGATTCCTAGAGGACTATGCCATTCTAGAAAGTGCTTTTATAGAATGTCTTCTTTAAGTAAAATATCTTATAAACTCTCCTCTCTCTCTCTCTCTCTCTCTCTCTCTCTCTCTCTCTCTCTCTCTCTCTCCTTCCCTCCCTCCCTTCCTCCTCCTCCTTACACAATCAAACACACATGCACCATGCACTGACACCCACTCAGAGAGAGAGAGAGATTAAAAGGCATATAGGGAAAGAACAACCTGCTCTATTACATCTTGAGACACAAGAAGTTCAACATAGTCAATTTAATAATAGATGTGTGCTTAGAAGTAAACTCTCTGCCCACACACGTACTTTATTAAATGAGCACAGCGTCAAGCTGCCTTCGGAATGCCTGTTCTATAGTTTCATGTAGCTCCCACCTCTCATGGGAGAAGCTTATTATTACACCGGGTGCTGGGTAACCGAAACTCACGACTATTCAAAACGCAGAGAACAGGCAGCTGAAGACTGTTCATTCATTCCCAAGTGGGACATCTGCACCACCTTTGCTTCAAGGCGCAGGGAACTTTTCAGAAGTGGATGGCTAATTTCTCTCCCAGTAGTGTGCATAGGACCTTTCAGCACTAGGACAGCATGTCAGTAATGATAGAGCTTCCAGGACGGCACCAGTTTGATTTCTCCACGTTCTAAAATAATATTGACAAGAGCAATAGCCATGGCCTGTACTATTTGGAGACTTATTAGACCTCATAGGCTAAGAAGTTCAAAAGAAGCAACCAGTTCCTGGCCCTTGGATTTTTCACTGTTAGCTTCTGGTATCCAGTACTGGCTTTGCTGTTTCCTTACAGGGTAACTCCCTTTTAACTCTTACGTTTTATATGTAGTATATATATATACATGTATCTCTATATAAATATATGTTTATATGTAATATATATTACATATGCTTCTACAGTAGTAAGTTTCCATATGACTCTTTCAAAAGGCCTTTAGTATTATTTATTCCTTCACATAATCTCTTCCTTCCTGTGCCTTCTTTTTCCTCACCACAATCTAACTCTTCCTGTTCCACTATTTGCTCGTGACACCTTGCAGAAGGAGTCTAACTCCCATCCCTGAAAGGCCTCTCAGTCTCATAGCCCCTTAGTAATTTCCTGACATTCCTTCACACACACACACACACACACACACACACACACACACACACACACACACAGATGATACAAGCTAGAGTTATCAGAGAGGAAAGAGCCTCAGTTGAGGAAATGCCTCTGTGATATTTCTCTGTGTGGCATTTTCTCAATTAGTTAGTAATGGGGCAGAGCCCAGCCCGCTGTGAGTGGTGCTATCCCTGGGCTGGTTGTCCTGGGTAAGGCTCCAGGGCGAATATGAGGCTGTCTCTAGCTGACATTCCTAGTAGCAGGGGTGTTGGAGATTGAAAAGGACACCCTCTAACTACACAGGACTCCTTGTGGATCGAGGGGGAGCATCAACCCACAGATGAAAACTTAAACCCACCTGACTACAAGGTGGGCGGGGACAGGGATAGAGTGGAGAGAGTTGAGGAAATGACCTGCTGGTGCCTGGCCCAACCTGAGACTCACCCAGGGGAGACAGCCAACCCTGGCTCTAATGACGATACTCTGCTGTGCTTGAGGATGGGACCCTAACGTGGCTGCCCTCTGAGTGGCTCCTCCCAGGAGCAGATGAAAACGTATGCGGAGACCCACAGCCAAACATGGGGTGGAGTGTGGGGTGTCTTGGGGAAGAGTGAGAGAAGGATGGAAGAGACAGGAGCTCCACGCGAGGGCTGAAAGAGCCAACTAACCAGGGACCACGCACGCGTGGACTGGATATGGCTTCGTGCACAGATGTAGCTGAGCGGGCAGCTCGGTTGTCAGGGGAAGCTCGGTTGTCAGGTAGGTACCCCAGTGACGGAAGTTGGGGCTGGCTCTGACATGGACACTGCTGAGTTGCTTTTTTTTTTTTTTTTTTTTTTGTTACTTTCTCCTGGCAGGGCTGACTCCCTGGGCCATAGGGGAAGAGGGTGCCCTCAGTGCTGATGTGACTTGATATGCTGGCGTGGGTGAGTGGGCAGGGTTCCCCTTCTCTGGGGTGTAGGGGAGGAGGAAACAGGGAGGGAAGGTGAGACTGAGGGGTGGAGGGAGAGGAAGGGGACTGTGACCAAAACATGAAGTGAATAGTTTAAAAAAAAAAAAAGCAGTCTGAGCAGACCAGGGAAGGCAAGCCAGTAAGCAGCAACCTTTCATGGTCTCTGCATCAGCCTCTTCCTCCAGGTTCCTGTCCTGTTTGGGTTCCTGGCCTGCCTTCTTTAAATGATGAACTGCTACGTGCACATGTAAACCAAACAAACCCTCTTCTTCTCAACTTGCTTTTCTGGTCATGGTGCTTTGTCACAGCAACAGAAGCCCTAACCAAAACACAATGTCAGTATCTAATTGGAGGGCCTATGAAGATGTTCCTATACCTGGCAAAAGGAACACTGCAGAAATTATTAGGTTCAAGATATGGAAGCCAGAAGATGGTGTTGAGTTTTTCAGCTGGGTCTTTCATGTCAAAAAGATCTTTAGGAGAGAGAAAAACAAATGTGAAAATGGAGGAAGGGAGGAACGAGAGGATACAAGTGATGGGATAACAATTGAGTTGTAATCTGAATAAATTAATAAAATTAAAATTATATTTTTAAAAAGAATGTGGAAGTCAGGGGAAGAGCTGACGCTGCTTTCTGACTACGGGCTTAAAGACAGCAGAAGAGGTCATGAGTACAAGACTGTGGCCAGCTTCCTGAAGCTCAAAAGAGCAGCAGCTTACAGGAAAAACGCCTCTCTGCTAACACTTCGATTTTAGCCAGTGTAACACACTTGAGGCCTTTGACTTCTGAAACTGTAAAATAATGAAAATACGCATTGACTGAGCCGTTCCTTCCATGGAGATTTTTTACAGCAGCATTGGAGGACTAATGCCAGTGCTGTCCTTGGTAACCAGTGCTGTTTCCACGCCGTATTTTTCTCCTCAGTTAAGGATCCTTATCTCTTGTAGATATACACTATTAAACTGGGCCACTCACCACTTAGTTCTGCCATCCATGATGCTATCCCACCTCGTATATGGAAAATATTTCCTCTCTATTCACTGTCATTCTCTTCATCACATTTTATCATAGTTTATGGTGACCTTTACATCAATGGGTAAGACCCACTTTTTTTTACAGGTAATAATCTTTACCTCTATCTCATCCCCACTCTCGGGATCTTCCTGCCAGTCTTCTTGGAAATAGCAATAGACTTACTCCCATTGTTTCAATGCTAAGCTTTCTACTCTGGGGTATCCTCATATTTCCCCATGCCCCTTCTACTAATCCCCTTCTTATAAGTCACTAACTAGCTCAGATTTAGTTAATTAGCCCAATTTAGTCTTTGCTGCCGGGCTTTTTTTCCTGTGCCCCCTTTGGGCTTACTTTTTTAGGCTCCATGTTCACATAATTGTTCCATTATATAACCTTTCAAATTCTCTCTCTCTCTCGCTTCTTTCTCCTCTACGCTACTGGCCTGATAAAACTTGGAGCCAGATGAAATTTTAGCCACTTAGTTTGCCCACATCCCGAAGAGAATATCATACCATCACGAGGATGAAATTTACTTTAAATCCATATCAATTATCTATTGGAATGTCAGCACTGCCCTGACTTCTGCTACATTAAGAGAATAAATTGTTCCTTGGCCTCTATACATTAATTTTCTTTTCTTTCTTTTCACTCTTGCCGGATTAACTATATTTTGTTTTCAAGTTTAAAGCAACCAAGGAAGAATATCCTCACCTAGCAAGCATTTGCTCTATGAGCCTTCATGCATCTTTCCTTGCATAGACAAGTTCTTTGTGTCTTAGTATAGGAACAGAGCTGCTATTGTTCCTGCATAGTACCAAACATTGTCTTTGCTTAGTATTCAAGACTTTTTTATCATTAAAATGGCCTCTTTCTTTTCTCTTGTGCTATTAACATCAGATTAATTCTGTTTTCTCCTTCTTTATTAAATGGTACTTTAATACAAACCGTGTCATGGAATTTTTTATTTCCATGGCTGGAGAGGTAGCTTGCTTTATACATTTTGTTTGTTTGTTTGTTTGTTTCATAAACATTGAAACCTGTGCCTAATCCCCAGAACCTATGTAAAACATAGCAGGAATTATAATTCATGGATAATGGAGACAGATGAAGGAAGATCCTTGGAGCTCATTGGCTACAATTCTAGCCAATCAGTTCCAGGCAAGTGACAAATTCTTTCTCAAAAGCAGGTGGATTGTGTTGTTGAAGATGGCACCATAAATCAGTCTCTATGCCATCCCATAAGCACATGTGTACACACACACACACACACACATGATAATTAAAGTATCTCTCATTTCAGCATTCCTCACTGTTGCTCTCTAGTTCCTCCATCAGTAAAATTCCTCAAGTCATTATGTTGATTATTTCCGCTTCTCACCTTAAAAGCAGATGCTCAACCCTTTGTTCCAGGAAGGAACACATTCAATTGACTCACTTGGTTTCCCTGTGATAGTCTCTCTCTCTCTCTCTCTCTCTCTCTCTCTCTCTCTCTCTCTCTCTCTCTCTCTCTCTCTCACACACACACACACACACACACACACACACTCACACTCCCAGTTTTCTTTCTATGCTACCATCTCCTATACCTTTCCTTGACTTCATACCTCCGAGTACCTTCCTGCCCAGTTTTGGGAACATTTTCCTCTCTCTAATATATTTTCAGATTTTTATGTGTAAAATTATCCAAATAAATGGTTTTTCTTTTGTTTTATGCATTTGTGTGTACACTGATTACAGAGGTTTTTTTAATCAAAACAAGAAATACAATAAACAAATTGGCTTATTAACATATTCTCGCTCCAGTACATTAAATTTACCATGAAGCTAATGTTAATGAGATAATGTTACTATTATAATACCTCTAGGAGACTATATCTTATTATAAAAACATAAAATTAGTATTGATAAAGTCACAATACAAAAACATTTCCTAATTTTGTAATTATATTTTTAGTCAGTTCACAGAAGGAAAAAATCAGCCTGTCTCCACCTAGATATTTAAAATTATTCAACTCAAAATCAAGACTTTTATTTTTAACAGAAAACTGTCATAAACATAAAATTGCTTTTTTAATCCTGATTTTTTGGGGAAATAGCCCATGTATTAAACAATACCTGCTGGCTGCCATTGTTTAGTTAAATCTCAGTTGCTTATGAAGCAAATCAAAGTACTGTTAAATCAAATCTATGTCGTGCTTTAAAAAAAATATCACCTTGAATTCCTGGTGTTGCCATGTTACTCTATATGCTGCAGTTATCGCACTATTAAATATTTCATTTATTAAAGTGTCAATTTATTAAACATTTTTTCCTAGAATTAGATACACAGTTGTGCCTGTGGGTGAGTTTCTGAAGCTGTAGCATTTAGTGATTCAGAGCTGGGTTGATGTGGCATGGTGCGTGCACTATGAACACAGTGGGTAAAAGCTCCCAAACGCAGTTGACTCTGCACGAACACATTTATAGCATAAACAACATTTTAAAGACAATCTGAGTCAGTATTTGAAATCTGGAAGAATTCATATAAAAATAAAAGTATCCTGATTTCTCTTGAAAATGCAGTGAGCCTCTATTCATAAAATACTAGTTATCTGTGTATCACAAGACCTAAAATTCCATCCCCCTCTTTCATATAGCCTGTGATCTTTGTAGAGCTCTAAGTCTTAGTGGGGACGTCTTCTAATCTTGCTAGATGTGGCCTGGTTCATGAGAGAGAGATTCCGAATGGCCAGTTTCTCAATCGGTCTAACTAGCCTCATGTCACCTGGTCTAACAGGTTTTATTGCTTTACTAGGTTGTCACGTTATTCAGAGTTTGGTTTACTGCTGTCTCTTAGTAAGTAGCCTTTTTCTTGTCTAATGAGAGACAGAAAGAGAGAAGATCAGGACAGGAGGGGAGATGGAAAGGAACTGGGCGGAAAAGAGGGAAGAGAAACCATAATCAGGATATGCTATGTCAGAAAACAGTCCTATTTTCTTTGTTTTTTGTTTTTGTTTGTTTGTCTGTGTGTTTTGTTTTGATTGCTTTTTTTTTTCAAGACAGGGTTTCTCTGTGTAGCCTTGGCTGTCCTTGACTCACTCTGTAGACCAGGATGGCCTCAAACTCACAGCGATCCACCTGCCTCCGCCTCCCGAGTGCTGGGATTAAAGGCGTGTGCCACCGCTCCCCGACTATTTTCAATAAAAGGGTTGAAAATTACTTTCCTCTGAGTAAATTTGAGCTGCACTTAAGGCAGAGTGTGCCATTTATGGTCAGGTCTTCTTGCGTCCATCTGGGAATGGGTGACACTCGAGGTTTCAAAACTGTTTAGCAGGATGGAAGAGCTCCCTGCAGTCTGTGTCTGCAGCATTTTGAAGTTACATTTACACATCCAATGTAGTAAGAGCCATGCAGACAACCAGGGGTGCCAGACACCTGTGATGCTGGGTAGTGCAGCTGGCTCAACTCACTTGTGGGACTCACCAACTGCTGGAGGGCTTCCCTTTGCCTCCTTCTGCACGGGTGAAGTTCTTATTACAAGCACGTGTGATTTGTGTGTTGACTGACCTGTACTAGGTTTTGTCCTCTACTCTGACTTTGATTTTGTTATTGGTGTTTGGTTTTCTGTGTGTTCATTCTTCCTGTGAGCATATTAAGGTAAAGAATATTGCTTCAAGACCTGTTTTTGAAATCACATACATGTCTACTTCTGGTCATGTATATAGTACACAGATAACCATGAAGGCTGGCTGAGACATCATGAACCAACCTTTTCTTTTAAATGTCGACTTTCTTTGCCACTATATAATGCTGAGTTCTCAAGCACTGTGCTCATAAATATATTACAGAATGTTCCAGAAGGAGAGTGAAGCACATACCAATAATCCATTAGGATTTGTTTCTAGAGTAAAAAAAAATGACAATTTTTTTATGCAATTGATAAGTAAGGTAAGTTTTATGTTTGGCTACTTTATATTTGACAGTTTCATTGGAAATACAAATTGTTTATTTCTTGTTTTTGTCTTTTAACAAACGTGTATTCATTTACTTATTTGTACAGAAATATTTTTTTAATTACATTTGAAACTGCCCATGGGTTTTAACTTAAAAACAAGATTAAAATAGCATCTGATTATGCCAATGGCAAGAATAATTAGGCTGCAAAAATGTCACAGCTCCAATTCATTTCATAAGTATTAAGTACGTTAATAATTGAGCTTGGGGCATAGCAATGAGAGTGTCAGTGTTTATTTTGTTGTTGTACTTTAATGACTTAATATGTGGCACGTTGTCCATTAATTAATGACGTGGATAGCCTTCCTTCAGACCTTAAGAGGACTCTGTCCCAAGCTCTGCAGGGCCCTAATTTTGTTCACTGGGGCTGAATCCCTATCTACGTAGTGAATGTTTTCCTTGGATAAAAAAAGGTAAGCACAGTTTCCCACACCTCTGGTACAGAATTTTCAGTAGGTATCTGGGACCCAGGATTTCCTGTTCACCTAGAGGCTGCTGGGAAGTCTTATTGAGGGTTATGCCCCTGAAGTAGCCCTCTGCTATTCCTCAGCCTACTCTCAAGCCTGAGAGGACCCCAACACATTACTCATTTGTGGGAGTCTTTGAAACACTGGCACATAAAGAAGGCGGCCACATAGGTAAAGACCCTGAGCCAGGCAAATGAAGCCAGGGACGGGACGAGAAGGAGGTCAGGCTGTAGATGGAGTCCATCCTCCCATCGGACCAATTACAGAGCAAAAATCGCAGGACTATACAATCAAACCCGGGCATATCCTTTCAAGGGTATATTTTATTTGAATTGGAAATAAGACACATGATTGCATATTTAGAAATATGATACATCTTTATTTATAATTGTATTCTAAATCTGGAACCTGTCAATGAAGGAGAGATAAACATGTTTGTTTGTTTTTTGTTGTTTAAATCACAAGTGGGGGGGATGATGAAAAGACTTTTGAGAGAGCAGGTGATATTTATCCTCTTAGAAGTCGAACCACCATGTGGAGGAGATTGGTTGTTAAGCAGCCGAAAAACATCCTTGAACAAATGCTGAGAGGAAGTATAAATGTGAGCCAGAAACAGGAGGCGGGGCCTTTGGAGACTTGGGATAGTTTTGGCTGTTCATCGCTCCACTTAGAAACTCTCCTAGAGAGAACGGCTCGAGGGAAGGCTTCAGGGATCGGGGCTCTGGCTGAGGTTCCAGGTTCTGGTTACTCCAGGTTCCAGCAGAAAAAATCCTGCTGATTACACCAGGAGAATCGTTCCTCGGAACTGATGTCCTTATGGTTTCGTTATTGTATTCTTTAATCTTGTTTTCCTGTTGTTTAGGTTAGTCAAGTTATGAGTGCGGTACCCTCGGTTAATAAGTTCATAATAAGATATATTTGTGAAGGAAATTGAGCCTATACGTCAAGGATATGAACATACATTATTAAATTAGGTTATTGTTACAAAATTTCAATATGTAAATATTTCTTTTTCTATATTTCGGAAAGGAAGAGACTGAGAAAGAAGAGGTCTAAACAGCTACCTCTGGTTATGAATATAGTACAGGCAATAACCATGAAAGCTTGTTTAGACTCCTAACTTACCTTTTCTTTTAAAAGTAGATTTTTTTCACTAAAATATAATGCTGTGTTCTCAAGCACTGTGCTAATAAATATCACAGAAAGTTCCAGAAGGACAGTGAAGCAAATGCTAATAATTCATTAAGATTTGTTTCTTCATTAAGAAATTATAATTTGTTCTATGTAATTGATAAACATTGTATAGCCATACTTTGAAAGAAGCCACCGAATCAGTGAAAGTAAAGCATTCATATTGCATCATTTACCAGACAGGTTCATATCACAAACGTATGCATAGATATATATGTGTTTATACTTCAAATATATTCACAATGGCAAAAACGTTCAAGGTCTTTTCATACAACTCCTTGAAATGTGTGCTTCTAGGCTCTCTAGTCCATTTTGTTGGTGCATGTGTCTTTTTCCGTGGTAATACATTGCGCATCTATGTCACATTGCAGTTTGGATTACTGTAGATTCGCAGTGTATTTAAGAGCCAGATATTGTAATGCCCCTTGCTTTATTTGTTCTGTTCCCCCTCATGAAGGAGAAAATTTCTTACTAAAAGTTTTGTTGTTTACTTATTTAATTAGTGTGCATTTAAGGGTGTGTGTGTACGCATGCACATGCCATTCTTTCTCTTTCTGTCTCTCTTTTTTATCTTTCTCTCTCTCTCTCTCTGTCTCTCTCTCTCTCTCTGTCTCTCTGTCTCTGTCTCTGTCTCTGTCTCTCTCTCTCTCTCTCTCTCTCTCTCTCTCTCTCTCTCTCTCTCTCTGTGTGTGTGTGTGTGTGTGTGTGTGTGTAGGTCACAGGCCATATTATAAGTGTAGGATTTCTCTCTTTCCATCATGTGCCTTCTGGAACTGAACTCAGGCCATTACGTATGAAGGCAGTGAGCTTTACCTCCTGAACCATCTAGCTGGTCCTCTCTTAAATTTTTTCTTTGTAAACTTTATATTTGTTTCCTTGTTGTGTGAGTAATGTTATTGCTATGTTGGTAGCTATTCATGGGATCTGTAGAATTATTTGGGATGTTTGAACATTTTAACAAATTGGTGTTTTACTAATCAAACAGAAGGTGTTTTTTGTGCTTAAGTAGTTTTTAAAAATAATTTTATAGATTTTCTGTAGAGACTTTCCACTTCTTTAAATTTACTCTTAGATATCTTTTATAGCACGGCAAATAGGACTGTTCTCTTTATTCTTACCGATTTTTAATATTCTGTATTCAACAGCTCTGCTGAATTTATGTATTACTTTGAAGAACTTTGAATGGTGTTTTGGGGGTTTTCATCTGCATGGGTGAGATGGCTTCTTTTCTAATTCGGAGGATACTTCTCTGGCTGTGACTGTAGACGTTATGCTGACTAACAGTCCTGAAAGTGGATGATCTTGGCTTGTTCTCCATTTCATAGAGAAGCACCAAGCGTTCTTCCATTCAGCGTAGTGCTACATATCAGCTTACTCTCAATGCCTTCTTCTCACTCTGAGGTAGCTCCTTCTAGAGCTGATGCCTTCATTAACTTGATTATAATGTCTTAATTCTGTCATAGATCTTTCTATGATAATATTTTTGAACTTTATTCTGTTCTAGTGGTATACGAAGTTTCTTGTTTGTGGGTTTGGAACAATCCTTGCATTCAAAGACAAATCACACTTTAACATGCAATATAATTATTAAAAAATGTGCCCTTGGATTGAATTTTCTAGTATTTAATTAAGGTTTTTATATCTGTGTTCATCCAAGATATCAGAATATAGGTTTTGTTGTTGTTGTTGTTGTTGGTGGTGGTGGTGGTGGTGGTGTGTGTGTGTGTGTGTGTGTGTGTGTGTGTGTGTGTGTGTGTGTTTTCTGGTCTTAATATTGAGACAGTACTGGCTTTCTAGAATGCTGAGTCTTCTTTTTTTAAGGAAAATTAGAATTTGTTGTTGGATGTTTGATAAAACTCAGCAATGAAACTATTTAGGCCTAGGCTTTTTTTTTTTCTGTTGACACTTTTTATTCCTGATTCTAATCCATTACCTCTTTATCTTTTCACATTTTCCATTTCACGTGGTCCAGCCTTCCCAGTCTATCTGTCCATTATTCATAGGTTATTAATCTGTTTTTATGTGATTGTTCATAATGATCTCAGTTCATCCCTTGTGATTCTTAGCTACCCATTCCTAGGTTTCTGTATTCATATTTCTGTTTGCTTATCTTGAGATGTTTCTTCTTATACAGAATCATTAATTTCAAGAACCAACTCTCCTTAAATTGCCCTTCTGCACTCTTAGGTTTCTGTTTCATATGTTTATGTGCTATTTATTATTTTTTCTATTTTTGTATTTGGTTTATGTTCATTGTTCTAGTTACTTTCAATATAGCTATAGGTTATTTGGGATTTTACTACTTTTATATGTAGATGTTGGTTTCTGCAAACTTTACTCAGTTCCCTTCTGTTGAGTCTTATAAGTTTGATTAATTGTTTATCCATTTTCATTTATTCAATAGCATTCTTGATTTCTTCCTCGATCTACTGGTTCTTTTAAAGAGTTTAATTTCCATATATCTGTATAATTTCCAAAGTTTTTCTCATTACAGATTTCTAATTTTGTTCCATGTGGTTAGAAAAGATCCTTATATAATTTGAAATGTTTTAATATGTCATGAGTTATTTTTAATTGAGTGTGTACATGCCTGTAATCATGGCATATAGAAAAGATAATAGAATTCACGGGTATCCTCAGCAGCCGTACGGCAAGGCCTGAGACCAAGACTGGAAACCCCTGCAAAACAAAGCACCTCTCCCTACAAAAAAAAAAAAAAAAAAAAAAAGAAAAAGAAAGCAAAACCTTAAATGCACAAAATTCATTCCAAATGCAAAGAAATGAAATCACTTTCTTCATCCCCTGATTTTTCTCAATTGCTTCTTCAAAAAGAGAGCACTGATTCCTGATATTTAAAAAAAAAAATAGGACATTGAAAACCACATACACCGTTTCCTGAAGGATCTGGTCCACATCTGATGCTTAATGTAAGATCTCCCCTTCCCTCTGGGGACACGGACTAACTCTACAGTGCATCTTCCCATGTCTCACGGTTGCCTGCTCAGTTTCACTGTCTACTCCTGCTTAGGTCTTATTTGGTAAAACAGTTTTGGTTTGCTGTTGAAGTGCTTATGCATTCAGTGCTTGTACATCAGGTGACTTCTCTTTCCTTGTTTAAATCAGAAGACATTACATATTAAACAAATGTACTGTTCTGTGGTTACCAAAATGAAAATAAGTGAATAAAAAGCATCGGAGGAATAGGAATTAATTCAGCTGGGACCTGCTTGCCATGCATGTGCAGTGTAGATGGCCTAGGTTTGGTCCCCAGAAACACATACACACACACACACACACACACACACACACACACACAAACATAAAACAAACACACAATCACAAGCATACAATCTTGCACACACAGAAACACACACAAGCATGAACACACACACAAACACACAGAAAACACACAACCACAAACTTACAATTTCACATGCACACAAATGTACAACAAACACACAATCACAAAGATACAATCACACACACACACACACACACACACACAATTATTAATATGCCTTCATGGCTCCAAATCACAGGACCACAGACTGTAACCACAGATTTCTTCCTTTTGTCAGGGTTAAAGTGGTGAGTCTGATGTCAAAGTATAAGTGACTGAAAATTTCACTTTCCTTTTGACAAGTTTCACCACAGTTCTGCCTTTTGTCTTTCCCTTGCACTTCACCTAAGTATAGAAAACGGAGCGGGAAAGTGAGGTACTGTCTTAGCAAAGCCTCCGTGAGAGAGACTGTAAATCACACCGTTTTACTTGTACAAGTGGGCTAATTGACCATCTTCTAGCCGAGCATATTTCCCACCCCCCCACCCCCCTGCCCTGACTTAGCAAGTAAGGTATCTTCTGAGACAACACAGCGCAGGCAGAGTGTTTATTTACTAGATGGGAGGGATAAGGAAGCCAGGGTCTCACAGGGGACTTGACATGAGTGGTGTGTGCTGTGCCCTTCCCTTTGGTTCCGCAGCAGCCACTAAATCCCGCTTTGCTTCCTATTGCTGGCTGACAAGAAACAGAAGCCTCTGCCCACAAGTGACTGGTGGCAGATGGATCGGGCCAGTGAAATGTTATGCCCTGACTTTCATCTCGCTAGCAGATGGGGTCATTACACAGTGTGCTTGTACACACGGCTTCTCTTCAGGCAGCAATTTATGTGTGGGCTGGACAATAGTAGCATTTGATAAGTGTGTTTTAAACGGCGTGCTCTACGCCTGGCAGCATGCTGCATGCTTTGCATATAGGGAGAAAGGCAAGGACACGGCGTATCTAGGGGGAGTAATGAATGTAAATCTACAAGACATATTATTGAAATAAATCAAGCTCCCTGGGTCTTTAATTTTCCTTTATATTAACAAACTCACTCAGAGATAACTGGTGAACAGGAGTCAGGAAGGGAAGCGCAGAGCTTAAAATGTAAACAGGCATTTAGAAAAAGACCACAATGCGTCTGAAGATTTTTGCGTCTTAATTGTATGCGCTGGATGTTAGGTCACAGGTGTTATTTAGGGGTTTTTTGTTTTTTGTTTTTTTTTTGAGTACAGATTTAGCACTCCAGACGGATTCACTTTTATTTAACTTTGAACATCCAGCCGTCCATCCATCCATCCATATGCATGCATCCTTCCAGCTTTCTGTCCTGCATCTATTCAGCTGGCGATCCACCTTTTCAGGGTTTTCTTTGATGAAAACCGTCCTAATAACCTGTGATATTTAATCCTGACAATTGGGGGAAACAGCCAGGCAGAGTGCCTCGGACTTCCGTTCTGGCAAAGGCATCTATCTGTTGGTGGCATTGCTGACAGTAAGGCTGGCCAGAGTGTGGGGAATACAGGGCGGAGCTCGACTTCTGCAGTTTCGCAGTATCTGTGAGCGCAGCTGTTTTTCAGCCTGCCTGAAGATTTCACTTGCTCTAAGGCATGATGGCATTTTTCTTCTCTTTGCTAAGCACTCTGGGAGTTACGAACCCACAAACTTACCTGCTCTCAGACTTGCACCGCACCTAAGGCAGGAGGAAGCAGACGCGGTGAATTTGTAGGGGTGCTTTTTAGAGCTAAACTTAGGGGAACTTGCTACCTCTGAACCAGAGCACACCCTTTGCTTAGTTAAAAAACAAAAAACCAAAAAAACAGACAGATGAGTTTTATAAGAAACCGAATAAAAGGCAACGTGTTTCTGGCTTCAGAGATACTCACTCAAATACACAGCAATGAAGGAAGCCTGGTGGCCCTTCACGTTTTACGTGGCTGCAGGAGTGTACCGTTTTTTCACTGCCCAATGTTGGAAGATGGGCACTCATTAGAGTAAGCATGCCAAATGCCCCCTCTTTAAAACCCCAACACCGTAGCGCCCGTGTTTTGTTTGTTTGTCTTCATTTCTTTCTTTCTTTTTAATCAAAACAAATGCAGGCAGCCGCATTTGGGGTGTGTTGTTTATAATTTCTTTTCCAGGTTAGCCCTTTGGAAACAGGATAAAATGATTCCCCCCTGAACTAAGAGTGGGTCAAAAGGGCACATTCAACCTGCATACAGAGCATGTAATGCGAGTGATGAGAGACGTGCGATCCTTCCATCCGGAAATTCGCTGTTTGAAAACATGCTAACAGTCACGGGCTGGTTCTCGTGGGGTTTTGCGGATGAGCTGTGTGGGTCTGAGGGCGTTTCCAGCAGTTCGCGATGCCTGCTATCGATTGCCTTGTTGATGTTAGGAGCGCTATTTCAACTTTTCAGATCCTCAGATTTCACCCAGAGAATCATATGTGGTGGGTCTGACAGAGCCTGGCAAGCTATAGTTTTATGGGGGATTCAAATGTGTCTGGGAATTTTGCCAGCCAGGCCTTTGCTGGGGTGCATATGTGATTTGTGGGCTAGTTTAATGAATCAGTCCTAGTCTGGTTTCCTAGCGGCTTTAACTCCCTCATTGCGTTCAAATATTAGTCCTTCTTTCAAGACTTCTCATCTTCCTCAGTTTTTCAAGAACCCCTGCTTTTCTTTTCTGAAGGTGCGTTATAGCGCCGCCTTCTGGTGGCCTTCCTCAGTCACCACTGGACCGACCTTCCATTTAATTTTATCACTTTGCATTTTTGAGTGATAAATGTGTGCATTTGGTAAAAAGTGAATTTCAAAATATCAGATTTTTCTCAAGAGTATCACTGCCTGAGGATCAGAATAAGATTTTTTTCCCCATACACATAGGCCAGCTATATTTTTTCTTCAGGCCGTGTGATCAAACATCTAGCGAGGACTGGGAAGCATATGTTTAGGTTCACTGTCACTATTTTGACATATTAGGTATGGTGTCTCCTTACTAGGGCTATTTTGAAGATCGAATGCCTTGATATCTGTGATTCTATGGCTGCACCTGGCAT
This sequence comes from Acomys minous, assembly GCF_964271855.1. NCBI lineage: Eukaryota > Metazoa > Chordata > Mammalia > Rodentia > Muridae > Acomys > Acomys minous. The sequence continues at coordinate 115,764,688 of NC_140492.1, read as the reverse complement.
TTTCAGTCTCCCATGCAAGATATTTGTTATTTTTATCATTGCCCATAGATGATAGTTAATTTTGATATGAAATCTAAAAATAAGCTCACCATTTCTCTCTTCTCACATTGATTCAAAGAATACGGTCATTATATTTTCTGGGCAAGAAGCACTTTGAGAGTTAGAAATTAAACTGCAAAAGCATTATTTGCCTTCACACGTTTACCAAGGAGGACCACAAGTTTGTGACTTACAGTAAGAAAAAGGGGGAAAATTTAAACTTTTCACTGGACTGAACGTGACATTTTTATTTCCATTTTTTCATTTTGTTTCCATGTTTAATTTGGGCAAACTTCTATAATATCCTTTAGTGATGAATTAGCCTTTCTTAATGTTCTTTGTGGAGAGGGATAAGATGTGAAAAATAAGTAATCCCACTTTAAAATTCTTGTTCGTTTTACTGCACAGAAATATGAGAGAAACGAAGAATAGCTCCCCACCACAAAGCTAAACACAGAGAGTTGCCCTTGAAAAGGACAAATTGGAGAGCTGAAGACATAGGCAGGAGACTTGAGAAGGGCCTCCTTTCAACTTTGTTCAAAGTTGTCTTCCCAATTTGCCTTTTTTTTTCCATCTACAGAAATGCATATGGCTTTGTGTGTCTGTCCTATATAAACATCCCACTGTAAGTAGGACAGATGCTTTCCTGAGGTCAGGGAATAATTAAGGGGCATCATGGTACAAGTATGATGCCAATTTGGAAAAGCCAGTGTCGAAATCACAGACAGCCTTTGGGCGTCCCCAGTGTTTTTCCTCATAGGCATCTAAGAAATTCAGATTTGTCTAAGTGTCATCTTAAACTGTTACATCATACTGCAAAAAAAAAAAAAAATTAATCATAAGTTAATCCCCTTCCTCTTTTGGAAACACTGGGTGACTAAAAGAAATAGAATTGTTTGTACACTTGAAATCTCTGAAAATTGCGACATGTTGATCATAAGCCACAACAGCATTTCTACATGGGGCCTTGTGTCCACACTGTGTATCATCTGGGCTTTTGGAGTGATTTATAGACTATCTATCCAGCCATCTCAGATCGTTAGCTTAAGTATTGTTTTCTCAGCTCAAACCATGGCTTCTTCCCCACTCTCACTATCCACCCACCCAACCCCCCCAACCCCCACCCCCCCACCCCCCCCACCCCGCTAGAAAAGCTCTGTTGCTCTAGACCTGCAAATTCCAGATTAGTGAGAATGTTTCTAGACTCTTCCAATGATTCAGGGCTTCAACTCCCATTGAAAAAAACTATTCATTCAGAAGACTTACACTGTTTGAACACTGGTGACAACATGTCTTGGACTAGAAGAAAAACAAGCCACCAGAGAGAAAGCCAGTGTGTGCTGAGTAAGCACGCTCCGCCTCTTCCGGATTGCAGTCATGCTTGGAAGACGTTCCTGTGTCTATTTTGTAGTTATTTATTCCTTTGTAGTTTTTAGAGACTATTAAGAAGGTCAAAGAATGAACAAAGTATGTATTTCCAAAGGAAGGCATGTATCTTTTGAAAGGTAATTCATATCTGGAATTGAAATTTTTTCCTGGTCTGAGATATTAAATTGTTGGTTCATGAGAAAGCCTTTTCTTGTATACTATTTATTATTTTTGAAGCATTAATATATCACCAGACATACATTTGAAATAGATTGATTATTGGATTGCAGTTTTGTAGGCCTATGAATATTTACAGAAATACTTTTGGAAAGTGAATCAAACATTGAACTTTCAAGGGAAAACTTTTTGTATTAAAGCCACTTAGACAAGTTATCAACATTTATCTACCAATATCTTCTTTCATTTTCAGGAAAAAAGGGTATTTAGTAAAGAGAGAGAGAGAGAGACAGACTGACTATGTATCCAGGTCAGAGAGCTATCTATAGACTTTGAGGATTTCTTTTCCCCAGTAGTCTGCAAGCATCTGACACTTGGACCCATGGGATAGCATATCAGTAATGACTGTACCGGGTCTCGCCACAGCCCACTTAGTGGCTACTAAACAGTCTATGCTCAACGTGATATTTTATTTTTCTCCACAGTCCTGCTTGACATCTCACCTCTTAAGTCATTTGATAATATAAGAAGTGCCACCTTAAGACATGGCTGTCCAGAACGCATGGAACTGATAATTTCACTTGGCATTTCTTCTTAAGTGGTAAAGAACCCTCCCCCCACCACCACACACACAAAAGAGTAAGATCGGCATTTCATTTTGCATAACAACATAACAGTATCAAAGCTAATTAATGGTCATTGAAATCTAGACTGGATTAGAGCATCGTAAACTGTACCACACGTGCTGAGTATTTACTTTCCAAGTGTTAGATGTTCCTTGCTACAGTAGGCCTAATGCTAATCGATGCCATCACTACATTAAATAAGGTTAAAGTCGCCCACAACATCTGTAATGTAGAGGTTACCAAGCGCCAGTACTCTTGCTGATTTTCATCATCTCTCTCTTCCTTCTTTCCCACAGCCATGCAGATACACAACACTGGTCCTCTTCTTTGTCAGTTGCAATTTACTCATCTTGGACTAACATATATGTGCTCTGTATGTAACAGTTAAAAAAAAAACACTATGTGAAGGCAGAGTTCTTATTTGCTTTTGCTCTCTGACATATCAAATAGTGCCGGGTCATGTTTGGTGCTTGGTGGAAGTTAAACACACATGCTTACCAAAAAGTAGCCACAGGCCAAGAGACCTTCAAGACCTAAACCGCTTTACATACACATGCATGGGTGGAGTGTCGGGTCGTTACCATTGGTAATTAAGAGTTCCCATGACAACCACAACTTCAACAGCAGATTGGATGAAAGCTGTGAACAGGGAGGAAGCCGCCTTTCACTCATGAAACGGAGGTGAACTTTGAGCTGTGCTAGCGTGTGACTTCCAAGCATCAGTTGGAAAAGTGACTTTTTCACTGTGTTCCTTCATGGTGTGCTTGAGTGGTTAATTGTGTTGCTCAGGCTCTGAGAAACCACTGGGGATGGTGGGCTGAAATTGTCAGCAGAGATTTACTTAGCCGGGATTGTCTAGGGGTGGTTTTTAATTTTATAATTCCCTGAAACAATTGCATTAGCTGCACATAAATCTCTCTTGCAGAGGGTTTCAAAGAAGGAAGCCTCCAGTCCACATTCTAATGCATGCCGCTTTTGTTTGCAGCCTGCAACGGCATGCTTTGTAGGTGCACTCTGGTGCACAGTTTATTTTGAATGATATTTAGCACCTTTTCAGGAAGTTATAAAGCTAATTAAAGGCCCTGTTTTCATAGTATTTAAGCTTTGTCTTGTTCATTTAGCAAAAGACTTTAATTTCTTCTCTTCGTGGCCCAAAAATGCTGTGTCCGTGTGAGCACTGTTCCCACTAACAAAGGCAAGAAAGGTAAATGTGTAAGTGCACTTCGGACACTAATAAACACAAAATTCATAGAAAACTACCATGTTTTGTAAACTGGCTTCATGTCTTCCCATAATACTGCTGAAGGTTCATGTAAACTCTGGGGTGGGATGTTAGGGTTCACATGACAGATGGGAAAGGAGATTCTGGAACATGTCAACGGTAAAGGACATGACAGATTAAAGAGCTCTGAGCAGTGCTCACCTTCCCCAAAGCGTCCTTTATCAGGTGGATTAATGCATTCTCACGCTGGGAAGAGACAGGCTGCTACCTAGGACAGCAGAGTGTGTGCTGAGGGTGACCTGGCACTAGTAGGAAGAAAGTGAGAAATGTTTATTTCCCTTGTCATTATATTGAAAGAAAGAACACTTGGACTGTGGCTTATCTTAAAATAGCTTCATTAACGGAAAGAAACAAACCAAAAATAAAAAAGGTAGGAAATGTAGTCTAGGAGCTTAGAATGTAGGGCATGCGGCCAAAGATTTTTATGTACTTGCCAAGCATGAGTTACTTTGTTGTTTCAGGCTTATTTTAAATATTGATGTATTAGTATAGGATCAAGCCTAATGTGATTTTTTTTTTAAGAACTCAGTCACTATTTTCTCACTGTGATGATTAGAACACTCAGAAACTTTTGCATTAACTTCATTAGGGTGTGAAGTTTTATGAAATAGTATGCTTGCATTTTAGATGTTGCTTGTGGAGTTTTTAAAAAGCATCTATCCACAAGAGACTCTTGTGAACGCACTGTTCGTGACCAACATTCTGAAAGACTCTTTGATGTTTCTTCCCTGGCCTCAGTCAGAATGGCTACATTTTATTTTGTTATAGATTGAATCTTCTAGATTTCATATACATTTAAATTTTCTAGTATGTTCTATTTTGAAGCTGACCTCTTATACACAGTGTACTGCATCTGAATAGCATACACACACACACACACACACACACACACACACACACACACAGAGAGAGAGAGAGAATGAGTTAGTAGTTCTGCCACAGGCATCACTGAGTTTTAATACTATTATAGGTTATCTGTCCTTCTATTGTTTGTTTTCACAATATACATTTGGCTCCTTTCAGACTTTTAGGAATGAGAAAATATGTCTATGACCCTATCTGACTTCTTTTGAATCTATGCTTTCATTTCTTTTATTGTTTGTCTGTTTTGGTTTGCTTTATTTGTTTGTTTTTTTGGTTCTTGGTTTGAGTTGGATTTTTGTTTTGTTTTCAAGATAGGGTTTCTCTGTGTAACCTTGGCTGTCCTGGACTCACTTTGTGAACCAGGCTGGCCTTAAACTCACAGTCATCCACCTGCCTCTGCCTCCCCAAGTGCTGGCATTACGAGCATGTGCCAACTCCCTTGGCTATGCTTTCATTTCTAATAGAAAATTCCTAGAAAATGAATGGCTAACTCACATGAAAAGTAAAATATAGCAATATGAAGTTATCTATAAGGCTCTTACACTTAACATTCTAAGTAGGCTTTCATGAAGTGCACATGTCTTATGCATTTGGCATATTCTACAATTTAATTTGAACTTCTCTAATAGGTAAATAATGGGAGAGTGTATTGGATTTAGATGACATATCCTTCCTTTGTATTTTTATTTTGTTATTATTTTTACAATTTCAAACATGTGCACAATATGGTCCGGCTGCTCTCTACTTCAGCCCGTACTTACTCAGTGTTCACTTCTCCCTGACCTCCTCTCTGCCTGCCTCTCTCCGAAATTCCCATGCTTTTTGGTTTTGTTCTTTCTCCCGTTTGTCTTGTCAGGGTCATCTGTGTCGTCACTGGATTGAGACTATCTGTTGAATCTTAGTAAGATCACGAGTACACAACTGAAAGCAATGGCTCCTTCTTTCCCTGAATCTACCCATGGGGAAGAGACTGGCAGTGAGGGTAGGGCCTTCTGAGGCCTTCTGAGGCCTTCTGAGGCTTGCCTGTAGATGGACCCATTACTGTGAAGGCCCATCTACCTTTCAGATCTCTTAGTTTTCTTGCCCTCCATACCTTCCAAAACATTGCCTGAGCCTAGGACGTAATGGTATGAATGTTTTGTTTAGGTCTGGGCCCTTAACCATTGCTTGTTCTCAGCACTGTTCGCCCTCATAAAACTCTAAGCTCATCGAAAATCACTGAGAAAAGAAGAATCTTCTCCCATTGAAAGAGGAGACCAGCAGTTTCCTGTAGATATAAAACATTTGTATTTAGAAGGTGGTTTGATGCTACATCTATTAAGCCAAATAAGAATTAAGTTTCTTTCTAAAGCCTAGATCCTCCCCCGACTATGGGTTTTTGAGTCTGTTTCTGGTAACTAATATGGATTCCCTCCTGTGGGGTAAGCCTCAGATCCAATCAGAGAGCAGATGGCTCCTAAAACACGAGTGTTTACATGAGGCTCTCTGGTTCTAGTGTTTTCTCTAGGGGCTTTCTTCCTTCTTTGGGTTGCCTTGTCCACCCTCAGTGTGATGATCTTTTTGAAATTCTATTATACCTTATTTTGTTAAAAAACAGTTTCTAAAAAAATTAACAAAATATTTTTGAAAGAATATAAAAGTAATATAGATTATCAAAGCATAAAAGAAAAGTAATGAGCCGGGCATGGTAGTGCACGCCTTTAATCCCAGCCCACGGGAGGCAGAGGCAGGTGGATCGCTGTTGAGTTTGAGGCCAGTCTGGTCTACAAAGCAAGTCCAGGACAGCCAAGGCTACACAGAGAAACTCTGTCTTGAAAAATCAGAAATTAAAAAAATAAGTAATGGGCCTAGAGGGTTCAGGAGCCCCACAAGGAGACCATCAAGGCGGACAGATCTGGACCCAAACGGGATCTGGCACAAACTGTTGCACCAACCAAGGACAATACATCTAGTAAATCTAGACAACCCACCCCCCCATGCCCTGCCCTCGCCCCATTTAGATCTAGCCAATGGACAGCTCATTCGCCATGGTTCAAGGGAGAGCAGAGACTGACTCTGACACGGACTCTGATGCCCCCGACTTGATCACGGGCACACAGAGGAAGGAGAAGCAATCTATCCAGATGAGACCTGATAGGCTGTGGTCCTATGGTGGGAGAGGAGGTCCCCTTCTGTCAGAGGTCTAGGGGAGAGGAATAGGGAAAAAGAGGGAGAAAGGTGGGACCGGGAAGATACAAGCGAGGGGAAACACTCAAGATATAATTTGAAAAAATTATTATAAATTACAATTTTTAAAAAGATAAGTATTTAGTATAGGCTTGAATTTTTTCAAAACCCTGCTTTATTTAGAGTTCTTAAGTGCTTCTACCTCCCTTCCAACCCACCGACTTGTGGTAGAAGAGAAAGAAGTTTAATAGGAAAGGGGATTGTGAACCTCTTTAGACATAGTTCTTGGAGTGGGTCAGTCTTTGTCCTCAGGATAGCAGATGATAGGGAAACAGCAAAGAACAGCAGCAGCGGTACGACTTAGAAACTCCACCGAACTGGCGCAAGTCGGAAGTGCCACCACGACTCCAGCAAGGCAGATCTGGGTCAGCAGGAACGACCAGGCTCAGCCGGAGTGCCAAGACATCCTCTAGAGTTTCTCTACGCCAAGTGAAGTGTAGAAAAGCCAAAGACCAGCGAAGCAACGTGCTCTGTTGCAAAGAGTGACGACACAAAAAGTGTCCCCTCACCGTCTGTGGGCTTCTACTATCTCCTCCCAGAGTCCACACAAGGATGTCTTCCAGCTGGCAAAAGCCACGCCCCTCGCAACTCACAAGACAGCTTCCAGCAAAACATCACGTGCCCTCTTGCGAGTCTGTTTTCAGTGGTGGAAAACATTCCCACATCCCACACTTGGGACCAAAACAACAACAACAACAACAAACATAGTCACATGACATAATTTGAGTTTAAAAAAAAAAAACAACAGAAACTTCTACTTCAATTTAGAACATAGTTTGGAATTAGGTTGGATAAGTAAAACGGCAGTTGTATGTATTCCTCTCAGAGCCGTGTTCTCTCTAGCCTCTGGTAGTTGGCTGGATTTTCAGAGGCAAGCATGAATTCTGTCCTGGTAAGTCTTAAGTTTAACTACATAGCTGTTGCCTAACTGCCAAGATGTGAGTTCCCATTAGGGATATTTTGCTATTCTGGAAATTTCTGTGAATCATAGGTGTCACAATTAGCAGGACCATTGGTTGTTTCCTTCCATTGGAAGCTTGACTAGCACCTTTCAGTACCGTGAAAATTAGTTTTCAGGGAGGAGGGTTTCAGGTCAAATCCAGCTTTAATCCTCCGTGTACTGTGTCCAAAGTATGTGATGTCTTCAGTAATTAGGAACTCACCTTCAACCCCGGGGAGACACCCAAAGGTAACCGCAGTAGCCTATATTCGTTGAGAGTCTCTTGGACTCACCAGGCAGCAGCCACAAAGGTGTGTATGTTTCCAGGGGCGGGGTGAGCGGTGGGTCTCATGCCTGGTACTGGATTTTTGTTAGATAGTCTGTGGCTTTGAGGGGAAATGTTGTCAGGCCGACAGGAATAAATAAACAGGAAGGAGGAACAGTGACCCAGCTAGGATGCGTTAGGGTCCCCACGCCAGCCTACAGCCGCAAAGCCTGACCACAGGCGCGTTAGGTCCATCAGCCAGGTTTCAAACATGAAAGGTTTCACAAGTTCCAGACACTGTGTCTTCAGACAGGAACCAAGCCTATGGGAATTGTTTCTCATTCAAACGATAGTGCCACAAAAAACGTTTTGGGGGTAAGGAACTCTGCTGCTGTACACGGCATAAGAAGACAATGCCAGTTAACAGCAGTTACATCACTATTAGAGCAGAGTTTGCTGGTTTCCCACAAGCTGAGATGACAATAGAGGATACAGAGATGCCAGTTATTTTGATTTGAGCATTATGCACGGGACACACGCATATAAGAGTACATTGTTCTACCCCTTGAGTATGTTCAAAACACATATGTAAATCAGGCCCATGGTTTATTGTTAGCATCTTTTTACTGTTGTTGAGTCACATTAAAAGAACTTATTTTTCTTTGTTGAAATAAACAAAGGGAGATACGAGCCCAGAAAGATGTAATTTTCCTATGATTCTTCCAAGTCAATGCTGTTGTATAATCCTATGCTACCTCCAGGATATACTGCCCTAGTGAAATTGGTTTCTGCTAATGTTCCATTTCACAAATGGGAAGAGCGCCAGTCCATTGAGATAAGATTCCTGGTCTATTATCAGATAAGTAAAAAGATATCTACATTAGAGTGAAAACTGAGCCCCTGTGATGACCAGGGCATTTGATGGATCCAGGAGATTACTGACTATGCACTTCTTCCCATCGGCTGCACTTCAGAGACTTAAATTTCCTAAGAGGGAATAAATAGGCTCTGCCAGCACTGTGGAGACCATCCCGAGGAGACCCAATTCCAAGTCTACATTGTATAACTGCCACGGCTGCACGAGTGTATTAAATCACCAGCCAGGGACATTTAATAAAGGAAGAAAAATAAGAGCATATTTTATTGATGATTTTTGAGCATTCTACTTTAGTTCTTCCTAAGTTCACAAAGTATGTAATAACTCTTCTGTCAAAGGTAATTGAGGAGACAGAGTAATAAGGCTTTGCTCTCTCACATTCAGATGTTGTCCCATGATACAACGCAGTCCACAGCCAGATTTCTAACACACATCAGTAGAGGGGGAAAATATTGTATAGTTTCTTTTGGAAAGTGAAAACAAATAAAGATAACTATATAAACCACAGAGCTTAAAAGCACACTTGCTAAAGAGTCTCCTCTGATTCAGGAGAGGTGGAAGGGACTTGATCGGCCGAGAGAAATGCCTTCATTGCTAAAATCATGTCCAACTGAGACACTTGACTCATCAGGCAACATCTTTAGTATAGTTGGTCTTGCACGAGTAGCAATAACTAGGTGGTCGCAGCACCAGGACCTGCTCATTTATTCCCCTCTATCATTATATCAAAGCTACCATCAAAATTGACACCCTGTATTTCCTTGATGCCATAAGAAGTTCAAGCTTTTGAAGGGTTGAAAAACTGGCTTGAAGTTTCTTGCAGCCCAGCCGTCCTTCACTGTTCCTTTCCCCACGTTCCCTGCAATGCTTCATTTGTATTCAGCACTGTCCCCCATAGTTACATGCTCTTTGCTCTGGCTAAAGCCAATCAAGCTACTTCCCCCAGAGGACCTCTGAAAAAGCTGCTCTTTGCTCTGTTCACTTCCCACCTCCCATAGGACTAGGCACTGTTATGTGACTCCTTGCTATCCATTACTGACTTAAAACCACTTCCCTCTCTCCTTAGTGTGTTCCAGAGCCAGGACCTTTTATCTTTTATTTCACACTGTTCTCTCCCACATTACTGATTTCTGAGCTTTCTCTTACTGTTCCCCCCCCCCCCCCGCCTCTTAATTTCTAAGGCTGACAGGTTGTTAACATCTTGAGCATTCAAGACAGTGATGTGTACTGGTCAAATGCTCCTTCACCTGACTTATAAACTATAGTCATTAACAAAAATGGCTTCTGATGCTTATGTCCAAATTATGCCCCAGGATGATGTGCATCATCTTTAGAAACTGCACTTCCCCCACCTCATCTCAAATCCCAGTCTAATCAGTATTATTTTTACTTTCCACCTCCCTGCCACAGTTCTTCCCACTACATTAACATATCTAATCTAATTGCCTCCCATTGCTCAGTTATTTATTATTTTTGTTTTACTTAATGGTAAACCATAGTAACCATTCAGTTGTGGTCAAACTATGATGCCTTGGGTACAAAGTTTTTGAACCATCCCAAGATTAAATTTTCTATCTTTCTTATGCTCGTGAACATCATGAGGAAAATTATATATGTAGGTTGACTCATTTTCTTTTCAGTTAACAGTAGTACATTTAAAGTTGCATGCTTGGTAGTTTTTCTATCCTACACTAGTACTATGTTTCTCATTTCTACAGAAATAACTTAATACATTCTCCTTCCTTCTTCATCCCTCTCTTCTCTTCCACGCCACACAGGCAATGCCTCCAAGCCCCAATTTAGAGCCTTCCTTCTCCTGCACTTCATTGAAAATATGGAAATTATTCATGTTAAATTTACAAAGTCAATGAGACTAAGACTCTCACTTTGCACCACAAGATGACCCACTTGCTGACATGTAGCTACCCTGATCCTGGTCAACAGGAGACGCAGCCAGCCCCTACCTTTGTCAGGTGAGGCCAGTCTATAAGTGCTCCCTACCCTCTCGCAATTGATTAAATCATCTCACATTTTCCTCCTCGTCAGTTCTGGTTTACTTTCTATTGAATTATTCTCACTAGAATGTATAATCTGTTTTCCGTATACTATCTTTACCAAAGATCACTCAGCGTGGTTTCATAGCACAGTCACTTGGCATTTTTCACATCTGCATTTTCCATTCAGACTCTGACTCCTAATATGTCACTCGTTCCTGCCACACTGCTAGGACTCCTATTTCGTTTTCTTTCCTTTGTATTGAGTGTGTGCTGGTGTGTGTGTCTGTCTGTCTGTGTGTATGTGCACACATGTGTGTGTGTGTCTGTGTGTGTGTGTCTGTGTGTGTCTGTGTGTGTGTCTGTGTGTGTGTGTGGTATGTGTGTATGTGTGCACACACGTGTGTGTGTGTATGTGTGTGGTATGTGTGTGTGGGGTGTGTGTGCATCTATGTGCAAGGTTGCGCCTATATGTGCAAGCACATGTGGAGGGCAGAGACTGACGTTGAGACCTCTTCCTCAGTCATATCTCTACTTTTTTTTTTTTTGAGACTGAATTTCTCATTGAGCATGAATATTCCCATCTTTGCTAGACTGACCAGTCAGTGGGAAATGAGCTCTGAAAGTAAGCAGCATCTGGGGAGGCAAAACTAATTAACGGGAAATTAATGTTACTAAAGATGGGATACAGTAAATATGTGTCATATGCAAATGAGGCCAAGGCAAGGGAAATATAAGAAGTGATACAAGCAGCCCCTGGTCAATGGTAAGCACTGAAGGCTGTAACAGTTAGAGACTGTCTTCACCTGACAGAGAAGGGGTGGGGCAACAGTTTGACCTAGAGCAGGGAGCTACACACCAGCAGTGGTGGAACTTCAACCCTTCTGCTACACTAGCGAGCCTTTGGGGTTTGCTTGCCTCCTCCTCTGGTATCCACCCGTCTGTGTCTGTGCCCCATTACTGGGATTACAAACCCATGATGTCAAGCCCAGGATGACATTTTTACTTCAGTGCTGGATATCCAAACTCAGGCCGGCGTGCTTGCTCATGTGCAAGCAGATTACTTAGTGAGCCATCTTCCCAACTCCCAATGTTCTGTTTTTATTCACCTAAATCAGCCGGCTACATCTTTCAGTGCCTACATCTGTCTTCCTGTCCTTTGGTTTCTCTGTTATCAATTACTCATCACTCTGTTAAAAAAAAAATCCTTTCTTGTCACCCTTAACATTGACTCAGGCTTTTCTTTTGAAAACAAACAAACAAACAAAAAACAAACAAACAACACTTCTTTCTTCTCATATCATTTGCAATGCAGCTTACTTTTCTTACATCTACGCTAACTTTTCATGTTGTGTTTCAATTTTATTTCTAAGCTATGTTAATTTTTTTTTAGTTATTATCATCACACACCCCACCTTTAAACATAGTCAACTACCGGTGTTTTACGTTGTCATGACTAGACCAGACTACTCGCTGAGCTCCACATACGTATTCATAACTGCCTACTGGGTTTATATCTCAGGATTACCTTGTCAGAAATGTATCAGTGTACCAACCCTGGTTTTTGATTACTCATTTATCCTGATGTCAACTAATGCCACTGCCAGCTGCTCAAGGAAGCAAGCAAAAGAGCTGGTCTTCTTTAACTCTCGTCATCTTTCATCAAATTCATTAACCTATCAACAAGTCTTCATCTATCACCTAAATACTTGAAGACACACAGAGCCCTGTCTGTGTTCTTCCCACAGCTTTAGTCTCTTCTACAACTGTGTCCATCTCCCTTTTAAAATCAGATATGAAGAACTTCATGTATATGATATACATTATATATATATACGATATTTGTGATATATATTTACATATATGATCCTCATATTTTAAAAAAGTCAAATGATGTACTTAGCTTAAAATAGCTAAAGTTTCCATTAATTTAAATAACAATCAAATTTCTTATTGTGATCCAGACTCTGAATAATTTGTCCTGTGATGGGTGATCTTTCATGGAGCCATGAAATAATATCCAAATTGCTACTGCCACAATACTTTGTTTTGTATCATTTTGTTTTTTAAGATACGATATCTCTGCATGTAGTCTTGGCTGTCCTGGAACTCGCTTTGTAGAGCAGGCTGGCCTCGAACTCACAGAGATCCACCTGCCTCAGCCACCTAAGTGCTGGGATTAAAGGTGTGCGCCACCATTCACCATTGGGTAGCTACAATGATCTTGAACTTGCTTTTACCCCTTCCATTAATTAATTTACTTATTTGCTTTATATCCTGATCATAGGACCCCCCTTCTTCTCCCCCCACCCTGAGTCAAATTCTCACACCCCTCTGACCCATCTCCTCAGAGAAGGGGAGGCCACACCATGGGTACCAACCCACACTGGCACATCACGTCCCGTCCTAGCAGGACTAAGCTCATCCTCTGCCATTGAGGCCAGACAAGGCAGCTCAGCTAGGGGAAGGAGATCCAAAAGCAGGCAGCAGAGTCAGAGACAGCCCCTGCTCCAACTGTTAGGGGACCTGAATGATGACCAAGCTTCACACCTGCTACATACGTCTAGGGGGCCTAGGTCCTGCCCACTCACGCTTGGTTGATGGTTCAGTTTCTGTCAGCCCCCATGGGCCCAGGCTGATTTACACTGTGGTGTCCTTGACCCCTGTGGCTCCCTCAGTCCTTCCCCCAACTCTCTCCCAAGACTCCTCTCTCCCAGCTCCCATCCCAACCCATCTGCTCTAATAATTTCTATCTGGGCTATTTCCCATCCATAATCCCCCAAAATACGTTCTTTCGTGTCGTTCATCTGGGCCACTTCTTTGCATGCAAACTTCAGAGTTCCTCCTTCTCGCCCCTGTGGCTCTTTCCTATCCCACGGCAAATCTGCTATTTTCTTCTCCTCCTGTACCTGTCTCCTACCCAAGATCCTTCTATCCCGGAAGTTCAAAAGCTTTGGCCACACCTCCTCACCATTCCCTACCCAAGTGTTGTAGGCATTCATTCAGCCAGTCAGGGATAACTCGGAGGCAAAGGTTACAAACATCATTTTGGGGTACATGAATGTCTGCTCATTAAAGACAGCAGCAATCAGACCTGCGGTGGGGGGGGGATCATTAGCAGTCAAATACAAAGCACCAGGCCATGCTTCAACATTCCCCAAGTTAGGACTATTGTTTGGCTGTGGGTATCTGTATCTGTTTTCATCAGCTGCTGCATGAAGCTTCTCAGAAGACAGTTATGCTGGGCTCCTGTCTGCAAGCATATCTGAGTATCATTAATAGTGCCAGGGACTGGCTCTCTCACTAGGGGTGGGTCTCAAATTGGGCCAGTCATTGGTTGGCCATTTCCTCAACCTTTGCTCCATCTTTATCCTTGAAGATCTTGTTGGAGGCAGGACAAATTTTGGGTGGAAGGTTTTGTGGGTTGGCTGATCTCTCCGTCTCTCTACTGGGAGCACCTTCTGGCAACAGGAGGTGGCTACTTCAGGCTCCTCCATTGCTGGTGGGAGTACAAACTTCTACAACTTTGAAAGTCAATCTGGTGCTTTCCGAGAAAACTGGGAATAGGTCTACCTCAAGACCCAGCTATACCATTCCTAGGCATACACCCAAAAGATGCTCCACCATACCTCAAGGACACTTGCTCAACTATGCTCATAGCAGGTTTACTCCTAATAGCCAGAAACTGGAAACAACCTTGATGTCCCTCAACTGAAGAACAGGTAAAGAAACCGTGGTACATTTACACAAGGGAATACTACTCAGCTATTAAAAAAAAAATAAGGACATGATGAAATTTGCAGGCAAATGAATAGAACTAGAAAAGATCATCCTGAGTGAGGTTAGCCAGACCCAGAAAGATAAACATGGTATGTCCTCACTTGTAAGTGGATATTAGCCATAAAGTACAGGATAACCATGCTATACTCCAAAGACCCAAAGAAGCTAAGTAACAAGGATGGTCCAAGGAAGGTTCCCTGAATCTCCCTCAGAAGGGGGAATAAAATGGATGTCAGAAGTGGATGGAGGGAGGGAACTGGGTGGAAGACAGGAGTGGTGAGGGTAACACGAGTAACAAGTAGGGATCAGGTGTGGAGTGAGCAGTGGGTGCACTATCTTAAACTCTGAGTGTACTTCTTATTTTAGACTCAAAGAAATATAAAATTTTAAATTTGCATTAGAACAATATATATTGATTTTTCATTCTATGTATACATAGTTGCCACTAACCATAGTGTACATATAAACTCTCAGCTTGCATAATAAAGCCAAATATTTTGAGGTTAAAGTTCCAGATTCTATTTTTTTATAAAAGGCTGAATTTGGCATTTTAATTGAGAGTCATTCTATACTCCTCTGCAGAGTCTTAGATAAAGCTTCGTTAAGAAGAAGAATGTAAGCAAGGAAAATCATATCTTTTGCCCTCCATACTATAGTAAGTTTGTTCTTTTTCTTACCAGGGCTATGCATAATAAGACAGTTATCACTAGTAGATATTCCACTATATCAAGAAGAGATATCCACTCAGGGAAAAGAGCTGGAAGTACAACTTCCAACAAGAGCTCCCAAGCTTCCTTTGGTGTCATCAAAGATATCTAGAAAATTGTCTGTTATGCACAGAGAAAGCAGTTGACAAAAAACACATGGCCTTTTCAGTAAGCATGACCAGTATTTGAAAATCATATGTACCATGGGAACCAATGGAATCAAAGCTCAGTAGTAGACAGGCATGTGAAATATGGACGGGTGGGTAGGGACTGATAGTACCAGTGCTTTGAGGAATTAACATTTGTCATAGAAATTGCTTAGAGGAAGGGAGGAGCATTGTGACCACAGCAAACTTTTGACATGATTAAAAGCAAAGTTGAGTTGGGGCCTTCAAAACAATGCTCATCCTGGCCCCTTTTACTGACAAGAGACATTTGGCACCATTGCTTATTAATTATTGTTACACTTTCCCTTGTGTTATCTTATTGCTTGGATTCTTGTAAGTAGAGTGGAATTGAACTGTTGGTTGGATGGACTTTCTAAACATTTTTTTCTTCAGTTTAATTCTTTGAGGGTTTTCCCCAGATGTTTTGATCTTATTTGACTCCCCGATGCACCCTCCTTCCTTACACACACACAAGTATGTATCTTCATTTATTTTTTTAAAGCTAATGATTCCAGTTTCTGCTGCTCATTAATTAACTCTTGGATGTGTGGCCTTTCAAAGGATCGTGGGTAGCCTACCAGGGGCCACACCCCTAATCAACACTGACTCCTCCTCTACATAACTTTTAAGGCGAGGCTCAAATGACCACCTCCTTCCAGATCAGTGGTCCCTGGCCCACCACAGACTTACAGATTTCACAATGAATTTGCAATTAACACAAGTAAGTATTATAGTAAGGCCAACTAACACAAGTAAGTATTACAGTAAGTCCAACTAATAAGGTTTAGCTTCTAAAACTGTGTCTTGTTGTCACTCAGGAAAAATAAAATAAAAAAATAAATCTTTGAAATTCTAGTTG
Source organism: Acomys minous (assembly GCF_964271855.1). Classification (NCBI taxonomy): domain Eukaryota; kingdom Metazoa; phylum Chordata; class Mammalia; order Rodentia; family Muridae; genus Acomys; species Acomys minous. Next base: position 115,748,517 of record NC_140492.1, on the reverse strand, counting down.
AAGCCATAACTATCTGGCTGTTAAAAAAATAAAACGAATACAAAAGGGTCAGTTTCTGTTGCACTTAGGCTATTTCGTGTTCCCCAGGAAATAGAACATACAGAAATTAAAAGCAGATGCTATGAAATTGATGCACCAGACAAGCCTGATGAGGCTCAGTCCTATGAAAGGTAACCTTGTTTAGCTTAGAATTCTATTTGCCAATGTTTTTTTTTCACCATTGGTTTTGATAACTATGTTGTTCCCCGAAGAAACTCATATAAATTATCACACTGTCCTACAGCATAGATCCTTACCTTCCCTCCCAGGGTGGAACAGACTTCACTTCTAACTCTTCACCCCAGCAAAAGTGACAAAAGTGACAAAAGTGACAACTCCATAAACCTTTCCACAAGGATCTGGGGGGGCACTTGTAGCACCTAGTGGTTTAACATACAAATCTGAACCTAGTTTACTACCAAATTCATGTTGATGAAAGTAAAATTAAATAAAATACGAGTTAACATAATTTTTTTTTTTTTTTTTTGGTTTTTCGAGACAGGGTCTCTCTGTGTTAGCCTTGGCTTGTCCTGGACTCACTTTGTAGACCAGGCTGGCCTCGAACTCACAGCGATCCACCCGCCTCTGCCTCCCGAGTGCTGGGATTAAAGGCATGTGCCACCACACCCGGCTAACATTCTTATCTACAAGGCATTTCCTTTGTAGAAACAAGAGTTTATGATTATCATCTTAATAAATTCTTGAGCTTCTGAATCCTGCCATGAGCTTTGGATCATACAGACAGACAGGCAAATAAGTCTTGATGCTTTCTTGATGCAATTACATATAATATGGTGTAGGGTCTGAGCTGTACTTTGGAGGGGCATAGAGATAAGTTTCTCCTATGCTGGCACACAGGTGCTGTTTCGTATTCAGTGCACACATTTAAGCTAGGCAATGTCTACATCAAACGCGTCGCTCTAAGAAGCCACCTGATAGGTGGTTGCAAACGTGAATGGAGCAGTTATCATCCCTCTGTCTGTGTGAAATCTACCCTTCTGGTCTGTACGTGGTCTGGGCTTCTTTGTGGCACTGCCTCCCAGACTCAATGAAATTATCCAAAGTTTGAGGCCATTTCAGCTGCTCTGTGTTTTACAGCCAAGCAAATGGGCAGCAGGCCAGCACCAGTCAGTTTTTTACCAGCCTTAAATTCCTCAGTACACCATACAGATACAGGCTGGTAGTTGGCAAGTGCATTCACCTGTTGTACCATTTCTCAGCCTTGCTGCTCTTGAAACAATGAACTTGAAAATTCTTTCTTTCTTTTTCTTTTTTTTATTTTTTGGAAAAAATTGCTATCCCCTAAATTGTGGGATGTTTAGAAGGGTTGTCGGTCTCTATCCAGGGTACGTGGTACAACACGCCCAGATCCCAGTTACGACAAGGCGTGGCCTCCACAGGCATCTCCTCATGCCTCCTCTTGAGAAGATCAAGAAGGTTCACAGAATGCACATGTTGCTCAGGAAGATGTACCCTGAGGACACGTGATTGGGAAGAAGATGAACCTCAAAAAGAGATCTGGTTTAAAAAGACTCCATTACAATGTCCAACTGGGAAATTCAGGGAGGTGTGTAGGATTTTACACCTGAAAACACCTATTAGAATCATGCTAAAATGGTGAACGTGCTGCCAGTGTGTAGAACCGTGACACACTAACATTGGCTGCAGTCTAGAAGAGGAATTAGAAAAGTGAATCACAGTGGCAAACACCTTTAATTGATGAATGGCAGAGGTGTACATTAACATATGAATTAAAAGATAAGGCCGGAAGTGAATAGAGGAGCTTCCCTAACCATCTGAAGGTCGAAAATGGTTGATCACACATTAAGGAGGGTATTGGGAAAGGTTTGTGTTTCTCTCTGTGTATGAAAAGACAGAAAGAGTGAATGAGAGGAAATAGAGACAGTGAGGGCAAGAATCACATCGTGATTAGTTTAACTGTGCTGGAGTGAAGATATTTAGTCAAAAAAAAAATCATAAATACATGGAGCTGGGAATGGACAGAGTACAGAAAGTATTGTGGTCAGCTTTGGGGAAATCAATTGCATTTAAGTGTAGCCGTGAGCTAAGTAATAATAATAAGATTGTTAGAGGCTAATGCATGCATAAACTCACAGTTTATAAGTTAAAATGAATAATGAAACAAAACCATACCTAACGAAAAACTGAGAAGCTGGGTAGAGGAAATAATTATAGAATCCAATCTATGCTTCACTCCTAAAACAAAAATCCTTAATATTAGACATTAAGGACGACCAAGTGGAGAAATATACCCCACTAATGGAGAGAGAATCTGGAGGAATATCTGTGGTAAGAAATAAAGAACAAACAACTTGATTGACGACACCAGGTGTCCTAAATGTCATAGTTACATGGGAGGCTCGTTTAACAGGTGTGGGCTAAAGAGGGAAGAGGGAAAAAAAGAGACAAGGATGCTTATGAAAATGATGAGAAATTCAGTTCTGGATGCCTCAAACTGTGGGTGCTTATGGATGTGTGGTGGGATGTATAAATTTCAGAATCTCATGTTTCACTCTGAAGTTCAGATCTACAAATGGCTTGTGAGTGTGAGTGCTAAGTCCAGTGCCGCATTGAAGCGTAGTTTTGAAGACATGTGAAATAAGAGGAAAGATGGAAAGACTTCACCTGAGCACTGGAGCAGAAGGGAGCTGCCCGCCAAGCTGGAAATCGTGCATACGGACGCTGAACCTCTGCACAGTTTAGACCTGCAGCCAACTCAACATTAGAAGGTACATCTCAGAGAAACTGGATTTTTTTTCCATGGGAGCAGCTGCTGAGAAGGTATTTTCTGTAAAGCACAGGTCTTTATTAATCAGGGAATGATCACTTGACCAGACGCGCAGGCCCTTTTGAATGGTCTCATAAACAGATTGGTAATCATCACATAGACAAACCACAGCCCAGCTGTGTGCTCCGCCCATTAGGAGCAGACCTGTTATCGCAGAAAAGAGGAGCGGCTTGTTGTAAGAATTCAGTGGCGATTTCACGGCACATGAGCCTAACTTTGTTTCTTAACGTAAAATATGATGTATAGCTGAAGCATCTTCGTTTGCAAGGCCTCTGCACCATAGTCCATGGCACAGCCTAGGCTGCCATTGTCTCTGAACATATGTGTAGCTTAGAATTCGAGTCACGTGCTCTGTCGCATCAGGTGCTGTAGCTCATAGCAGGAAAGGAGTTTATCATGAGCAGATATCCAGTCATAGTGTAATCTTCATAAAGATATTCTATAATAAATGCAAGTGGTAAAAGTGAGTCATTCAAAAATAAATTTTAAAAAATCCTAATAAATTTAATGAGTTCATGCTTTTTCTCAAAACTTAAAATACAGTTAACCTTAAAACGCATTATGGTTATGCTTATTCTAAAGTAGGATTGTATACCAAGCTGCAAACTTATTTTTCACCATATGCTCTCAGTTTTCATTTCTCAGTTAACATTGTGAGCACATCATCAAAACTACACAGAAATCGGTAGAGGAAGAGCATTGTGAATTGGGCATGCGTAACAGTAACCGACTGGCTCAGCTAGAGTTCTTTATTTTACAAATGCAACCTTAGAAGATGGCAAAGAATCAGAGCTCAACTCCTTTGGATAGTCATGCTTATAGAAACACCATTGCTTCTTACCTTAGAATTATTAATAGACATAATGATAACTCATTGCCACTGGATGTTCATATGTGTTTTATTAAGAATTTTGCGAAGATGTATCAATATGTTCAACTTTTAGAAACTATAGAGCATATTTATTTTAAGGGAATTTTCAAAGTTAATAAATATCTTGATTTTTAAAATTTTTATACACAGAACCCCACCCCAAACACATACACACATAAACATATCTGAGTATTTGTATGGCATAAGCCATAATATGTTCTATATGAATTATAGGATTTGAAATTGTTAGTAAAGTAATATGAGTAAGTATCTGGAGCATTAGCAGCTCCTTGCACTCAGCTGGCTATGTGGAACTTCTGTCCACTGTGGTAGAGCTAACCCGTTTCATAAGATGGTGGTTAAATTCCGCACAGTACTAGAGAGTCAAAGAGAAGAGAGTCCTGTAAAACAAAAAAGACATTGAACTTAATCTCGATCTTAAAAAAAAAGAAAGAAAGAAAGAAAGAAAGAAATTCTCGGGCTACAGAGAAGGCTCAGAGGTGAAGATCGCTGGCTGCTCTTCCACGGGTCCTGAGTTCAATTCTCTGCAACCACATGGCGGCTCTCAACCATCTATGATGTGATCTGGTGCCCCCTGCTGGTGTGTGTGCAGGGGTACATGCAAGCACAACACTGTATACTTAATAAATAAATACATCTAAAAAGTGGAATTCGGAAGTTTGGCCATAACAGGTAGGTCAAAAGTCGTTTTCTGAATTTATCCCTGAAGCCATTTAATCTCTTAATCTCAGCCTAAGAGAGGGGGGAGAGAGCAAAGCATGACTGATGTCCTGTCTGTTTTAATGAAACTGTATGCGAAACAACTATAATCGCTATTCCTAGCACATTCCTTGGCCATATATATCTCTAGGACATAAAGATCACAAGCTACCTCTGGGCCACAGCGTGGAACGTGGCGGTGCCACCTTCTCTCAGTGTAGAGAACCGGCTTCCACGGAGAGCGACCGTGAACAGAGTAGCGTGCTAGACTCCATAGAAGCATGTGCTGCGGAGTGTTCATTCTTCGTCAGTCATGCTTGGAGTCATTTTTGCAGCTGTAGTGATGGTCTTAACTGGTTCATCTGTACTTTCTCACCCAGTCTTTGTGACTAAGGGCACCGATCTGGGGACAGCTGGCTAAAGCTGGCAATAAGTCTGTGGCTCTGGAACAGAGGAATTTAACTGGCCAAACCCACAACCTTGGCCTCATTAGCACTCTCCTAAAACCAGCCGAGATAACCAGCGGCAGATGGAGTCCTCCGCACTTGCAGGCGTCTTTCAGAGCCTTGACGGCAGCCGATCAGATACCAAGGGCACAGGCGAATCTTTATATACTTGCATTGGGGCCAATGAAAGCAGCACATAGTGGTTTGGCTTTTAAACACCCACCAGAATTTCTTGTCATTTTCTATGTTTATGGCGAAATGAAGCGCAAGTTCTCAAGACTCACTTCTGACATAAGGTTTTTATCAGCGGAAAAATGGAAGCAGATGACTTCGTCATCTCTGAAAGCAGTGGCACCGGGTGAAGCTGACGTCACGTGAAACCTGTATTAAAATCACCTTACTGCCCTCCAATTATTCCCTGGGAAAAAAAAAAAAGAATGCCTTTAAATTTTGCATCAAGCGTTTATGAAAGGACTGATTCTATTTTTTTTTTTTTAAAGGACTGATTCTAAAACCTTCAGTTGGGGACTTTTTTGAAACACGTTTTAACTGTTTTGTCACAAAATCACAAATACTTGTTAAGTACATTTGAGATAAGCAAGATCTAAGCTATCTTATAACAAATCATCTGCCTTGGATACATGTTGGGATCATATTAGGAGCATTTTATATCACTAATGCCAAAGGCAAGTGGCCTTAGGTGTGGTCTGAGCCTGGGTGGAGTTGCAAAATGCCCTGGGGCTAATTCTTATGTTCAGTCATAGTGCAGTCTCTTTTTGAAACTTAGTGTCGAGAATAGAAAGCTGCACTCTTGCTCACCATTCTGTGTTTGGCAGTGAGCTTCCTGAATTCCTGTGAGTTTAACTGGTTAATTCTATTTCCACACACACATTCCATATGGAATTATTTCAGTGAGGGGAACATAAGATGGATTTTTCTAAATATTTGCTTTTCTGCTTACAGAAAAAGGCTAGTGTTCACTGAGTAAATGCAAACTGCTGTGAAATTTGTTGGACTAAAGGCCAGGCCTACAATTCAAGTGAGAGCCAAATAATATAAGCATGGATCTTAAATATTATATTTAAGATAATGTATTGTTAATGGCTCCCTGCCACTTGTTTCTGGTTTGTGTAAAGCAAGTCAGTTACTTGGGGGTGGGGGGAAGAGGTTCCGTCTGAAAATACAATAGTGTATTATTATCATTATCCAGCAGGAAGCTAGGTGTCCTTATTTACTTTCTATTGCCATGATAAGCACTACAACCGAAAGCAAACTGGGGAGGAAAGAGCTTATTTTTGCCTTACAGCTTACAGTCTGTCCTGAAGGGGAACCAAGGCAGGCACTCAGTGCAGGAACTTGAGGTCAAGAACTGAAACAAGACACAGAGGAATGCTGCTCACTGCCTTGCTCCCCCTGGCTTATTCACCCTACTTTCTTCCCTACTTAAGGAACACTTTCCCCATGTCGGCATTGCTTATAGTGAGCTGGTCCTGTCCACATCAACTATTAATTTAAAAAAAATGCTTATAATTAACTTCAGGCCAATATGATGGAAGAAACCTTTGAGGCTTCCTCTTCCCAGATGACTGTAGCTTGTGCAAGTGGAGAAAAACTATGAAGTTATTGAGTCATAACTACATCAACCATTGTATGTAAATTATTTTGAATATGATTTTAACTCCTTAATTATCCTCGTGAATTCAATTCTTGGAGACCAATATCTTAGGATAATGAAGATTAAGGTATTCATATATGGCGCATGGGTAACACCAAGTAAAGATAACTTCAAACCCATACAGTCCCGTTGTAAAATTTATTAAAACATGAAATCAAATAATGAGGAGAGAAATAACAGGGAAAGAATGAAGATGAATATAGTAAAAGTGATTGATATAAATGAAAGAAATTGTGTCTATTGTCAATCCAACAAACACTATGTATGCATAATAAATATATACCGATTTTTAAAAATGACCCCCAAGAATATTAGTATACAGCAGTGACGTGTATTCTGGTAGCCAAGGAGGTAATGTTTCAAGTACTAGATCTGAGGAGGCTGTGGTACAATTTTCTAACTTTATAACTTGTAGAGAGTTGAATTTACTTGATTGGGTAAAAAAAGGAATATATTCTTTTCTTCTCCTGTCAGGATCTCCCCTTCTCTCAACAATCCTTAATGGCCTATAGTCCTTAGTCTAGGAGCAGGGCTCCTTGAGATTTCTCCTTCGCTAAGCAGACCTTAGTTACCTGTTGTTCTTAGGCTAGGAGTGGGGGCCCCTTGAGATTTCTCTCTTCCACCACCACATGCCTTTTAGTGTAATCATTGTTTGTGTCTTGTTCAGGCATCTATATTGTTATAGTAGTGAGGATCTAGTACTCCTGTCACTTCTGGAGGGCACAGTTTCACAGCCGACTTCCCTTTCTGCCTCCTCTTCTGTGATGCTTCCTTCAGCCGTGGGTGCAGGATCTGCACTGTAGTTGCACCGATGGGACTGAGTATAGCAATGTCAGTTGCTCTGTATCCTGACCATTTGGAGTTATCTGTGGTCTTTGTTGGCTTCAAAGATAAACTTTCATTAATGAATGGTGAGAGCTATTCTGTGGGTGTCAGGATGAAGTATTTAGAGTACATTTAGGAAATATACTGGTCTTTAAAAAAAAAAAGTAGTGTTAGTGGGCTTTCATCTAAAAATATAGGACCTTAGTAGCCCTTCAATCTTGGCTAGGTTTCCAGTCTTTGACATGATTTCCTTCCTGTTGAGTTAGCTCTGAGTCCAATCAGAAGACCACTGCTGGTTATCCTCAAGATAGAAAACCACTATTGCACCCCAGGTGTATCATATAGTGTCATTATTGTGTCCTCAGGCACATCACAAGGTACCACTGTCGAACTCCCAGACATATGTTGCCCTGCTAGTCATCACAGTGATCTATAGGCCACACAGTTTGACCAGACTGCTGGTTGCCTTCTATTTTGTCAGCATGAGTACTGGTACTAGAGAAAACTGGTCTTCTGTAAGAAAAATCACTCCATTTTAGCCAAAAAGACCAACAATTCACAGCCAAGAGAAGGCAGCAGCATCAACCAGTGGTACTGGTCAAACTAGGTGGCTACATGTGGACTATAACCCAGTCTTTATCTCTTACCTTGCATAAAACTCAACTCCCAATGGATCAAGGACCTTGACACAAGACATGATAAACTCAATTTGATGGGAAAGAAACAATAGGGAACAGACTTGAACTCATTGGCACAGGTAAGGACTTTCTGACCAAAACCCTAATAATGTTGGCATTAAGAAAATTAGTTAATGAAGAAGCCATCATAAAACTAAGCTTTTTTTCTTTACAGCAAAAACACCACCACTCCAGTGAAGAACTGCACACAGAATGGGAAAGCATGCTTACCAGCTACACATCTAATAGAGTTAGAATATAAATATATAATAGAATCTCAAAAAACTAAGCATCAAGAAAATAAACACCCAATTTAAAGTCAGAACATTGAATTAAACGGAGGTTCTTAAATTATGTAAAAACAGTGTGCAGTACTCACACATAAAAATTTCAAACTATTAAGAAGTTCTCAAATTTAAAATAAAGAACACTAGAGTCTGTATAAAAGAACTTTTAAAAATAAAAAAGTGAAATAGCTGAGAAATATTTTAAAATATTCAACGTCCTGAGCCATCAGAGAAATGCAAATTAATACTAACTTCAGATTTCATCTTACCCCAGTTAGGATGGCTGATACTGATAAATCCAAAAGGATGACAGATGTTGACATTGGTGTGAGGAGAGAGGAAACTCGTTTACTGCTTGTGGGAGTGCAAACTGGTGGAAAATGAGGGTAGGGCAGGGTCATGGAGTGAATACAAGGAGGTTTAAATAACACTGCAGATCTTTAGAAAAAGCCATATGGCAACTTATTACAGTAAAAGTTTCCTAAACACACATGTACATACAGAGAGAGAGAGAGAGAGAGAGAGAGAGAGAGAATTAAAATGAAGTTCCTTTATTGTTGGCCAACAGTGCACCTACTAGACACCAAAGGCTAAGACTTCCCACAAAGCCTCCTACAGTCTGGGTTACCACCATTGCCATTTGGAACTTGATGCTGAATCTCAGCTACTGAAGATACCACACACCGTGAGTGATAGACCGTGAAGAAACCATACTCATACTGAAGTTTCATCTCTACTGTCTAGCTTTCATCATGCTGGAAAGTACTATGGGAACTCCAAGAAGCAAACATTTCTTCTCTTGTTTGTTTATAAACGTTTTATGATTGATTTGATTTTTAAAACAAAATCAGGTGACTCCTTGGCTGTGTTTCTCCTAATTGTCTCCTAAATCCAGTCTCTCATGTCTAGTAACAGACAGGCTCTACACACTCAAGACTCAGCACAGTAGTATTTGTAGTGTTAGACATTTTGCTGAAAATGGATTCCCCTGCCCACCCACTGTGGCCACTCGGTGCCTGTCATAATCCATGTATTTCCTGGGCAGCCAGAATCCTCGCCCTTCTTGTATATATGGAGCTGGTGATTACTGAATTTTTTTCCAGAAAGTTAATTGGGTTTTAGGAGCTGTCACCATGTTTGCAAGAGTGTTATCAATATAGAAAACCAAATATTCTCTGATGTAGGAAAATGTGATCTGTTTATTTCAACCTAAGAGTTAAGGCATTTGCCTGGCGCTGTTTGTTTTCTAATGGAGAAGTCAATTACAAATTTAAAGTGTTGCATTTGTACAGCACCTTAAGGCATCCCAAGGCATTTTGTAAAATACTGGTTATAGTTGCTGGGCCCTTTGAGACGTCATTGAGAAGCTTAAAGTGATAGGGAACTTACCACAAGCTCTCCATCCCTTAATACTGGCCATTAATATCTGTAGTTGTTTGTCTCCAAAAGATCATAGACCTAGTGCTTAGTATCTCCAAAATTATTTTTCAAATGCAAGACTGATGTGTCTTTGAATTATCTTTACTACCTTTTAACATGAATTGTGAATGTAATTATTTTTTATTTATAATATACAATCATTCTAGAACATAGCATCTGAGTTACAAACTATTTCAGCTTAAGTCCGGTTAAATGATTCCACTCCAAAACTTAACAGAATGCTTAATAGAGAGGATGTATTCAAAATATGTATCTTTAACGATAGCATTGAAATGTGGTAAGAATATTTTTGTTTTCAAATACTTTCCACTGCTGGAGGAAGGTCATAGCCTTCCTGCATTACCACCTGACTACAATGTACTCTCGTGAGTATGCCAATGTGGTATATAGGTCCTACCTACTCAAAGCTGAAGCTGAGGGGCGCTTCAGCTCTCTTCCTCTTTTCCCAGAACCCCATGGTTCACAAGTTCCAAGAGAGCTGCTCTCTCACTCCAGGCTGTAGCAACATTACAGCAGGTTCCAATCACTGTGAGGAAAGATATGAGATAAATGTGTGAGTGCGCATGCATTTGTGCTAAGACCAAGGCTTTCGTCAATGACAAGTTACTTGCTTTCTAGATTTTAAAAGTTACAATTAAACTTCTACTCTCACTTTTTGTCAATAATTATGGTATTTATTTTCATTCTCGTACTATCTCTCTGCGAGTTTTCTGGGCTAAAAGATATTTAGCAATATATTTTGCAATTCCCCAAGCTCCTTGCGAACTTGACCTCTCTTAAAGGGTAGATAATTAACACCAGAATCACTGAAACTGTAATGCTCGCTTATCGCTTTCTCTCTCTCTCTCTCTCTCTCTCTGTCTCTCTCTCTCTCTCTCTCTGTGTGTGTGTGTGTGTGTGTGTGTGTGTGTGTGTGTCTCTGTCTCTGTCTCTGTCTCCCTCTCTCTCTCTCTCTCTCTCCTGTTTTCAATATGAAGAAAACTTTACTCAATAGGGAACTGAAACAACAGAGAAGAACAATTCATTTTTCCATTTATTGTTCTTTATGATTACGTGGTGTGAATGCACCCAGAGGCCACAGAGTGGCTTTGGGTGTGCAATTTCTTTTTCAAGATGTACCCTCAAAGCATTCTCCAATGTGAAAATATACTCTACACCAGCTGACACAACTCCCACTCTACAAGTCAAATGTAAAAGTGGGGGAAATATAGAGTAGAAATTAGAATAAATACTCATTAACAAGGAAACAATTGTGTAGACAGCAGAACACTCTTTGATGTAGTTCTAGTCTGATGCAATATGTGTGTGTATAAAACTTTCAGTAAAATCTGTACATAGAGAAAGCAGTGTAGCACAAATACTGGCTTTGTGGCTGAAGGCTCTTCCTGACTGCATTGCCTGGGTCGCTTGTTTCTACAGAGGTGCTGTGATGCTCATGGGAGTCGAGCAGACTTGTTCTGTTGTATGTGTCTTCAGAATAGCCACAGCAGAGCCTAAAACTGAAAGAATAAAAGTGGCATACCGCTGGGGGTTTTGGAGGTGAGTGTTCAGTGCATCCTGGGGCTTCCTCCTCATCCCGGTGGGTAGATATCGCTGCTGTCAGCAATCAGCTCCGTGGGTGCTGCTTATCGCAGACGGCCTCCTCTTAATTTTCTACCCACTCTCAGTGAAAACCATCTTGGATGTGGATCCGCATGCTTAGGAAACACTTTATTCAGTAATTGTTATCTTATTTGTGTGTCCTGAAATGAACAGTGCTAGATCGGAGGCCGTGTCCATTGTTTGCTGTCACACGCATTCCTCTGCCGACTTGGGTCATGTAGCCAGCTACATTTGACGCAGACACTTGATGGTTAACGTAGGGGCTATCTTCCCGACATCGAGAGCTCTTGTTCCTCAATGTGCTCCAGAGTCATCCTGGCTTGGCCCCATTTCCTTTTCTTTGCTCAAGTTTGAGACGAAAAGAAAACCATTCCTTGCCCATAGTCTCCTGAAAATACCTTAGAATTAGCAAAAGAACTTTTGCTTTGAATCCAGACTACAGGGAACGAAACAAGTGAGGGAGAGTTAGGTTCCTCCTTTTCTTCGTTCGTGGTATGCTATGCTTTACTTAACTCATGCCTCTGCTTCTAGAATTTGGCTTCGGTTCTCACAGTGTTAAGCATCTGGGCTTTTAGGCTTTTCAGATTGCTGTATACTTAAGTAAGGTCAGCACTTTGTTACAATTTTCCAAAGAAAACAGTCTTTGTTGGCATAACCTTCTTGTATAACCGAGTTAGTTCATGAAGCCTGGAAGCGTTTTGTAATTGTATTGAAACAGAAAAAAAAATGCCCCTAGGGACCACCCAAGGGACAGGGATAAATTGGTTGCCTCCATTAAGTGATCTTTAAGCATCAAATTTTAGTAGCAATGTTGGGGAGTAAGTGATTACTTTTAAAACGGGGGTTGCCTGAGGTCTGAGAGTGCAAGTGGGCCCATATCTAATAACTGCAAGGTCACTGCATGAAATCAGTAAGAGGAAGCGGAGTGAAGTGGGTATCTTATTTCCATCCTCTGCCCTGATGGCTTGTGATGTCAGCAGACTTTCCAAATGGAGCTGTTGTTTTTAAAATATCATATCATGCTGATGACAAAGAGAACCAAAGAATTTACTCCAAAAGCCAGTCATGACTGTGTAATCTGAAAGTGCGTTCCAGCGATTCCTGCCCTAAGATCTCAAAATTCTTTTTCCTGATTTCATTCATTGAAATCAAGAGCTTTTTTGGGTGGCCAGAGCTTTTTACGGCTCTTTTGCAGAAAAGTCACGTTGCACACAGGGAATTTTCAGTTCCGCACATTAGCAATGGAGGAAATCGGGTAAAGATTATTCTGAATGGTGGATAATCCCCAAATCCTCTCTGTTGACCTTCAGAGAGGTCTAATATTACTTGATTTGTTGTTGTTGTTGTTGTTGTTGTTGTTGTTGTTTTTATCCTGATACACTGGATGGCACAGTAACAAAACAGATCATGATGCTACAATAACCAAGTAGTGAGAGATATGTTCGTAGGGACAAAAACTTCGTTATTTTCATATTTATATGTTATATTTATAATTTGGTTATAATCTATTTTATGTTAAATTAAAAGCAAATAAATGTGGAAAATCTGAAGACTCATTGAAAATTTTAAATGCTAAGTCTAAAACGTCGTTCAGACATATAAAAGTATATGTTTCTGTTCAGGGAAATCTAGTCAATGTTATTAAACAGGGGATTCCTATAGTTGTAGCCCCATAGGGCGAGCAGCTAATTAATGAACAAGACAGTATTGTGTGAGAGAATTAAAATACACATTAGGGAGTTGGCTCAATTTTTCCTGGCTTGTCCCAGACATATATGTACATTCTTATTTTCAGTATTATTGTCTTGGTCACCTAAAGACAATAGCTCATATTTATATCAATAACTTAAAAATTAATTAGGCAACAAATACGCACTAAGTATATTCTATGCATACGTAACAGCTAGGTCAAGGGTTAAGAACAAGAAATCTCATTCATTTTTTTTTCTTTCTTTCATCCTTCTAGTCATGAATCCATTTGCTTCCTGTATTATAAACCACATTACTAAGAAAGCAACGGATACTGGGTGTGTGTGCAGAAGAGATTATCTTTGAGAGCTCAACCTACCTGGTAGCAGAGAAGACATACATAATAATCAGTTAAACCATTCTTATAAATAACATTGAAGACTTATATATGTTCTGTACATCAGTATGAGGAGGGATATTTTTTTCCATCTGTTTCTTCCATCACTAAGTTACTTACTTAATGTAATCCCTTGCCACACATTATTAAACCATTTCTGGTGCTAATGGCTTAAAAGTGGGTAATTTATGAAAATCATAAATTTATTTTCTAATAGACATGGAATCTGGAAGTCCAAGAGGAATATTCTTGAACATATCTATTCATTTAACAGTGTTCTCTGTTTCTGAGATAGCACATTTCACCACATCATAAAATAGCAAAATCAAGCAAGAGTCCTCACTGCTATAATTTTTAGGAATATTCATCCATCTATGGGACACAGCAACCGGAACCTACTCATTTCTCTAGGCACGTACCTCTGAATTCAATAACTAACTCTGAATTTCAATTCTCAAAATGTGGATTCTGGAGAGATACACATTCAAGCAGTAGCAGTCTTATTTAATTCAGCTCCAAAATATAGGCGGGAATGCTCTTCGACTATAATCTAACTAAGGCTGCAGAGAACATATTACAAATGTCTTTGGGGTATGAAGGAAGCAGGGAGAGAGAGAAATACAAAAGAAAGAATGTGTCTCATTTAGGTAAGTGGTGTAGAATTTTTATACAGAGATAATGAGAAAAAGAAATCATCCATACACCTCTAGGAGAAAAAAAGAAAATCAACCAATACTTTATGGAAATGAAGAACGAATGACATCTTTTCCCAGGTTTATAGCCTTGTAACTCTCAGATGTTACCTTGTATCCTCCACTGGCCTGGCTACTGCATGGTGGTTGAAAATTTCACATTATACAATGTAATTAAGTGTTTTAAAACTGACACAGTAATAATTCAGCAAGTACTTTTGTTGAATGTATACTTACAGCCATCTTGAATTCATGAGTCTAGATATCTCCGATTAGAATGAGCTACAATAATTTTATGATATAGCTCCCTATGGCATTGAGAACCTCCAGCACCTCAGTCACATCACTCGCATCTCTTCTGTTATATCATTTGGCGTATGATGTATGATGCAGCTGTTAAGGATATGGATACATGTTCACAGTGTATCATAAACCTGAGTGTAAAACTATCTTCTAGCCCATAGGCAATGGATTTGAGCTTATTGAATTTCACTGACAAAGGAAGGTAGAATAGCTAAACTTTTGGTGTGCTGGAAGCATTACCTATAAAGACTGAACTTCTCTGTAAAAAAAAAAAAAAAGAAAGAAAGAAAGAAAGAAAGAAAGAAAGGGAAAAAACTCAAACAAGAGTTTATGAAAAGTTATTCTGTTATTTTCTAGGGTGTAGCATTGCCTTTCTAAGGTATAAGATGTTAAGAGCCTTCTCTGTGCTTTTGAACCTTTCTAACCATCCTTCACACAGTGCAACATCAAAGAAATTCCTAGGGGAACACGAGATAATCAGGTTTGCAAGGGAAGAAATTTCATATGCTGTCATCGTTGCTCATGGAACTGTAGTGGAGTATAATTTTGTAAGCCAGGAAGGATAAAAAAAAAAAAAAAAGACGACAGAGACCCTCCTTAACCAGGCTTTTTAAAACTGATCCAAACAATGTTAGATTTTGTTTTATCTTCCATGACAAATCAGGTGTCAAGGTGAATTTGGTTACCGCTTCCACGGAATAACTTTTCAGTTAGATGACAACTGAATGAAGTGCCCGAGCCGCACTAATTGGACAATGTAGAAATAAAGGGCTTTAATCTCTCCGATTCGCCCCTCCACAAGCCTTCTGTTCATTTCAGCACTGGGGGAATGGTGGGGAAATGCTGCGAGTCCTTTGGAGGACAAGTGATCAGTCCTTTGATTAGAGGCTAGGAGTTCCGCATCCCCTTGCATGCTCCAGTCTCAGATGAATCAGTGTCTCGCTCGTTTTCTTTCATTCCTGTATAACTTTGATGCTCACAAAGAATGCCACCATCAAACATGAAGATTACCACGGGTGACTGACTGCTGGCAATGGAACCTGACCTGTGATGGGTAAGGGTGCCTATTGGAGAGGGGGATATGTTTTGGTGTTGTTTTGTTTTGTGTTTGTTTTGTTTCAGACTTCAAAACAATTATCTTACATTCTTTAAGTATCCAGCATCCGCAAATACAAAACTTGACTAACAACTACAAATGGGTATTTGAAAAATGTTTGGTGGATGGTTAGATATTAGCTTCAGAATAAAACAATAAAATACGCTAGTCTAAATTTAGGATTTTCTACAATTTTATGTACAGGGAGTAGATTAACAGAATCCATTGTGCCTGATACTTTGTGCAGAATTTTATCATCATGTGCACTTTACTAGTGAGCAATGATTTATTTATTATAAAAATAGACACAAATATACATATATTTAGCATGGTTTACATTTATTAATAGTTTTCTGCTCATTAGTAGCCTTCTTCTAGTCATAGTGCCATCAAGGAAATGGGGATTAAAAGAATCAAATTCTCTTCAACTTTCCATGAAATAATTATCAGAAGACCACTTGAATTCCTGTTTACTTGGTAGACCCTCAGTCAGAAACTGTGCCATACAATCACCAAACAAAAAGTTAAGAATAATGAGCAAGCCTAAGAGATAATGGCTAAAGAGTTGTGAGTATAGATAAACTAAAAACAATAAAAGATCTTTTCAAGGGGGGGGGGGGAGGCCATAAAGTTGGGTGGGCAAGAAGGAAGGAGGAAAGGTTTTGGAAGAGTTGGAGGAAAGGAAAGAATATGATCTAAATATTTTGTATTGATTTTTTTTTTTAATTCACAAAAAACAGATGTGGTACAAGTGGTCCGTGAAGTGATGTTTGAAAAAATAGGTCATGCTGTTATTCATAGCAAGACTCTCGTTTTGCCTTTGTAAGGCATCCGAATTTCTTACAGTGGTCCACGAAATCTGTGTCTGACTTCCACTCTTGCTTCTCCAATCATATGGACGCCTCTCAATTTCTTAAGCACACTGATCATATTTTTTTGTGTGTTAGTTACATCTTCTGTCTTGGTCTTCAAGGAGAGAACTCAAGGTTGGCTGTTTTCACATTGATATTCACTCAATAAGAGTTTCTCGGCCTCTGAACCATTCACCTTTGGCACTGGGAAACGCTTCGTGTGTGTGTGTGTGTGGGTGTGTGTGTGTGTGTGGGTGTGTGTGTGTGTGTGGGTGTGTGTGTGTGTGTGTGGGTGTGTGTGTGTGTGTGTGGGTGTGGGTGGGGATGGGTGGGGGAGCCTGCACTTTACAGTGTTTATCACTTTCCTCCTCCTGCTCCATGTGATGACAGTAGCACCTTTCTCCATCCTACTCTTCCAATTGTGGCAAAGAAAATGGTTCCAGACATTTTTAAATGTCCCCAAGGGGAGGCAATCACTCCCACTCCACGCCCCTACCACCGCAATGTTGATATTTCTCAGAAAAGGTAGCCACTGAGTCAGTACTTGTCGCCTCATTATGCATCACACCAGTATCTCTTAAAGGCACTTTGATTATCTAATATTCCCCTCCCTAATGACTTACAGATGTTCCTTGGCTTGCAACCAGATGACATCCTGATAAGCCCACTGCTATTTGAAAATAATATAAGTGAAAAGTACACAATATACATAACCTCCTCCACATCATGGCTAAAATAATTATACTCAGAACATTTACAAATGCCTTTAGTTAGGCAAAATAATCTAACACAGCCATATTTTATAACCAACTGTCAAATAGTTCATGCAAATTATTAAGTAGTATATGCTCTGAAAGAAAAAGCAAGAACAATTATATGGCTATGGTTTTTACAGTTACACTTCTTTTTTTTTTTAATGGTATTGGGCATGGTGGTGCATACTTTTAATTCTAGTACTCAGAAGATAGAGGCAGATATAGCACATTTCAGGCCAGTAAGGGATACATATACATAGTGAAACCATGAAAAAAAAGGAAGGAAGAAATAAAAAGAGGAAGGAAAGAAGGAAGAGAAAATAAAATTAAGTCTGGGAGTACTTGTGCTATTGTTATTATCCCTAACACATTTTAAAATAAAAAATCATCCCTGGCTTGCACTTATGTATAGTAAGGATGTGATAGTAGTTGAACAAACGAGTGGATGCAGAACTGGTCCTGTCTCTGAACTTCCAGTTTTATAAACTTTGCATCTCTGAACATGTTATTTGTGTAAGTAGCATCATATTGTAAATATTGGTCTATGACGTTCCTTGCTGTATGATGGTACACTGCCCAATCATTTCTTCATTAATTTCAACATACTTGCATTATTGTTTTAAACTTTTAAATGAAATTTGGCTTTATAAATGTGTTCATTCTACTTCTTTACTGAATATTTATTTATTTTATCTATAGTGTTTTAATGTACAAGGTTGCAGGCCCTACAGTGTGCAGCAAATACTCATCTGTGTTATGTAACTCAAAATAATCGACAAATAATATAGAGACAAGTGCTTGTGGTAGTACTCAAATAGAATTTCATTTACTAAGACAGTTAATTACCATAGGATACATCTAGGTTAATCCTGTTATAGAACTAATAAAAGTCCATTTACCAGGAGAGCAGCACCTCAGGGAACAACTTATGCCAAGTCATGATTAAGAGAACAGAGATGCATTGATTCTGTGACTACAACTATGAAGATTAAGAGGAGAGGAGCTGATGGGGACTCTCAACAAGATACAGTGGCCACGAGGCAGTTAAACTCATGAACTATTTAGTTTAGTTATTTACTTAAGTTTCTAGAGTAAACAATACCATTCAATGAAAACCATGAACATTTTTTTCCATAGAATTTATTAATCTCAAATTCTGTACTCTTTCATGATCTGGATTGTTCATTGCACCACTTAAAAATGTCCTGATTTTGGATCTCACAAGCATGGCAGTTATTGACATATCTCATATCTCATATGTCTCCTACTTGCTTTTTTCCCTGTTATATTACTAAGCCTGACACATGATATACATATATATATATATATATATATATGTTCATGTGTATCATCCATATATGCTAAAAAAGATTTCAAGGTATTTCATGAATATGTATTCATGTACATATTACATATGAATGTTAATACATGGTCATGTACGTTATTTATATATCATTGATATATTATACATAAATATATTTGTGTATATTATATTACTTATATATATTTGTGCCCTATATTAATATTAATGTATTAATCTATTCATGTATATCATACATGTATATAAGTTAAGAAAGATTTCAAAGTATTTCACACTTTCTACAAGGTTTTGATATTTCCCCAAGTAATTTTTAAGGATTCTAGAGTCTTTTAAGCATAACCAATTGTGGTGCAATTGTGATTTGTGATGGTCAAAATAGAGATAAAACAGGTATAATCCAGGAACGAAAAAGGGACACATGGTGAAACTATTATTATAAGTCTGAGAAATTCCAGAAAAGATGAAAACATATGAATACTCATATATCACCTAGATTGGAAAAATCTAGTGTTTTTAAGTTAAACTGAGAAGACCGTATTGTTTAGCAGCTCTTTAAATTACAGAAGATATCAGTTCAGGAAGATATATAAATGCTCGTAGGCGTGGTCAACGTCACTGCTGACAACAGCCCTTCCTCAAATAAGTCTAGACTGAACTTTAAGCTGATGGACTGTAAGCACAGTGGTTACTGTAAGCCGAATGGGGATATCTAATGTTCATGGAAGGGACACTACAATCATTAATTAATATACTAGTCATACCAAGTGTGCTCTTGTCATAAATTAGCCACTGGGTCTGGACTCTGCAATGACAACCTGATACAAACAATGGAGATTTTTGTACGTGTAAGAACATTTTAACAATAAAATGGCTGACACGTGTGGGCTTTGTTAAGCACGTTTTGTGCAAATGCACAAAGAACAGCTGGAAAGGCCCGTGTAGCCATAAGCCTGTCGGTCTGAGAAAGATCTGCAAATTCTTGCAGGATCCTAAATGGCAGCAGCGACTGCGGTGGGAACGGTGACTTGAGAGGCAGTTGTAGAAACAATCAAGACATCTGGAAATATGTAAACCCTAGGGCTCTGAGGCAGGCCAAAACTAGTTTATCACTGACAGGTTTGGGATGTAGAAGGGGATGATTTCATTCAGTGGAGAGCAAGAAACACAGTTGGGGCATGAGAGTCCTATTTCCTGCCATTGCTTCATCTCTCAGGTGCAAAACCCTCGGGCTACATCAGCACCCAGAGTAGTTGTTTTAATCTGGGGTACTGACTGTGAATAGACATACCACTCTTAGAAAAAAATCAAGTACAATATGAAACAAACCCTTTCACTGTGGTTGTGATTTTATCATAGCACCAGAGAAGAGAACTTGAACTCTATACAGGAGTTCAACTTAATTCCCAACGCATTTTACGCTCTTCTATAAAACTATGTTCACAGAAAGACAGTTGTAGTAGTTTGAAAAACAACGTCCCCCATAGGCTCATATATTTGTTTGTTTAGTTCCCAGTTCATAACTGTTTGGAAGGGTTAGTAGGTGTTATCTCAGAGGAGGTGTGTCCTTCTTGGAGAAAGTGTGCTGCTGAGAGTGGATGTTGAGGTTTCAACAGGCCACACTGGGTACAATGTCTCACTCTGCCCAAGGGTTGGGGTATAAAGCTCTCAGCTGCTGCTCCAGAACCACACCTGCATGGGGTGCCCCCATGCTCCCACCAAGCTAATGGTGTAACCTTCGAACCCTCTGAACCTGTAAGCAAGCTTTCAATTAAATGCTTCCTTTTAATAATTCCCTTGGTCATGGTGTCTCTTCACAACACTAGAGCAGTGACTAAGATGACAGTCAACAACGGTGGGTACATGGGGCGGGGGAGTCTTACAATGTTGATTTACAGGCCTGGAACAATAGCCAAGTGGTTAAGTATAGCATCCTGGTCTTCCAAAGGACCCAAGTTTGGCTCCTAGCACTTGCAGTTTGGTAGATCAAAACCATCCAGAACGCCTTCAGATTCAGCGGGTTTTTCAACTTCCTGTTCTGGCCTCTGAGGGCTCTCACATATACCCACAAATGTGCACATACCCATAAATAGGCCCACACATAACACCAAGTTTAAGAAAATAAAAGTTAATTTAGGACAAATATTTTTAAATGTGGAGACAAAATAATTTATAATTGTAACAACACTAATAAAAATCGTTAAAACTTAGAACAGGGCTGACTTTCTGCAAAGAAGTCGTTGCTATATTTTAAAAGGGTGTTGCATTAAGAAGGATTTTGTTAAGCAGTATAGAATAAATCATTTTTTTAAATGGTGCACAGCTCCTCATTTTCCAGTCTATCAATATCATTGTTTATATTGTTATCAAATAACCTCAATTCCTAGATAGGTGTGGTGGTGCACAAATTTAATCTCAGCCCTTTGGGAGGCAGAGACAGGTAGAGCTCTGTGAGTTCGAGGCCAGCCTGGTCTACAAAGCCAATCTAGGACAGCCAAGGCTACACAGAGAAAATCTCTTGCAAAAACCAAACAAGCAAAAAAAAAATCTTAATTCCATAAACAAAGGAATAAATTGTGCTTTAAGTAAAAGGTGTTTTACTGTATAGGATTCCTTGATGAAGATAGTTATTATGTATAAAACTCCTTCATATCCTTTACTTGGATATATAAATTACAAATTTAATAATTTTTAATATTTTCTTAAGAGTACATCAGACTAACTAAGCCCCTAATAAAATATTTTCCTCTTCTCGTGTCAACAATTGAGGGAAAATGACTATGTATTCCATAAGCAACTGTGAAACAATTTCTGCTATAATGGAAGTCATAGTAAAAACTGGGTAACAACTTTGGATAGTTGGCATTATGTCCCTCTATTCTGTGACACCACCCCATGGACACCAAGCAGTAAAATAGAATTGACAGGCTAACAAACAACAAGACACCTCTGACAGAAAATGGCTAGTGTGGAGGTTTACTTCGGGGCCTTTAAGGAAATCAACACAATAGGTCACAACAATCTATGCCCAAATCCAGAATTCAAAATCGATAGTAACTATTAGAAACAACTTCTTCTTTTGTCAATAGCTGTGAAGCTCACAGGCCTGTCTTACCCCTCACAGTGTTGCCCAGTCTGCAAAGAAGGCAAATAACACCATCAGTGCTTAAAATGAGTATTCTTTAAATAATATAAAATGCGTGCAAATCTTCATTCATACCATACAATGAATGGCATCTAATAATAATTCACGGGGATTCTGCAGCCAGCGAGAAACATTGCCTAGCTTAGACATTCATGTCTCAGCCAGTCTCAGAGCTGTTCCCATGTTCTGGGATTAGCAATATAAGTTACCTGCTTGTTCTGCAGTTTGAATTTTTTGTATCCTAGTTGTATCTTCCTCCCTCATTCCCTCCCCCACTCTTTCTCCCTCCCCCAGTCCTCAGAAAGAGGAGCCCTCCTCTCCTAATATCTGACATCTACCTATCAAGTCTCATATGAACGACCTGTATCCTCTTCCTCTGTGGCCTGGCAAGGCCGTCCTGCCAAGGGGAAGTGATCAAAGTTGGGGGGTCCCAGAGTCCATGTCAAAAGTGGTCTCTACTCCCCATATGTGGGACCCACAAAGAGACTGTGCTGTCTGTCTACTACATCTGAGCAGAGGGTCTAGTCCACATCACATATGGTCCCTGATTGATGTGTCACTTGCTATATTCTAGTGTGGTTATCCTGTATTATGTGGCCAATATCTGCTTATGAGTGAGTATGTACCATGCGTGTCTTTCTGGGTCTGGGTGACCTCACTCAGCATGATCTTTTCTAGTTCCATCCATGTGTAAACAACTATCTAATTCTTCAGAGTCAGAAACTTAACAAACAGATACATTTAACCCTAAGCACCTCATTAGTAACAAATCAAACATAAACTAGATAGTAATGGATAATTTCTATTTATAACCAGAATCAATCTCATAATTGTAACATGGTGATTTCTATCAACATGCTGCAGCCTTTAGTGATGTCAGTTTGAGTCCACACACATTTTGAAGAAAAAAAAGATTAATGTACTCTTAAAATTTCTTTGGTTTAGTCATGCAAACTCTTGTATTCCCAGTAATATAATTCTAGTATGATGATTTCATTACTACACGTGTGGACCATATATTCCTTTTGAAAATTATTTTATAAGCCCCGTGTTAAGGTTCGCTGGAGAAAGAGAACCATAAGAATATGTATGTAATAATGAAAGGATATTGGCAAGTCTGGCTTAACTGATTGGTACTCAGTCTCATGACAGTCCTCTGTAACCTGGAAAGTCGGACAATCTATTGTCTGCTTAGTCTGAGTACGAGAGACCAGTGATGCAACCCAGTCCAAAGCTGAAAGCCACTGAGCTCCCTGGAGAGTCTCTGTTCAAACCTGAGTGTGCTGGGAGCATAACCCCCATTACCGGCAGCAAAGAAACCCCACTGGAGAACGACGCAGCTTGCCTATGCAGGTGCCTCCACTGGAGAAGGACGCAGCTTGCCTATGCAGGTGCCTCCACTGGAGAAGGACGCAGCTTGCCTATGCAGGTGCCTCCCTCTGCTTACGTTTGCCCTCTAGCTCAGCAGCCTGTTTGCCTGTGTCACTCACACTCAAGGGAGGCCACCATTCCTCGGTTTGCTGATCCAATGTGTGAATTTGATTTGAAGATTCCCTTAAAGACACATCAAGAATCTGTCCTACTAACACTCTAGACACTGCTCTCTTCCATAGAGTTGGCAATCAACAGTGCCCATGGTAACGGCGATTTTAAAGGGTAAGTTGTGTCAAATGGGTTGAATCATTTTGCAAACCAGAAACACCTGTGACTATCCTTCCATATACAGAGGAATATATACTATGGATATTTAAGAGAATCAACAAAATTAAGAAAGGTCAAAAGTAGGGCTGGAATGGTGCCTCAGTGGCTGCACTTCTCTTGTAGAAGCCGTTGGTTTGGTTGTCAGTATCCATGTGAAGGCTCCCAGCTGACTGTAACTCCAATTTCAGAGGGTCCTACTCCCTCTTCAGATCTCTGTGGGCATCAGACAATGCATGTGGTACACATAGAAAATAGTCACATGTATTATACTATATATGTTATTATGTAATATTTTAAAACAAAAGAAGAAATCAGACCTGCTGCTGTAAACTGAGGATATTTCTATAGGGATATAGAATTATATCCCTATGGAGCTCTAAGAAATATCATGGTGTTACATATGTTACATATGTTCTACAAGGATGAGAAGGCCCCCACACATTAACTGAAGTACATACTAAGTTGATAGTGATGTATATTCCTGAGTCAAAGTGGTGAAAATGAGAAGAAGAAAGGCTAGATTTGGAAAAGCTTGTCTAAAATAGTCTAATAACTCTATTTAAATTTTTGTAGCTATGTTTGTGTCCCTTTCGCATGGCTCATTTATTCTCCATGTATTTTCTTGGCAGAAGGTTTCTCTACATCAGATCTGTCAAATGACCGGGACTTAATGCTCAGATTTCCCTGCCACTATTCCCACTCAAACGTATTATTATCAAATGTTGGGAAATACATACTACTAGGTGCACCCGTCTACATAATGTTCTCGCCATGCGTGAATTAAAAATTCTGAGAAGTGTAGGGAAGCGTTGCCCTTTCCATGAGCAGCAAGACTGTGCGCCACACTCATGCAGATACCACAGCGGATTCTGTTAAAGGTGTCGTTAACTAGCATGTGAGTCCAAAAGACTTTGATTACTATTTTCATCTGTCCCAACTCCTTCATTCCTATCATCATCTCCCAAAAACATCCTGTACCAATTACTAGAAATAATACTCATAAATTGCTAAACAAAAATTAAACAAATTCCAATTCATTTTGTGATATCTGAATAATAAATTCCCTAATACAATGTATGTATGAAAAACCTAAAGGATTGAGTAAGAGAACCATAACATGAAGCAAGGAAAGACACAAAATCCTCACCAACAACCGCACGTAAAAATTCACTCCTATAAGTTAACAAAGAAAGTTTCAGTTTAATTAATATATTAAGATTATACTGAGGAGATTTTCCATAACCTATAGAACACCCAGAGTGCAACTACAAGCATTTTCCTTCATCTATAACTCATTTAATTCATAATGTCTTAAGTTTCCAAATTAAAGTCACCTTTAAATAATTTGAGCCAACCATGGAAACAAAGAATGCTATATTGCTAAATATAAGTGAATATAATATTTACCAAAACTACTTCTACATTTAAAAGAAAGGAGGAAGGCCATATTCAATAAGCCATACAGCAACCAGTTTCAGGTGTTTCCTGTCAATAAATTAGAATAAATTTAGGGCCAGACTTGTGAATTATTCCCCTTAATCAAAAATTCAACTATTTGATGTTTATTCTCCTTTCATGGGAACTCACTGGAAAGAGAACTTCATAATTTTAAAAAGAGAAGGAAATAGCATTAATCCTTAAGTTCTGAAGCACATTACACTTTTTCAAATGACCAGGCAGGGTACTAAAATCATGTGGATGGTTGGTTAGGAATCTGAGAGAGAAAACTGTTCTGTCAGCTATTAGTGATCAACCATATATTTTGTGTACATTACTCTAGAATCCAAAGTTCAACATTCACTTGAACACCTCCTGCTTCAAGATATTTTCCTCTAAACAGATAACAACCTCAGAAATCATGTATATAAAGCTCCTGTATTATTTGAAAGTGAGATTTGGAAGTCAAGGCTAAGATTCTCAAGTGAAAAATGGAGGAAGGTATCAGGCATGTAAATTACCAGTAAATGCACTGTGCTCTCTGATGAAAAAAAAAAAAACATCTCTCCTTCATATACAAAGCTGTACCTAGAAAAACAGAGCGAAGACAGGTAGGTTGGGAGCCTCAACCCAGGTTGAAGAGCTAAAGTTTTCCTTGGTAGGAAATAGAATACATCATAAATGATAGAGCAAAAG
Source organism: Acomys minous (assembly GCF_964271855.1). NCBI lineage: Eukaryota > Metazoa > Chordata > Mammalia > Rodentia > Muridae > Acomys > Acomys minous. The sequence goes on along the minus strand of NC_140492.1, from coordinate 115,723,046 downwards.
AAAGACCCCTTTAAAAAGTGAGATCTGGATCTGGTTGGCACTGGTTTTGAAGGGTTATTTTCTTTAAACAGTCCTATCATAGCAATGTGTTTAGATAGAAGAAAATATAGTATCAAAAATCCAATGAACATTGAATTTTGACTGCTTACTTTAGAATATGTCAAAGACAAACATGTATTAAGACAATATCTGACCTTCATTTAAAAGTAAGCAGAACTTCTGGAAAGTTATAAAGCAGAGATATTTATCAGTTTTAAGTTACAACAGAGAATCCATGAGAAAATGTCAGAAATTATATAGATGGTGCCAAAACTTAGATGAGAAGTGTCTGGAAATGTGTCTTTAAAAGTCACTGCACAGTTGAAAAAGAAGTACACAGAAAACAGGACTGAGGGCCAAAGACAGAAACTTGGAAGTGTCAGTGATTAAACAAAGAGACAGAGAAGATTGCCAGTGAAGGAAACAAAGCATTCATCAGGGAATCAGGAAGCCAACCAAAAGGCTGTTCACTGGAGCCAATAGAGTGAGGCAGCTCAAGAAGGCTGTTCGCTGGAGCCAATAGAGTGAGGCAGCTCATGATGGGGGGGGTCATCACTTTCAGATGCTACAAAACCATCAAAGAGACCAAGAAAAAGCCCCTGGCATTTACAACCCGTGTGCGTGTGAGAAAGAGAGAGAGTGAGAGTCGGGGCGTGAGAAGGAGAGGAAGGGAGGAAAATACACCCAGTGCAGTGTTTTAGTGTAGTTAAAATATGTATATTACGCTTCAATCTCTCTGAAGCTCTGAAAATGCGTTTGTAACAGGAGTTGTTTTTATGAGTCATTTTAAATGACCCTTATATTATCAGAAAGAATCAATGGACCATAGCGTTATACACAACTGTATCTCCAGGAAGTTGCTGACGCCTAATGAAGTGACAAATTCCATGCCGTAAGGTTTTGGGTACTGGTAAAACAAACTCTTCAGTGCAGAATCAACACTACTGCTGAAGGTGTATTTCACTGTGTTATCATTCATCTATTTGTCAAAAAAGACTTTATAAGTAAACAGCAATATGAATTACCAGAAGACAATGTCCCCAAAAGTTAATTGATGTTGGAAAGTAAGTATGCTAGAAATCTGTGATGTTAACCTAATTACAAAATGGCTCTGGCAGGCCTATTATTTTTTTTCCATTTTTCCTAACAAAGCTAAATTGTTTAATCACCAATAAAGATAATAACATCATTAACTTTATAAACATAAGGGAGACAATGAAGGCAATTCTAAGAGACAAGTTCAAAGCACTAAGTGCCCAAAAATAAAGTGGAGCGATCTCATGATAACAACTTAATAGCACACCTAAAAGCTCTAGAACAAATAGAAAAAAGTCATATTTAAGAGGAGAAGATGGCAAGAAATTTAGGACTGAAATTACTAAAACAAATAAAACACAGTGACTCAATTGATTAAAGAGCTGATTCTTAGAGAAAATCAATGATTGATAAACCCTTAGCCCAATTAACTTAACAGTTGAAAGAAAATGCACAAATTAACAAAATTAGTGATAAAGGGGCAGTGTGTGGGGGTGGATGACATAACAACAGACACTGAGGAAATCCAGAAAATAATAAAAAAGCATAATTTAAAAACATATTACACCAAATGGAAAAATCACAAAAAAATGGATTTTTTTTCAGTATATACCACCTACCACAGTTAAATCAAGAAGCAGTCATAAAAGCCTTCAATCAAAAAAGCAAGGGCCAGATGGGTTTAGCAGAGTTCTACCATTACCAATATTCCTCAAATTATTTCACAAAATAGAAATGGAAGGAACATTACCCAATTCATTTTATGAGGTCACAGGTACCCTGATACCTAAATTACATAAAGATCCAACAAAGAGAGAGAATTACAGACCATATGAACATAGACGCAAAAAATCTCAATAAAACACTTGCAAACTGAATCCAAGAACATGACAAAAAGATCATCCACTATGATCTAGTAGACTTAATCCCAATCAATAACATAATCCACCATATAAAAAAGATCAAAGAATAAAAGCACATGACCAACTCATTAGATGCATAAATGGGATTTGATAAAATCCAATACCCCTCATGATAAAAGTCCTGTCAAGTTTAGAAAACCAGGGGACATATCTCAACATAATAAAGGCAATTCACAGCAATCCCAGAGCCAATATCAACTTAAATGCAGAGAAACTCAAAGTCATTCTACTAAACTCAGGAACAAGATAAAGTTTACACTCTCTGAAGTTTATTCAATATAGTACTTGAAATCTTAGCTGGAGCAATTAGACAACTGAAAGCAATCAATGATATGTACAAATTGGGAAAGACAGCCAAGGCTACACCGAGAAACGATCAGTCTTGGTTGTCATGAGACTTTCTAAGTAGACCAAGCGGGCTTTTAGAACTCATGTGGATCCACCTCCCTCAGCTCTCTAGCACTGGACCTAAAGGCATCTGTTCCCATGCCTGACCAAATCTTCCAACGTCTAAAGTGATTTTACCTTTGAGAATTATTTGAAGTGTTTTTTACATTTTGGTGGCAGAAGCTCATTTTGCTACATGAATAGAAGCAATACGTTTATCTGAATAATTTATAGACAAGTTTTGACTTACAAAATAGATTACCTGGCATAAAGGAAGGTCTGTCTAAATTGTCTGATAATTTTATACAAATGGAATGTTATTCCAAGCTTAGAAGACTAATGTTTACACGAAATTATCTTTTAGAATCCAAAGTATGCCAGGTAGCAGAAAGCAACTTTTGTTCATAGTCCGATTACTGTTTTTAAACGTATATAGCTATGTACATGCCCATCCTAGAACAAGCTATAGGAAGTGACACCCAACTGATGAAATGCTGACCTTTAAACACAATCATCAGTACTTATCCACTGAGAAAAAAATTTTTAAAAGAAACCTACAACAGTTTAAACTACAAAAGCCATCAATTTTATGTCCTCTTTAGTGACTTAAGTGTCCATTACCTGCATTCTTTTCTCATCACTTTAAAGTTGAGCACATGAAAGCATAAGGGATAGTGAAAGTCTAAAAATCCAGTGCGAAGCCCCACAACTTCAGAATAACTTCTCAAACCGTACGGCAATTCACTAAGGTATGTGCACTTTGGGGCTTTTTTTAATTTCACTACGAGATTCCTTTTATTTGCAAGTTTTTTTATAGTAAAATTTAAATAAATAAAAAGTAAGTAAAAGAAATAGGATTTTAAGATACTGTACAATTCAATGTGTAGAAAATGGCAAATGTTCTAATATGACACATTTTAATGTAGTTATTGTATAAAACCTAAATGTTGAAACTAAAATTAACATAAGTTTTCCTCTCTGGGTGGCTACAGTAGGAAAGATTGGTAAAGAGAATACCAAAAGCAGAACAAAGGCAGATTTAGAATTTAAAAATATAGTATGCATTTCTACAAAAATTATAAATATATCAGAAAAATGTAAAGGAAGCTTACAATTAAAACTTGAAAGAAGAAAGAATGGCAAAATGGGGTTAGAATTCATGGAATATCAACCAGTAAGTAAAAGAAGAAAATGGTGATGCATATAAGTAAAACTCATCACATTTAATTAGCCTTTGTTAAGTACTCATGCATCTGGCATTGATTTTTTTTCCAAAAGAAAATCACAGAACCAACAAAGAAACAATGGACACATATTGATATGGTTAATGCCTCTGGGATTTCTTCTCTTGCTTTATGTTTCCCACACTACCAATTAAGAAGTTATATGCTCAGCAAAGCTTGGAAAGCATTGGTATATTATGCATGAATTTGCTTAAGCAATTTAAAGAAATATGTGTAAGTATTTTCCACACAGCACATCTCTGACAGCTCCTAGTGGCTGTACATCACCCAGGGTTGGAAACACCCCTTTCCCTAATTATGCTTTTTTTATAAACTCCTCAAGCCCTCCCTCTCAATTAACAGGACAAAATGTCCAAATAAACAAGAAAGAACAGACCTTTAAAAGCCAATAAAGGGACTTCATTTTGAATTATTTAGCCTCCAAGTTGACACTTGCCTATGACTGACAGTATATACACCCCCGTCCTCATTTAGGTGCCCCCAGCAATGACACCTACTTCACCAAGCTTTGAAAGTCCTCGTACACTGGCATTTAAAGTCATTTGGCCTTTGGCCCTGTGCCTTCAGAGGTCAGAAGCACTGGCTTTGGAGGAAAGATTAAATTAACCATTCCTAGACTCAAGAGTCACTGAAGGAAATAAAAATGCAAAGAGAGAAAGGTAGGAAGGAAGCCTATTAGGTGGTCAGATGAGGAAGTCATTAAACAAATGAAACCTTAGACTGAATAATTGGTAAGGAAAAAAAATTTCCTGAAACAAGACAGCTTGCAGACTTTTAGCACTGCTGTCCTGGGCAAAGTGTCTGAGCAGTGAGCAGCTCAGGTCACATGAGCTTGCTGCTCTGTGGTAAGCATAGTTGGACTAACAGTATAAATCAGATCAGGAAAATCCCCTTGTGATAGCGTTCAGCTGTGTTTGTGGCAACAGCAAGTCAGTATTATTCTTTTCCCCCTGACTCTTGAAAGTACAAAAGAGCCTACATAACTGTGCAAACCATTAGTCTTCAGTGCCTCTCAACTGCAGATCTGTTTTGTATTTCAGACTCACTGAACGTAGGCAGGATTGCATGTATCAGCAATACTGCCCAACACTGGGGGATGGGACCACTAATATTTTTGATTAAAACATGTTAGGAAAAAATTGTAAACATCCCCTACAAAACTTTTAGTTTTTCACGCTACATCTTCCCCCCCCCCCACACTTTCCCTCCCCTGAAATCATGATTCAAAGGAAACTATGGTCATGCAGAAATGTTTATTGCTCATTAGATAAGTTTCACTGCATCTCACCACACATAATGTTTTCCATTTTGTGCAAAATTTAATAAGATACAGGGTTGTTTGTCTTCATCTCCAAGCCCACGGAGGTGCCACTTTCCAGTTCTGTGCTGAGCACTAATGTGTCCTTAATAAGTGGGTCCAGATGGAGTGGATATGGGAACACATTTGGAGAGTCGGTGAGACGTAGACCACAATCCGGCTTACACCGCATCACTCCATGAGATGCCACATGGCCTAGGGTAATTTTCCATAGCAAAATCTAAAATAACATTCATTTGCTAATGGTCTAAATATCATAATTGGAACCTCTATAGAACTCTAATTACTGATAAATAGCAACTTTCATCATGACCTTCTCCCATTTAAAGGAAATGGTCATTATACCTAACTCTAGCCCTTTCAAACCCTTGATCATTCTAATAAAGCATTCCGGAAAATGCCAAACACATTGCTTTGTTTGGAATGGCTGTTCTAACTGAGAACTAATGACGTGTGTGTGTGTGTGTGTGTGTGTGTGTGTGTGTGTGTGTGTTTTCAATTCCCATGCACTCAGAATCATTGCCAGGCAAGAAGCAAAAGAGTGAACAGTCCTTGTCTAGACAATCATCACACACACACACACACACACACACACACACACACACACACACACACATGCATAGACATACACACAAATTTGCAGGTAGCTACTTTTCTACAGTTGCTAATGAGAATTTATATACCTCATAAAAGTTATTTCTAAGCAGCTAGAGGGGAACATTTAGCCAACCGAGACTCAAATGCATCCTGCACACAACCTGTTGAATCTCTCTATTATATGTACCTGTGCTTCCCCACAAGTTGTCAAAGATTACCTACGAAAGTAAAGTGTGCTGTCAGCATCATACTGCATTTTAATTATATTCAGTCAATAAAAATCATCTATCAGAATTTCAACAAACACTGATACTTCTACATTTAAGATTTAAAATACCCCCAAGTTAAATATGTAACAATATGTAGTGCCAATGTGAAGAAATTGTAAGTAGGTCATTCATCTGAGTGCACAATAGTCATTGGGTCTTGGAACACTGAGGGCCATTGACTCATTCACTTACAAAGTTAGCAGTGACTGGACACTTGCTTTATTTTAGGCGATAAACACTTGAAGTAGATTAGATGCGTGTGGTTCCTGTTCTTAAGAAGCTTAGCATTTACTTGGGGAGACAGGCAAAGATGTAAAGCAATGAAGTAAGAGGCAGAGGCATGACAGGAAAGGACAGATGACTAGAAATACATGGTCAACCGGGGGGTGGGCATCTCTCACATACCTGGCTGTATAAGACAGGAGATATGCTTGATGTAAGACACCAAGTGTGGACCGACTCTTACAGGAGACAACCTGGAGTGCATGGCCTTGCAGACTCCACATCCTCACACAGAACCTATTAATAAAATAGTGCAATTATGAGGCACCAGAGTACGTGAGAAAGTCATATCCAACTCTCCACTCTACTGTGGAGAATGTTCTGACCATTGGCTAGATCTGGGTAGGGGTTTAAAATTTACAGCCTGTATTGTCCTTAGCTGGTACCTTAGGGAGACCTGGTGGCACTCAGAGGAAGGACAGCAGGTTACCAAGAAGAGACTTGATACCCTATGAGCATATACAGGGGGAGGAAATCCCCCTCAGGAACTGTCATAGGGGAGGGGAATAAGGGGAAAATGGGAGGGAGGGAAGAATGGGAGGAGACAAGGGATGGGATAACCATTGAGATGTAACAAGAACAAATTAATAAAATAATATATATCTTGGAAAAAAAATAGTGCAGTTAGCCTACCTGACTCACTGAAGATCAAGAATAGGTTTCGTAGTTTATCTTTCTTAGAAGAATGACTTTGTTGTTGTAGCTACAACAGCCACTAACTGGCAATCAACAGAAGCGCACCACTCTCCTAACCTGGCCTCTTTAAATTGAAGCAAGTTCTGTTTACATCGTAATTGCCTTTTTGTGATAGAAGGAGCTTGGCACCCACAGTCGGTCCTTGTTTGATTAGCCCGTCCTCCACCCCCAGGGTAAGGCTGGGAGTCCAGCTGGTATGTCACCTGAGACAACAGACCTGATTCAATCTTCCACACCTTCAAAGCAATAAATAAATGGCACAAAATTGTCCATGATAAATTTTACTTACTTCATATTTTCATTTAGTAACAGCTAGACAGATGTCCATCCTTAGGAAATAGCTCCTCATATTTGCCACACATTTTTAGTAGTTTTTCTTTGAAACAGCATTTCCTAGAAACTACATAAAGGGACAGTGTATTTAGCAGTAAAACACAAGTCAAGTAGAACACAGTTGTACATGTAAGAAATATCAAGAACAGACAGGTTCTTCAGATTTTCTGCAGCCTTTTATTATTATATCTTACATTTCAAAACATATTATTTTCATATACATATATGTACGTATAGTTTTGCTAATTCCAAAATTAGAAGCAAAACATTTGGTTATTTACCTTTATAGTCAAATTACAAATCTTAATGGAATAAGCTTAATTGATTTTGCATTAATAAATTCTTATCCTCATGGGGTATTTATAGGAATTGTTAGGCCAAGGCAATCATTAAAATTCAAAAGCAGTGCTGAAAGCTGACTCTGGGTGGGGAACTATAATCAAGAACAGGTCATAAAAGAGCTGTTAAGTAATCATGGAAAAAGAAAATTACTTCCCGGGAAAAATGCATTATGTAGAAGAAACAAACTTACTTACACTGTCCTCTTGAAATAGACAAGAGGCCATGGTCTTCTATGACAATTACTTGCCTTTCACATAATATTAGTATGTTTGCTGCACAAATGTAGCAAGCGCCCTGTTGTAATCCGTGAGGGGAAGCTGTGCCCCTTGGAAAGCTGCAGGGCTGCCTTCAGTACTAGAGGACAGTAGTGGAGATTGGTGCAGTGTCAGTGTCGTAAGTGCTGTGTGTGGTTGTGTCAGTCAGTGATGGAGACGGCACCCTGCAGATGTCAGGGTGGTCACTCCAGGATCTGGTCTCCATATGGCAGCAGATGACCTCAGTTATTGTAACAAGTAAGTGAGCAATGCATTTCCACCAATGGTCTGTCTCCTTCAAGCGTGACGCCCGTTCTTTCAGGGGTAGAGTGCTGTTGTGTTTTCTTCGTCGGTGTCAGTTTTTCATTGGCTGGAAGTGGTTCATAGTGTGCACAGAGTGGTAAATCCTCAATGGCTGTTTATGATCATAAGGCCTATTCCTGATTTAGAAGCTCACATTAGATGCCAAAAAGGAATACCCAAGTGCACATGAAGATCTGGTAATAAAATGAATTAAGAAGAGGAAAAAATAAAAATAAGGGGAAGTGACAGGGTGGCTGTCCTCACCAATTGTTTTCACACCTAACATAGCGTGTACAGTCATTCACACCATGGTAGGAAGGCCCTGTCGTCCTGTGTGAAGCTGAGTACGTGGGTCATGGAATGGTGACTGCTAGGATTTGTGCTTCTCCAGTGTGTTGAACTTGAAGACTGTACTCCTACAGAGAATGTTCCTTTTACTGTCAGCTACCATCTGACAGTCCCAGGAGCCGTGCTGTGACTCTGGGGCTAAGGCTTAGAATAGACTGCATGTATGTTATGGGCGTGTAGCACGGTGCTCTTGTGGGGGACTCCTAACAGTGGAAGGAAGGCTGCCCTCTGACTCTTCTGCCTGCTCTTGGGGCCCTTTTCCTCCCACGGGGTCGCCTTGTCCAGCCTTGACATGAGGGTTCGTGTTTAGTCCGACTGCAACTTCTTGTGCCATGTTGGGGTGACACCCCTGTGAGGCCTGCTCTTTTCTCAAGGGAGACAGAGGAGGAGTGGAGTTAGAGAAGACAGAGAAGACGAGAAATGGGAGAGTGACTAGGAGGAGTGGGTGGACTGTGGTCAGGATGTAATGTGGGAGAGAAGAATAATTTAAAAAAAAAAAAAGACTTTTTCTTGAGGAGTTATATTCTCCCTGGGCTAGGTTGCTTTCTTGGATAAGCATTGCAATGTTATGCGCCTATTTTAGGGAGTTTCCAAAAATTGCCAGGTGTCAGGATAAAGGCGACAGTGAAGAAAAGGAAGTAGATAAGGAATGCAGTGTCCAGCAGGCACCTGCTGTGACCAACTGTGACCCATCCAGCTGGGGAACTGTAAGGAGCCACCGGACAATTTGCAGTGTTATCTGGAGGGAAGGAGAGGACGGGATATTTGGCTTCAACTCTCATCAAACAAAAGACGGGACCTGAGAATGCAACAATAACCAGAGACGGCCAGAGCCAACATCGTAATCAAAAAGTATGCATAAATTCACATTTTTTAAAAATAGATTTTAAAATTAGAAGCAATATGACAAGTGAATATAAAATCTGAATGGTATCAGGATTGAAAGAATTTTCAGGTATTCACACTTAAAAGTCACAAGGCATGAAAGGAGCAACAGGTGAAATCGATTAAATCTTTAAAGAATAGAAATTTCCAAAACGCTGTAAACCTTCCCAGAGTATAGACTAATAAAATGTTCCACATTAAAAATACATACACGCCGGGTGTGGTGGCACACGCCTTTAATCCCAGCACTCGGGAGGCAGAGGCAGGTGGATTGCTGTGAGTTCGAGGCCAGCCTGGTCTACAAAGCGGGTCCGGGACAGCCAAGGCTACACAGAGAAATTCTGTCTCAGAAAACCAAAAAACATAAAACAAACAACAACAACAAAAACATACACTATATATACATGTCAATGTAAAATACTAAATTAATCATATCAAATGTAATCATACAGAACAATTAAATTTTTATATAGGGCTGAGGATGTAGCTCAGTTGCTGGAGTCTTGGAAACCATTCACAAAGCTCTGACCCTCATATCCACATAAGTCTGATCCTATATCCACATGGTCTGATCCTATATCCGGTCTGATCCTATATCCACATAGGTTTGATCCTATATCCACATAGGTCTGATCCTATATCCACATAGGTCTGATCCTATATCCACATAGGTCTGATCCTATATCTACAATGGTCTGATCCCTATATCCATGTAGGTCTGACACTATATCCAGGGGACATGGTCAAATATGGGGCACCAGAGTTCGTGTGAAAGTCAGTCCCCACTCTCCATTCATTGGCTAGATCTGAGTAGGGGTTCAAAGTTTACTGCACATATTGTCCTAAACTTTGTGTGGCTTAGAGAAAACGAGGCAGCTTACTTCTGTGCTTATGAATCAAATGTCTTCACGGGGCTGCAGCCAAGGAACCCTGCACTCCAGAGGATCTCCTTCCTACACCGAAGCAAACCTCCAAGGATCGATGATTTAAGCACACACACAAAACGGAAATATGATTTGTTTTCAAATATTTTATAAGAAACATCTATTTGCATACATCTCAAAACAAGGGTTTATGAAAGCAGACGTAAATGATTCATGAACACACTAAAGTTTCTTGGGAGTAATAATATCCTAACCAAAACAAAACATACAGCAAAAAAATAAATCTTGGAGAATATTTATAATAAAAATCAGAATAAAAGAGAAGTACACTCTTCAAATGAGAAAATATAATACAAATAAATAAGAAATTAAAATTGTATTTGAATAAGTGAAGTAAATAGAGTTCATGAATTGAATTGTTTATCTTTTTCTGACACACAGCTTCATTAATTATTTGCACAATCTCAATATTTTCACATACCCTGAGATACTTTAGCATTTTGAAAGTTGCATGAAAATAACGTAAGACACAAGAAAAAAATTACTAAGATGTTGATGGAAATAACTGCAACTGCCTTTTATTTTTGAACATGATTTCTAATTTAAAAATATGCTTTCTAAAATCCTACAGTAAGGAAATGCTTGTGATTCAATCAAACTTTAAGTAAATTATGCAGATATTTTTCTTATGAGTTATTGGGATCTTACAAAGCCTATTTGTTGCGTCCACTTAAAACTGTAGCCAATGAGGGGAACGCAATCATTTCAGCTCTATTTAAGAATGGTACTGAAACAATCAAAAAGAAATTAAGGAAGTCTGGGAAATGGCATGTTGGCCACACCCCTGGATGCCATACTCCCTGTGGCTGAGAAATTGCAGAATTTTGAGTGAGGTGTCGGGCTGCCCTCCTTTGAAGGGTATAAATTGGTTTGGGATTCTGTAATCTCTGATGGGGAACAGTTGTGTGACTTTGTCCTGTTAGATGCCAAGTGAAAGCCAAGATGCCGATCATAGCTTGGTTTCCTCCAATGCCCCCGCCCAAGGCTCGTGGAGTATTTCAGGAGAGTGGGGGGAAAGTGTTAGAGCTGGAGTTGACACTTCCTACTAATGTCAGAAGCTGCACCCATAAAAATCTCACCAGCATGGCTGTGTAAACAGCCGCTGAATAAGAACAACAACAAACACGCTAAGCTGAGTGGGCACAGGGCCACAAGTCCTCAGTCCTGCGGGTCACGCAGGAACGCCGAGAGCGGGAGAAATAGTCTTCCGTAGGGAAGAGCAGGCCCATGCCGCTCCATCATTTCGTGCCTAATGGTGAGCCCTTGAAAACCTACATTCAGGTTTCACAGACTCTTGTAGACTGACCAGATTATATTCAGGGGCGTGTGGGGTATACAAAAATTAATTTTAAAAGAAGTCATTGATATGACAGAGAGCAAGGAGAAGTGTATGGAATGGATGGAGGGAGGAAAGGGAAGGAGATAAAGTGTAAGTATAGTATACTCTCAAAAAATATAGGAAGTTATTAAAATTGAGCTTTATAGTAGATGAGTGCAAAATAGATTTAAGAAAACAAAAGCTTTTTCTCTCAGTTGAAAAAAATATATAAATTTTACTCACATTGAAATAAATTGAAAAAAAGTAAAAATAGCAATATTATCATGGGAAAATTAATCACTATATACATCTTTCATATAAAGTATTTTTATATCACAGATATTTAATACTTATAAGAGTATTCTATAAAATATGTATAGGTGTATATATTTGAAACTATAAAAGACTTAGAAAAATATGTCTTTTCAAATAGGAAATATGGTTATTAATATTGATATCAATTTATGCCATCCCTAAAATGAATCTGTAAATAACACACTACTGTTAAGAATTCTGGCTTCTTTCTAATAGTTACAATGGAAATATTCTATTAAATAGTTAGAGAAGCATACATTCTTTGGGAGAGCAGAGTATAGCTAACAGAGCTTTGTGTTACTAAACTTTATTAATAACACAAAAGTCGTGAGACTCAGTGGACGATAGTGCTTGCTGCAGTTGCCAGAGGACGAGGGCCCGCATCTGGTGCCTTACAGTTACGTGTATTTGAGCTCCTGGGGCTCTGACACACTCTTACTTTTCTCGGGCACCTTCACTGACTTGTGCACACACACATATAGACAGATAAACATATATTAAAATTTAAAAATAAATCTTTAAAAAAAAAGACATATAAGTCTTACCAGAATGTACATTGTAAACCTTGACTTTTACAGAGAACTTAACTACACAGTTAGCAAGTTGAACTAAGTTTTTATATGACAGTAATGCATCTTATCATACTTGGAACTATTCCAGAAACATGATTTTTGAATATTAATAATTATGATTCTTCTCACTATCAGAACAAAAATTTTAAATCTCAACTATTAAATTTAAGCAAACGATATAATTCAATATTTATTCAGACACCCTGAGCTTAATCAGTTGCTCAATCAGACGAACATCTCAAATGAAAAAAACTGAAACTTCCCCTTTTTAAGTGAAAAATGAGAAAAACATTTCCTCCTACTCAAATTTGACTAGAGAACTTATTATTAAAAAATTAAGAAAATATTAACCACTTGCTTAGACATACCTGATAGGTACATTATTTCAAATGTAAATGAGTTCAAATTTTTCTCAATGTCAGGGTTAGTGTTACATTTAATTTTCCAAGTATAAATTATAAGATAATATACATTGAATAATTATATATTGTAAATTATATACTATATATAGTAAAATAAAGATATTAAAATAATTCCCAACCATGAAAATAAAGACAAACACAATTTTGTAAACTTTATTTTAAAATTTTACTTCATAGAAATGAAATTCAATGATCCATGAACAAATGTTTATTTTAACAGTGCTGATTGTTGTAAAGGAAATCTCTAAATATCCTAAAGAAGTATGGGAGGAGGTCAAATAATAGGATTATAGATTATTATGCAACTATTAAAACAAGTATATTCATTTTCAATTATATTGACTTAAATGTCTGCTGAAAACATGTACATTAAAAGTGAGTTTCCCCTAGCTGGACTGCCCTGTCTGGCCTCAGTGGGAAAGGATGAGCCTAGTCCTGCTGTGACATGATGTACAGGGTGGGTTGGTACCCACAGGACCCTCCCCTTCTCTGAGGATAAAAGGATAAGGAAATGGGGGAGAGGTGTTGTAGGCTCAATTTTCTTAACAAACATGTTTTATTACGAACTTACTAACCGAGAGTACCTCACTTAAAACCCGACTAACCTAAAGAACAGGAAAAGAAGATTAAAGAATACAATAATGAAACCATAAGGATATCAGTTCTGAGGAACGATTCTCCTGGTGTAGTCAGTGGGATTTTTTCTACTTGAACCTGGAGCCACCAGAACCCAGAACCTCAGCAGGAGCCCGAAGCCCCAAAGCCTTCCCTCGAGCCGTTCTCTCTAGTTCGTCTGTAAGTGGAGCAATGGACAGCCAAAACTATCCCAAGTCTCCAAAGGCCCCACCTCTTGTTTTTGGCTCACATTTACACCTCCTCTCAGAAATTGTTCAAGGATGTTTTTCAGCTGGTTAACAACCAATCTCCCCCACATGGTGGCTGGACTTCTAAGGGGATAAACACCGCCTGCTCTCTCACAGGTCTTTTCTCATCCTCACCTGTGATCCAAACAGAAAAACATGTTTATGTCTCCTTCAGGGTGTGAAGGTGGGGACTGGGAGAAGGAGAGGGACCAGAGGGGACTGCAATCAGGCTGCAAAGTGAATAAATCTAATTTTTTTTTAAAGAGTCTGCTTCAGAATTTGTGCCTGCTATTAAAAATTAGAAACCGAATGGACAATAAGAACAAAAACAAAAACAAAAACATCTTGTGTATGTACGATTGTAAATGTATATGAGAAAATGTGCCCAACAAAATTCATTAAGCTGAAAGTATGTTTACTTAGTCATTTTCTATGACTCATTGTGTCATTATATAAACACAATGCAGACAGTTGGGACTGATCATTTTTATCATGTAGAGGAACACAGGGAATATTGTGAATAAGTCTTTCTAGCAGATGCATCATCTTGGTGACAGTTTTACTCTATCTGGCAGTGCTTGCTGCTGTGTTTATTTCACATTTTTATGGTAATGAAGAGCTCTGAAGTACTCTTTGCGCTTTCTCAAATCTTGCTGACTCAAACAGAAAGTTAACCCTTACAGGGGACGTGTGAATTAGACACTTAACTCCAGGAGGTGAACTTGGTGATTATTTCTTTCTTTTTTTTTTTTTTTTTTTTTTTTTTTTTTTTTTTTGTCACACAAAAGCATTGCTGGCCAGAGACATTGTGGATGGATGATGCCTTGTCTTGTTTTCGATGAAATTAGCTGCCACAGACAGCAATGGGATCCCCCCAAGGTTTGTAAAGGTGTATTTAGTGCTGTTTATGTCTGTTTGGTTTAACAAGACAGTGGGCCAGACACCTGCCCCACATCATCTGTGAGATTCTAAAACATTTGGCCATGCTTTGGAAATCTAAAGGTGCCTCCATGAATCAAGAACGATGGGGAATTCTTCATCTTGCCAATTATTTGTAAAAATACATTTCTACAAGGCACTATAGATTTGTGTTTCTTGGATTGCTTTTTAAAACAAACTATACTTAACACGCGCATATTAAAAGTGGTAACTATTATGGTCTTCAGCGTCTTCCAGTTTGAATGTATGAATCAGAAACTTCTCGGCCTAAGTGACATGATGAGGTCATTGGGTCACCTGGTTTTGGCAGCTGTGGCGAATTTCCATTAACTAGGGACCGCACTTCAATTTTACTTCCAGTTTTACCATTTTCTTTTTTCACTTTCAGTTTGACATTCTTCTTCACCTACCTCTAATTTCTCATAAGGCATCGCTCTTGGCTACATATCTTTGTGTTCTGAGTATTCCCTCCTCAAAACCCAGGAAATGCCTAAATACAACATTATTGTGGTGTTTAAATGTGGCAATAAAACAAACCAGTTTTGCAACATCCTGTAATACAGAAATTTCTAGGGGGAAAGTACTGGAGATAAGTGAGGGAAAAATAAAAGGAAATCAATAATTACACTCGTTCTTTTATAGTATTCACTTTTTTTTTCAACGTGCTATAAGGAACCAGATGAAAGCAGTTTAAAATTTGGAAGTTTGTGTGGTGGTTTCACTGGCAATAGCCCTCAGAGTCTCACACATTAGAATATTCAGTTCCCAGATGGTCAAGTTGTTTGAGAAGGACTAGGAGGTGTGGCCTTGTAGGTGAAGGTGTGTCTCTTTAAAGTTTCAAAAGTCCACACCATATCCAGTTAGTTTTCCACTCCCCCCTCCCCACACTTTACCATTTCTGCCTCCGGGTAGTGGCTGGGATGTGTGCACGCAGCCCCAGCTCCAGCACCATGCCCCTCAGCCTCCATACTCCTGCTGTGGCGCTCATAACTCAAACTCTCGTGGATTATAAACCCCTTCTATAAACTCTTCTATAACTTGCCCCTTTCCCACAGTACAAAAGTGTGCAAGACAGGCTGATGAGGTGAAGTAAAATTGTCACAGAAGACAAGGACTTTAGGTTCAAACACCCAGTGCCTTAAAACACTGTGTGACCTCATGGTTCGGAAATGTAGTTGGTTGTCTCTCAGACCTAAGTGCCTGAGGGAAAACAACGGAGAAAGATGCACCTGGGTGGACTCTGTCTTGGAGGGGTCGATGCACTGTCACTTGGCCCCATGGCTGTTGAGTCTGTAAGTGAGGTACAGCACCGTACCTCAAGGCATGACGGAAGCAGAGAGGGCATGAAAGAGACCAGGACACCCTCTCAGGTTCCCACTAACTCCACTTAAGACCTACCTCGTAATGAGCCATGGATAAAGCTAGTGCTCCAGGTGGGGGCTGAGCCTCCAGCCCATGAGTCTTTTGGGTTAACATTTTGTAGCGCTGTTGTTTAAAGATAAAATCATTAAGACGCGTATTCCTTCATACAGGAAAATATATAAGAGAACAATAAATTAAATATGTTGTTTGTTTATGCCCTATTAAATACCAGAATTATTCTGAAATAATATGAAGATATCCATGCAGTTCCACAGAAACTTATATTTAGGCATTCTAACCATATGACAGGGTTGGAAAGACAGGAAGAAAGAGAGAGAGAGGGAAGTACAGTATTAGTAGAATACTCATCTCAAAAGTGCTTGAACTATAGCTCACTGAGGTGACCTTCAGATTTTTGCTTGTGATTTTTGGTCTTGCAATCATTTTGATATTTTGTCCAGCATCTAGCCATAACATCTAACTCATCACACTCCATCTTAATAAGTAGGTAACTGGATAAAGTGTCCCTTTGAAAAACACTAAGTGAATCTGTTTTAAGAGCCACTGTGAAGTTGTTAACAGTCACTTGAGAGGAACCAACACTTGCTCTCTTGTAAACTGATTCACTGCTCGGCCAACCTCACTAAGCAAGTTACAGCTCTCATGTCTTCCCATCTCTGCCCTTTAAAGACCAAGAAAGATGTAATGGACAAGGCTCAGCATGGCAGAAGCTGCATTCATCTTCTGAGTCAGTTCAGCTTCGTTAGATTGCATTTACACTAAGGCATTAAGGATTAGAGTTCTCAATCTGAATGCAAAAAGTCTTTGGTGCCACTGCAGTTAAATCTTGTTTCCACTCTTTGCCTAAATATTTAATAAATAAATTGGTTGTAATTTTTTTTCCTAAACATAGCATTTTCTGGCAATCTAGCCCTCACTAATGCTATTGACTAAATAAATGAATTTTTTTTATTGCATGACACGGATAAATTGTCTTATTAAAAAATTGTTAGCATATAACATATTAAAAATAATGATAGAATACACATAATGATCACCAATTTAAAAGTAATTGTTACTACTGTGCACTTAATTGTGGTTCTTGGGACAAGAAATGATCTCCTGGTTATTTTAATACAGAAGTCTAGTGTGGGAGCAGGTTGTTAGATAGGGACACATGTTACCCAATCCAAAGGAAGGGATCAATTGCAGAATCTGTGGAGGGCTGAGTACAAGAAGCATGGAAGAGCAGCTCCCTAAACCAAGGAGTGAGGAGCAGAAACCAGGCCACGGTGCCAGGAGGCTGGGACACAAGAAGAAGGGAGCAATTGTAAGCAGATCCAGGGAGAAAATAAAAGTTTCTGGTGTGAAACAGCATATGGTTTGCATCCCGTGATCTGGACCTTCTCTGCTTTCCACAAACATGTCTAGGAAGGCACAGGAAAATCGCAAACGTATGAATATAAAACCCAGAGCTGGCAACGGAGACGCATCCTTGAAAAGGGCCCTTTGCTAAAAAGCTAAGAGAACATGACTGTAAATTATAATAGCTATTACAAACACGATTTTGCCAAATTAAAAGTAGATGATATTCTTCTCTCCCCCCCCCCGCCCCCTTCTCTTTCCCCTGGATCACAAACAGACACGTGACCAGGAAATAAGCCAGTGATGGATGTGTGTGTGTGCTGGGGAGAGGGTGCTCTTATAGCTCTGAGGTTGTGGCTGGAAATCTTTTCACCATAATCTTCACCGTATTCACTGGGGCAACAATCTTTGAATCGAACACAGTCTGTACATATGGTTAGTCTGGCTAGCCAGTTTGCTGAGGAATCTCCACCATCTGCCTTCTCATGGCCACACCTAAAGACTGGTTGCCATGCCTGCCTGTCACTTAGCTGAATTCTGAATATCCAAAACTCCAATTTTCACACCTGCACATTGGTGGTTTAGCAACCTGGCTGTGTCCCTGATCTTGGACATTTCTTTTCTGGCCACTGCTCTTAAGTTGTAAACAAAGTAGCAATTCCACATTTTTAAAATAAAATGTTTGTCTTGGTTGCCTTGAAGGATTGAAAGATAATTATTCTTTTAACTTAATATGAAATAA
This sequence comes from Acomys minous, assembly GCF_964271855.1. Lineage (NCBI taxonomy): Eukaryota > Metazoa > Chordata > Mammalia > Rodentia > Muridae > Acomys > Acomys minous. Next base: position 115,704,949 of record NC_140492.1, on the reverse strand, counting down.
TGGTGAACTTAGTGGGAACTTTCGAAAGAGTGAGTAAGAAGGAGCAAAAGAGTAAGTTCAAAGCCCTTTCACGAATATGGTCTCACAATTTGGTTTAAAACTAATGGCTCAGGTGTTAAGCGAACAACCAAAGACCTTTTGATTAAATGTAAGGCTCGGCTCATGAAGTGAAATACACATCAGACATTGTTAACAATGCCAAGAGTCTGAGACTTGGTAGGTCATGGACCCTAGGCAAAGCCTCTTGTTATTTTTCTGCCAAATGAGGATAGCAATAAAATAGAATGATGCTCATTCTGCACCTCAGGCTGCCCCCTTTGGTCTCGATTTCTTTCCTTTACCCTGATAACCTCTGTCCTAGTTGTTAGTATCCAACTTTAAAGATATTTTTAGGTTCTGAGTATCAGTGAATCCATGCCATTTTAGGGCAAGGTCATACAGAAATCTCAAACACTGCTCCTAATGACACTTTACTGTAGCCATGGATCAGTGCTCCCTTCAACCCTCGTCGGAGAAGCTATTTCTTATACTACGTGGTAGCCACAGACAGTCACACCAGGCAACGTGCAGATAGTGAGGTGCCTTGAATCACTCAGCTCTACATAAAATATTTTTATGAACACCCCCCCCCATATTAGGGCTCAGAGACCTACATGGGAAAGGAGACAGAAAGATTCTAGAAGGCAGAGTTAATGGTGGATGACTCCAAGAGAAACTCTGTCTTCCAGATACAACAGGACTGTGATGAAATTAAAAAACAACAACAAAACAACAACAATAACAACAAAAAAACCCATGATCACATTCACAAGACTTGAACAAGCCAGATAAGATCCCAGCACAGAAAAGGGGAGGTGGCCACAGATTCCCAATCCTAGTCCCCCCCCCAAAAAAGCCTTTTATAATTCATAGCTGCTTGGAGCAGAAAAACCAGTTTTCTCTAATAAAGGTATCATTGAATAATAATACATCAGCCACATTCTAGAGCCAGCCTGATGCTCAGAAGTAGTTGATCAACACAGCATGGGCTCAGTGGTTATGTGTGCGTGTGTGTGTGTGTGTGTGTGTGTGTGTGTGTGTGTGTGTGTGTGAATTGTCTTTTGTTTTGTTGTATTAAGTTCTGGGAATTTGAAATTCCCAAATTTGAAAGAAAGAAAATGAACTTGCTAGGGAGGCAGGGAGGATGTGGCAGGATTTGGAGGAGGGGAAATATTATGACCAAATACACTAGGCTATAAAAGCAATTTCTTTTTTTCCTAATGATACTCACTTTTATTTATTTTTTATTGTGCATTCAAAGTTTATAAAATGATATGTTAATATTCGTATTAAAACCCCATGTCGCTGGATAGTGGTGGCACAGGCCTTTAACCTCAGCACCAGGGAGGCGGAGGCAGGCGGATCTCTGTGAGTTCCAGGCCTGCTTGGTCTACAGAGTGAGTTCCAAGACAGTCAAGCCTTCACAGATAAACCCTGTCTCCAAAAAACAAACAAATAAAGGAGTTATCATGTCTGCTAATCCTACACTTATCTTGTTTTATTGTAACAAGACCTATACCGTAGTAGCTTAGCAAAATTCAGGGACTGCGCTACACTGTTTCCTGTCTCAGGATCCTCACTCTGCACCTGAAGTTGCCCCCCAACTTGATCTCTATTTCTTCCCTCTACCCTGCTAACTCCTGTCCTAGTTGTTAGCATTCAACTTTGTTTTAGAAGAGACTTTTAGGTTCTGAATATCAGTGACTCCATCCCGTTCTGTAGCAAGGTAATATAGAAATTTCTAACACTGCTCCATAGCAGTGAATTAAATATTAACTGTGGTAACTGAAACAATATTCATCTCAATGCACACACTTCAGCCTGGCTCATATAACACCGGAGAGTCCAACTTGTTCCTTTCTTCTTAATATTTCATAACCGTCCCTTGAAAAAGTTTTGTGAAACTTATGGAGCATTTTCTCCACATCATCTTTGCCCATCCCCAGTTTTCTTTTTTTATTACTAAATATGTGTTGATGTAGTTTCCTGCTGTCCTCATCAGTCACCTGTACTGTGTGTCCTTAATTACATTTACTCCCTTGTATCACTGGCATTATTCTACAGTGTAGTTCGCATTTTAGTTGAATTCTCTGAAGGAGGTTTTGGCTCATCCGTTATCTCCCTTTGTACTCTAGGTGGAAAAGGCGATTATTTTAACTGATGACCAACCAAACTCACTACAGGCTTTATGTCACTTTTTTTTTGTAGTTTTTTTTTTCTTTCTTCTATAGCACATGTGCCTGAAATAAAGAGTAGGCGTGGAAAAGCAACAACGGAGGCTATGTTTCCTGAATATTCAAGCCATCTTAAAATAGAATGCCTCCGCTGAAGTTCACACTGGATTTCAGGATCTGTGCATGGTTAATTTACTGTTCTGTCTTGATGCTGAGCTGATGTTTTTGTTTGCTTAATGTGAGTGGTCGTTCTAATCCTGTTAAGTAGAAACAGAGTTTACAAATGTAAATCCATTTTACTTTGATTTAGTACTTTTGCAAGACCAGGCTTTACAAATCAACTCCTAAACACTGACAGCAGGGGTAGTTTCAAAAGGTGTTTTTCTCCCACCTTCAAGAAGAAAGGATCAAGACCTTTCTGGGGTTCCTTTTCTCCTCCTCTAAAGATAAACACTGGCAGCGAGGGGGCTTGAGAGGATCAGGGACTTGGCAAAGCTCTTTTGTCCAGAAGGAAATGTTGAGCCTAAAAGGCTGAGTTCCTGCAGATGGAAAACAACCTGTGATGTTCTTCCTGGGTTTCTCTGTGTTAAAAACTATTCCATTCGGCTGGGCACAGCTGCGGAGTGCTGAAGATGAGACTCTGAGCCCAGTGTCAGAAGACCCCGTGCAACATTAATGACTTTGAGCCTCTCTTCTCACCAAAATAATTGTAACCATGGATGTTACTAGTATCTAGAATGTTAGAAATTTGTTTCCCACTGTCGTCTCCACAATATGTAACATGAACTTTGAAAAGAATTTACTTATTTTTACATGAAAATGCTACATATTCTCTTTTTTAAATGTTTTTAAAATGTTTTGAATAATTTTATACATAGCTGTGGTATTCACATCATTTCTACCCTTTCCTCTTTCCCCAACTCTTCCTTGTACACCAACTCCCTCTTACATCATTATCTATTCTTTGGTGTGTGATTGTGTGTGTACCTGTCTCTGCCTCTGCCTCTGTCTCTGTCTCTCTTTCTGTCTCTCTCTGTGTGTATCTGTCTCTGTCTGTCTGTCTGTCTGTCTGTCTGTCTGTCTGTCTCTGCCTCTGTCTCTGTCTGTCTGTCTGTCTGTCTCTTTCTCTCTGTCTCTCTGTCTCTCTGTCTCTGTCTCTGTCTCTGTCTCTGTCTCTCTGTCTCTGTCTCTGTCTCTCTGTCTCTGTCTCTGTCTCTCTGTCTCTGTCTCTCTCTCTCTCTCTCTCTCTCTCTCTCTCTCTCTCTCTCTCTCTCTCTCTGTGTGTGTGTGTGTGTGTGTGTGTGTGTGTGTGATTGTTACACCACAGTCCATGTAACTTTACTCATATACATGTGTTTAAGGCTGGAGACTTGGGGCTGGATAACCTATGAGGAAGCTGGTCTCTGAAGGATGCTTGCCCTTCTCTCAGGAGCCATTAGGGGCCTGTAGGTTTTTATCTGTGGGTGGGGACCTATGAGCTTACCCCCATCTACATTAGCATGGCAACTAGTGTTGTCATTATATAAGTCTTATTTAAGTGACCATGACTTTTAGACTTCTGTGCCTATCAAACTATTGAAACTATGAACTCAAAAGGGGGAAAAAAATGGAAATCAGATGCTGGGAGAAAAAAAAAAGCCTACAACCACCCAAAAGGGAAACTTGTCTTCTGGAATGAGATTTCACATAGTTACAATGCCTTGTCAGCTCACTTTACAGCATGAGTACACCCCAGACAATGATGGGTCAGTTGGTGGGAAAGGCCCGAAGCTTAACCTGGACTGTACGTATCCATGGCCACCACTATGTGGCCACATTGAATAAAAATCTTGTTTTTCTGGTTTCAGTTTTTAATGTGACTCTTTTAATTGGCTTATTGGGTATGGATGACTAGACCTGACATGGGCCATAGGTTGTCCCCACCCAAGCTTGCTAACATGTGAAACTTCTGTGTAATATATAGAAGGCAGTATCTCACAAAGACTTCCTGGTCCTTTGACAAGCTCTGTATTCCCCTCTTCGCGATGGTCCCTGAGCATTTAATGTACCTCACCTGGAAATCGCGTTGTCTGTAATCCTCTGCATTTCGCCAGCTAGGGATTTCTGTAATAGTCTCTATCTGCTTCAGAGCAAAACCCTTTCACTTAAGAGTGAGAGCTATATTTATTTGTGGGTGTGAGAATAAATTTTAAAATGAAATTAGAAATTATAAGAGTTTTGGAATGTGACCGTAGTTGCTTCTTCTCCAAGATCTATGACAACACAAGTGACAGGCAGTTGGCTAAATTTACAATAACCTGCATGACTTTCCTCCTGTTAATCAGACTTTAAGTCCAATTAGACAGTGGTTAGTTAAACCTAAAATATTAGTACCACTATTGCACTAGTCGGGGTATCTGGGCAAACTGGTCATTGTTACAGTTCAGAAACTTTCCAGCTATAACAGATGTTTGTTATTGGTTGTTTTTATCCATGGGCAGCTAGCAAATCACCTTAGGAGTTATTATGAGAGCTAGTCCTTAGGAAAGAGGCTTCTACGTTAGTTCCAACTCTTTCCCCTTCAAGACCCATACCTAAAGTGTGTGGTGGTTTTAGCAATAGGGTCTTACCTTCCATTTCCAGCAAGTAACCAAGAACAGTGGTGATAGGTTTTATTGGTTTCATAGGGGACTTGTTGACTTTCCTGACCAATAATTCATAGGGGAAAATTTCTATGCATGTGGGTTGTATCAGATTGTGTATGGATTTTTTAAAAAATATTTTTCTTATCCTTCTGTGAAAATTAAATGGAAAAATAGCTGTAAAAGCAAACAAAAATGGAGGTCAACTTTTCAGTCTACAATTGCAATTCTTGAAAACAAGTGTGTGTGTGTGTGTGTGTGTGTGTGTGTGTGTGTGTGTAAGTTTGCACGTATATAGGCACATGCATATAAAACTAAGGATTAGTCTCATCGTTGGGTGTCTTACTCAATTGTGCTCCACCTAGATTTTTAAATCTAGAACTCTGAATTGGCCCCATTGCCTGAACAAGATCTTGGTATCCACCTGTCTCATCCTTGCCAATGCTATCACTGCAGTCATACACCAACACACCCTGTTTTATGCAGATACTGTATCAGTGCGAGTTCATCATGCTTTCACCAAAAATATTTTACCTGCTAAGTTGTTAGCGGTCCTCGGATCCCTAATTTGATATTTTATTGTCATCCTTGATAAGTATTTGAAGACAGTAAGAAAGGAAATTTTTATTTTTGAACAGAAAAAGTAAAAGGGATTCTTTATAAATCACGTCTTGCTACGTAGGCCATCAAACAAGTTTGTTCCTAGTTTTCTTATTGGGGGAAAAAAACCCTAAAGGCAAGAAGCCTTAGTGCAAATGGGAAGTACTGGGTGCTGCCAGTAAAACCTGATTTTAAAGTGGTAAGGTCTGGACTCTAAACCTGAGCCCTGCATCTCAAAGGCAAAGGCTCCGTGAGTTTTGTAGAAGGGCAGAGTGGAAAGAATGTAGGAAGAATGAAGACAGAAAGTAACTTGTGGTAAGCTGTTACCTTATTGGGCTCCAGTGGATTCTTCCATATTTATCATGTGGCTTATCCCCTGGGAGAAACTTTTTAAAAATGAATCACAAAAAGAGCCCACCACAGCTTGATTGGTACAAGACACTGGACAGGTCAGAGCTGAATGGTAATTATTCTTGCCAGCATTGTAGCACTGGGCACATTACCTATTAGGGAGGGATTGTAATGTGCGGGACCCAGGGATGCTTAAGACCATCGATGTCCTTTCTCTCCACACCCACAATGGCTCTTCCAGCACTATAATCGCTTGCCAGTGTGGAGGAGGCTTCCTGGCAGTTTGAGGTTGGTCTTTCTATGAGAGTCATCAGCAACGATAGTTAAGATGCACTAAGTGAAAGCAGAGCAGCAGCTTGTGTTGTTCCAAAGACTTCTGAGCTCTTGCTGATCAATAACTTGTCAGTAAGTATTCCCCATCTGGTACTGTGATTTTTATTTAATAAGTCACATTTTCTGTGAGGGCGTGTTGTCCATCCATAATACCTCTGTGCAGAATCCACTCCCCTCCCCCCCCTTATTTTTTTAACTCTGTTTTGAAAATAGAGTCTCTATAAGGCCTTTTTCTCCTTGGCTATGTCAGAACATTAGTAAGCAGAGAACTGTCACTGTTTTGTTAATTGTACACATCTTGGTTTCACCAGGAAACAAAAATGCCCATCTTGCCCCTGCACACAGCAGGTTGCTCTGCTCAAGAACTGCAGGTGGACAGAAGAGTCTTTTGTCAGGAGTATGTACCTCCTCCTGCCTCCTCTGCACTTCCTGTGCTTCAGCTAAGTGTCAGCTAAACCAAAACACTGTGCTAAGGTGGGTTGTATTGTGCATTTTAAATGTTATGATTATCACGTGTTTACATGCTTTCCTTTCTTTTAAATGATTATGGAAAAGAGAAGTTTAAAATACAAGGCATCTAGAAAGCGTCTTTTCCAATATATACAAATGATCATCATATTCCGAGCTATCACTATACCATTCATAAATGTGAGTTTATAATGAATCGGCTGAGTAGGGAAGAACTGATTGCATAGGCAGGAACGCATTTTTAAGGTAAAATTGTCAACAGAGCTTGTTTGGTCACAGTTTTAATTCATGAATGTAGGTATTGACACCTTTAAAAAGTTATGTCCAGGTTCATATTGATACTTACAACTATTTTCAAATTTATGTAAATTCCCTTTGGAAGTTCCCTGTTCTGAGCTAGGTATTATGGATGGACAGCACGTCCTTTCCTTTGTGCACTCAATTAGGAAGCTCTGTATATATTGAGTTAAGAAGTTCTGCGTGTACGGAATTAGTTTGATCTAAGCTGAAATGTAACATTCTTTTTGCTTCCTATAGAAATATCAGTCTACACCCCTCCCCAAATATCCACAAAAAAAAGGCTTATAAAATGTAAGAACTGTCTGAGGTCCCAGAGACAAGTCACAAGGGCTTCCTTGGTAAACTCTTATTTATTTACTTTTCTTAAATGGATAAATTAGTGGAAGCCTCAAACAAGCGAATTTACTAACAATATAATTGAACCTTGGGCAAAAATGTTTTCTCAACCCGTGAAAGCCAGTAAAAGTCAAGTCCCTGGGGCTGAAGGGATGTGTTACCAACTAAGAGCAAGAGCTGCGCTTAGAGCGATCAAAGTGTGGTTCCCAACTCCGGCTCACAGCAGCCTGTAACTCCACCTTCAGGATTCTGACGCCTTTGGCCTCCCAGAGCCTTTGTATTCACACATGCACACCACACACAGAGACGCAGGCGTTGCTAATGATAATAAAACCAATCTTTAAAAGTGTTCACTTCCCTAAATAATATGCTCTTAATTGCTTTTGTGCACCTGGGGTGGGAGGAGTCTATGCCTCAGAGTTGAGTTGGGGAAAGACAAGACGGGAATGAAAATCCGTCTTTTCTATTTGTGTGTCAGCAAACCCAAGAAGATGTTAAGAAATGAATAATCTCTTACCTTGGAGTCATTAACTACAGTCACTCATCAGCATTTCTCTCTTGCTAGGAAGTTAGCTTTCTTATTGTGGACGAAATCTGTGTGGGTACAGAGTGACAGTGTGACTGGAAGGGAGAGTCCTAAAAACTGGATTTGTCTCTGTAGTTCCTGGGTGTGGGAAATACCAGTGACAGCAATGTCAGAAACTAAAGTTTGACGTAAAATGCACACACTATCTAGTCTCTCTAATGTGAGAGTAAAAGGTTTGCTTTAAGTTTTAATGTGGTGCCTAAGATGCCATTAACACAAAAATGCCTCTAACCTGTAAGCCCCTTGCCCGAGGGTTGCTGGAGACCATTGTTTGTGAAAGGTGACAAGACACATGTTTTCATTCCCCAAACAAGTTGGTTTTACTCAATGCACTGGACAAGCTTGATCACATGTAGGCGGGATGTACACTTGTCCCTGACTGGACCGTGTGGGAAATACATAGCCCCATGGGTTTGCCTTCACAAGCCTTTGCAAAGTGCAGCTCAACATCCCCATTTTCTGGAATCCATGGAGTGGACCTGGCCAGAGCCCATAATCCTGGCCAGTATTATAATTAAAGATTGTTTCAAATTTAGCTCAAAAAGTGTTAGTGGTCTTGTTCTCGACCAGTGAGATTAGCACTTCCTGTCAGACCCTGAAGTTGCATCACCACACAGCTAGGACGGTGAATGTGGAGACGCTACTGTGTGGAAACGGTACAGCACCGCACGTCAGAACTTACCACTATCACCACAACAAGGAAACTTAACTCAGGACATCAGCAAAGAACATATGACAGTCGCAGGAAAGCAACGAGCAGCCATTTTCTCTGATATGCTAATCTCAGACCATATATTGGTAGCTATTGTTTTGGATATATGGTGTGAAATTAAAAGCAAGAATGTCTGAAAAACTGAAGTGTTCTTGGGGTAGAGGAAGGAGGGGAATAGGAGAGTTGTAGGCGGTGAGTACGGTTGAGAACATGGATTTCGTTACTGAGCAGAATGAATATGCACAAATTAAAATGTATTTCTGATAAAATATTTTTACAAGTAATCAGTAGAAATCTAAAAAAGACAATTGCTTCTGGATTTTTTTTTTTTTTAGCATTGGCAGGATACACAAAATTCTTTATTTTGAACCTGCTACCACAGTGTAAAACACTAATTATAATGATATATTTGATACAAACATACAGACATTTGCCCAAAATATCAATCCAATTACATAGGAATTACTAGCGTCATAAATATGAATTTCTCTAATATGATAAATTTTAATTAAATTTAAAATGTTCTTATTAAGTCACTCAAAATTCATGAGAAGATAAACAATGGTGAGTTCTAGAGGCAAGATTAGGAAACAGAAATGGAACTTAAGCTTTAAAAATAAAAATATTGATATAGCATATACTTTATTTATTTTTTTAAATTTTTAACTAATTTATTCAGATTACAACTCAATTGTTATCCCATCACTTGTATCTTCCCATTCCTCCCTCCATCCTGCTTTCACCCTATTCCCCTCCCCTAGCTCTATGACCGAGGGAGACCTCCTCCCCCACTATATGATCACAGCCTGTCAGGTCTCATCTTGGTAGCCTGCTTATCCTTCCTCTGAGTGCCACCAGGCCTCCCCACCAAGGGGAGGTGGTCAAATATGGGGCACCAGAGTTCATGTCCGAGTCAGTCCCAACTCTCCACATACACTAACCAAGGACAATACAAGTAGTAAACTTCGAACCCCTAGTCTGATCTAGCCAGTGGACAGGCCTCTGTATTTTTCTTTTACTTTGAGAATAATAGTTGTCAATAAACTTGATGGCTTTAGCCTTAAGGTGCATATGATGATGAGAATACATATATCTATATGTCTGTGTATTTTTCCCAGAAACATAGTATTATAAAGTTGAATGTGTTACACTATAATAAAAGATGATACCAAATGTATCTTTGTCCTGAATGAACTTCATTCAAGGCTACTATTCAACATTCGTTTTTGTTCGTTCTCTGATTTGAAAATTAAACTCTTGGGCGCTTTTCTATTTCAGTTAAAATACGTCTAAGAACCCTACGTGCAGCTTAGCGTCTCTAAGTTTCCTTTTGGTAATTTTTAAAACTTTGCTTATTTTTCTTATATTATTGCTAATGTTACTGTGTGTGTGTCCATGTGTATGATGTGTATGTGGGTCCGTGTGTGTGTGTCTGTGTGTGGGGGGGGGTGTGGGTGTGTGGGTATTCATGTGCACATGATGATCAGGGGAGAACTATGTGCAGTCCATTTTCTCTTACCACCACAGTGTGGGTTTGAGCTCAGGCATTAGGCTTAGCAGGCAACAGCCTTTCCTGGTGAGCCATCTCACTGGCTCTTTTAACATGCGAACACTGACAATGGCGTCCCGGAAAAGAAACAGTGTGACTACTAAAGAATGACCAATGTGCTAGTATCTACCATACATCTGATTGGAAACAGCTACGAAGAAAACAAAAACCTAGCCGGGAATTACATTCTAATGTCAATGCTGAGGAAATGTTCTCACCAGAGATGTTTAGAGGCGGATGAAGACAAAGGTGAAGACAGATCCTTTCAGCAAGATTTGCCTCGGATGTCCACGGTGCATAGTATGTCAGAGACTGGGGTATCATAGTTACATTTGCAAAAGGAAAGGTATGCTTTTTTTTGGAAAACCGTATTATTTTTGTAACATCTTAAAGATATGTGCACATGAGGAAATCATTCAGAGCCTTCACTTTCCCTCACACTTTCCATGGATAATAAAATTGTAATATACATATTCAGTTCATAGTTTTGTCATGATTTATGATTCTTTTGTTCATCTCAAGATACCAAGAAGAACAAAAAGAAGAAGAAGAAGCAAAATTTGATCTGTCTCATCACTCCATGTCAGCATGGGACACCAGCTATTTGCTGATCAAGTTTAGAAACAGGACCGCTGCCGCCATCACACCTTTGTGTAGGGATTCTTTAGACTACAGTTGCCCTCCTTCCTGTTAACCCATGCTGCTTCATTTGCCTCAACAAAACCCATCTAGAGTTTAGGACCTCTTAGCTAACAGTGCCAAATACTTTGCTACATTTTTCTGGAACATTTACAGCCCCTGCACACACTGCTGAGTGGCAAACATCCACCAGCCCCCTCAGAGATTTTGTCCCAATGCCCAGCTTGAGCTGAGGTCCAGAGAGAAGCTATGCGAATCCAGGGCCAACAACCACACTGGCTGAGAGTTCTCCCCATGTCTCCAGGATGTGAAAGGACAAGCAAAGGGGACAGCTCTGAGAGGACATCTTGCTTTTCTTCCTGAACATGAATCATCGCTGACCTTAGCTGTCCTCTTGGGGGCGAAAATGCTAGAGTAGGAGTTTACAGTAGTTTCTGTTTAGACCTGTGGATCATAAAAATCAAGAATGATGTGTCCCTCAGATAAAAAGCAGTGTCGACGATATTAAACTCCAGAAAAACTAGTGGCCTGTGCTTGTTGCCTACAAACGTGCTTTAAGGATTATTACGTTTGAATATGTCAAGATTCCTCTTAAAGGAAGAAGTATATTATCACAGACCGTGAAAAGCTCCAAGGCTTTCTCTACCTTAAGAAAACATCCTCAAGGAGCAAATTACCAAAGTAGAACATATTTCTTGGCTTTCTAAAAAGGAAAACAGCATTTTAAAAGATATCTCGAAAAAGGGCTTTACTGTGACTATCTGCATATGTAATCTGACAGCATGCTCATCAATGGGAACTTATTTAGCAAATTTCCAAAAAAAAAAAAAAAGTTATAAATTACCTGAAGTTGCCTAATTTCAAATTGGTATACGTCACAAGGCTTGCAAGTTAATATTGCTCAACCTACTCTTCTGGCAACACAGTAACAGACATAATTTATAGCAATGTACTTATGTAGTAATGATGACATATTGGAGTGCCATGGTTTCCATAGAGATAAGCAAGAACAAACAACTGGAGTGTTAATTTAAAGGAAGTGACCACTCCTCCACAGCCAATTCTTATTGGGAAGAACCATTGCCCAGCCTTGAGGATGGTGATTTGTATATGTGAATTTGTGTGTGCATATCTGCGCGTGTATGTGTGTGTGTGTGTGTGTGTGTGTGTGTGTGTGTGTGTGTGTGTGTGTGTGTGTTGTGCGCGCGCGCGCATGCATGTGAAGACTGATAACCACAGATCTTGGATATGGAGAGAAAGCCCGTGAATCATTAGTTTAATGACAGGGTGATAAATAACTCTCATGTGGATGTTTTGCTGAGCTAGGTACTTAAGTGACCCATGGGATGAAAATGAGGTAATTGAGAAAGGCTGTGAGTCCCCTTACTCGCTGCTCATCTAGAGGAGCAAATGCAGAAACCTAAATTTTAACTCGATCATTTTATAATATAGTGAGGAAAATATGTTGTAGTTGATTAATTTTTTTTCTCAACAATCCTGTTTCTGGAAAGACTCAAAAATCGAACGAGCTTAGAAAGTCAATGAGACCTGTGTGTACTGGTGAATGCCTAATTTCCCAGCACTCACAAGGATGATGCAGGAGAGTTGCCACCACTTCAAAGCACTCCTGGCTTTCCAAGTAAGACTGTATAAAAACATAGATAGTAGATAAATAAATAAGCAAGTAAGCAAACAAATAATGTGATAAGAGAATGACGCTAATGATATTTTGCATCTCCACCACCTCATAACTTTTCTGGACTAAACTCTGGTGGCCAAACCACAGCCAAACATTAAAAGTAGCATTAGTGTTAAAATGCACAATAAAGTTGGGGTGAGCTTACACAAACAAGATGCTTAGTGTAGTGGTTCCCATGTTTGAATGCATGATCCACAGATAGTGGGACTGTTTGGGAAGGATTAGGAGGTGTGGCTTTGCTAGGGGAGGTACATCACTTGGGGTTGGGCTGTGAGGTTTTGAAAGCCCATGAGAGGAACAGTCTCTCTCCCTCTTGCTCTCTCTCTCCCTCTCCCCCTCCTCTCCTCTCCTCACTTCTCCCCCTTTCTTTTCCTATTGACTAAGGATCAGGCTGTAAAGCTCTCAGCTACTGCCTTAGCGCCATACATGTCTGCTTCCAGTCATGATAACCACGAACTAATCCTCTAAAATCTAATATTTCCAACTTAATATTCTTTTCACTGCCTCACACCGTCTCCAAAGCTATGGGTATGCCACTCTTTTCATTTGTTTGGAAAGGATTAGCAAATAGAGGCAACCTACTTCGAGCTTTGCAATTTGAAAGAAAGGAAAAGGCACAGGTGATGGCAGTGAGTAGAGTTTGCTGGAAGACCAACGTTAGAGCCTGGAGAGCACACACAGACTGACAGCTACTTACTGAACAGTATGAAGTGAAGTAGATGTTGCTGTATACACCTCCCTTGGCATATGGACTACAATTTGATAAGAGTTTAGAACCGCACATTTAGCCAGGCATGGTGCTGCATGCCTGTAATCCCAGCACTCGTGGAGGCAGAGGCAAGCAGATCTCTGTGAGTTTGAGGCCAGCCTGGTCTACATAGTGAGACTAGGACAGCCAAGGTACACAGAGAAAACCTGTCTCAGAAAAAAAAAAAGATAGAAGCACAGGTTTAACTATGAGACTCCAATAGCGGTAGGGCTAGGAAAGGGGAAAAAAAAAAGCTAAAAGGAGGATCCTTGAGAAAGCACAGTGCATTGTAAGAGGTAACAGGGTCTGCTTTGGAAATTGAGATATTTAAACAGGTATTATTTCTAAGGATATTTATATTTTAAACGCTTGGAAGTTAAGGTCTAAGATAGAACATTTTTAATTTAAAAAAATATAAGTTCAACACATTCATTTCTAAGCCATTGTTTGACTAAATCTAATTGCCCAAAGCTTCTTGTACAATGCTCCCTTACATCTTCTGACTCTTTCTGCGAGGAAATGTCCATTGGTTCAAATGAAGCTATTGTTCTTCACTGAAAGAATAATATAAACCCAAGTGACATGTGTGGATTTGCTCTGCATTTGAGAATAGAGGCTTCAACTTCGTTAGCAAAGTATATTGTTTTAAATTAAATTTCTAATAAATATCCTTGGGTGTGAATTCATGGAAAAATTTTGCAAAACTAAAAAGACAAATTAACATCCCAAACTCTAAACAACATTCTAGTGGTTTTTTTTAACTATTGAAATATTTTGAGGGTTAATTATTGCCAAGCATTTTTAGCATAATAAATTTGAGCCACGCATGTCCCAAAGAACTGCTAGGCAAGACCAGCTTCCTCATCCATACATAAGTTAGTAGTGACATCTTGTGGTCAGTTTTTGACTTTGAAACCATGCATGTAAGTAAAGTGAAGGTGCTTTTTTGTTTTATTACCATAATATCCAATCTTTCCTTCCAGTTCCAAATATTTTATGATGCTTAATTTCTATACAAATCTTCTTTCACTGTCATCAAATTAAGTGGATGGTATCATTAAAACTATGTCACATTGTCAACATGTTCATGGAATGTGACAAGAAGGACACATCACATCTGGGACTATCCTCTCCAAAATGAATAATTTCAGTCCAACCACGAAGAACATGCCAGGCAGACTGAACAGGAAGCAGACCCCACGTAACCTGATCCTTACTCCTCACGACTGTCAAGGTCAGCGAGGAAAATTCTCAAAAGCTGTTACGTGTGAGACATATGGAAGCTAAATGCAACACAGGGTGTTGGACTGAATCCCACACGGAAAGAGAATATGGTGGAAAACCTAATGACACGTAAATGTGGGGTTTGGTTAACAGAAATGCACCCTGTGCACCCTCTGCCTTCTTCCTAGTGACACACGGGCTTCGTAGGAATGAGCAGTCAGTGACAATCACTTCAGATGGTTCTGAAATTTCGAATAATATATAATACCCTTAAATTATAAAGCACTTGAGCATTTGAGCATAGGCTTGATGGAGTTATATAGATTTTCCCCTCCAAAAGAAGGAGAACAAAGTGTTAGTGAAGGAAAAAGACCTTAGAGTTTCTAAACATTCTAGTTACTTACATTGCTATAAAAATTAGACTCAGAAGATCAAACTTTTTCTGAGTCTTAGTGATCAACTCAAGACCCCACATGTATGAATTTCCCTTTGGGTCTTCCCAGCCAAACAACTGTCTTGTGGCTTGGGAGAACCGTGAGGTCCCCTGCTGTTTCCTCAGATGTTTACCCTGCCTGTTGTCTGTCTTTCTTCCTTTTCCTTCCTCATTTCCTCTTCTGCCTGCTCCTCATTCTTATTTCTATTTCTTTTCTTTTAGTTTTATTTTTTATTAATTTATTCAGATTACATCTAAACTATTATCCCATCACTTGTATCCTCCTGTTCCTCCCTCCCTCCCACTTTCACCTTATTCCTCTTCCTTAGGTCTATGACCGAGGGGGACCTCCTCCCCCACCATATGGTCACAGGCTATCAAGTCTCATCTTGGTAGCCTGCTTATCCTTTCTCTGAGTGCCACCAGGCCTCCCCACCACAGGGAAGTGGCCTATTGCTATTTCTACTCCCTTTTCTTCTCTTTCTCATCTAAAAACTTTTATACTTAGTCTTCCTCCTACCCAAAATTTTCTTTCAAAAAGAAGAATGAAAGATGAGAGAGAGAGAGAGAGAGAGAGAGAGAGAGAGAGAGAGAGAGGAAAACTTTTGTTTTAAAATTCCACTTTCTTAAGTTTTCTCTTCAAATTTCCCTTATTAGAAAAGTATTACCCAGTCCCACCACCACTGTCTTAGCGGCCAGGGAGATCACACTGCGTCCCATACCACACATTTGATTGTTTCTTCCTAGGCCAGCACCAGGGAGATCACACTGCGTCCCAGGCCAGCACGTAGGCTTCATAGTTTTAAACTGTGTTTTCTTTGCAGTTTTTTCCACATGGCAGCCTACCCAATGGAGCCTTCAGCTCCCATTCTTCCCTCCCCTGCATCTCTCTCTCTCTGGGTCTGCTTGGGCTCTGTTTAATGTGCACTGGGTGTTTCCCATCTGCTCACGTCTCTCTTCTTTGCTGTGGCCTGAGCCCTGTGAATTCTGTTTCCTACCTTTCTGAGTGATTTCTAACGGAATCTGGCCACAGATAAGAGAAACGTTTGGGCATCTCTTCTGTCTGCTCTGTATGTTTTTAATCTGAATTTCTCCATGACCACAGCTTCCATCGGGTGGTATCTCCTATAGGGTAAGGTGTCTATGGGAGCTGGCAATACTTGCTTCTCCTTTGAAGGTAGCCGCGCCCGTCTGAGGCCCATTGTTGACTGTTTCTGTGTTCCTCTTCGCTCTCTTAAATCTGGCCCTGTGTCTGCAAATAGCACTTTAGTTAGGATCTGTGAGTCATAGCATGTAAGGGAAGGCGTTTTCTAACCCCTCCCGAGAATGATACCCCAGGGTATTATACCTTAAACTTTAATTAGCAGAACGCTGTAGGGGGCTTTTGAAACAAAAGTTGCTGGACACCTATCTGTGAGGTGCTGATTTGGAAGATCTAGGCTAAGGCCCACGTTGTATGTTCTGAGCAGGTTTCTAAGTGCTGCCTACTCGTCTGGTCTGAGCACCACACAGAGCATCTCTCCTAGAGTAACGCTCTTTCAAGGCCTAAGTGCAGTGCGCCGAGTTTCATGAAAGAAGACATCTTTCCTCAAATAGGTCTTAAAAACTGTGTAGCAAATTGAAGTAGCCAAATAAATAAATAAATAAATAAATAAATAAAAGGGGGGGGATCGGACAGGATAAATAGTGTCTACTTTCCCCTTATGTTAAATAGAATGCTTCATCTTGCTGATCTCTTGTTACTGCTGTCACAGAGGGGGGCGGCAATCAAAACAGCTAACTTCACTGAAGGTCTGTGATATGTCTCTTATGCCTCCAAGCATTTCGTTTTTTGGGTTTGTTTGTTTGTTTCTTCATTTGTTTGAGACAGGGTCTGTCTGTGTTAGCCTTGGCTGTCCTGGCCTCACTTTGTAGACCAGGCTGGCCTCGAAGTCACAGGGATCCACCTGCCTCTGCCTCCCAAGTGCTGGGATTAAAGGCCTCCGCCACCATGCAGGGCCTTCCAAGCATTTTGAAGTTTTACTGTTACATTTAAACATTCCTTTCATGTAGCTATATTGTTACTTCTGGCTGAAAGACAGTAGAGAGAACACAGAAAGGTCTAGTGACTTGCCAGAGACTGGCCAAGCTGATACATAGAGCTACTGCTTGCACACAGTCTGACTCCAGGGACCTGCTACCCAACACTATCCAATACTATCCAATACTATCCAGTACTATCCAATACTCAGACAAAAAAAATATATCAGTCTTTGGGGTCCCTATGTCTGAGGACCTCTGTCCTCTTTTGGAGGTACATCTACTTTTGGAGGTAGATTTTGGAGGGGTTTTTTTTCCTCTCTCTCTTCTTTGTGATACATTGAATTTTAAGTTCACCAAGAAAAAGTACTTTTGCAGGTATTTATGTCTTTAAAAAAACTTGAATAACTAAAGAAGTCAAACACTGGAGTGTTGACCGCTATGTCCACATTTATGCAAGTCTGTGTGTCTGTGTACAGTGAAATGAAAAACACATCTCCTTATATCATTCACCCTAGAAACTAGGGAACTACTGTAATCATTTCAGCGACAAACCTTAGTGCTTATCTCCTACTGAGTCACTGTGTGCCCTCCTAGGGCATCTCTTCTTTCACTCCACTGATGAGGGGAAAGTTAAGCAGTGTCTTTATTTCTACTTATAAACATAAGTCTGTGTATGGTCTGATTCTGGAATAATGTTGTATTGACTTAAAGCTAACATATTGTAGAAAAGTAAGTTTGAATACAAAAAATTGTAGGGAGTGTCTGCTCTCAGAGATGCAGGCATGCAGTACTTAGAGATCGAGACTATCGGTCTCAGCTGTCCACAGTACAGAATGAAATCATTTATTAGTCACAGGGAAAACAGGAAAATCGACCCTTACATCACACCGTGCACAGAAATCAACTCCAGATGCAGACAAAACTACAATGCAAAGAAGAAATATTACAAAAATTTGAAAGATAATATCTGTAACATAGGATTGAAAAGTACTTCTTTAGCTGAATTTTTAAAATGAGCTCAGCATAAATATCAAATTGAAGAAGTTTTGTGCAATGAATGATACAGTAAAGAAGGTAAAATGTAAGTTCAAAAGCTATTTAAAAATTATTTTCAAAAGATGACCAAAACATTGATAGGCAGGTTATAGCAGTGGAGAAATGATTAATGTATTGAAATGTTTTAAAATTCATTAGCAGGAAGGTAATTTACACTAGAACCAGAGAAGATATAACTTTATATTTTATACAAAATGAGCAAAACCCTTAGAGGCTGACAGTATCAACTGTCATGGCTGACTGATTGCTAGTAAATACAAACCATACTTGAAAATTGAGTTGACGTTAATCAGTGTTCAGATAGTTCAGTCAGTACACTTCTAATGTATGCTGTTGAGAAGTGCATGTAGAAGGGAGATTGTTTTAAAATTAAATGAAAATGTTAGCAGGGGAATTCATCTATTGATGTTCATTCAGAGAACAGCATGAAATACTCCCATTTTATTACGAGGACATTTCAGCTCACCAATGGACCTTAAAACCATAGAGAGTACTGTAGTGGAATTTTAATTCAGAACTTGGCTGTTCTGGCAAGAGATTACATCCAAAGACCTTCTAGGTCTGTGTGATCTGGCTGGAATGCAGACACACCTTTAATCCAGGAAACAGAGGCAAGTTCAAGGCCAGCCTAGTATAAAGCAAGTTTCAGTTAAAGAAAAGCTTAGGCCCATGTGGTAGTACATACCTTTAATCCCAAGCAATGAAGCTAGGGATAGTAAGTAGAAGGAAGCCCCATGTTTGAAAATGATGTCTAATTGAGTGGCAGAAAAGGTGACAGATCTGAGAAAGATTTGACAGAATAGGATACACCCAATTCTCAGATAGTAATTGTGGATAGATGAAAGTACAAAAAATAAAACTTTAAAAAATGTGGAATTACTACAGCATATAAATGCAATAATAAACTGCAGTTACAAAATTCAACACTAACACTAGAAGAGTAAAGTTGATTAGACCTCTCACAGCAGAAGCTGCACAGCCTGGCTTTACTTAAAAGAAGCAAAAACAAACAAACAAACAAACTTACTTAGCTTGGACTACTTTGACAGCTCACAAGTCCAAGCAAATACTTCAAATAAAGTAGATATATAGAAATATTCGTGATAAAACTACATGGTGAAGACACGTGAGAAGCACAGGTACCCAGACACTCACTACCCACCCTTTGGGAGGAGAGGTGTAGGATTCATGTCATGGTCGAGGGCCAACTCTCTTGAGCAGTGGCAACACTCAGTCTGCTGAGTTGTGTGTGAGCTTGTAGATCTTTTGGGGTTTTTTTTCTTTTAATTTTATGAAAATATTAGCAACATTATCTTGTAATGATTAAGTCATATTACATTCAATACTGAATATTCAATAGACTCATCTTCATACTCAGTAATGATACTACAACTTTTAGAAGAGCCCACTGTCTTCAGTCGCTCGTCTATAAAACCCAGGGAGACGCAGTTCTCCGTTAGCCTCGTGACTGCATTCCCTAGCGGTCCTCACAGTCTCTCAGATCCTAAATCAATATGGATATTCTCCTCACTTAAAGTTTTTCTTCAGTGTTATTTGAGTTTCTCAAATATGCGGTCTATAAGACCACTCTCTCATGGTTTTCTGAGTATTTCGTAGGATGTGTTTTTTCCTTTTCCTTGGAAAGGTTCCTGTAATCTCACAATTCCTGAAATACTCGTGTACAAAGTGACCAAAGAGCTTTCTCCTCCTAATCCAAGATATTCCTTTTAACATGGTTTTCTTGGCGCACATCCAATGCTGCAGCTTTCTGTACATATTATGGTAAGTGTGCCATCACAAGATATTCAAAATTGGAGTCATTATTTTGTCCCACCAAAGTGAGGTACTGCTCACATTTGGGAAATGACTTGTTATTCTCGTGGGCTTTCAAGAAGGAAATTTTTATTTTTAAAGGCATGTCTTAATTTATCTTAGTTCAGAATATAGTTTTAGCCAACCATATATTCAAAATCTGTCAATGTGTCCCTTCTACATCCAATTTCACCATTTTTCTCTTGGTAATTACAGCAGTATTTAAGAATCCTTTTAAATATCTTGATTTGGGCCACCATTAGGGTTTATTTCCCGTAAGAAATCATTTATCTTCTTGTAATTTCATGCCTGCCTATCTTCTGCAGGAGCATAGAAAAGCTGCACATGCCACAGACAAGCGTCGGCACAGAGCTTTCACTAAGATGTCTTTCCCCTTCTGGTTATCCCTATAAATCTGAGCATGACTGAACAGACTTAGAGACTTTGCCATGGAAGGAGTCTCACTCCAGTTAAAAATTCTACTTGGAGCAGTGTGGTGCACGCCTTTAATTCCAGCCCTTAGGAGACGCAGGCAAGCAGCGCACTGAGTCCTGAGTTTGATGGCAGCCTGATCTACAGAGTGAGTCCTAGGACAGCCAGAGCTACACAGGGAATCTCTGCGCCCCGCCCCTGATCTACAGAGTGAGTCCTAGGCCATTCAGAGCTACACAGAGAATCCCTGCGCCCCGCCCCTGATCTACAGAGTGAGTCCTAGGCCAGTCAGAGCTACACAGAGAATCTCTGCGCCCCGCCCCTGATCTACAGAGTGAGCCCTAGGACAGTCAGAGCTACACAGAGAATCTCTGCGCCCCGCCCCTGATCTACAGAGTGAGTCCTAGGACAGCCAGAGCTACACAGGGAATCTCTGCGCCCCGCCCCCCAACCCTCCAAAATTTTTACTTCGGAGTTTGTACATTTTCCAATTAATAATATGTCAGGTGAAAAATATGAATGATCCCATTCCCTGCCTGTAATTTTCATTAATATTTAATGATTATCTATCTTGAGTTTTCATGTGACTGTATAGACCTTATTTCTTAACGGTGTGTATTTTACACTATTTTAAATAAATCAATTTCAATTATTTTAATATTTCATGAACTTACATCAACGAGCTCATAAGTACATGTAAACTACAAGAGCGTTACAAATAAAACCAGTCCCTATCATTAGGCAGAGTAGGCAGATATAGCTTTATATAAAGCCCATATATTTAAAGCCCAGAGAGCATATATATTCTAAGACTATATGTACATAGTATTTACTATTGTGGGTGGAACAGGAAGACTTGCAAAGTACTGTAGGAGTTACGCATTCTCCCAGCTCCCTCTGCTATTGCCTCGGACCACTCTAGCATTCGGGTGCTAGGAACACAGATCCAAAAACCACGTGTTTTTTTCTTCCATCTCAATTATTGTATTAAAAAATGGGCATACCAAGAAGGAAAAGAAAATTATAAGGTACCACGGATACAAATTTAAATGGAGGAAGAATACAATGTGTAGAGACATTCCTCTATTTGGAGGGAGAGAGACGAAAAACATCCTTGGTGGATGAAAGCTGGAGAGAAAGAGTTCACAGCCTGAGAGGGCCCAGAAGGACACAGCCTCCACCTGTTCTGCTCACCTAGTCCCCAAGTTAGAGAAGAGGGATTTGTGCCTCTGGACAGGACCAGGACCACTGCGAGTAAGCCTCTCTCCCTTAACCTGAATAAAGCTCAATGGTTTTGTGGCAGTGTGTACAGCTGTTGACCCCATGCCATCAATAAAACTTGAGTGAATGTCTATATACATTTTTAATTTTAAAAATTATATTGAGTCACTCCTTTGTATTCTGAATTATTTCCTAAGGGTTGGAAGTAATGGACGTCTTTAAAGGCAGAAATATATCACCAAAGTACTCGCCAAAAAGGTGGTAACAATTTATTTTCCCATTGTGAATATCACACTTTGATGCCCATTTATTGAGCCTATTTTAACTTCTTGAGTTATTTTAGGAAAATCATGTCTTAGGCCAA
Organism: Acomys minous; assembly: GCF_964271855.1. Taxonomy (NCBI): domain Eukaryota; kingdom Metazoa; phylum Chordata; class Mammalia; order Rodentia; family Muridae; genus Acomys; species Acomys minous. The sequence continues at coordinate 115,683,230 of NC_140492.1, read as the reverse complement.
GTTATATTGATGTGATCTTGAAGGAAATATAATGAATAATGAGAGGAAAATCATTGTTTTTCCCCTATGTCATATTGCAGACAAGTTTCCAGAAAACTGGGATGACTTCATTTGCCAAAGACATTTGATATATCAAGTGCAGCCATATGTTCTAAATATAACAGATTACTGCCATGTGCATGAGTCAAGGAACACTACGTTGTGTAAGCTGAAGGAACACTGGAAATATATGTCTGAATTTTAAATAAGTCATATTTCAGACCTCAAAATATTTCAGTGACAGCAATAGAAAAAATATATAACCCGGTGCTTTAAGAGTAATAACTTTGGCGGAACATTTAAACCATTTGAAATTTGGTTCCCTATCCAAAAGAGTATATTAAATTCATTGGGATCCTTTATTAGAGACGAGGCATAAAATTATGCATAGAAGCCCACGAGTTCAGGGAAACTCCCTGTCCAACATTTAATGACACATCACACACCTGGACTCCTGGATCCTATTACTATACTATGAGTAGATGGATACAATCATGCTTTAAAAATGTCTTATTATTTCGAATCTTTATTTTTTAAAAAGACTTATGTCTTTTTATTTTGTGTAGATGTTTTTAATGCATGTATGCCTAAGTTCCACATGAATGCCTGGTGTTCCTGGAGACCAAGTGAAACTGTTAAGTGCCCTGGGCCTGGAGCTACAAATGGTTGTGAGCCACCATGTAGGTGCTGGAAATCAACCCCACAGCTTCTGAGAGGGCATCCAGCAGTCTCTTTTTATTTGTTTTCTTTAATTGAAAATAGATTTTCTTTTCATATAATAGCTCCTGGTTATCCTCCCTCCTCTCCCACTTCACCATCCGTTTCCTGACCACGTCTCGTTCCCTACAGAGCAGTGTCTTTTCTATCTCTTTTTTAAAAACAAATAAGCATCTGGGGAATAAACAGTGAAACAAAATAAAATAACGTAAATCAAAACAAACAAGTCATAATATTACAAAACAACCAAAAGAGCCAAAGAAAACACACGAGTAATGCTTATAGACACTTGTGTTTGCACACACAGGAATCCCATAAGACTCCAAACTGGAAGCCATACCATATACACAAAGAATCTATAAGGTGTAGGGGGGAAAATGTCCTTACAACATTATTCGATAAAGAAGCTCCCAAGATGTTGTTGAGTGCATTCTGTGTTGATCAACTACTGTTGGGCGTGGAGCCTGCCCTTAAGCGTGGTTTGTTTCCCCTGTGGGAATCCCTGGGAGAAGTCTAATTTTTCTTTTGCAAGTGGTTATCAATTGGAGCTACATTCTGGGTTAGGGATGGGGTACCTGTGCACTTCTCCTCTTACCTCTAAGACCTCAGCTGGTAGAGACCCCTGCAGGCCCTAGTTTATCAGTCTCTGTGAGTTCATAAGTGTGCGCACCCCTGTTGTGTCTAGAAGGCCTTGGTGTTCTGCATCACTTCCGTCTCTTATACTGAACCATGAGAGGAGGGATCTGATGGAGACATCCCTCCAAGGACTGAGTGTTCCAAGATTTCTCATTCATTCTCCGCATATTGTCTGGCTCTCTGTGGTTGGTGCCATGTGCAACCAGGGTCCTCAATTGCTGAGCCATCTTCCAAGCCCTTGGATTTAACTTTGATTTCTAAATATTTCCTTAAATAACTGTGAGGTGAGTTGCTGGGATTAAATGCCCATATGTTTTACACTAGAGGCAGATGAGATATGTGCTTTTGTCCTGGCTCTGTGTGAAAGCATGCTGCCCCTTCCTTCCTTCCTCCTCTCTGGAATCTGCCTATGTGTATGGCCACTGAAAAAGACAGAAATCCCTCCATGTTCATCAACGAGATATTTCCTTCATGGGCTCTTTCTTATGTTTCCAAAGCCTTTCTTCTTCTTCACCGTCACAAAAAGAACTCTTAACACTACTCATATGCATGTGTCTCTTAACTAATTACAGACAGGATAATAGATAACCAATAGTACACAGAAATGATGAAGGGTTGTTATGTTACTGTTCCAAAGGTGCACATGCAGTTAAAGAGAATATACTGGAGGTAAAGCTTCCTTCTCATTCATGTACTACAAGTGTGTGTGTGTGTGTGTGTGTGTGTGTGTGTGTGTGTGTGACAGCAGTAAATAAAGCAAAGTTCCTGCCTCAGTGAAATTTATGTCATGGGGATATGTAAAAATATAACTCTAAGCGGTGGCATTCTCCTCTGGTAAATCACAAGAAAGAAATCACGAAATCTGAAGGTAACACAAGTGGGGACCTAAAATGATCTTCCAAAATAAAGTTGTCTGTTCTGATAAAATGGCAATGGATGTGCTAAATATATAGCAAGTGAAACTGGGTTTCAGCAGCTCTAACTCCCAGGAAGCACTCTGGCTTCGTCATAGCTCTTCTATAGCACAGTTCACATACATACCTATCGGGGCTAGCTTCACTGAAACTCTGTGACCGGACACTTGAAAATGGCGGCCAGTTCTTCCCTAGACCAGGCTCTAATTTAGATGAGGAATAGACAGTCTAAAGTCTCCAAGACTATTCCAGTCTGTAGAGTAGGTAGACAGACTCACAGAACTCAAACAGGCTGCTATGTTCATTTTGTAGTTTGTTTCAGTGACATAATAAGTACTTAAAATAAATATTGATATAAAATAAAAGAAGAAATATGATAGTTCAGGGGAAGTGTTTTCCGTTATTGTCTCCTGCTAAGTTAACAGTCAAAGCTTGCCGAGTTAAGGTTTGATTTCGTAGTGCTTTCACTCAACAGTTGGAGAATGTGATGGAGAATCTGCAGCCATCTCTTCACTCTTCCTTCTTGGTATAGTGGTGACAACTCTCCTCAGAGCTTTAAATGTCTGGAGCAATTCTGAGCTTTCTAAGCATGGAAACACATGACACCAGTAACTGTTCTTGCCAAAAGGGTGAGATATGTTCTTTATCAAAGAGAAAATGTCTTCCAAACTCCCCAAGGAGAATTCCCTTTCAGCTTTACTGCCATCTTCCATATGTGATGAAGAGAAGAGAGAAAGAGGGCGTGGTGGCAAAGAGATTCCCATGATGGCTATTTTTCTAATTCAGACAGATTGCCTCTTCTAGGAACTTTTTTAATAAGAGGAAAATTTAAAAGGAAAAGAAAAAAAGTAGAGGAGGAAATGGTGATTGTTACACTCAAAAATTGTTAGCTAGTTTTCTATTGCTCTAACAAAATCCCTGAAACAATCCACTTTAAAGGAAGAAATGTCTTTCAGTCCATAATTTCAGAGTCTTGATGTCATGGTGTTGTGGCCCATTGACTTTGGGCCTGAGGTGAGGCCCTACAGCATGGGATAAATAGGCTGTCTGCTGATGGGGCTGGAAAACAAGAAAGAAGAGGCCGGGGTCTCCGTATACCTTTTATTAGTGTGGGTGTAGTGACATTAACTTCTTTATACTAATGCCCTCCTCCTGAGGGTTCCACCACCTTCCCAAACGAGGCTTCCAAGTGAGTTGTAAGTGTGCCTGGGGCACACTCCCCATCCAGACGACATCATAAGCTTATGATACATGCCAGTGAGTGACCACGTACATACTACAAGTTAAAAAATGCGACTCAAATTTAGAAACAACTTGGCTACACACATGAAATAAAAAAAAGAAAAACATGTATTTTTATATATTACAGCACTAGAATATAAAGAAGAAATCAAAGGAGACAAACTAAATAAAATATATGTAATTTCAATATAAAATATTCTGGAAAAACTGAGCCAGAAATGATGAAATGTGCCATTTTGTGTAGCATCACTGAAGTTAGGACCACTGTAGGTACAAAAAGCACTGAAGTCTTTTGATTGCAAAGCAATAGTTTCCCCCTAAGTTTGTAATTAATTTTTAATCTTTTAAAAAGTGTATTACATGTAATTGCATGTGTATGTCATGTCCATGCGTGCCATGGGTGGGGGTCAGGAGACAATTTTCAGCAATTGGTTTTCTCCTCCTGGGTGTCAGGCTTGGGAACTGCCCCTGTGTTTTTCTAACATTTAAGTACTAACAGTTTTGTGGTGCTGGGTATTGAACGTGAGACCTCATATATGCTGAGCACATGTTTTTACCACTGGGCTATATCCTCAGTGTTCTAAGTTCAATAACTTCGAACTTCCTACCTAAAATTCTAAGTTAAGTACAGAGTATAGAAAGACCACATTACAACCTCATACACCTTTACCTAATCGCCCCGTGATGGTCACAGCTTTCGGACCTGTAGTTCATTAGCAGCACTGGGACACTGATGTAATCAATCCAGAATGCAACTGCCCTAACGCTTGCTATATTGCCTTTTCCTTTACCACCTTTACCACTTTCCTCCCATCACGGTGACGCCCTAATTTCTGCCACTCACTGATCAGCTCATCAGTTCTGTAGTTTTGTCACATCAAGAGCTCTGTAACAATGCAACAACACACCGTGTAACCTTTGAAGTTTTGAAACTCAGTCTAGTTAGTTCTAGATTATTACAAACTTCAATAATCTATTCTGTGTATTTCTGGAATTATCTGACGGGATGTTCATGGATCACTCAACTATTTGCCAGTTTATTTGACCCTCACCATGTGTGTGTGCGTGCGTGCCTGCGTGTGTGCGTGCGTGCGTGCGCGCGTGTGTGTGTGTGTGTATACTTAATACTGAGGAAAACTCAAATTAGTATTTATTTTATGTACCCCACCTCGCCACCAAACACGGTAAATTCAAGTAGAAACAAATTTCCCCATTTCAAAATAAATATTACCTCATATTAGCGTAGACGAATATATGAAACCATTTTCCTAAGGTTTAGAAGTGTTCACAGATAAATGATACTGGCATAACTTTAAAAATTAGCAGGCTTTACTAAAGAGATGCTCTATTTCTTAAAAATAACTTTAATTCTAACGGGGGTTGCGGAGAGCACAGCACGAGATAACACTAACGAAACCGGGAACTGTACTGATTAAAAGTTTCTCTTTGCGGGGGGGGGGGGGGCGGATATTTCTAAATGTTTGCGCGTGAGAAAAATCGCAGGTCCCTAAAACAACTTACGAGCAGGGTACACCTTTTAATTGTTTCACTCTTCAGAGCACTACCGGTGTAAAAACATCAGTACTCAAAAGAAAAGAAAAGAAAAAAAGAAAGAAGCATAATAAACTCGAAGAGCAAGCTGATTGGCTGCAAACGAAATGACGCAGCGCACCAGAGGACCCCGCCCCCCAAGCAGCGATTGGTCCCTACGGCAAGCGAACGGGGACAACGCTCGAGCGTTTGACCTCAGCTTCCGGGTCAGCGGGCGAAGATGGCTGCGGCCAGGTGCTGGAAGCTGGCGCCCCGCGGCCGGGGGTTGTCGCAGCATGCCGCCGCTCAGGCCGCCGAGGCGAGCGCCCCGGTGGAGGCCGTGGCGACGCCCGCCGCGCGGTACCCGCCGGTCGTGGCCTCCATGACGGCCGACAGCAAGGCGGCGCGGCAGCGGCGGGTGCAGCGCTGGCAGGCGTCGGTGCACGCGGCCGCGTCCGCGGAGGAGAAGATGCGGATCCTCACCAAGATGCAGTTCAAGAAGTACGTGGTGTACCCGCAGACCTTCGCGCTGAACGCCGACCGCTGGTACCAGGCCTTCACCAAGACCGTGTTCCTGTCGGGCCTGCCGCCCGCGCCGCCCCCGCCGCCGCCCGCGCTCGACCTGCCCGGCCTGCGCGCCGCCCTGTGCGACTGCCTCTTACAGGAGCATTTCTACCTGCGGCGCCGGAAGCGGCCCCCCGTCCTGGAGCGTCGCCAGGCCCTCGCCTCGCCCCTCCTGGACCAGATGGTGGGGACTCTGGTGAGCCTGCTGGCTCCGCTCAACCCTGTCCTGACCACCGCCGCCCTCGGTGAGACCTTGCACGCCTAGGGCCAGAGGCTTCCCGGCTCGTTTAAGTGTAGCACGCAGTGAGGGAGGGCCCTACCCACCAAGGTCCTGGTTTAAAAGTTTAGATCCAGCGGAAGCTCATCGTGATTTCCACGCCTCGACCCCGGGCTTCGTGCCTGTCCAGCGGACGGTTCTAAGAGGTTACTAGAAAGTGAACCAGTTTGGGCGGGCGTTTGTCTTTTGGCTCCTCCCTAGGAAAGCTGGGTGACCATATGTAAGAACACCAACCACCTCTCTTACTTTGCCTTAATTTCAAGATGAGAAATTACAGCAATACTGTTTGGTCATTGAATTGTGGGAGTTAAATAAGGTATTAGATAAAATAAGTAGCTTTTTTCTTTTCAAAGCGTTTGCAGTATGTTGGTCTATTTCCCACATTTTCTAAATGCCAACTAGTTAATCCTCGTAATAACAGTAGATATCAGCCACATGTTAAATGTTGCTGTCTTAAGGCCCAATATCTGGTAGGTTCAGAGGTCAAGAAGAAGTCTTAGTAAACAGAACCTTCTGCGTGTTCCGTGTGGACATGAAAAATAATTTAAAATGTTTTTTTCTTGTTTGTTTTTGATCGGGGGATGGTGCTGGCTTTGAACTCAAGGACTAGAAAACACTCGGCCCTTGGTGTACACCCCAGCTGATAGTGTGTAACTTATTTATTTGTCTGTCCATGAACCAGGGGGTGTCCCAATAGTTACTGAGTTAATTCCTCCATGGCTGTAGATGTGTGCTTAACTGATCCTTGTAGTGTCTGTATTACGTCTCTCCCTCATTCATAAAGGAAAAATAGTATTAGCAAGACACAGTAACTTTAGACTACTCACCACTGGTGCCTTAGAAAGCTTAACTCTGTTCAGACTAAATTCTACTTGTAGAAAATGTCAGTGATTGCAATTATGTATCGTTTAGAATAGTTATAAAAATAAAGTTAGTGCTTTAGAGAGCAGTTCTCGTTTTATTCTGGTGAGTGCTGTTTCCATTCATGGACCATCTTTAACTGAGTGACCCTGTTAATTACAGTGTTTAGCCGAATGAGGTTTTCGGGTGCTGTATTTAAGACATGATGCTTAAATTATGTAACTGGGATTCTTGCGTCACTGTAGTTTTGATATGTATGTATTTTAGACATACCATTCTTAACATGTTAGTGGCTCAGTTAGCTAATAACCAATTTTCTCTAATTAATGAAGAAAACTGAATAATATCTTTTGATAGATTCTAAACGCCCCGTTGACTTTTACTGGCTGCGTGGTGAAGAACGCATTCCTGCTGGTCATCGGAAAGGCCATATTGATGCTTTACGATACCAAATAAATGATAAACCACACAACCAGATTCGGATATCTAAGCAACTCCCCGAGGTAAGGGTTTTGTTTCTGTTGGCATCCGGGGTAAGCATTGCCAACAGCCAATCAGGTAACCAGATGACCGTGATGAGGTATTTGTAGTAGATTTCTTGCCTTCTGTGTTTGTTTTATGAAGGGGAACTCATCTGGAAACCTCTTTCAACTTTCTGGTTTGCTATGATACGTCATACAAAGGTCAGATAATTTTAAATGGGTAAGGCATCAATGTGGTAAAACAATTAATGGTTGTTTATTATAGAGGGGTTTTTACATTTTTTTGGTGTGACTGCTTTGGGCCTATCAGTAAATGCTAGTGTAGGCGGGCTCTTCTGCTTTGAAGATGTAGAGTCATGAGTTAGGAATGTGCACCCTGCACACTCTGTGGATGCTCCATGCTCTGCCAACCTGTGTGTGTCTGAAACACTTCTGATCCTGAGCAGTTTGATTAGAGATACTCAACTTGTATAATCAGATCGTTTTGTAAGAAATAACTCATTAAAGTACAAATCTAAGTCTAAGATGATTGCAAATGAGGCGAGTACTAATGTTTCTGAATTCCTTTCTGTTTTCTTATTCCTCAAGTTTGTGCCGTTGGATTACTCTATTCCTGTAGAAATCCCTGTTCTGAAGTGTAAACCAGACAAGCTTCCCTTATTCAAACGGCAATATGAAAACAGCATATTTACTGGTAAGTCTCTCTTTACATATTGGCCCACAAATATATTCAAAATTGAAGCATGCATTAACTTTACTGGAAATTTAATTTCTGTTGTTTTTTGGTGGAGACAGGGCTTCTGTAGCTCAGTTGGTTTTGAACTGACTGTGGTCCTGACAAGCCTTGAAGGTAGTGGCAGGAGCTCTCCTGCCTCAGCTCTCCTAGTGTAGGAGTGTATCTGCCACACCCAGCTCAGATTTAATCCTCGAAGAGTAAGAAGTTTGATTGGCTATGAGCAGTGCCATTCATGATCTCAAGGTATTGTGACATGAATGAGAATTGCAGAGAAACTTAGCTCTTAATCTCAGTTTTGTTGCATCTACTGACTTAGCAATATTCAACCTTCAGAAACTGCTACACGTGCTAGGCCTTTTATTTTATTGTATGGAAAAATAGTTTGTATTTTATATGTTTAGAATTGGACTTGGGGTCATAAATGGCATTTTATTGAAGCCCTATGTCTATTCTACACATAGCAGCGACATCAGGAGTCCAAGTGCTTGTCGGCCTCACATCTTGTCTAACACGCCTTGCTCTTCTGTCTTGTGCGCACATGTACTCACTGGTTCTGTCTTGTGCACACATGCACTCACTGGTTCTGTCTTGTGCACACATGCACTCACTGGTTCCCCGACGACACAACAGAGGCTTTAAGACAGCGTTATGTTAGCCTTCCAGGCCATTTTATTAGTCCTTTCTCAACCACTTGGTCTTAGTGACTGGGGAAAAACTTTTTTTTCCAAGACAAGGTTTCTCTGTGTGATCTTGGCTGTCCTAGACTCATATTGTAGACCAGGCTGGCCTCGAACTCACAGCGATCTGCCTGCCTCTGCCTCCCGAGTGCTGGGATTAAAAGAGTATGTTACCACACCCGGCCATCTTTCCTCCGTTTTTATTCTCTGGTTTGTTTTGTTTCTCTTTCTCTTTGCTTGTTCTTTTCACTTTCCTTTCTTGTCCCTGGCTGGCCTAGTGCTCACTGTAGAGTGGCGGATGGCCCAGTGCTCACTGTAGAGTGGTGGATGGCCTTGAAACTCTGCAGACCCTCCTGCCCCCAAATGCCCTTGGCCAAGCTTAGAGCCAGGGTGCATGCCACTGTGCCAACACTGTATGTTCTGGCTCAGATCAGAGCTTCCTACGTGCTAGGCAAACCTTCTACCCACTAGGGTATGTACTTTCTTTGCTTAGAAATATAAAAAAATTCCTTTAAAAAAAAAGATGAACAGAGATATTACTGCGTTAATTGTAAGGAAGCTCTTTTGTTCTATTTTTTATTGTGAATGTGTGTGCATGAGTGAGTGTACAAGTGCCCACAGGGCACAAATGGAGGTCAGAGAGTAACTCTGTGGAACACATTCTTTTTCTGCAGTGTGAATTCCGGGAATTCAACTCAAGCCAGTAGGGTGGCCCAGCAAGCACTTTTACCCCTGAACCTTCATAAAGTGAATCCTCTGAGGGGCATTGCAATAGTAGCTCTTAATAATGACCGAGGGGCTTGGTAGAACTAAGTAACGGAGATTTATAAATGCCTTTGCTAAGTATCTTTCTAGCCTATTTTGTGCCTGGTGAGCATTGTGATAATGAGCAATTGGGAAATTGTTTTCAGTGACTACCATAGTCAGGAAAATATGTAAGAAGATTCAGTCCACCTACGTGTCTTGAGCTCTGAATGTACGTTCCAAGAAGAAAGCTGTGTGTGAGACAAAGGCCAAAACATGTGCCTTTAGGCTTCCGCGCTCATGTCACCTGAGCTGTCCTCATGTCCCCTTTAGGCTTCCGTGTGCTCATGTCACCTGAGCTGTCCTCATGTCCCCTTTAGGCTTCCGTGTGCTCATGTCACCTGAGGTGTTCTTTCTTGTGTCCCATTTAGGCTCAAGAACAACAGATCCGTGCTGTTACGGTCACACCCAGTTTCATCTGTTGCCTGACAAATTAAATAGGGAAAGGCTGATAAAACAAAACCAAGCTGAGCAGGTGGAGGTTGTTTTCAGATCTAATGCCATTGCAAGTCTTTTTGCGTGGACCGGAGCACAAGCCATGTACCAAGGTGAGCCCAGGGTGTAGCAGTTTTCATACTTGAAAGTTTACATGTTAAGAATGGAATTAAGATTTTTTTTCTTTAGGTAAAAACAACTTGAGGTCTAAATATTTTTAAAAGTTTACATTGATACAAAAATGCAGTTATTTAAAACTCTGTAATGAAGTATTGTACACTTGAAATTTGCAAATAGACATGAATAATTTTCGTGATCTTTTACTGTGATTACTTCTGTGGGAGTATATTATTTTCTAGTGGTTTTTTTACACACCTTTCAAAAACTACTGGTGAATGAGTCACATCTTTGTAGGTTTCCTCACTTGTAAAGTTCTCGAGTTAGGAGAGGAAATGATACAGGTGTCAAGATTCCAGTCAGAAAGCTCTGCCTTCAGTAGACGCCAGGGCATTCAGTGAGGTGTGTGGGCGTGGCGTGCCTGTGGAGGTCACGAGGCAGCTTCCTGTGGGACTCTCACCTTTCTGTGGGCTCCAGGGATCACACTTGTGTCTCCAGCACGTTGCCTACTGAGTCATCCCAGCGGCCCTTGAATGCTGTTTAGGGCAGTTATTAGCTTTGGAGACTGTTGACTAACAGACAGGCCTGACCCCTGGAGCTTTTATTACAGTAGAAAAGGAAAGATAACTGTGTACTATTTTCAGAGTGGTAATGTTTTGGGGAAAATATACCAGCATTTGAGGCCAAGTCTATTTGAACAGAGCCATTGTGGGAAGATGTTCAGAAGTGACTTTCATCAGGGACCTGAATGGTGACGAGCTATTCATGCAGAATCCAGGGGAAGATACGGTGAGATAAAAGGAATCCCCAGGAAAAGGTGTCCGCAGTGACAACGTTATTTTCAAGTATGTGTCAGGAACAACGTAGACACGGGTGACTATGAAGCCAGTAAAGGGAAAGGAGGCGCTGTGCAACGCGTAGCTGAAGGTACAAGGGAAAGGAGACGCTGTGCAATGCGTAGCGGAAGGTACAAGGGAAAGGAGACGCTGTACAACGCGTAGCGGAAGGTAGAAGGGAAAGGAGACGCTGTGCAACGCGTAGCGGAAGGTACAAGGGAAAGGAGACGCTGTGCAATGTGTAGCGGAAGGTACAAGGGAAAGGAGACGCTGTGCAACGTGTAGCGGAAGGTAGAAGGGAAAGGAGACGGTGTGCAACGCGTAGCGGAAGGTACAAGGGAAAGGAGACGCTGTGCAACGCGTAGCAGAAGGTACAAGGGAAAGGAGACGCTGTGCAACGCGTAGCGGAAGGTACAAGGGAAAGGAGACGCTGTGCAACGCGTAGCGGAAGGTAGACGCTGTGTCATGTATGACTTTACACACCTAGGCTGGAGTTTGCACCAAGGACTGGCGGCTGCCGAGCAAATCCTCTCCAGTGAGCTGTAAGGCTCATCTTCCTGTTATTTCAGAGTCCAGTGTTGTACCTCAAAGCCTAAAGTTACAAATTGTGAAGTAGATGAATGCTATGCAGCAGGCCAGGGGGAGTTCTAATACGGATTGCTCTTACGAGAGGCTCCTTTCCATTAGTACACACGCACTTCAGCTCCATGCTTCCATTGCTGCCTTGTAGTCTTTAGCAGGAAGGGAAGATGGCAGTGGGCGGGGTTGAGGTAGTCAGGAGGGTGAGGTACCTTCCAGTGGCACTGTGTGGTCCATAAACTGTTACCCACTGCATTTGAGCAATAACTTGTTAGAACTCTCTACTAAGGATCAAGTGTAAAACACATGTGGAGAAGCTGATTTCTGACCTTGGCGGTATTTAAGAGTATTAACCAATCAGTCTAGGACAGAAATCAGATAGATACGGTATTAAAGGCATCTTGGAACCCTATGACATGAGACACCAGAGGCAATGACAGCAATTCTAAAAACCTCTTAATATATTCAAATAACACTAGGTTATCTAAAGGCATGGTGTTGAGACCATAGAAAGCTAGACTTTTTCCTGAAGGTTTCGAGAGCTTGTGTATTGGGTGAAATAAATGGCCATAATGGATATTGGGTTTTACGTGGAGCTAGTGTGGACATTTTCTGAGCATGTTAGATGTTATTAAGTTAATACCAGACGCAGGAGGATTCCTGTATGCAAAGCCTCTTAGGTAACTAAGGGAATGCTGGAAGCTACTGAAGGTTGAGTGGATCCAACATTTGGGGGCTCTAGAAGAGAGGAAATAGAGTTAATGACAAAAACAAGGACACTGAGATCTTCAGGGACTTGGTAGGTCAGGGTTTTCAGACGTGTTTACTCCCCTCCAGGGTGTTCTGTTCTGATAAACTATGTCAGCACGTGTAAACCCCAGCGTTGTTTTCTTCTACAGGGTTCTGGAGCGAAGCAGACGTTACTCGGCCATTTGTCTCCCAGGGTGTGATCACAGACGGAAGATATTTTTCTTTTTTCTGCTACCAGTTAAATACTTTGGCACTGACTGTACAAGCTGATCAAAATAACCCACGTAAAAATATATGCTGGGGGACACAGAGTAAGCCTCTCTATGAGACAGTGGAGGATAGTGATGTGAAGGGCTTTGATGATGACGTCTTCATGCAGATAGTTCACTTTCTGCTAAATCGACCAGAAGGAGACGGAGCACAGCTGCTGGGAACCCGGGAGACAGTAGCTGGTCCGGGACCTGAGGATGTTCAAGTGTCACAGGAGCAACAGTAATACTGTTGTTGAAGGATGCTGCGGCTGTCGGTCATTAAACACAGTGGTTTTTGAAAAACAGCATTTTGCATTTAATGTGTCATTAAACCTTGCATTCTGGTCCGATTCTTTACTGACAGATTTAGTTTTAGATGTAATGATAGTGACTTAAAAATGGTTCTTTCAGCCGCTAGGGCTTAGGAGGCTTACATGAAAGAGCCCACTGGAGCAAGCTGTATTCTGACCCCCACACACGGGCCCTCCATATCTGTCTGTCTCTCTAAATAAATGGTTAAAAGAAAAAATATACTTACATACTAATACTAATAGTATTGGGCTATTTTTAATAGCTTGGTATTTTGTATCATTTAAAAACTGTACAGTGGGGAGCTGGAGAGAGGGTTCTTCCTCTTTTCCACAGAACCTGGCTTTGATTCCAGCACATGTAAGCTTACATGTGGCTTACAGTCCTGTGTCCTGATGTGGTACCCTCTTCTGACCTCTGAGGCACCAGCACACACATGGTACATGCATAGATACATACATGCCAAACATTCAGAAAATTAAAACAACTACATATGTGGGTGTAAAAAAAATTCAATAACAGTTTTCAAACATTCTTCAAAACAGGGCTGTTTTCAAAAGCTAAATTAAGGCTCTTTAGTAAAATGCTTGGTTTTTATTTTAAAGGAACAAAAATTAGAAAAATATGACTAGGATACCTTAATGGCAGTATCTTATTAATCAGTTCATTTAATATTTAATGGGATGTGCAAATGGTAACCTGCTGGGGCAAAGCAAGGCTGCTGCCTTTGACCTGGCTGTGCTTCCTTTTCTGATCCACTTCAAGGATCTAGAATCGGATGTAGACATTTAATATAAATTGAATGTGAGCTAATCACCATAGTTTCTTTAGTTTGAGGTCTGCCATCACTTGCTTACATATTTTAAAGATTTATTTATTTGTGTGTATTCATGATTTTGTGTTTTTCCTGAATGTTATGTCTGTGTACCACATGGGTGCAGTGCCAGCAGAAGGCAGGAGAGGGCATCAGATCCCTGGTGTTACTGATGGAGTTGCAGTATTGGTCCTGTAGGTTTTCTGGAAGAGGAACCAGTGCTCCTAATCACTTAGCCCTCTCTCTAGCCCCTGTCTTTTGTATTGGAAATTTTAAATCTTTATGTAGCTCTTCACACATTTCATACTTGAGGTTTTATATCATTCTGAGTAGATTTTTTTCTTTACAATTATTTTTATAGCTCAGCATTCACTGGTGTTGATTGTTGTCCATTTCTTCTCTAAAAAGCTAGTTCACTAATTGAATAGTTTTCACAGTTGATTCTTAAGAGGCATAGTACCGTATGTCCAGTCCAACTTGGCCTTCTCTGACCTTATTAACATAAGTAGAAATAAGCTTCCGTGTGGAGCAACTGTGGACAGTGTTTCACTCAGTTTGTCACCCAGGCTGTGTGACTTTGGTGATCCCCTTGATTAAAACACATTCCTGCCTTGTGATTGACGAGCCTTCACATTTTGGCTGGAAGGTCTTCCTCTGCCTTTCTTGAAATACTGACGTGCCTCTGCGCTTTATCCTAATCTCCATATTTCTTTATCTAGTCCTCCAGGTGGCATCAAATCACAGGAATTTAGATAGAAACTCATTCAAAATTCGAGCGTGTCTTCTGTTTCATCTTAACTTGACCTATGATAGTTGCGCTGGCCTGAGTGAGTAAGCTTGTGGAGAACTTTCCAGTTCTCTCAGGAAAAACGTTTTTGTATCTGGAAAGTAAGTTTATTTTAATAAGAAACAACATTGCCGGGTTCAGTGACACATGCTATAGTCCCACCACTTACCAGACAAAGGCAAGGGTATTCTAAGTTCAAGGTCATCAGCTACCTGATTTATGGTGGGTTGCACCCTGAGTGGACTAATAAGGAATACTCATTATACCTTGTGATTTTTTTTTTTTACACTGAAGTTCTAGCAAATGTGTCATGATACTAAAGTAATGTTAACTGGCAGAATCATTAGGCACCCTTACTGTTAGAGAAATGATACAATGGTATCTTTGGATAGAGCCAAGTGTAAAGCAAGTGAACTAGACAAAAAGAAAATAAATAGGAAAAATTGCCACAGAGACTGTCTATAATTACACATGCACACACACCCCTGAAAGGGCATCTTTGTTGTCCAGAGTTTGGTAAAACTTTCTAAAATAATAGCAATAAGGTATTGCAGAAAGCCTGAGAAATATAGCATCTCAAATGTTTAGAAGTGGTTACTGTTGCTGGGTAGTAAAGGTAGATGTCTGGTTTGAATAAAATGGCCCCCATAGGTCTATTGAAAGTGGAGCTATTAGGAGGTGTGGCCTTGTTGGAGTGGGTGTGGCTTAGTTGGAGGAAATATGTCACTAGGGGGTGGGCTTTGAGGTCTCTGTGTCTCAGTTTACTTTCTGCTGCCAGAACGTTCAGATCTTCCTCCAGCACCATGTCTGCCTGCACACTTCCATGCTGCCCACCATGATGATAGACCCCTGAACCTGTAAGCCAACCCCAGTTAAATATTTTCCTTTGTAACAGTTGCCGTGCTCCTGGTGTCTTGCCAACCCTAGCAATCCTAAAATGGTAGACAATGCAGCTTCCCACAGCTGCTGCCTGATCTCCGTTCTGCATTAGGTATAGCTTATGTAACTAAGACAGCCATCATAATAAGTTACTTATTTTAGATAATTTTAATTATTTAAAAGCTAAATTATTTAAAAATAATTTTAGCATGAATTTCTCTCCAGTTCATAACTTCATTTCTGTTTTTGACCCCTGCAAGAAATTCTGAGTTCTCTCTCTGATGTTTGTTATTTCATGTTTTTATCATTCTACAAAAGTCTTCATTTCAGTTTGTAAAATATTTAAAGTAGCATTTGGCAGTTGAAGTTGATTTTGGGAATTTATTGATTGGCACAAAAGTTGGATCTTTACTGTGTTAAGTGTAGACTTTTTAAAATTGTGTGTGTGTGTGTGTGTGTGTGTGTGTGTGTGTGTGTGTGTGTGTTCATGTCACTAAAACACATATTAAGGTCAGGGGACAATTTAAACTCTGTTCTCTCTTTCCACTATGTGGGATCCAAGGCTAGAATTCAGGTCAGCAGGTTTGGTAGCAAATACCTTTTCCTGCTGAGCTATCAGGCCAGCCCCAGTGATTTATAGCTGTTTTTATTATTTTTATTTTCAATATTATAATTACTTCTTTTCCACTTCCTTCTCTTTACCATTTTAATAATATGTATTTATGTATATGTGTAAGGGTATGTGCTTGCCATGTGAGAGAGGGTGCCCACAGCACACAAGAGGGTGTTGGATTCCTGGATCTGTAAACCACCTGACTTGGAAGCTGGAATCAGACTCAGATTCTGTGGAAGAGCCGCAAGTGCTCTTAGCTGCTGAACTATCTCTATAGCCCCATTTATGTATGTATGTATATATGTATATACACATACTATGTATGCTATGTATGTATGTGTTCATTCATTCATTCATTTTTCAGCATAACACTTCTATGGTGTCTCTGGGAATTTCGTATTATGCACCCCAATCACATTGACTTCCCAGCCCTTCCATTCCCACCTCTGCCTTTTATTCCTTTAAAAAAAAAAAAAGTAAAAATAAGAATAAGAATTAAAAATACAAAACAACAACCAAAAACAAGTCCATTTTGTGTTATCTGTGTATTCGCTGGAGCATGATCAAACTCACCTAGAGCTGAGTCCCTCCCCTCCCACGCCCTCACCAGACGCCATCCATCCTGGAAAGCTCCTCTTCAGCATCTCTATCATGCTGTTTAAGAGTTCACTTTGGTGGCTTCCTGTCTAGACTGTTAACTTTTTATGTGGGTGGGGATCGGGGTTGTCACAGAAGCCTTCTATGTCCCTCGCTCTGTACTGTGGGGCTGCAGTCACAGATACCAGCAAAAGTAGCCTCCTTGCTCTCCACAGCAAGAGCATGGATCATGGGTCTCCACATAGTTTCTGGAAACAGCAGAGACCACGAGCACAGCCCGAGGCTGCACTAGAAACCACACAGGCCCTCGGAGGCAGCCCAGACCATGGACGTCAGAATGGACTCAGGTCTCAGGACAGGCCACTCACATCAGTGTGGCCCTCAGCTGCATCATGGACCAAGGACACTCACGTGGCCTAAAGCCACAGCACAGACCGTGGGTATCTACCTGCCCTCCTGTGATAACATAATCACACACCCTAGCTGCAATAGGACCATGGACCCAGACGTGGCTGTAGGTGGCAGCCCAGAACAGGGATGTTGATGTCTGTGGGTCATGCCACCTCGGGCCAAACTGATCTGAGTGGTGGCCAGTGCTGCCACCTGAGGCCATGGTGGTGTCAGATCAGTGCTGCCGCCAAGGAACATGTCTGGGTCTAAGGTCCCAGTGTAGCTCGGGTCTTTATTGGTGTCAGTGGCCTGAGTTACCACTGAAGGCCACGAGGATGTCTGTGGTCTGTTCTACCATCTGAAGCCATATTGATGCCCATGACCAGGCTACCACTGGGGGCCATACTGATACGTGTCACCTGCCCTGCCACCTGAGGCCCATAGTGATGTCTGGGCTGTGCAGCCACTGAGGGCCATGTCCAAGTGTGTGGTTCTGCTGCAGCTGGGCTCTGTGTTGACGTCTATGGTCCATGTTACCACCAAAGGCCATGTGAATGCCTATGGTCACTTATTTTCATAACTACCTAAAGGAACTGACTTGGCTTTAAGAATGCCAGTAATACTTTCTAGAAGAGAATCAAGTGGATAGGAAACCTAATTTGATACATAGATAAGGGGTCCTGTGTGTGTATACTAACCTTTTGTATGTTAGGAAAATGTAGATGAAATTTTGTTCCAATCTTTAGTGACATGTTCATTTAAGTAGATAAAAAATCCATTAAATAAATGACAAACATATCCTTTATTTTGTGATAAATCTGTGATTATAACATTGATGTGTACCGCTGCAGGCAGTCTGCTTTACCTGAGCTGCACTTTTTAGTTATTTGACTTCCAGGTTTAAATTACTTTAGGTCAGCTCTCATTGGGTTTAGCCGCTGTGAAATATGTCTTTGGATGTTTAGTCATGTAAAACTTGTCTTCTTTTTCCAAAGCAACAACATAGGTTTTCAGATCCCCTTAAATATTTCAAGAAGCTGATTAATTATACTAATAAAGAATGTGGGCAAATTTTACAGCTAGAATGTGCGTCAAACAAGGATAATTTAGGTCAGCAACTGATGTCTGGTCATGTTGTTCATTGTTATATAATATAATGTTTTAATTATTTGAGAGTTAGGAATTATGGAGAAATTTTAAAAACATCCAAAGTGACAGATTTTTTTTTTTTTTGAAAAAGCAAAAGATCAGACAACTGCACTTTTATGTTCTTACATGTCAACAACACTAGATAAGACCTAGGCATTCCCTGCTGTGTGTCCTTGTGGTTGGTTGTGTATCACTGCTTTGTGACTGTGGCCCTCACTCTCCCGCCCTCTTCAACCCTGCTAACAGCATCGGATCTACCTTACTAACTGCTGTGAAGTGCTTTGCTCCTAAGACATTGAATTTATGACTGCTATAGTGTAAATGATGATTTTATTTCCTCAGAGTACAGGATGAAATGAGAGATGGATCAAGCTTTACAAATGCATGGCTTGGGTTGAGCCCAGAGCATTTCTAACTATCCCTAGGCCCAGGCCTGAAAGTTTCTAGCCTCTATGCAATCTAATCTCCTGCAAGCCTGGACTCGAAGGTTTTGGCTTTCAGCCTCTGTCTGTTAACCTAGGCCTAAACTGTTTTCAGCCTCTCAGACTTACTGCTGAATAAACTCACCCTTTCTTAGTTCTTTCTGAATGCTAGCTTCCTATTTCAACTCAGCTGTTATGGCTCAAACTCCTCTCCAAGCCGACTGATTTAAACTGGCTTCTCTTGGCTTCTGACTGTATTGCGTTGCTTGGGAAAACTGTCTCTGAACTCCAGGAACTGAACAGAACCAAATGAAACTACAGGAACTCAACTGCACTCAACTGCACTGCACTGTGCTGCACTGCACTCAACACCCTCTGGTCTCCCTTAAGTAGCCTCTCTGTCCTGTCTATTTTCTTGAGAGGTAGGCATTTCCCTGTCTCTGAATCATTTTGTCAAATCTTTCTGTGATTCGTTACTTTGTCTGCCCCTCAGTTGTTAGTCATCATTGTTTTGAATTAACAGTACATCCCTAAGGTGTGTCTGTTTTCCAGCCAGATCACACAGACCAACATCTTTGGATGTGGCCCCTCGCCAGAGCAGACATGTTGCTGGATTAAGATTCCTTTGTGCTAAAGCCCAATTTCCTGTTTGTAACTTGCATTATTGTTAGCAAAAACTCAATCTTTACTATTAATTTCTGGGCTTTGGAATCTGCTTCTAACAATATACACTACAGTAATCATAAATTCACAGAGCTTCAAATGAGAGACGTGTTTTAAGTTTGTGCTTTTGCTGATGGTGGCTGAGTTGGGGACTGCAGCAGCTTGCTTGCTCTTGGTTGCAGGCACCCTGGAGCTCTTCCCTCTGTGGGGCTCTTTTAAGACCGTCTACATCATGTTATCTTGCAAAAGAATCTATACAGAGTCAGCTAACAAGACTGCTGGTCAAAATCCAAGTCACTTTGTTCAATTTCAAACCAAGGAGAAGAAATTACACAGTGCTGTGGCCAAAAGAGAGAGCCATTGATTTGGGGAGAAAGTTGCCTCCCCTAGGAGGAGAAAATTAAAGAGAAAAGGAAACACAGCTGAAAGAGTGCGTCTGGAGGACAAGGGTAAAACCTCTAGGAGTGCTGTTCTTTTCACAGGAGTCGGCACTCTGCTATTATTTATGCCTAGCAATAGAAATATTGTGGGCAAAGGCTGAATGAGGATTCAGCAAGTGACTGTGGGAGCCTATTAAATTGGAGAGTTTCTAATAGGAAGAAATGATGGAGAATTTAATTGTATCAAGATTTTTCACTCCTTCTGGCTACCCTTGCATGCCCAGTCTCTGCTGCTCTGTGCACTTTACCACTCAGTCAGTGTTCTCAGTGTTGGCTAACAGTCTACCTGTGGATATTCAGTGATAATATTTCTATAAATGCCCAGGAATAGCACATGGAGTTGTATGGATTATTTTCTTCCCCAAAGGACTTTCATGGCTTATACATGTATGTCTGGAAATGTAGTTTTCTTAATGAAGCAGGAGGTCAGTTTTCAGTTGGCCTTAGCTATTGGAGGATGTTGTTTGCAAATGTATCCAAATTAGCCTCAGTAAGCTAACCTTTTCACCCTATTTTATGTGTCTTGAGAAAAAAAATATACATTGACTGTTCTCTTAGGAGCCACTACATGTTTTCTTTGTAATTTTAAGCATGTTGAGGAACTGACTTAGGTTCTTGACTACCAAGTATGTGGTAAAATGTGTAGAGCCCAGCTCGGGCTCATAGTCAGATGTCCTCAGCCTACATGTGAGATCAGTGCCCGGCCCCTCATTATAGGAACACAGAGCTAGGATGTTTCTTGCCATGTGTTGTGATGGTCTCAACAGCACCCTTGCGTGCATCCGATCAACCTATCAGGCCTTCTAATCAGATTAATATCACAGAAAAATAATATCTTTAATGTTTGCGATATTTCTTTAGACTTTACCACATTTGAAAGACCAGTTTCAACTAGCAGTAGGCAGGGGCTGGGGTCTGAAAAGCCAAGCCAAGGACTGTTGTGCTTGGTCCTCTAGAAACTACATTGTTATCGTGCCTTATAAAGAGATGACTGTGCACACACGATGTTCCTATCAGTTGCAACCAGTTTGAAGATCTCCAGCTGGACTCAGGTTGAATGAGACCCAGAAACTTTCCACATCGTGCAAATCCATGCACAGGAAGGTGGGAGGGAAGGAAGACATATGGCAAGCTTATTCCTTAGTGCCAGGTATCATATTGGCATTGAAAGCAGCCGACACTCACATTTCTGTTCATTTAGAGCTCGCTGAGGACATCTGGCCATTTATCAGAGGCTCTTGAGGAGACATAGCAGCGTTATATAGCAGGAGATATAGCAGTTTTATAGCGGTGGTTTTTGTAATACGTAATAGCGTTTATACTTGATTCTAATGATGAATTTCATCCTCTTAGCAACTATACTTGATTCTAATGATGAATTCCATCCCCTTTAGGCGAACATGAAAATGGGTGATTTGGTTTACATACTCAGCTTTTTGTATAGTTTTGGCTTTTATGTTCTTTAACAACTTTTGGATCACGGGATTTGTTGCTTGAAACGCTGCCTGCCATAGTCTCCTGCTGTCAAGCTTTCCGTAGACCCATCCATGCATTGTGCTGACATGTTGTAACTTTGAAATCATAAGGCAGATATAGGTTCTATTTTCATTTCCCATAAGCTTGTTTCCCAGTTATCAATTTTTGTGTTGTACAAACAGTAGTTTTGAGATATTTAGTAGGAGATGGAATATGATTATTATTATAGTTTCATAAATCAAAAGTATCCAATAAGCTTGGGAATACCATAATGAGTTCAGTCATCTACAGGAGAAAAAGAAGAATTAAAATTATCTTCCAGACTTGATACCCTATGAGCATATACAGGGGGAGGAAGTCCCCTCAGTCACAGTCATAGGGGAAGGGAGTAATGGGAAAATGGGAGGGAGGGAGGAATGGGAGGATACAAGGGATGGGATAACCATTGAGATGTAATCTAAACAAATTAATAAAAAAATTTCAAAAAAAATTATCTTCCATTATTAAAGAAAGCATGGCAGTTATATAAGATTAGTCAGTGTGGGTGTGAATGTATTTAATGTGAGGATGGCTCACAAGCACTTGAATAATTAAATCCTGACTTTAAACATATTTGTAAGATTTCCATATCTTACCACCTGCATGTGATTCATAACTGGAAAAAAATAAAGGATCCTTGTACTTTGAAAGCTCTAAAAGATAAAAATATCTATACAATTATCTTGTGGTAGAGTATAATTTCTTTTGACCTTTGGAACCCAGACTTTTAAATGTCACTTAAAGAACAGTAGTAGAAAACTTAGATAAGCTTAATTTTGTTTTAGAATCTGTGTGGCAGTTGAATCTGAATGTGAAGGTAGAATTCTTTCTTTTATCATTAACTACATAAACAATATATTATTTTTCTTGAACTTAGTCTCTATAAGTTCAGAGAATAGGATAAGAAATTCCTCAAAATCCCTCAAGACGAATCACCTTAAGCCTCCCGTTACTGATATAATATGCTGCTAACATTGCTTAAAGTTTCTGTTTTGAACCCCCGATGCAGGCCTGTCTTACTCTTTCACTGGATTTCCTCATATATGAGCTGCCGTTTTAAACGTTGACCACCAGGATGCTATCCCTTGAGGTCACAGCAGAACCATGCAGAATAAAGTGAAACCTAACTCCCATCCTCGGCCACCCAGCACTCTGAGCATTCGCAGCACAGGTCGGTGCTTGAAGGATGAGGAAGAGCTACCACTCAGGGCTGCTGCTTTCTTGATTGGAACTGTACTGATGATTAGACAATCTTTATTTGAGCTTAGATATATTTTCCCCTTTGCTTTCAGCCATTGGTTTTATCTAGATAGTTTTTAAAATATTGTTAATTCTTTGAAAATTTCACAAATCATATTTTTAAAATCATATTCCCTCCTTCCCCAAATCCTCTCAGATATACCCAGTTCCACACCAACCCAACTTTTAATCCTGAGTATTTTTCTTAACCCATTGAGTCTAATTAGCCCTGTCTCTATACTGTTCGATGTGTGCTCATCCCCTGGAGCATGTTTTACCTACGAAGCAGTGCACCCTTAAGGAAAGCTAACCTTCTCCGGGCAACAATCAGTACCAGCGGCTCCTCAGCTAGAGATGGAACTTTATGTCTGTTCCCCTTTCTCGAAGCTGGAGTTGTTTTCTGGTTTAACCTTAGCACAGGTGGTGTGCGTGCTGTTACAACAGCTGTGGGTTGAACTGTGCAACTGCCTTATTTTGTTGCGAAAATGGTTTCCTTGTTGTCATCTACCACCTCTGGCTCTGACAATCTTCCCTTGGAAGGAAGGCCTGTGATCTAGTTGTCCCATTTAGGGCTGTGCACTCATCAGCCGCTTCTTCTCTGGACCTTGACCAGCTGTGAGTCTCTGTGTTAATCACCATCCACAGAACAAAAGGCATTTCTCTGGTGAGCCTTGGCAACTGCATTAATCTCTGTACAAAAAGGTGCCTTTAAGACTTACCTTAATACTGTGTGCCTTTAGCAGAGGATAGATATGTTCTACAGTAGGACATATGCCCAGATCAGGCCTAGTTCTTGACCCTGTTAAAGGTATGTGTCCATCTTGTGGAGTGGGCCTTAATCTGCTTGGCACGTGGTTGGTCACTCCCATGACACTAGTGTCACTATGGCACCAGAAGGCATGTCTTGGCAGGTCAGGTGCTGTTTGCATGCACAGCTCACAGCTGAGTAAGGCTGACAATTGCCTTCCTCCTTTGGTACCCTGCATACGACTTCCTGGCACTGTGAGAGCTTGCTAATAGGAAGGAGTCTTCCAGGTCAATAACACCTTGAGTTTTCCATGTCTCGTGACTCAACTATATGGTGTCCTCAGAAAAAAAAAAAGAGCATTAACAGCGCGTTCTGGAGGTTAACCATGATAAGTGGCAGTAGGTCGTACTAGTTGGAATCTATGTGACATTACTAGCCAACAACTAAGAACAAGTAGCCCACTCCTGGCACTGGCCTTTTTTTGTTTGCTAGTCTGCGGTATCCAGCAAATATGTATATATTTCTATTTTAGGAAGCTTCTATGGGAGTTTTTAATGTGACTTTTTCAGAAGGTCTTTAATTCGCCTATTCTGCAAGCCCACCTCCCTCCACATTTAACATTTCCTTTTTCTCCTTTTGCCCTTTATGGTGTTCCATCTTCCCTCCCTTGAGAGACCACACTCCCCTTAGCCTCACACTGATTTTCTGACCCTTGTGGGTCTGTTAAATGAAGCACACATATCTAGACTTAGCAAACATCCAAAAATGAGAGGAAAGTGTGTCTTTCTGGATCTTGAGTACCTTAGTCATGATTGCTTCCAACTCCATGTAATTACTTGAGAAATTAATAATATAATTTTTCCAAGTTTATGAATAATAGCCCATCTTGTAAATATATGTTATTTTCATTACTGATGGAAATCCACGGTGTTTCCATTTCCTGGATTTTGTGAATAGAGAAGCAATGAACCTGGGTGAGAAAGATGTCTGCTTAGGAGGTATCTCTGTAGTAGGATACTTTGGGTTTAGGATCAAAAGTGGTATCCCTGGATCATGGGGTAGATTGATTTTTCATTTATTGAGGAATCTCCTCACTGATTTCCTTAATGCCTGCATGGGTTTGCACTCCAATCAGCAATGAATCAAGTGTTCTTCTTTGCTCACATTCACTCAAGCATTTGTTTTTAATCCTAGCTATTCTGACTGGGGTACGAACATTATTAATGTCTGTTTATTCTCATACACTGCTTCACCAATACTTGCTGTTGACACAACCAACATGTATCCAACACCCAAATATTAATTTAAAAGTGATTGGCTTATGGTTTTTTTTACCAAGTTATTGCAATTAATCACAACTTATCTTTTTAGTTATTACTTTACCAAATTTTAATTTATGTGCTACATTATTCCTATAAAGTTAATTTGCTATTTGATAAAGTTCCAGGAATTTTAAGTGGTTTATAAAAATAGGGTGCCCCACTTCCCTTTGGAGAGTAGAGAGTTTGCTATAAAGTTTTAAATTAGCTACATGAAAAAATATTTTGATTGTTTTCACTGTTTAATTTAAAAATAGATTTGGATGACTTGTTTTAATTTAGTGCAATTATGTCAAACGCATATCTACAAATAAAAGCACTCTTATTTTACATTTATATATAAATATACGCATTACCTTTATATGTAAACTTGGGCATTACTAGAGAAGTTTTATAAAACAATGATTTTTTTCCTCTAGTGGCTCATAAGTCATGAAAATATGTGTGAGAAACAATACAAAATATACCCAGGTCATGCTATCTCTTTTGCTGAGACTGAAATACCGTGAATCTCAAAATATTTTTTCTGACTGAATCCTTCCTCCTCCGTGGCATGAGCTACTTCTCAAACACTGCCTTTCCCCTCTGGCTTTGCTGTGGAGCTGCATCATCATTGGTCGAGTGGAGGCTCCCACTTTTCTTGTGAAGGTAAATGTCCCTGACTCCTTTACTGATGTTCTCTCTTATCACTGTGCCATTTGCTTGATCATTTTTCACTATCCTACCTCTTCTATTCTCTCTGCACAAAACTTGGTATTTCATTTTGACCTATAGCTTTACTTTCTCGAAGAGAGTCATAGCTCTTCCATCAGTTTCACCTGTCTAGGTAGTATGAATTTTCAAAAATACATGAATTCTTTATTAACTATAGTTAAAAATGAATAACATCAACATTTTCATCCAAAAGGTTAGGTGGTTAGTACAGACAGAAGCAGAACCTCAGAGACCATACTTTGCCATCAGAGCAGCACTCTACTGCTCTGAGGTGATACACAGCGTCGTTAACTGTGCTCAGTAAAAAGAGAGTTGCAATAAATTTATCAGAGTTGGCGTTGTCTTGCCTTTCCTTGGCATCCTCGACAAATGGATCTGTGACTAGTGCTATGGGACATTTTTAGTCCTGTCAGACATTTTGTAGAGTCACATAGATCTTGTGGACAAGAGGTATATTTTTAGTAAAAGAATTGTTTCCTCTGGGGAAAGGAACTGAAGGTGGATGCATTAAAACAAGTGACAAGGAATGGAGGTCATTTAGTGTAGCTGTCTTCTTTGTCCCGTATTTATAGTCACTAAGTATTCCTTGGGGATGGAGCCCAAAGCTTGGCTTGTGGAAGTACAATTTTTATATACTGGTAGTTCTCCTGTGTCAGGTATTTGTAATGTGTCACGTCTACATTTGAAAAAAGAAAGAACTTTAATAACAAATAATCTGGTGATACAGGATTATAAATCAGCAATTAAAGCATATTAGATATAGTAATATTCAAACTTGGTTATTTGAAAATGATAAATATCAGTAGTAATAGAGGAGACACTAAACTCGAAGGAAATAAAGCATTTAAGGAGAAGCTGCCTTCTGTGGGAAATGCTCCACATTTACTCTAAACAGTGGAATAGTGGGAATACTTAAATCGGATTGGAGCTTCCCTAGGGCTACCGAGAGAAGCATTTGCGTTGTGCAACATCTGGGTTTCCAGCTGGTAAGAATCACATATTGGAAGTAACTTTACTTATGGATACTCGAGTCTTCTGAGCTGTCCTTCCTCACATGTATGGCAGCTGGTGCAGGCTGTTGGGCTGAGATCATAGGCGCTGCATCTTCATGTGGCCAAAACATCCCAGAATCTGGCTATGCTCAGGCAGCTGGACTTTTTCATGAAGGATCAGCACTCTAAAAACAGGCACCTAGACAGGACTAATGAAGGCTCCGAGGCCTTTGCTGACTGAGCCAAGGGATTTTCGAGGCGTCTCTTCCACTGTAATTAGTGGGCAAAGGCTGTGGTCAGTACACCAAGATTCAATACTCTACACACACCGCTTACTCATGTCAAAAGAGATCTGAAACTACTGGATCCATAGTTTGAAATCTAACAAAATTAGAAAACGAAAGAGAAGCGGTGGTGACGGCTCTGTCCTGTTTTCCCCGAGCAGCCGCCTGCGGAAGGCGCTTGTTCCTGATTAAGCCAAGCCCCCTCTAGGCGCTACTCTGTGGTTTCCACTCTTAATTGTTTTTGGAGCGTTCCTCTCCAGCACTAACTCACAACGACTGTAAGAATCCCTGCCAGGGACCTTTAAGAAAACCACTGCAAACAATCTTACTGTCCTCTCCGATTGTACCAAGTTCCCTGTTTTTCATTTGTGACTCTCATGCCTCTGACTTCTCAGAACAGTGTCTCTGTGTGTGTGAGATGTTTGAAAAGTTCTAAGATGGTTCACTAGAAGCATCAAGGCATTAAAAGTAATTCACGTGCCCCAGAGTATGTTGGCATAGATTGAAATGGGCATAGATTGACACTGCTTGGCAGTAGCTTTCTGTGCTGTTCCGAGTCAACCAGGTCAACAAAACAACTTCCCCCGTATGATAGAAGGCTGATGAAGACTAAGGTTTCGCATTCCGTTTCACCACCATGTTTGCTGTACCTTTTAACGTGGACAGAGAATGCACTGTGTTGAGGACTGCCTCTTCTAGACCTTAGCTGTTAGGCTTTCTTAGATTAGACTGTTTTCTCTGAGAGTGGCATCTTTTCTGTTAGACTACTGTTTGATTGGAACAGGAAAGAAGAAAATTCCTCTGAATAAGTCAGGCCCACTCTTGGGTGAATGACAACAAGGGTTAGTCTTTTTTCCTTTCATGTGACGTCATCACATATATGAAGCAAACAATTATGCTGGGCGTGGTGGCCCACGCCTTTAATCCCAGCACTCGGGAGGCAGAGGCAGGCAGATCGCTGTGAGTTCAAGACCAGCCTGGTCTACAAAGTGAGTCTAGGACAGCCAAGACTACACAGAGAAACCCTGTCTTGAAAAACCAAAAAAAAAAAAAAGAAGAAGAAGCAAACAATTAAACTTTCAATGTAAAACACAGTGTCACTGTTTTTACTACAACATATTAAGTAACCGTAAGTGAATTTTAATTACAAAAGGACCTAAATAATTATGTTTTCAGCTAAGTAATTTAAAGCTAATTTTATTCAAGAAGCTATAATTGATACTTTCAACATTTCATATAAATATTAATTATATTTAAGAGAATGAGGTTGGTTAGTTACTGTAAACTAAGACATATATGTGTAAGACAAGAACAATCATACGTTTTAAACAAGGCTGAAAAATCCTGCTAGTCTGGAAATCACATCCCTAAAGCCTTTAACAGCCCATGGACTCTTTGTTGTCAGAGAAGACTACGCCATATTTTGAGGCATTGCCTGGATCTCTCTGAATGTGTCTACTTTTGCCAAAATGCTAAGTTTTTCACATTGCCAAACATGGTTTATTTCATTAGCATTCAATGTTAGTAAGATTCCTTCACATTTCCCAGTGTTTTGGCAAAAAACAAATGAACAAAAAAAACTGTAAGCTGCTGTTTTTAACAAACTTCCCAGGTGAGGGGCTGAACGTTGAGTATATACAACATAGAAGTGATAGCTTTGTCAAAAGATCTCAAACATTCCTCATGTCACCCAAAGGATTCAGAACTCATACGCACACCCACCCACCCACCCACACACACACAAACTGGCAAGCTCTCATGGAGCTTGAATTTGTGCCAAAGCACCAAATCCAAGGGTAGGTACATCCCTTTCCTCACATGCCCCTGCCCAAATGCATTTACGTTCTCCATGCCATAGACGGGACTCCTCAGATGCCTTTCCTTTTTTGGATCCCACATCCAATGACAAGTGTTGCTGTTTGCAGTCTTCCCTCTAGAAATATTATAATCTTTGCTCGTGGTTGTTTTTCTTTTGTTGTTGTTTGTTTGTTTCTCCTGTTTGTTTTTTGATATGCATGCTTGTTGTTTAGCAGAGACCTAGAACTCCCATGTGGTCCTGGTTGTTGCTGAACTAGCAAGTGTCACCTCCCAGCTCCTAGACTTGTGGTGTTACAGGCATTCCCTCCACATCTGGATCTCCAGGGTCACTTTATTTCCTCTCCGTACGCAGCCAGTCACTACACCTTGGAGATTATTAAGGCTGTTTCTACCCACCACTCACTTTGTTAGCAGTTGTGTGTCATTCAGTATCCATTGCCCACTGTCTGACGTTTCCAAGGGTCCTCGCCTGTTCCTCATCCCCACTTTGCTCTCTATTCAGCCTTCACTGCCCAATGGGAAGGATCTTTCTGGCATGCGCATCTTTTACTCTAAGGAAATCCACGCCTCTGAGCAAGCTATTGAAGAGCTCAGGTTGTTACTGGCCCGAAGTCTTAGCATTCTTACTCCGGTGATTTAGGAATCTTAAAATGGCTTTTCACTGAAGTGCAAGCCTCCTGATAGTTTTGTGGCTTTGTCTACCACGACAGAAAATGGGTTTAAGACAGAAATCAGGTTGACACCGATATTTGGTCCTTTCCTCAGCTTTTACACATACTAAAACCATCTCTCCAATTGCCCCATACAGACTTCAGTGGTGTCTTTACTGAATTAAGTTACTTTGGTCCCAGAATCAACAAGTATAGATAAAATTTTACTTACAAAATTTGACTTACAAACTTCACAGTTCAGTCACGAGCAGGCAGAATATTTTAAAAATGCCATTCTCTGATTTAGGCATACTGACATTTTAGGGGGAAATGCAGCTTGCTGCTACCCCACTGCGGTAAATTATAGACATCAGCACATTTATTATCTCTCTTGTGTATTTTGTACCTTATCCCCTACAGTCAGAAGGATGCTCTGTGCATCATATTTGTTCTCTTTGCAAGGCTCTGTGTGTGGGAGCTCAGATGTGTAATTTTCCCATGCGAGAAGGAAAATGACTACTGGAGGAAAAATGTAGGCGGTGTCTGTTCTTACCTTTTGGAAGAAAAATAATTGTTACATAACAAGTCTCAAACTCTGAGGAAAATTTATGTCTTAAGACTTTTTTCTCCCTCTACAAATTTGTGAATAAAGTTAGTCCAAGGCTTCTGTCATCCCCTCCCTCCCTCCTTTCCCCCCCTTTCCTCCCTCTTTCCCTTTCCTCCTTCCTTGTCCCTCCATTCCCTTCTGCCTTCCTTCTTCCTCCTTCCCTTCCAAACAACATTAATACTAGTGTACTGAATCAGGAACACTTTCTAGATTTGTCATAGTCGTTGCAGTAATGAATAAGACATCTCAACATCTCATGAGAAAGACTGAACGCCCACTGAAGAGGCACCTTCATTAGTAATTATCACAGTAAGCAGCCAGAATAAAACTGAATTACCCTTTGGCCCATTTCAACAGGAAGACGTTGCTCAAGTTGTGGTGTGCATAAGGACCTCCCAAGGCAACCCCGAGAGCCAGTGTAGCTATTGTTATTTACTTCAGACATGTTTCAGCATGTATAAAATGTTCTGAAATATACATGTGCAGGAAATCCCATAGCCCCACATGGTTGGGAAGGAAATGCCTCAGCCAGCTGACCTCCTTTTGTCTTACTAGTCACGTGTCAGAGATGGGCTCTGTGGTGAAAGGTGTGTTCTGCTTCCCAGGTCTTAGTCACTGTGTCCGTCTGTGTCTGGACACTGCTCTTCTCTCTGTCAATGTGGAGTAAAGCGAGCCGTGCGTGTTTCATGGCAGGGCTTCTAGATGTAGCTTAGGTCACTTAACTCGCTTTCAGTGAAGCCAGCCATTCAATTACTGAAAATTACAATTACCAGTTTAAAACAAAATTATGTGTACACATAAGTTATCAGTAGTAAGACCTCTGTAAGATTTTGTGTGTGTGCACTGCTATGATGTGGGCTCCTGATTTGGTAGAAAGTTTCACAAAACACTTAACATATTGAAAAGGCAGAGTATATACTCTGGGATGTTTTTACCTGTGCCTGTGATGTGTTTGCATGGGTGTATATGTGTGCACATATGTATAAGTACACATACATGTGCTGGTGCATGTGTGTGCATATGTGTAGAGTCCTGAAGTGGATGTAGCATATATATCTAGCAGCCACCACTTTTTTTTTTCCCTGAGGCGGGTTCTCCAAATGGGCCTCAGAGCTCACTGTGTCTAGCTGTTCTGCTGCTGGGGAGGCAGAAGAGAACTGAGCCCAGATAGTTGCCGTACCTGCCTGTCTTCTCTGTGAGGTCTGGACAGCAACACTTCAGTCCTCTTGTTTGATATCAGTACTCGACCTGCTAAACCATTTCCCCAGCCAGAATCTTTGGACTGTATAAACATTACTGTTTATAAGAATT
The DNA here is from genome assembly GCF_964271855.1 of Acomys minous. Classification (NCBI taxonomy): domain Eukaryota; kingdom Metazoa; phylum Chordata; class Mammalia; order Rodentia; family Muridae; genus Acomys; species Acomys minous. The sequence continues at coordinate 115,652,523 of NC_140492.1, read as the reverse complement.
TAATATTCATAGAAAAGCATTGTAGGAAAAATGTTACTGCAGTTTCACTAAAGCTTTTATAGTCTTGATTTTTCTATAATGGTAGATTATTAGAAACAAGGCATGTAGTTAATTTGATGAACACCATCGGATATGCCTACTTTTTCATTTGAAGGCTGTAAGTTCACATTTTAACATTTCTTATTCTCCTTGAAAACTGCATGGGTTTTTTGTTGTTGTTTTGTTTTGTTTTTCTGAGCAATATTAGATTTTATGTGGCTGGGCATAAAATTTGTAACTCCACATTTCCTCAGTTGAAGAAGAGATAAACAAGTTTCTTGCTTAGATCACAAGTAGGGGATGAGAAAAAGACTTGTGAGAGAGCAGGTGATGTTTATCCCCTTAGAAGTTTAACCACCTGTGGGGGAGATTAGTTATTAAGCAGCTGAAAAACATCCTTGAACAAATGCTGATAGGAGGTATAAATGTGAGCCAAAAACAAGAGGCAGGGCCTTTGGAGACTTGGGATAGTTTTGGCTGTTCATCGCTCCACTTAGAGACTCTCCTAGAGAGAACCACTCGAGGGAAGGCTTCAGGGCTCCGGCTCCTGCTGAGGTTCCGGGTTCTGGTTACTCTAGGTTCCAGCAGAAGAAATCCTGCTGATTACGCCAGGAGAATCATTCCTCGGAACTGATATCCTTATGGTTTTATTAGTGTATTATTTAATCTTCTTTTCCTATTGTTTAGGTTAGTCGGGTTATAAGTGAGGTACTCTCTATTAATAAGTTCGTAATAAAATATATTTGTTAAGAAAATTAGGCCCACACTCATCGCTTGCTGTTTGCACGTGTTTATTTGAATCACTAATGGTAAAACACATGAGGGAAGATAGAGTCCATGTGAAACCTGTCATGTTCTGAATAGAATGACTGAATAGAATGTCTCAACAATGATCTGTCTGAGGTGAGAGCTGTCTCATTTAGAGGACAACTCAGCTTAGAGTCTTGATCCTGCCCGAAACAGTGCGGCCCACTTGATGAGCCTTGCGTGGATCTTAGCAGGAACAGAGCATCAGCCTGTGAGAATGACATCACCGTTACCCAGTTGCTGCTTGGTGAATCTGTTTTGAATGGGCATGTAATGGAAACCCTATTGGTGTGAATGTGTGGGTTTTAAATGGGAAATATGAATAATTTACACATAGTTAAATGGAGAAAACTTTGTAAGGCAACAAAAGCTTAAGCAATAAAAATTCAAAGGTTAAGAAAAAAAAAAAAAGAAAGGTTATTAGGAACTCAGAAACCAAACAGGAAAACATGTGGCATAAATTATAAGCCAATTCTATCTTCTTTTAAATATGTTTAAAAGTTCATTTGAAAATCGATTTTTGAAAGCTATAATCAATTTCCTCCTGGAAGAAATGTGAAAACATAGCACATAGATTTCTAGGGAGGGTGTCATGGCTTGTCTAAGTAGTTGTGCACAAAAGCTAGTGCTCAGGAGAGACACAGACCTGGACTCAAATCCAAGCTCTCCAGTCTCGCTACCCAATAACCTGATGCTAACTGTAACTTTCGCTTCATTGTATCCCTGTAGAGCAGATGGGACAGTGTTTCTAAGTACAAAGCAGACCGCCAGCACAGACACTTACCAATAAAAAGAGCCATTAGTATTTGTTCCTGCAACAAATTCTTTAGTCTATTAATTGCACGTATTTATAGCACATGGTGTAATGATTCTGTGCATGTTTAAAACATACAGTGATTACATTCACTTGGGCCTGTGTCTATTTGATCTAAGTACTCAACTGTACATGGCAGACTCTGTCTAGGTCACTGCTATCACCCACCATTTAATTGTTCACTAACTTGCCTGGTAATTTGACTACAGGAGAAGAAAAGAAGGATAAAAGGAGAGTAAGCAAAAATTAGGCATATTTTAACTGATATTGAGTGAATTAAATGTCATGCAAGGTATTATTCATGACATTAACCACCCTCTAGAATTCTGTCCTTTACTTCAAGGTCTGTTCATGTTACTTTTCTTTCTGTATAAAAACACAAGTATGAAAAGAACAGATTAATGGAAGGAAATAGGCATGTAATTATGCAGAGTCTCAGAATAAATTACATTAAAATCATAATGATGTAAAAATGGGGAAAAAGCAACAGGTGCAGAAAGCTGCCTGAAACTGCGTGAAATGCAGCTTTCCTGCACAACAAGGTGTGAGCAAATGATTCTATTGTCTTATCTGTGCTGACCAGATCGCTTCTGGTCCAGACCACATCTCTGCACCAGGTGTGTAACAGGTATGTACACATGTTTCATGAAAGCAGTGCGGCTTCCTCATTTGTCAGAACAGCTTTGCGGCTTTTGCTTAAGTTAGACATAAAAAGGATAAAACACTTATGATTCTATTTTTACCTTTTAAACAATTTCCTCCAGTCTTTCTTTTTACTCCTCTCATTCCCCATTCTCCCTTTCTCTATCTTCTGATTTCACAAATGTATTTTATGTATATGGGTACACTGTCTTCTGTAACACCATAAGAGGGCATCAGGTCCTATTACAGATGGTTGTGAGTCACCATGTGGGTGCTGGGAATTGAACTCAGCACCTCTGGAAGAGCAGCCAGTGCTCTTAACCCCTGATTCATCTCTCCAGGCCCTCAAAATATGTCTTAATACTTTAACTCATTGTAGCCATCCCATTATTGTTGGTTAATCAGATTGTCCTACTGTGTATATGCAAGCTTAGTGGCTCATTTCTCCACATAAAATTACTTCAAATTATTTTTTTGGTTTCTATTAATCACCCTGGTAATAATAGAAGATTTTTTGTCATGGCACAAATACAGTATAAAAGTAATAGAGCATTGAGGTCATCCCATTTTTATAGGCCGGCAAGGGTAAACTTTGAAGGATGTTTACACTGAGTTCTACTGAGGGTGAGGGAAACATGAATTAGACAGGAGTTTCTTGACTAAGGTGAAAAAATGGAGGAACTGAGGAGATGGTCTCAAGTCAGAGCCATTCACTTGCCTAATATATGGGGTGGATATTTAGCTGTGTATATTTCTGCATTTCCAACTTTCTAGATGGTTGAAGCACTGAAGGCCCATTTGAAAAGTAAAACCAGGAACCACAAAAGACCACAAATAGCCAAAGTAGTCATAACAAAAATACAGCTGGAGGAATCAAAATATTTGGCCTCAAATTATACTAGAGAGCTACAGTGATAAGACGATCCGGTACTGGTGTACAAACAGATAGTAGACCAACATAGCAAATAAAGTGACAAAATTTCTAGAAAAAAAACTTAGGTCATGTACTTAAAGATATAGGCAAGAGTTTTCCGAGCAGAACTCCAACAGTGCAGAAGAGAGAACTGAGAGCCAACAAAGAGAACTCGGTGATATTAAAAAGTTAATGTCCAGAAAAAGAAACTACCAGCAGAGCAAATAGTCTGCAGAACAGGGGAATAAAGTTGGCCGGTTATATATCAGACAAAGGACAAGTAGCCAGAATTTACAGAGAACTGTCAATCACAAAACTGGGCTGATAAAATGAACCAAAAGCATTTAAAAGAAGAAAGAAATGGATGGGCAGTATTTTAAAGTGCGTGCAACACCCCTAGCCATCCAGGAAAGGCAAATTAAAGCTGCTTTGTGGTACCACCTTACCCAGCCAAAATGACAGACATCAAGAAATTTGGCAACAAATACTTCTGAGGTAACAAGAACCTTTATTCATTGTTGGTAGAAGTTCATCAAGTGTAGTAGATATTATGGAAATCAGTATGGGTATGTTTTTTTTAAGTTAAGAAAGAAGTCAGGTGTGGTGATGCACACCTTTAACTCTAGCATTTGGGAGGCAAAACAGGTGGATCTCTAAGTTTGAGGTTTGCCTTGGTCTCAAAGTGAGTTCTAGAACATCCAGGGCTACACACACACACACACACACACACACACACACACACACACACACACACAAATCTTGTCTTGAAAAAAAAAGATAGAACTACTATGTTACCCAGATGTACCCCTTTTGGGCATATACCCGAAGGGGATTCCTCTATATTTTACCACAAATATAGTTGAATATCCATGTTTACTGCTGCCCTACTCACAACAGCAAGGACTTGGAACCAACCTACATGACCATCAGTTGGTGAATGTATGGTAAAAATGTGGTCCATACAGGCAACTGGCTTTACTAAGCTAAAATGAAAACTTAAATTATGAAATTTTCACACAAGAAGTGTAATACTAAGAAATGAAAAAAATGCAAAACCACATTTTCTTCTGTATGAATCCTTGCCTATGATGTACATGTGTGCATATACAAATGGTTTTAAATGTGGGTAAAGCTTAAAACCCTGAAAGAGACTGAGATGTTTAAAGGAGGTGATGAGGAAGTGGGGGTGGGATGGGCAAAAGAACACATGAGACATGAAAAGGGAAGAGACTAGGGGGGCCGTATATCACAAGGTCGGGGGTAAAGAACAGGGAGCGAGGGAGGAGAGGAGAGAGAAGCGTTTACTAGATAGACTTCGCCAGAAAACACCACAATGATATTGTATACTAACTTAATTTTTAAATAAAGCATTGCTTGTACCTTATTTTGAAAAATCAATAAGTTGTTAGAACAACATAGAACTCTGTTCTCAGTCACTTCCAAGTCCAGCATTAGAATTGTAGCAACTGACTCACAGCAAGCTTGACTTAGTGGAACATTCACCCAGGTAACCTATGAGGAACCAACTGATGCTGATGGCGCGTGACTCTCTAAACCTGGGCAGGTTTTCTTTTACAAATAATTCAGGGGGATTGGTATAGGCACTGGCAACATTGTTGAATCTGGGTATTTTCAGTAACTAAAACACCAGATTTCCTCCTGTCTAAGTGTGCACCTCCATTTTTTTTCATTCTCAGAAACAACAACAATAAAAAAAGAATACCCCTAATTCACTTTTTGTATGAGGAGGGAGAATAAATGAATTGCTATGAAAAATCAAGTCTTGCCAGAGACGACAGTGCCAGCAACAAGGTGGATTGCTCCTGATCTTAAAGATAAAAGGAAACAGTGAGCCATAATTAATTTTTCCTCTCATCAAATTTTTTCCATGCAAGAAGTAATTCCATGTTTCACTTCAAATGACCTTCAAGAATATCCATCCTTTATGTACTTTGGAGCAAGACAGGGTTACATGGATGAGGCAAAGATTTTTACTGGATATTAAGAAAGTACTGATTTTATAAATGCAGACTGCACATGAGTGACCATGCCTAGAAATGAATTTATATCATGCCTTTCAAGGCTCGAGGAACATTGCAGAAAGTGGGCAGGAAGAATGCCAGACAACAAGAGGGTGGAGGAGGGGCTCAGGGGTCCTAACCCTAATGGATGAACCATTTTCTACAGATAGATTTAAGGCAAAGGGAAATCACCTCCTTCATTTGCATATTCACCAATGACCCCACCAGCCTCAATAGAGAGCCCCAGCCCAGTGCTCACAAATACGTCCTGGTTTAACTGAATGGGTCATAGAGCTGAAGGACATGATTCTGAGGAAAGGACCATGATGATTAAGGGGATTGAAATCATTGGGAGAAAAATAAGAGAGGGTATGTGGGAGAGACTAATCAGAATATACATGTATACGAATGGTCAAATAGCAGAATTAATCAATAAATAGCAAAGAAAAATAAACATCCATAAATACAACTTACACATGCTGGGGGACACTCATTTGGTTACTTCTACATGCTAGAAAATAGTTTCAAGTTTAATTCCATGCTTTTTGAGAGCAGGCTGATCTCTAATTGTAAAATCCCAGCTGGTTTGGTTTGGTCATTTCTATTAATTTTGTGACATTTCTTGGCTGTCATGTCCAAGCACACATAGCATTGTGCAGTCTCCACCCGGTCACCGCAGTGTGTTTGCCGTGTTGCTCTTATATCTACTTTACTCTATGTTCACATTCCTCTTCAAAGTGAAACATTCCCTTCTATTGGCTGGGGGAGATGGCTCAGCTGGTAAAGGGCCAGTGATGCAAGGACAAGGGCCTGAGTTCCTATCTCTAGAACCAGTGTAATGAAGTTGTCATGGTGGGGGAGCCTGTAACGCTAGTGCATGGTGCAGCAAAAACATGACATAGACCATTGGATCTTGCTAGCAAGGCAGTACCTGACCTGAGAGTCCAGGGTCAGTGGAAGATCCTGTCTCAAAAAGTAAGATGGACCGTGAGCAAGGAAGACACCTGTTATAACCATATGCTTTTGTACCCACACTTCTGTTCCTAAAATAATGATTTGAGACTTTATTATGTATGAATAAACACCTAGGCCATAAGCTCTGGCTCACAACTTATTTGACTCACTTATTCTATTCTGTGTGTGCCACATGGCTGGTTTCGTGTGTCCATCTTCCTCACTGTCCAGGGCAAATCTTCCCTCCAACTCCATCCCAGAGTTCCTCTCCCTCAGCTAGAACTCCCACTTCCTAACTCATGCCTCAGCTAATAGGCCATCAGCTTTTTATTGACAAGTGATGCTTCCATACAGCACACAAGAGATTTTCTTTACAACCTGATACAACGTATTTACATGCATACATGCAAACATGATGTACATATCCAAGTGCACACACACAATACACACATTTACATGTACATACACTCTCTCTCTCTCTCACACACACACACTCACACACACACACACATGCACACACACACACACACACATTTATATTTCATATATCATGAGGCATTTAAAGATGTTTCTCCTGTAGCTTTCATTGTTCAGGTGTAGGTAGTTATATAATGTAAAAGCCTCTAGAAGCATGCAGGTTAAATTACGCACACAGTAGAAGGCTATATTAAAAGATTTAATGTCATATTTTTCACTGTTGATCATCAAAGCGCATCAACAGTCTCGATTGTTTACAAAGACAGACATTTGCATTTTAGTAAATGTCAGGTGTTTTTTCTTTAGGCCCTAAGAGTTGCTGATGGTGCACACATGCAGGCATACACACAGTGCTACACACACACATGCACGCACACACACGGGGGGGGGGGCGGGGAAGAGAGAGAGAGAGAGAGAGAGAGAGAGAGAGATCCAGCCTTAGGATGACATCAGTCTATGGCTCTACTCCAACTCTTCCATTCAGCACATGGCTTTCCCAGGGGGACTGTTCTATTTTATAACTGTGCTGTTATGGACAACTGCGTAAAGCAGGTGCGGTGGGAAGTTTTTTCTTCCTTCCCAAGTGCAGAGTCAGCCACCCTCTTGTGCAAGTGTCTCCGTGTGACCCTGGGGGTGCCAGCATGCGCCCCCGCCTTCCGGCTGGCCTTTGCGACTTTTCATTCTGTTGGTGATCATTTGCTCTTTTCTTCTGATTACGTTTTCCATCTCCTATGTTACTAATGATCAATTCAAATTTTACATCTCATATCATCCGAGCATCCCGAGAAACAAGGAGCTAAATTCCACCTGAATCCCTGAGCGTCAGTGTCCAAGAAGCAGCTGCAGCTGCTCAACCTGTCCGTGCACTTTCTCCTCTCTCCTAAGTTTCTGTGGATAACACTCTCCCTTTGTCATGCGTCCATTCCAATAAACATCACCGTTATTTGTACAGTACCTATTACTGTACACTGGATGAAAAACTTCATTCTCCTCATTTCTTGTACCTAATCTGGTTACTTCTCTTATGGTGTCTGAGACTTTTATTGATTCCTGCATTATAGCCATATAATTCACTTCTGTTTCTTCAATAAAACTTGCTATGCCCATAGTTCAGAATTTTTCCAATCTGTCTTCGTATTCCATCCATCCCAAGTTCTCCTTCAAAATACAAGCCTTGGATTTTTAGTGGATCCTGTGAAATAATATCATAATTCCAGCCCATTAGGTTTCCCAAGTCTACCGCCTTTGATTCAGCTTTGTATTTATAATAATAGTGTCAATGCAGGGATATAAGGAAGATTTACTATTTAGTTCATTCCACTACTAATTCATTTTTTTTTTCTATTGAGCCTCATAAATACCTCACGGTCTCTTTACAGCTTAAGACCCACCCCAAATGTACTAAGAGTAGAGATATAGGCATAGGGATAAAAGATGAATATTTCCCCACGCTTTGTGGTGAAAACAATGTGACAAAAACCAAACAGAAGTGATTATGTGCTCTACAGTAATTATAGAAGGCCTGTCTACAGATACATTGTTGGAGTTTAAATGTTAGGATGATATGGTCCTAGTTTTAGGAAAAAGGAGGCAGTGTCTAAGGAGTAAGTTGGGAGGAGAGAGACTGCAGTGAGCTAAGACTGGGGATCAATTACAGGATGATGTCCTCATCAAACCATACATGGTGAAGGCATGAGCCCCTGAAGTGGTTTGGGGAAGCAACTGATCCATGAGGGTCTGGACTCATCACAGGGTTTTCCCATCGATGAGTAAATAATTTGATAACATGTTTGAGAGGTGTGAAACTTTCAGATCAGTGGCATAGTTCAGTAAAGTATATCACTGGAGGCATGTTTTGGGGTGCTGTGGCCCTGGCTCCTTCCTGGGAGATGTTCTGTCTGTTTGCTAATTTACTTGAGGTGAGCAACCTACACTGTATGCTCCCACTGACATGATTCTGCCCCACCACAAATGCGTGCAGTGGAGCTAACTGGCGCTGCAGTGAAAACCCAGAGCCACGAGCCAAAATAAATCTTTCGCTTTTAATGTTAATTTCTCCAAGTGTCTCATCAGGATTGTTATGGTAACTGACACAGGTGAGGCTGTCCAATGAAGAGCCAGAAGGTATCAGTAGCAAGTGCGCCTTCATCCCACCTTACTTGAGTGAGAACAAAGACAATTATGGGTTACATTTTTAGTTTTTGAAGTGACATAAAGAGAGACTATTTTTTTTCAAGCTTCCCCAGCTGTTATTTGTCTCCTGTTTACAAGAAGTCGCTCAGAATTTGTGAGGTTCCCTGGTGTTTGGATGTTTAACTGGGAACCAGCAAACACCAAAATTTTAAAAAGTGCCAATTTCTCCTAATATTTAATGTGCACCAGACTTGTAACACATTTTACAGGCCACTGTAAGTCAATTTTAAAAGTAAGTATATAAGCTAATAAGTTTGATTGTAGCATTTCCATGCACTGCTTTTGTTTGTTTGTTTGTTTTTTGGTTTTTTTTGGTCCTTCTCCTGTCCAAGCCTAACCCTTGTGCTGTGCCATCCTGCTGATCACCTTCCTCTTCCAGCAGCCACCCTCCTCCTCCTCCTCCTCCTCCTCCTGACCTCTGCTTGCTGATTTCATTTGCAAATGAAATTCCATGTGTACATGTATAACATATTCTTTTCTAAAAATGTATTATCATCATTTTAAAGAGCTGCATTGTCTTTATGTGTCTTGATAGACACCTAGGCTGCTTCCATTTTCTTTCAACTGTGACTTCAACAGCAGTTAAAACAGATTTGCAAGTATCTCTCTACTAGCACTTGTACCTAGGAACGGCCTTGCTGGCAGTTCTATGTTTAGTTTTTGAGAAACCTCCATACTGATTTTCAGAGTTGCTGCACCAATGTCAAGAGCCTCGGGGCACAAATTCAAATCGAGGTTTCAGAAAGAATTACCATCAGGAGAAAGAACAACGGCTTCCTACATTCTGATTTGTGTTAAAGAGTGTGAGTTTATGTTAGAGGGGAAAATCTGGTGCTTTTAAATGTCATACCAGTTCAAGCGTGCTATCAATTGTCTGCATAAATTCCCCTAATGAGTGGTCCACGGTCAAGCCTTTAGTTCCCACTATGGCCCAATAGCAGACTGAGTTACCATGCAGACGGAAGTCCATCTTGATCAGGGTATTATCTGACCCTTCAAGCCATAGATTTTGTAATCTATTGTCAAATGGAAGTGGTACATATGAGATCAGGCCTGCGTGGGCCCTGTAGGTACAAACAAGTGACATGAAAATTGTGTAAATGAATATGGTTCTTTCTGCCATTGCACTATCTGGTGTGTCCAAGTATGTGTGCACTAATGTGTCCAAGTATGTGTGCACTCATGTGTCCAAGTATGTGTGCACGAATGTGTTCAAGTATGTGTGCACTAATGTGTCCAAGTATGTGTGCACTAATGTGTCCAAGTATGTGTGCACTAATGTGTCCAAGTATGTGTGCACTAATGTGTTCTCCCTGCATCTTGACAGTGGCTGCAGTGTTGCTTCACCTCACTACCGTCTTGATATTCATGAAGTGATGGACAGTAATGTGCAATTATGAGCTAAATAAAGTCTAAGTTGAATTTTAAGGAATATTTTATCACAAAAGAAATAAAAAGTAATATGGAGGTTTGTACAAGAATGAGATTTCTGCAATAAACTGGACCATGGTACCATATGGATCTCAAGCCATTTTTATAGTGTGAATGAAAATCTGGAACTTTAGACTAGAAAAGCCACTGAGTGCTATGGACAGAGCTTCATGGGATAGTCGTGTAATCTTAGCTAAATAGAAAAAAAAAAAAAGAAAGAAAGAAAAAAGAAAAAAAGAAAGAAAGAAAGAAAGAAAAGAGTAGAGATCCTTTTTTTTTTATGGTGTGCAATTATACTTTCTCTAGTTGATGGATGTTTACTATAAGACATTTTCAATTAAACCTAATCAATTCTGCAAACCAAAGGTTATATTCGGGGCAAAACTAAAAAAGATAAGTAAAGGACACAACCTCGACAGATAAGCGCATTTCCTTTTGTGTCTTTGGCATTGATTCCAGCCAGTGTTACGTTGTTAATCACTGAAATGGTGGCCAGAAACCCAGAACATTATGTTAGTGATTCCTTCTTCAAGAAATCACATATAAACATCAAAAGCTCATTAAAACGTTATGAAAGAAGCACAGAACAGTGCTTCCTACCTACCAGCTCAGGTAGAGTAGATCCATCATTAAATATGCACAAGGTAAGCTCAGTTGTGAGCTTGCTTCAGAGAACGTTTTATTTCTATTATTTTATGTTTAATTAAGAAGTACCCTGTGCTGTGTTTCCTTTTAGTGTGTCCTTCTCCTCTTCCTGGGTTTTTTTTCATTCCCTCTAACTTTTTCTTTTCTCCTCCCCTCTGTTCTTCTCCTTACTGAACATGGCTCTTCTTAAGTGAATGCAATGGGCGTTTCTTTAAAAATAGAATCCACTTACTGAAAAGCACAATGAAAATCAATAGTGAACACTGTCTTGCCATGTTTTCTTTGGTGATGCTGATGGAATTCCTCCAAAGCATATCCTCTTAGGAAATAGACCGTGTCATCACTGGACCTTAGAGCAGAGCCATGGCCTGATGGGTAGTCAGGATACCCCTACCCAAAAACATGTGTCATCAATGCTAAGAGTGTGTGACAAGAGTGCTCAGCCATAGATGCTCACATCTCTGAAGGCTCAGTGGCAATTGTGGAAGATGAGGTGCGGAGAGTGTAAGATCTGAGGATGATGATGAGGGCTGAAAAATTCTGTCTTCTGAGGTTGCCATGCCATTGCTCACATACACTCATAGAAGCCGGTGAGGTTGCCATGGCCATTGCTCACATACACTCATAGAAGCCAGTGAGGTTGCCATGGCCATTGCTCACATACACTCATAGAAGCCGTAATCGTCTGCAGAGTGCAGCACAGGACAAAGCCAGCATGGACAGGAGGTGCTAAGGAGACCATCATCCCTGTCTTAGGTGCTATCTATCAGCAGTTGACGGATGCTGCTGGTCATGGGTCATTCTTTGGTGAGTGGTGGCTATGGATAGTTTGCCTATGTCCCAATGAGTAACCCCAAGCATGTGTGTATGGGTGGAATTAAGTTTATTATAAAAACAAGAAAGGAAACGGGGGGCGGGGGAGGGGAGGACCCTGAGGAGGAAGGGAGTTATACTGAGAAGAGTGTTAGGGGGTGTAGAGACAGTAAAGGTGGGCGTTATTAAAATAAACACATCTGTGGGGATTTTTAATAATAGCAATTATAAACATATGTTCGTGGTATCCAGAACACTGATGTGATATGCATTGTAGATGGCAGAGTAGCAGTGGCCCCTGTCACAGCAGCCACTGTCTCTATGGAGTTTTCTACTGGTTAAGTTGTAGATTTCTGATGCGTTAGCAGACATGAAATAAGGGGATTTAGGAGAAAAGGAAAACAGAAGTTGAGATTTAACCATGTATGTAGAGTAGGGACTAAGTGACATATAGATCTCCCTAGATAATTGAAACAGAATAGATAGTTATGGCTGGAATGCGGTGGGGGCCTGGAACTGGAGGATCAAGTTGGAGGATGGAGAAGGTGTAAGAAGGAGGGCTACGTGGGGAGACAGCTAACGTTCCGTGCTGTTTGACAGGCAGTACGGGAACCAGATCCAGCAGAAGCTTTCTAAAATATATACATGTGTGAATCTGAATATCTGAATGAAATCACCAAGTAATGAGAGACAAAGAGCCCACAACTGGACATCTCTTGTCACCAAGAAAGCTTCCAGAACCGGAAATACGTTACATACCTTTAATTGAATTATTGGCCAAAGAAACCTACGGGAAGCCCTGCAAGCAATCCAGGCTGCAGTGGAGACTATGGGATGCTCTCCACGTGCCTACAGCAAAATACACCAGGGCGATGAGACGTCATCTAATAGGGATCGTCAGATTTTTATAAGTTGTGAAAAGTATGTTTGAATAAAACAAGAAAATGATTTTAGTATCAGTCCAGTCTGTGGTGTAACTGCAGACCGATGATGTTCACAAGATTAGGTTCGGTCTTTGCAGGGAGATTTGACAGCTCACGCCTTTCTTCCTAACATGGGGAAAATTTGAGACAGGGGACTTTTCACAAACCCAAGGGCAGTCTGGGATACAAAGTAAATTTAAGGCCAGTATAGACAACAGAATAATGACACCCCCCCAAAAAAAATAATTGTATTGCGATCTCAAAAAAATAGAAGATGTGATTATAAATTAAAAAAGCAAAGCTGAGCAAAATTTTCACTCTGAGCTCAGAGTACTATGCTGCGGACTTTTCACAGAGTTACTATGTCCCTTTATGTATATAGAGACCTTTAAGTTCTTAGTTTCTGCTAAGTAGACAACTGAATACCAGGAAAACAAGAATTTGCCCAAATTCACGTGTAAAATGAAGAAAATAATAGGACCTGGCTCATATGACTAGAAAATTATTAATACAAATTTGTCTAGAAGTATAATATGGATTTAGATGAGGAATTCTTCAATCCTGAACTAGAAATATTGCTGTCTATCTTGCTAAGAGTCCTAGATCCCTGTGTAGCTTGCTGGATAAATGGAGAGTTGACCGGAGCTTTTTACAAGTTCAGCCTTGCCAGTATTTTTTTGAACACTTACAGAAGGTAACAGTGAAGTAGATAAGATTTTAAAAGACTAATATTTGTGTGTTTACCTGTGCATGCATGTGTGTGTGTGCGTGCGTGCATGCGTGCGTGCGTGCGTGCGTGTGTGTGTGTGTGCGTGCATGCGTGCGTGTGTGCGTGCGTGTGTGTGTGTGTGTGTGTGTGTGTGCGCGTGTGTGCTCAGACACCCATGTGTGGGGGTGGCTTCCTGGACCCCACGTAGATACTGGCATCCAATCTCTGTTCCAGTGCATGAGCCATTTCTCCAGTCTGTGAAGTAGAAAACCTTTTCATTTGCAGATGCTTTTATACTCAGAAATAATATATAACAAATTTATATTTTTATTTCCTAATCTTCGTACATTATTTAGATCTAACTTTTAGTATGTTGTGGGTGATAGTGCTTTTGATGTTTGCTCAAATATTTGAAAATTTTAAGGCTAAAGTCATTATCAGGACGAAAACTCATATCTTCGGAGTTTGCTTTTGAGGACTGTCCCGGAGCAAAACAAAAATTAAGGATCTGAGCAAAATACACATGTGGAGAAATCCAGCACCATGAACGGGGAAACCAGCAGTGCTTCCTGCTAACCACCAGAGGGCGACAAAAGACATGCAACAGCTGCGCCTCTACCTACTGAAGACAAGGAGACATCACTAAGCCACAGAAATTCTTAGCAAGTAGTTTACTCAAGACCCCAAGTCCTAGTGCTCTACAGTCTTAAGAGCGAGCACTTCTGCTGCGTAGAATGAGAAAAACCCCAACAAAACAACAGAATCGGTGGCCTGTTCTCAGATGCGGAGGAGCTGCAGGATATTTTTTTTATATATATAATATTTTAGCAGCTACCGGGGAACTTCTGATATTACTAACTACAGTGATAAGAAAACTTTGATAACTACTTCTGAAAAGTAGAGTTCTGTATCCTTACGTAAGTATGAGCTGTTATGGCAGATGAATTGCGTATAATATGCATTGGAACCATATTGTATGTTAGCTTAGTTTGCTTTAAAATTTCATATTTTTGTTTGTGAGCTTACCATTTGACGGCTAAGCCGTATCTCCAGCCCTGACTTAATTAACTGTTAGAAAATATTTTAGACTAAGTTTTTTTTTTTTGTAAAATTACTTTCGTGTGTGTGTGTGTGTGTGTGTGTGTGTGTGTGTGTGTGTGTGTGGTGTGCATGCACAGGAGTGTTTGGAGAGGTTGGGGAGGCTCACATGTGTTTTAAGGTCATAATTCAACTTGTGGGAGCTGTTTTCTTTTTTCCTTACACTATCTGGATCCCGAAGATTGACCTCCAGTCATCAGGCTTGGTAGGTAGCCAGCTTTTATTTTGTTTTGTTTTGTTTGTTTGTTTGTTTTTCCCACTGAGCCATCTTGTTAGTTGATGCCTTTTATTGTTATGGAAACAATGTTATAGAAATGCACAATGGTTCCCTGATTAGCAGCCAAGTAAAATTTTTCATAGTCAACATAATAAATTGATAACCCATCGAAATGTTTAAAGTACTTTCTTTTTCTTATATAGCCTTCCCGTTTTCTCTTGAAATTAAAAACAAAAATATGTGTTTGCTCAGAAAACATCCTTAACTGTAGATGACAGCCTTAACTGTAGCATTGGGCACCTGCTATTTTGGACAGGATTTGACCAGAAATATTGAACATAAACTCTCTATAATCTATATAAATGCAGAAATGCTGTTTCCACTGAACGAACAGATTAAAACCTGTATGTGCCAAACTTCTGTTAGATACAAACAAAATTCATCAAACACAAAAGTAAAGAAAATTTGATGAGCAGAATGAATAAACTATTGACGTTATAAGTAAACCAGTTGGTGTGTCGGAGAGCTTTGTCAAAGCTTCCTCGTTCTGACACACTTCATCATTAGCTTATCAAAAAAACTAATACACTAATGCGGCCTGTGAGGCTGATCTATTTCTTCTCCCTTAGCACTGAGAAATTGTACCGAGGTGAACTTAGATATCCCTCCCCCCCACAAAACATATCTATTTGTGGCGTTTCTACTATATTCCTAGTAATTAAAACAGCAGGTTTCAGATGGGCTGCTTCCACATGGCCACACTGGTGTCTTGCCCTCAAAGGCATTTTCTTGCATAGGTAATGTCTACTAACTTTGCACAAGATTCCCTCAGGTTGTCGGTCCTTGGAGAAAATTAGCCTAAGCAGATCTCTTATTTGTCTCATGAGCATTTGAAATGAAAGCTGCAAGTGACTGTTGGCTGCGTTGTTCCTAACAGGGAAAGCAATTCAATAATTGTATGCTTTTGATGTCAACGTGACATGAAGTTGAAGAGACTCTGTTATTCAAGAGAAAATCTGAAGGAAAGGGGGGCGGGGAAGGCATCCTTTGAAGTGTATGTTTATTTGCAAAGTAAACTTGTTTTCAGGCCACATTCCTCAGAACATTCTGAACTTCATATTACTCCATTGTGTTTCTGGCCTCAATCTTGGGGGGGGGGGGCAAGGAAAAAATTATGGAGACAACAACAACAACAAAAAGTGAAGCAGTTTTGGAAAAGCACGTTCATCTAATTTTGAAATAGTAAGGTATGTTTATAGGTTGCATTGAATATCTCGTTTATTCAGATACTTAAGCTTGTGTGGAATCCGTGGAAAGATCCTAACAGCATGGGCACACCTTAGTCTTTTTTTTTTTTCTCCCTTATGCCACCAGATAAACATCTACTTCAGATATAGACTCTTTGGTGTATGTTGGTGTGTGTCTGTGTATGTGAGAGGGCGCTTGCCTGTACACACACGTGAGGAGGTCAGAGGCTGACTTCAGATGTGTCCCTCTGTGACTGTGTATTTCCCTGAAGACGGGACCTCTCATTGACTCTAAAGCTCACCCCTACACCTAGACTGGCTGGATGGAAAGTCTTGAGTGTCTTCCTGTCCTCCAGCCCTGGGCTTACCAGCGTGTGCCTTATGGATACCGGCCGTCCACACGCACGTCCTCACGTTTACACATTATGTGACTTACCCACTGAGCCATCTGCCCTAGCTAATGGGTTTTCAGGAATGAGAGAACATTACATGTTAAGCCTGACTATTCTTCTGGGTAAAATGGATGTTGTGATTGATTGCCGTGGGTGGGTTCTCAGAAGTGCTCGGCACTGCCTCAAGTTCCGTTAGACAGAACCCTATATTTTAAAACTGCAGAAAATTTAAATAGTGAGCAATTATGATATAGGTATGTGTCTTTCATAGTTTTCACACCTCTACGCATGTCGTACCTTTGTTGCTCCTCACTGCCCCTGCTTATGTTCCGTCAAAATCTTCCTGATAATTTCAAACGGTTTAAATTTTGCCGGAACTGTGGCATCTATTCACATCATAGAGCTGGTGGACACTTTTCTTCTAGCTCCTTTGGTCTCTCACAGAGTTTGCTACCAGCCTACCCATAAGCTCTGGGTCATCCTGTCCTGTGCTGTAGTGTCTCAACTGTCTTGTTAACTGTCATTTAAGAGACTCTGTTTCACACTCCCCTGCTTCCCTCATGATGCCTTGAGGAGAAAAGCAACTCACACACTATGAATGACTTTAGATAGCTGTGTGTTACAATCCTATGTACACATTTCTTTTCATTAACCATTTAGATAATGATGGGATTGCTGAACTGTTTCCTATTTGGCACTAGAGCAATCTCTTGCAGGTTATGACGACTTTTCCATGACCCCTTGTTTTCCTCGCCATGCCCTGAGGTATGATGGGGCTTCAGCATTTTGATCCCATTGCTATGTATTTAGGAATTCAGGCCTCAAGGAAGGTGCAGTACTTCCAAAGACACTGCCACTGGTAAGCCATGGAATCACCATGGAAAAGAGGGTACATAAAGGTAATGCCTTCCTACTGATGTTTTGCCCTTTATGAGAATGATGTGTTAACATGTAACACTCTTATTTATCAAATTTTCCAAAAGCAGATTTGAGAGGTGATGTGTGTACATGAGTGTGCATGTGTGTTTGTGTGTGTGTGTGTGTGTGTGTGTGTGTGTGTGTGAAAGAAGGGAGGCACTTAAACTTACTCTCTTTTATCATTCAGCAGAGATTATCTTTTTTAAAAAGTAGTGTGGCATTTCCAACTCTTATTCTGTGTGTCCTTTCTGACCTTGCTGAAGGCAAGAGAAACCTGTTTTCTAGGATCCCAAGTTCAAGATCAGAATGGTCTTGTGAGAGAACAGGTGATGCTAATCCACTCGAAGACCAACCACCTCATGTGGGAGTTTGATTGTTGCCAGCTGAAAAGATCCGTGAACAGACTCTGGGAGGAGATATATAAATGAGCCGAAAACTGGAGGCGGGCTCATTGGAGACTTCGGATAGTTTTGACTGTTCATCGCTCCTAGAGAGAACCACTCAAAGGAAGGCTTCGGGGCTCCGGCTCCTGCTGAGGTACCGGGTTCTGGTTACTCCAGGATCCAGCAGAAGAAATCCTGCTGACTATGCCAGAATCATTCCTCAGAACTGATATTCTTACGATTTTGTTGTTGTGTTCATTAATCCTCTTTTCCTATTGTTTTGCTTAGTCACGTTATAAGTGACGTACACTCAGTTAATAAGTTGTAATAAAATATATTGGTTAAGAAAGTTGAGCCTACAC
This sequence comes from Acomys minous, assembly GCF_964271855.1. Classification (NCBI taxonomy): domain Eukaryota; kingdom Metazoa; phylum Chordata; class Mammalia; order Rodentia; family Muridae; genus Acomys; species Acomys minous. The sequence goes on along the minus strand of NC_140492.1, from coordinate 115,634,525 downwards.
CTTGCCAGTTGTATTTTCACCTAACTTGTCCTTCACGTATGTATTCCTTGCAATGAGCTTGCATTTGGGTTTGAAACTCAGTTCTACAGGAGTCCGATTCTCGGAGCTGCAAAAGACTGAAGGCAAATTCTACCTCACCCCAAGGCCTTCATGAGAAACACCACAGAGTCTCTCAGGGAGAAGGCAGAGATATCCAGTCTATGGAGGGACCTGATCTTTGTTTTCAGTGGGACTCTGTGACACACTGCATCTTACAGAGACACCCAGGTCATGCAATTATGAAATTGATCGCAACGCTTTTTAGTTGTTCTCCATTTCCACATAGTTGTGACCCAGCTGATTTTCAGTCTTGGGAAACAGAAGAAGAAATGTGTTTCTCATGGACATTTTTCTACTTCAATCCCGACATCAATCTCCCTCTGTAGCTTCACTTTGAAGAGGAAAAAAATGACTGAAATGACTTTAATGTATATTAAGGCCATATGATTAAGTAAGCATTACACAATATTTTGTTGTCATTCTTATTCATTGGATATTGTCTAGTCAGAAATTGACAACTTGAAAGATTCTCTTCAGTTGTCTGTGTTTTACACTGCATTTATTAGAAACACATGTATGTACTCCAAATCATAATTTCTCGTCTGGTTGTCATAGTGAATAACATCAATTTAGACATCTATTGATTCAAGAATAAGCTTCCTGTTGGGCCTTTAAATTCTGTAATGAAATGAAATCAGTAACACCTGTAAACTATTGACCTTTACATCCTTGTAATTTTGGAAAGGCAAGACTTAAAGTAGTCAGCAATATGCATGAAACAGACATTTTTTATAAACAAATGTCAACAGTCTCACACAGAGAATTCATACACACTTTTAGAAAAGATCTATTTTTCTATTTGTCACTACTAAAAATGAAAGAAATATGAAGCTTGCAATGTTGGATATTTAACTCAAGGGAGATTGCAGTTACTGAGAGCACAACTATTCATCTGTGTGCTCCTCAGACTTAGGCATGATGAATAAGGGGATGGCTCCTGAAGATACTGTCTCCTGGTCCTTATAGAGAGTTATACGATGCTGAGCTGTTTACCATTAACCATAATGATGGCTATAGAGTTTTCCCCGCATCCCCCAGAACAGCAAAATTTGTGTATGATCTGAGTAAACATTTTTTGGAAGCATTGAAACAATAAATGGGCATTATCCTTCACTGTGGGAAGCTCTTGCTTCCCTTAAAGTCAGTGAAGCTCTTATGAGTATGTTTCCACTGGTTCTGATGGACCTCATTTATGTAATGCATTGTGGTTGTGTAATCCATGATGGTAAAGAATGCTTACGTGGTATAAATGAACTGCTTTAAGAAGTCCTCAACTTGGGCAGCCGGCAGGTGCTGACGTGTCCCAGAATCCAGGATTCTTTGTGTGGAATTTTTTTTAATAGCTCTGCTATTTTTCTTTGCCATTTCAGCAAGTACTAAAATGTTCTGACATTTCAGTATCTCTAATGGAGACTAAATTGTCATTAAATGGGCATGAATTTTGCTCTCTTTATTTTCATCTTGCCCCTCTCCCAGAGCCTGTGATGATGTGTGTTTGTCCCTTTCCACATAAACTAGGTTATCCTGTGCTACATGCTTTTAGCACATTGCTTAGTACGGTTCTTCACTGTCCTTAAAAAAAAATTGGTAGGGTCTTACTGTGTGTCTCCTGCTGTGCTGGAAATTCTTACATAAATCAGTCTGGCCTCAAACTCAAAGAAATGACAGGCATGTGGCAGGACACTCAGTCCCCTCTTTATTTTGAAAGCAAAGTATTTTTCACATTATCTTCTCTTTATAACAAAAGAAATGCATACAGTATAGACAAATAAGTGCTCTGCAAATTTGGCAAAGGCATTTTCAATCCCCAGTTTATCTGATAGTTGCTACATCCCTTTGATAGGAAAAAAAGACTCTGTGAAGACAAAGCATGTTTCTAACATTAAAAAAAAACGGACAAAGATTCATGTCAATAGTTGACATCATGTTTTCCAAATTACCAGGCAACTCAGTCAATTTACCCAGCTCATTAAGTTCTTTCTAGTCAAGTCCAATGATGAGAAATCCTTATCTGTACATGTAGTAGAAGGATTTACATTACTTACTACATATAAGCCAAGGAAAACTTATTCCATAGCATAAGCTCCCAAGAAACAGAACCAGAGGTTAGCTGGGCATCGCTCCTGGGAAGCGTTAGGAACGATGACTGAATAGCTGTCCAGCAGAAGCTAAAAGCTAATGCAGTGAAGCCTCAACTTTAGCTTAAAATGTGATGCAGTAATCCCTTCTTCTGGGCATCTTCTCAGACGTTCTGGGCATCAAAGCAAAAACCCAATCTTCAATACCATTTTATTGATCAGTCACTACATGCAGACCGCGCTTGGTGACAGTGGGTTTGGATCAATCTACTGTCTGTGACAAAATTCAGTTCTTAGGCAGGAAAAAGATATGAGAGCTACTAGCCAATATATATGGGACACATGAGCTTTTCACTCCTGAGGAGAAAATAAAGGCAGAACAGCGATGCCTCAACTTTGGCACACCATTTGTAATGTCAGTTGTGAATGCCAGTTGCTTTGGATACTGCCAAGCTAAAGCTGTTTAAACAAACCATTCCTTCTAAGAGATGGGGAGCCTTTAAACTGTGCCCTTCGGTGTTTGCCTTCGTCTCTATATATCTTTAGAAAAGGCATTCTGAGATCCTCCCTGAGATCTCAGGGGAAGCCATAGTCAGGATTATTATCATCGTTAATGAGAATAATTTGTAGTGAATCCCATGTGTTACTGAAATAATAAATACATCTCTACATGCTGAGCTCTGATTGCCTCAGCCTTGAATTGACACAAAATCACTTGGCATGTGGAGTTTTTAAATTAAGACAATATTGCAGCATTCTCATATTTCTGTTTGTTTATTCCTAACAAATTTTCAAAATATTTTGTTATGAAATGGATAGTGAATATTACTGTTGATTTGGAATATTATTTCAGGTGTAAGGAAGAACTAATACATTAGACGAAATGGTAGCACTATACTGTAAGAGTATAATGCACCATAATACATGTGTTTTTAGCCTGTCCAGAGCTGAGAAGCGCATATTTGATATACATTTTGATGGTTACTGATGCAATCATCACCATCACTGAAATAAATGAGGTATTCAGCACATATATAAGACTGACTGAATCATGTGACGGAATCAGGCGTGAACTTTACTAGTCGAATAAGCTGGCCAATGTGTGATTAATGCTACAAAATCAATTAGACATTGTAATTAGTTTTGGTGACAGATGGCATGGTTCTATAGTGCCATTTCAGTCAATTAAAAAGTAATTTACAGATGTACTCATGTTTCAGAGCAATTATTTACATAAAATGTTTATAATTGTTTCTTAAAATTAGCACTTTGCTGTACTGATCATAGAGGTATTAACCTTCCCCATAAGTGGCACTGGATAAACTTGGCTTAGTTTAAAGGCTCAGGATACTAGTATGTTTTAGCTATATAGTTTTCATTCGTGTGGTTTGTTTGTTTAATTAGATAATCTGTCTGATATCATTCTGCTCTGTCTTATTATTTAATTCATCAAAATGATTTTCCTTACTAATATGAGTACTTTTGTATGATGAATATGGAGACTGAGAGTCTAATGATGAAATCATGGCATCCCTTTGAGTTTTTGGTTATCAGTAGACACTGTCCTCATAGATGCTGCACTGAATTGCTTGGATTAGCTTCTGCATTAATCTCAATGCATCGTAGAGACAAGCAACTTCCTGGGCTATATATTGTAACCCTGTATATCCTAGCTAGAAAACATGTAGCGTTTAATATTGATAATAATTGTCTTGGTGTGTTACTAAGTGACACAGAAAAGAATGGATCTTAAAACATATGGGAACAGTTTTATTAGGCTTACTTGATAAAGAATATTTAAATGTGTTCCTATTATCGTACTCACAAAATGTATTAGGAGGTTGAAAAAGTAAGAGCATTGAAAGTGTTAAACAAAGATAGCAGATGACAGAACTTATCACGGTTCTGTTGCAGGGTTAAGTTGTCAATAAACTTCCTAGCCCACAAGCCTTGGAGCATTTATTAAGACCCAACTGGTGGTTTAATGTTGCTGGGCATAGATTGTTATTAGGGCTGTGAATCTTCCTGAAAATTTCTGTATTGTTTATTAAGAAGTTTGCAAAAGTAAATATACAAATTGCTTCTAGAAATCATGGGTACCTAGATGATGGGTGAACAATACACAACTAAGAGGGAATACCTTAAGAAAACCTAATGTGGATTTGAAAGATTCACCAAACATTTTTGCATTTCAAATCTTGGTGAGGGAGAAAGAAATTCAGGAAAGTAGCAATGTTTTAGCTGTGTGGTTATCACTGTGTTCTTTTCAGTAAGACAATTTAGCTTATATGTTCTTTTCATGTTGTTGTTTTACTCCATCAAAATTATGTCTTTCACAAACTGTGTTAAGAAATATTGGGAAAAATTTTTAGTTATGAAGAGAAAACCGTGGACAGGGGACAATCAAGTCTCTGGGAAAATGAAACAAGTTAAATACTAGACATAGTGTATCATAATTGTAGAAGAGGAAAAATATGAAGAAACTTGAGAGAAAACATTAGGCATAACTACAGGAAATATGTCTTCAAATGGCTTAGGAATAAAGTTTTATGTCTTATGTAAAAGTAACGATTAAACATATAAATACTCATAAGCAAGCAAACAAGGGTAAAATGTCCAGAATCCCTTATGGAAGATATCTTATAAGATGTATTTCAAGAATCAAAAAGTGAAATGACAAGGGAAATATGAGGTAATAGTTGAAAACAGTTGATTTAACTCTTAAAAATATTGATATAAATGAAGAACCCTAATAATAAATATATTTAAAGTAGTGGTTCTCAACTTTCTTAATTTGTGACCCTTTAATACAGTTCCTCATGTTCTGGTGACCCCTACTATAAAATTTTTGTTGTTACCTTATAATTAATTTTGATAGTGTTATGAATCATGAGGTAAATATCTGTGTTTTCCGGTAGTCTTAGGCAACCCCTGTGAAAGGCTACTTGACCTCATAACCCACAGGTTGAAAACTGCTGATTTAGGGGAACTGGAAACAAGGCAGTGCTTAAATGTGGAAAACATTGTTTTAATTTTTTACTTTAAATTTACTTTAACAGGGAGTTTGCTGGGGCAGAAGGTGAATACGGAGAGACTGTAAGATGAGTGGGATCAGGGTACATGATGTGAAATCCACAAACATCAACAAAAAAGTTTTTAAAAAATGTGGAAATAGTATATGCAGTGACCAAACTGTGTACTTTATCATTGTGTTATTTGTTAGGTATCCTTGAATTCATACTTTTTAATTTGTAATACAGTTGAAGTTGTACTACAAAACATATTAACTAACTTTAGATTTTAAAGGAATAGATAAGTTTAATAGAATGTTAAAACCATGAAAGAAATGAAAGTATCCAAATTCGTTGTTTAATTTCCAAATCAGGCAATGAAAATCTTCCATTAATCCAATGGGCTGCAGAGAAGACAGAAGGAGAACATCAAACAAACAAACAAACAGATATAGTAAATAAAAGAGCAGAACAAGACACACAGGTCTAGAAGGGAATGCAAGTATATTAGCACCTGGAAATAATGTAAGGAGCTATCTATTCCTTCCAACAGGCAAACTATGATTTAACTTCAACCGAAGTAAACATACAAGTGGGCAGGCAATGACGGCCACAAAGATGAAGAATCTTGGGAATAGTCAAAGGCATTATGGGTGCACATTACCTCAGCCAAACAATGAATCATGTCAAAAGCATACAGTATTAGAAAAATGGCATATTCAGAAAGTAAGTACCACCTTGGGAAGCAAGACGTTTATCGGGGAAGGGAGACTAGAACACAGTTACGCCTGCAGAGCCTGTGATAGTCTCTTTCACCTTTGAGGTACATATCGGTGCTCACCACTGAACACATGTGGTGAAACGCAGAAATCCTGCTAGCATCTAGTTGTCCTGACCAGTGGGGGTTCGATTAAAGCTCGGGAGGAGAATCGCTTGAATGAAGGACAAAACACAAGACACAAAGAAGGAGAACAAGTCTGAATGTTGATCAAGCTCTCAAACTTTTATTTTTCAGGCAGCAGTTTTTATAAGGCAGGAGACAGGGAAGCATATTGCTCTGGCAACCCAGCTGCAGACTATCTCAAGACATGGAGAATTTCAGGCAGGGTCATAACGTCCTGCCACACAGGGTCTCTTGCTCTGTTTTTATCTATCTTTAGTCTAACTGCTGAACACAACAAGGTCAGCTGATTTCTGGTAAAAGACAAGCTCTGGGAGAAACAAAAACGTAAAGGTACAGGCTTGGTCAAGATGGCTGAACAGTGGCCGTATGGCCTACTGTCTCCAACATCTAGTGGTCTCCATGACTACTACTCACCGTTTGGTAGTTGTGGGTGATGGAGTGAGACCCTGGTTGGATGAACACAGTAGAAAACAAAGTTTTGTTGTGTGAAACGTTTTTAAAGCTAACTAAAAATATTTGAATTTAAGAGAAAACTTAGTAAAATGACTGGACACACATCAATAGTTTTGGTTTTATGTTAGAACAGTATGTAAGTGCTTGCTCTGTTGGACTCCATCTGACAATGTCAAGGGTGATATGAGTCACATCAACAAGATGAAGTTTCAAAGGTGTCTGAGTCTGGCTGGTGAGTCAACTCCATCCGGAATTTAAAAGAGCCAGGTGATGGGAGGTTCAGCAGGAGTTAGTGTGGAGAATTCGGTTCTCAGTCATTATTCCCTTCCTGGGAGCAGGGAGGGCATTGATTGACCCTCTTCACGGGTTCCTTTCAGAGCTATTTGACAAGCTTCGTGCATGCTTTCTGTAGCCGTTGGACATTCTGGACTAGGTTGTGATGTGAGCTTGTTAATTTTAGGATAAAGAAGATCGTTGATGACAGTGATAGGTGACTAAGGAATGGGCTTCCTTCACATACAGTGTAAACAGACATCATGCCCCGCCCCCTTCTGAGGCTGGCCCCACCCCCTTCTGAGGCTGGCCCCGCCCCCTTCTGAGGCTGGCTCCAGAGCTATCACCTCAGGTTTTTTTGAGATGACATGCGGAGATGTTAGAAGTTAGCCAGGAATTCCAGGCCATTAGGGAAGTGACTCTTCTATACCAATTTACTCACATCTGGACTAATGCTTGGGGGATAGTTTACATGTAAAGATAGAATATGTTGATAGAAGGTAAAACAATTAATAATATCATCTGAATTTTCCTGCTAATTTTGATTACAATGCTAGGACCAAGTCCTTGTCTTAGAGTTGGGGCCTGTTCAACTTTTGCAGCCCTCATACATTTTTCAGTCTTACCCTGGTTCTAGCTTTTCTTAATTAATATTTATTAGCTAGTGACAAGCAGAAACACCAAGGTGTGTGCATATTGTACAGTTTTTCAGATGCTTTGGTGGTGATTTCAGTACATGCAAAACAGAAAGCCTGATGCTGACCTCATGTAATTGCTGTTAGTAGAAAATGACTTCATACATGTTAATTCTACATCCACAAGCACACACTAAATGCTATCATTTCACTTTATTAGCTCTCTCTTCCCATTTAGTGATATTTGTTCCTTTGGGCAACTGCAGAGTCAAAGATGACAACATTTCCAGCCATTTTCTTTAAAGATATTTAGCATTTCTTTATCAAAATAGTGTTATTATTCCCTTACAATTGCTACAAATACACAAGAGACCATCTTTAGTCTCTAAGACTGGTTTGTGGCTAAAAAAGGAAACTGAGTAAAAGTTTTAAAAACCACCTCAGAAACTGGAACACTTTCAAGCGATATATGGCACGGACCATATTGACAGTAAAGCTTTACATGCATTGAATTGACACTCAGTAAAACTACTGTTTTATTTCTACAAGGGATGATGCCCAATTCAACCTATCTTGGTGAACATAGGCTAGTGTGGGACCTTCTTTTAAAAATAGAAGTGCCCTGACTAATCTGTTATGCTGGCAACAGATCTAAGAACTGTAGAGTGTAAATTGTGAAGATTTTAGAAAATAAAGACAAGAAACGACAGACTTGCCTCTTTTATCGTCACTAAGATTAAATGTGTCACTCAGCTAGAACTGCAAAGAAATTTAATTTAGATTTTAACTTTTTGATATATAATTCACAAAGAGAATTTGTCTGACTTCAAAAATAACTCTTCAGAAACCAAACAACAGAATAATTTTTTTTTAGAATGGAAAAACATTTGAGAATATTTTGAAAATGGTCTCTGTTCTGGAAAAAAACATAAAAAGAAATTTAATTCTTTGCTTTTCTTAATAAACTCTTACAGTAGCCTCTGCCATGGGCAACTTTGCATATCATGTACTTATAGGTATTGTAAAAAGAACCTTTATTGGCTGGTTTCAATTGTTGTCTACAGATTTTTTTTTTTTTTTTTTGCCCCTGTCTGCTAACCTAGACCTAATCCTGGAAGCTTCTAGCCTTCGTACAATCTAAACTAGACCTAGAATGTTTTCAGCCTCTGAGACTTACTGCTTAATAAGTGTGCCCTTGTTCTTATTGAGCTCTGGGCTGGCTGGTTCAACTGACTTATTCAACCTTGCTCTGCTTGTCCTTAAACTAACTCAGCCGTCTTTTCTAATCTTCTGGCCCATCCTTGTTTTCTGGCTCATTCTGTCTTCACCTGTGTCTAGATCTTTCTCTCCTTCAAACCTCCCTCTGTAAAACTCTCCCAGTAAAGCTACCTCCTCTCATCTCTGCATTGCCCCGTAAGTAGCTTTCCTCTCTCTCCTCCTAAAAGTTGGGTGCATCTTATTATGACAAATATTCTATAATTTGTCACTTTCTTTTTCTACTACTCAATTAGACATAATTTACAAACATGGGTGCTTCTTTCTACAAACTATCTTTACTTTTATTGTTTGGGATCAAAGGTGTTTACCACTATGCCTGGACCTTTACCTGAAACTTGTTCTATCCCAGGCTGGCCTTGAACTGAGGTCTGCTTGCCTATGTCTCCTGGATTAAAGGTGGGTTTATATTCTAGCTGGATCACGCTGACCAAGACGGTCTTTGAATGTGATCTTTTGCCAGAGCAGCCATCTTCTGATTTAAAATTCCCCTACAAGGTATTTAATACTTTTAAAAAGATTATATACTATTTAGCCAACATTACCAAGGTTTCATTTTATACTAATTTTGTTTTAAATTGATGAGGAGTTGCCTGATTTACAAGCATAGTCCTAAGTATTGTGAGAGCAATGGTACTTTGCAGTATAGTGTACACGTAAAGCTTCTGCGTTGTGGCAAGAGAAAAGGCTTTAACATGACCTGAGAAAGTTCATGGTGAGCAGACAGGAGAGCAAATGACTGATGAGACGAAGTGTCTCAGGTTAGTAATTGATTTATAAGAATAGTTGAGGAAGAATAATTCCATGTCGACGGCATAAGATCTTCAACGAGATCACAGAACTAAATTAAGGAAAGATATAATTCCATATATAAAAGAACCACACAGAGCACAAAATAGGCAAAACTGGAAAGAAAAGGATAGAAAGGAATAAAAAAAAGAAAACTCTGCACTGCATATCATAGTGAAAGACTGAATATACAAGACAAAGAAAGAACACTGAAATACTTGGAAGTTATAAAACACAAGTCAGATATCAAGGGAAAACCATCTAAATAACAGCTGGTTTCACATTGGAAGCTTTGAAATCAAGAAGATCCTGTAAGACTCGTGTTGGGAGAGTGTTTTTGTGGAAGCCCCAATGAAAGACTGAGTCCGAGATCAATGCAAATGCAAGAGGCTTTTATTGATCCATCACCACGGGGGGAGGGGGTCTACCTGCCTTTGAGAAGGGGACCCTTTACAGAAGCAGACTTTAGCAACAGCGATTAGTACAAACTTAATTGGCTAACAGGGTGACCTTAAAACTGATTGGCTGGGTGACCCTAAGCAAGGGGACCAGGATCAGACCGCAGGAGGTAATTTTTGTTCTGGTCACTGTGACCTGTAGCTCTGATTGGTTGGCCTGGGGGCAAACTCCTAGAAACAGTTGCTTAGCTGTATATTTGTGGCTCTCCCTGGATACTCAGGGTTTGGGGGGGGGGCAGGGGCGGGGCCGGGTCAGATGCTCAGTCTCTGAGCACAAAATAGTGTTGATTTTTTTCTCTACAATCCTGGACCAATGAATCCTAAGTCTTTAAAAAACAGAATACCAGTTTAGAGGGCTCCTCTCACTGAGAAGGCAAAAATCATCAAAACCCAACAATGTAGCAACTCTAATCAGTCATACCTCTCAGCAATAACTTTAGATTTTAATGGCCCCAATTCTCCAAAGCAAAGGTACAGTTTTCCTGAATGGGTCAAAAAACAAAACCTATCTTTCTGTTGTTTGCAAGAAACACATCATAAAGATAGGCCCTTCCCTAGAGGGAAAAGCTGGTCAGGAATACTCCAAGAAACAGATTTTGCTATTCTAATATCTGACAAACTGAAAATCAAATTAAAAGTAATCAGACAAGATAAAAAGGGGCACTACATTCTAATCAAGGGAACAATTAACCTATATAACTATATAATTCTAAATATATATGCACCACACTTTGATGCTCCTAATTTCACAAAATATGTTTCCCTTGGAATAGAAGATACAGATTAACATCAAGCCACTAACAGTAAGTGACTTCTGTACCTCTGCTTTCTCCAAGTCATGTCATCAGAATATAAACAGAGAACATCAGAATTAGTTGATATAACACATTCAAGGGAACTAATAAATATTACAGATTATTCTGCCCAAACACCAAAGATAAAGATTATACCTTCTACCCAGCAGTACAGAGACACTTCCGTAAAATAAACCACCACATCTTGGACACAAAACAAATCTTAACAAATTCAGAAATGCTGAAATAACTCAGGGTGTCCTATCTGACCATGATACAATAAAAACAAACCTGGCAGCTAACACATTTCTAGGGTGGTTATTTGAATAGGCATAGCCTCTACAGAAACAAGTATTTGAGTGCTTGCCCATAGGGAGTGGCACTATTGAGAGGTGTGGCCTTGTTAGGGAAAGTGTGTCACTGTAGAAGCAAGGCTTTGAGGTGTTAAATGCTCAAGCTACATCCAGTGTAAACCACATCCAGTCTCTTCCTGGCTGCCTTCAGATCACGATGTAGAACTCGCGGCTGCTCCAGCACCATGTCTTCCTGGGTGCTGCCATGCTTTCCACCATGATGATAGTGGACTAATCCTCTGAAACTGTGAGCCAGCCTCTATTAAATATTGTCCCTTATAAAAGTTGCCTTGATCGTGGTGTCTCTTCACCGTAGCAGAAACACTAATTAAGAAGTTGGACACACAGAGGAATTGGAAGCAGGTTATCTGGATGAGAAGTGATAAGCTGTGGTCATACGGTAGGGGAGGAGGTCCCCTTCTGCCACAGGTCTAGGGGAGGGGAATAGGATGAAAGGGGGATGGATGGGGGAGCCAGAAAATACAACTAATAAGTTGGTACCAAGAACTGGTGAATTTGCTTTAATAGGGCAAACCATGTTTTTATTTGGAGAAATGTGGATGTGGGGTATGCTTTAAGTAGGCCTTAGTGGGCCAGACTAGTCAAAACATGAAAGACAGTGGTTCTGAGAGTGGTTTGAACTGTGTGGGCCTGGCTCAAGAACTCTCAGAGAAGAATTTTAGTACCTCACTTAGAGATCATTTTTGTGACATTCGGGTGAAGAACATGGCTGCTTTTCCCCTTGTCTGAAGAGTCTGCCTGAAGCTAACGTGAAGAGATTTAGATTAGTTGAATGCAAAGGAAATTTCAAACCAACCTAGCATAGACTCTCTCCTGTGGTCCACTCTTATGAAGAGCATTTTGACCCAACACAGCAAGCTGGGAAAGGAAAAATATAAAACGTATGATTCAGAGGTTAAAGGGAACTGTGGCACAACCAGCATGGGTGAGCAGTAGGCTGTTTTCTTAGCTCCATCTCCTGCCTTGCTGAGGAGGCCCGCAGGGCACCAGGAACATACAGGTTAAATACAACCCCTGGTCCACCAATTTTCTGCCTGCCAGGCTCACCTGAGGCACAGCCAGCAGAGGTGAGCCTTGTCTACTCTACATGTAACAATAGAACTCTATCGTAAGAGGGAGGAAGCAGTCTTGATTATCCTGTGGGTGGGGGAAGAACTCCAGGGTCGTTAAAGCTCATTGGTTGAAAGTCAAGAGCCAAGACATCTCATTAGCATAGAGCGGGTGTTTCCAGGAGGTTCCCCAGATCAGGTAGAGAGTGAACCCAGCTGAGAAAGGGATCCATCATCTTATACCAAGCCCATAGGCTAAGCAGAAATGCCCGAGTTTGACCTTAACAGAAGGGTCCCGCAGACGATAATGAACTCAATCTCTAAACCTGTAAGCCAGGCCCAATTAAATGTTCTATTTATAGGAGTTGTCTTGGTTATGGTGTCTCTTCACAGCAATGGAAATCCTAACTAAGACATCTAGTAAGTACGCAAATTCATGGTGATTAACATCTTATTACTAAATAATGATAATGTGTCAAAAAAGAAATCAAGAAGTAAACAAAACTTTCCTGGGACCAAATAAGTGTGAGAAAATAACAAAAGAAAATTCTGGAACAACTGAAAGAAATCCTATGTGGCACATTTTGAGCTATAAATGGCTACATTAAAACAATCAGAAAGAGGCCAAGTAAGTGAATTAATGATGCAACTAAAAAATTTGAAAAAAAAAAACCCAACCAAATTAAAAAACATTAACCAGAAAATCATAGTAAAAAAAATCAGAGCCCAAACTGATGAAGTATAAAGGAAAAAATGGAAAGAGTCAATGACCTAAAAGCTGGTCCTTTTCAGAGAAGATAAACAACAGTGAAAAACTGTTGGCCCAATTAATCAAAGGAAAGAAAGACTCAAAGAGAATCAGAAATTATGAGGGAAACATTTCAATAGACACTTAAGAAATGCATAATATTATATGAAAATACTTTAAAAACCTCTGCTACATTAAGTTGGATAACCTAAAAAAAGAAAAAGAAAGAAAGAAAGAAGAAAAAAAATTAAGATTCAGCCAAACTACCACAATTAGACCAATAAGAGGTCAATAACATAAATAGAACCACAGCAAATGAAAATATCAAAAGAACAATAATTGAAAAAAAACGACAGGAAAGTATATAAAATGATATTAAATGCACAGAATGTCTTGTATTTGAAAGCTAGAAGTAGTAATATATTTCCTTCAAGCTATTTGAAATTTTATTCAGTCTTTGCTATGGCACACCCATTCGCTGCAATCAGAACTCTTTGAAGTAGTGTTGTATATTTATCTTTTTCTACTAATTCATAATGGTGTTACTATGATAACTAAGAAAATATATTATATTATATAATATATTAAGAGTAAATGTCCAAGCTCAATGGCCCATGCCTGTCATCTCAGAATTCTGGGAGGCAAAGGCAGGAGGATCTCTGTGAGTTCGAGGCCAGCCTGGTCTACAAAGCGAGTCCAGGACAGCCAAGGCTACACAGAAAAAACCTGTCTCAAAAACAAAAACAAAAACAAAAACAAAAACAAAAAAAACAAAACCTACAAACAAACAAAACAAAACAAAAACCACACACAAAAACCCCCAAAACTTAAAAACAGTATTTTACTAGTTCCTCTGCCAAGATGTTTTACATAGGTTCTTAGAACTACTTTAATTAAACATACAACACAGAAAAAGGTTGATATAAGTCAGTAAACTTGGAATAGTTGATTTTAAAGACACTTAGACTTTGGTGGTTTGAATTAAAGTGTCCCCCGACCCAGGACATGCATTTGAACAGTTGTTCTCTAGTCGCTGGCACTATGTTGGGAGGTCCTGTGGCCGTGAGGAGGTATATTACCAGGGGCAGCTTTGAGAGTTCATTGTTGGGTCCATTTCTAGTTCATTCTCTCTGCTCCCTGCTCTGTCCCTACTGTCACACTTTTCTTTTATGGACTGTCCCTCTGGACCTCTAAGCCTAAATAAACTCTTTCTATAAATTACCTTGGCCGTGGTATTTGAATCACAGCAATAGGAAAACATCTACAGAAACTTAAAGTGGGGGAAATTTCTCATCCCTTAATGAAGATTAAATGAACTTTATATTCTGTACAGTTCACACAAGACTACAAAGAGGAATTCGTGTTTGAACATTTATTCCAGATACTGTTGCTGTGTAATGCAGGAAATAGCTCAAATTTAGTGGCTTTTCAATCCCATTTTTTTTTTTTTTTTATGCTTCAAAAACTCTGCGGATGAAAAAATTGGGCAGGGAACAGTAAGGATTGGTGGACTGTTTTACAGGGCCAGACATCTGAGATAAAAAGAGCTGAAAACTGGAGTGACTACAGAGTCGAAGGTGACATTTTCTAGAAATTGCTGACATGCTTGAGTTTTGATGAGGAAGAACGGCTTCAATGGGCTTAAAGTTCTAGAGTGGCGAAAGGCTCCAAACAGAAGTGTTCAACAAGGTAGACAGAAGCTGGAGAGATGGGCACGTTTCCAAAAGACCTGGGTTCACGTCCTAGTTCCCTCCTGGCAGCTCACTCGCATCTGTAACTCCTGTCCTACATATCCACTGCCCTCTTCTGGCCTCTCTGAGAAGCGTGCACGCAAGTGGTATACAAACATACATGCAGGCAAAACAACCTGTATGTAGATAGGTATGTTTTAAAATGAAAGACAGAAGCCTATTCACCCTCTCCTCCTTGTCAGAGCAGTCCCTGAGCTCCTGAATGGCAGCAGAGCAGGCGTGCATAGCCTTTCCCTTCACGGAAAGTATGAAGAAGCTGAAGGTGAGCACAGTTTAAAATAGCCACACAATTGCTCAGTGAAGGGAAACCAGCACGCGCACATCTTGTCACGTCTTATCTTGTCCACTGATACAGTAAGAGGCAGTGATGAGTGAGATAATTCAGGTCATCCTCACTTGTCTGTCCAGCTTAACAGTCTAAGACGCAGCAAATCCAGAAACCTGAGTGACTCCGAGCCATCAGGAACGTTCCCCTAAATGGCCTGCCGAAATGTGCATGACGCTGCTTCTGTGAGAGGTCTCCAGTTAGGGTACTGAGCCAGGTTAAGGAAGAAAACCCTTTTATAACTAAATGTTTAAAGTCTAAAACAAAAATGCCAACATTATTCGTCTTCAAAGCCTTTCTAATTTAATTCTTGGAGAACCACCTATCAAGTCATTCTTCCTTATGGGATCACACGTTATTTCTCACAGTCAGGTTGTGAAAACTAATATACTAATAGTGAGGAAAAGTTACAATTTAACTGCTGAGTATTTTTTTTTGTAGTAGAAGGAAAGTTAAATTGTTTTGAGCAGTTTCATGTGACCTTTATAAGATGAATATTAACATGATCTGGCACAGCGCAAGGACTGTAATTTCTGGCTTCCTCTGGCTATGTGCACTCCCATATATGGAGCCATCTGCCCAAGGGAGGGCATGCATTATTTTCTAAACTGCATTTGCAACTTTGAACTTCCACCTCAGATTCCTGTGAAAAATCATGCCTGAATTTCATGTTTCTAATTTCCTGTTCTTTTTCCTCTTGGAACTTCTGAACCACTATCTTCACGTGTTCAACATTTCAGGTATTGGGCTATGTTGACTATATAAAGTTTTTTAAAAATATTACATAATGTTCATCTTAAAAAAACTAAGTCAAATAAAACATTCTAATTCAAATGATCACTAAGTAGTCAGCAAACTTTTCACACCTTTATTCTTTTATAAATGTTTTATTGTTTTACATGTGAATGTGTGACTATCACTAGGATTCTCCAGTGTTATATTTTAAGTGATGAATAATTCATCATTATTCATATGTAGCAACATGTCGGCTCCAATGTTGAATTATGTCAGCCACTTCATCCATTGCATATAATTGGATACAAAATCAAACTTGGGGTTAAGTCTCCCTCACACTACTGACTATTTCCTTCTTGCTTGACATCAGATTATAACCTCCCTATGTCTTCATCTTGAAGAAATTATTTCTAGTGGTGGTAACAGGAGCGGACGAAGGCTTCCGGTGTAGGAATCCCCTCTCTGTGTACTGATATTGTTGTGCAGGTCCTTATTATTTAATCTAAATATACCCCAAAAGGCACAAAGGAAAAAACGAAGTGAAAGCATCAGGAAGCTCAATATTGTAGTTACAGACTGAAAATTTTAAAATATTGCATCACCCACAAAGATTACTTAGCTATATCATTATGATACTATCTGCTTTTATAACCTTAAAATTCAATGTATTTATTAACTCTGATTAAAAAAAAGTCTTGATGCTGGAAACTGTGAAACAGGTAAAACATTTAAACAGTGAAAAGAGGGTGTTCAAATGTGTGCTCACTGGCTACACTTCAAATGTGTGCTCATGGCTACGCTTCACATGTGTGCTCATGGCTACACTTCACATGTGTGCTCATGGCTATGCTTCAGGGCAGCATAGGGTGGCACAAAGAGATCAATGACTGGAACAGTTTTGTGTGGGTGTGCACAAATTCATGTACTTTCTTTACACACACACACACACACACACACACACACACACACACGCCATATACTCATAAAAAAACCCCTCTGTTTAGTAATAGATGTTTCTGTGCCTCTGATATCCTTGTGGAATATCATCATAGGACAGACAGAGCGTAGGAGCCAGAGGTGGTAGATGACTACAGTGGGACTGTTTCCTGGTCAGAGCAGGGTTGCTGCACAGAGGCTAAGACAGCATGCGCAAGACCTGCGCCGTCTCAGGCCTGACAAAATTCTAGCATAGAGAGGGAAGGTGAGCAAAACGGCCAGCCTCTGCCTGAGGAGCTTTAGGCAGGTGATCGTTGCTAGAAGAGGGACAGGATGTGGCCTTTGGTGGATTGAGCAGCCTTCAGTGAAGGGCACAAACCAAAGTGTATACAGCCAGCGCAAATTGTAGTTGATGGCTTACAAAAACAAAGACAACACCACAAATTGGGTGGGTAGGGAATAGAGGCTAGATTTGGGAAGAATGAATATAATCAAAATGCATTATGCCCAATTCTCAAAGAACTGAAGAAATTATGAAGAAAATAAACAAGTCAAATACAGTGTTTATATTCAATAAAAGTACATGAAGTTTTAAAACTGTTTTAGCTGGCTATTTATTTATTCATACTGAAAATGATTAAGAAAGCAAAGAAACAAAACACATGATAATAAAATTTGAAAATAGATCCAGTGCAATCATTATATTCACCAATGAAAGAAAAAGAACATAGATTAAAAATAAAGAAGCAACCCACAAGTAATAACTATATTTTCAAGAATGGTATAATGGCACACCAATCCACTAGGTGCCTGAGACACCCTGCAATGTTTCTTCTATTGTTACCTCTAAGGAATGTCCACAAAAACAAATCTCTGTAACCGCCTCAAGCACCAATTATTTATTCAGCTGGAGCTGCTTAAAAGTGAAATACATAAATGAGCCCCTCATGCTACAGCATCTCATTTAAACACATTAAAATCTGAACACATTTCTGCATCACCTGTTCATAAAATTAAAACCAGTGCACTCAACATGTTCTCAGTTCCTCACCCAAGGGAAAGTGGAGAACCGCAATTTCCCTCACTTTCTAACAAAGCAAGGAAGAAGTTACTCCCAAAGAGCTGACTGAAAGTTGCAGCTCATTTTGTAGAGTAATATTTTTTAATGCAGCAGAATTACCCTTTGACTTTCTAGGTAGGCTGAGCAGGAAGAGCCTACCTATGATATGAAAAAGATAAGGAACACAGAGCTCACCAGTAGGAAAACACTGGAGTCTTCTTTTTGTAATGATGGTGAAGGTTGTGTCCATATGACATAGACACTTATACACTGGACACCTTCCAAGTGTGTTTGTACTTGAGAGAGCTGTTGGAATTTTTGCCACTCAGAAATATAAATATTTGTTAGGACACAGAAAAGCCACAAAAGGCAAGAGTCTGTAGTATCAACCTCTAAGTAAACTCCTTTGCTGTCTGTGGTGTCTATACTTGGTTGTTAACTTGGCTACATATGGAACGAGAGCCTGAAAACAGAGGGCACACCTTTGAGGAATGTCGCTTTATTTGAAGTATGAAGATGCACTTCTCATCAGGATCTTTGAGTTAGGAAGACATGGCTTTAACAAAAAATCTTTTGAGCTGGGGTAAGACACATTTGTAATCCAGATCGTTAGCCCACATCTTCCAGCATTCTGCTAGAACATAGGATGTACTAGAATGCTAGAACATTCTGCTAAACAAGAACACAGAAGAAGGAAGCTTTGCTCTTTGCTTGCTTGTCTTAGTCCTCCCAGCAAGTTCATTCCTTCAGTGGCATTAGAGCCCATGTCTTCACTACAGCATCATGTACTGAAGACCAGCTGAGATACCCAACCTTACGGACTAGGGACTCCTCGGTTCTTGGACCTTCTGTTGATAGCTGGCCATTGTTGAAATTTCTGGACCACATCCTGTAAGCCATTCTAATGAACCATCTATTTATCTATCTGTCTATCTATCTTTCTATCTATCTATCTATCTATCTATCTATCTATCTATCTATCTATCTAAATTTGTTCTATAAGATCTGTTACTCTACAGAACCCTGACTAATGCACTGTCCAAGTTTTAAACACCAGTCTTGATGTCAAAACTACTAGATGAATGTTCTCTATGGTGGGATGGAGAGATTTGATTGAGTCACCCATGACCCTTCCTACTATTCCGAGGCCTCTGTCTCACATCATAAGCACTAGAGTGGGGGAGGGTGCTGAGAATTGCCAAGATTGACAGTGGGTCAAAGGAACGAAGATACTTGAGTATCCTAGGGCAGGAGAGGTTGCTTACTAAGGCATGTAGTCTGTATAGCTCTCCATTTTGACTGGTAGCTTAGCTCACATAATCATTTCTGTACTGTCACTTCTTATAATGCACTTGATGTCAATCCAGTGCACTCCCAGCTATTCATAGCATAAAGATGGAGAGCATAGGATTGCCACCTCCCACAAAAGTTACTAGGGCACTCATTTTTTTTATGCACTCAAAACTAATTCATGCCAAGTCGATCCACCTTTTATTCTTCATAGCATGATATGTTGGGAATACACTTGCGGAAACTTTCTAAATTTGATTTTTATTGGCATGGGAAAACTTCTGTTCTGAGAATGGATTATAGAGATCAAGGGGTTTTTGTCTGGAGCAGAGTGTGTTTTTGTGGTAAGTTTGGTGAATGATCAAGGCTGGAAAATATATTGTTATAAGTGGAATGTGCATAACCCAAAAGCAAATGGTGGTCACAGGTTGGTAACTTAACTCCAATGCTTGCCCACCTCACTTAATTAGAAATTCATGTTAAATTAGAATTGTGTTGACTACAGTTTATAACCTGAAGTGGGTCATATAATTATTAGATTTAACTGAAATGCCTTTAGCAATAGCGAATAAAGATTTGAACCACTAGTGTTTGGTGATAATGATGAGACATGAAATCACTATTTATTTATATCCTTTCAGTGTAATGTTGATCCATACAAAACTATAGATAGAATGACTTCATGTTCATCCTCAATTGTCCTCAAAGAGATTTACAACAACCATCTCAGACATATTACATGAACTGATTATTAAACATTTTGATTACAGGACTTCTCCTCCTCCTCCTCCTCCTCCTTTCCCTTCTCCTCCTTTCCCTTCTCCTCCTCCTTTCCCTTCTCCTCCTCCTCTCATGGGAGTGTTTCTTTTCTTTCTTTGAATAAATCTAGCACTGACTTGAACTCCTCCACTGGCTCATTTATAAATCAACTCTCAAACACAGGATAGCACTAAATTCTCCCATCGTATATTTGAAGCAGAAGGAGAAAATAGCTGTTCATCTTACTTAATATGACAAACACAAAGCCCTAGTGTTATGATCTTATAATGAGACAGGAGATATGGCCCAGTTGTTAAGAGTATTTTCTGCTCTTTTAGAGGACCAAAGTTCAGTTCTGAGCACCCACAGAACAGCTCACAGTGATCTGTAAGTCCTGCTCTGGAAGATCTAACCTCTTTTGACCTCTGCGGGCACTAGGCACACACATGGTGCGCAGGCTGATTGCAAGCAAAACACTCACACGTAAAATATAAATAATCTTTTAAAAACTTTTATCTGTATGGACCTGAATGTACAGGTGTGCACCTATGTGCAGGTGCCCCTAGATGCAAGAAGAGAGCGTTGAATCCTCTGGATCTAGATACAGGTAAGTGCGAGTCATGTAATTGTGGTGCTTGGAACAAAGCTCTTACCTTCTGCAAGAGCAGCAGATACTCACAGCCACTGAGCCATCTTTCCAGCCCTCAAACAAACAAATCTTTAAATAGTGTGTATGTGGCAGTCCTCTCTGTAGCACTGGCACTTTGCTTCAGCAGGTTTTCTGCGTAATAGCGCAAAGTAGTAGCTCATGCGCATTTAGCAAATTGAATAGACGGGTGTTAACAAGTGTAGCTTTATGTAGTTATGATGATCATCAAGATTTGATACCTAACTAATTATTGGTATTGCACAAAATATAACAAGATAAATGGTTGTCCTCTGGAAGGAGTAGTTAGAGAATTACACTGTTAATTTGCCCAATTTTCCAATTGTCAATTGTTAAATTACCTAATATATTCTCTCAGTGGTGTTTGTTTTCTTCAAAGAAGCAAACAAGCAATAGAACTCTTTTATCTCAGACATCATGGGATAAAACATCTCTCCCAGCAATGCCTCTGCACCACTTATGCCTGGCATTACATCACCACTAAGCATTTAAAAAGCAAACTGCTTTATTTGTGGACATTTATTGTTCTAGGACAACTTAATTGCAGGATAAAGTCCTTGCTCTCTCACTTTGATGTCAGTGGTAACCTTGAACTTGATTACTTGTGTTAACAAAAATTAAAGTACCGAGTTGGTCGTTTAACAGAAGCTCAGCTTGAAATCTAATAAAAATGTAGTTATCTTTTATTTATGGTTAAGTATTTTCTGGGGACGACAATCTCTATAGGGAGGATATTTCAAGAGCAAAGACTTCTCCTGGAAAAAGATGCAAACACACAAATATGATGACACATATTCCAATTAGAGAGCAGTTAATTCTCAATATCCGAAAATTCAAAATCATATAGAGTAATAAAGCCAATTACGCACCATTCAAATTGCTGCCTAATGACCTCTATTGTATTTTTAAACTTTTGCTGAGTTTGTTCTTTGACAATTGCATACACGTATAATGTATCTATTATACCTTCTGCAATCCCTCCTACTGCTGCTACTACCTTCTCTTCCCTTCATTTCTTTCTTTCTTTCTTCCTTTCTTCCCTCCCTCCCTCCCTTCTTCCCTCCTTCCCTTCTTCTCTCCCTCCCTTCTTTCCTTCTTTCTTTCCTTCCTTTTATTGTTGTTGTTGAGACTGACTGAGTTTAAGAAGATCATCTCTGTGACCATTCGTTCCCATCAATCCACTGGAGAATGGTGGGGTCCTCGGCTGTTACACAGCTGAAGACAATGACTGCCTTTCCTGAAGAATTTATCAGTAGCTAAGAGTTCAGAACACCAGTGGAAGGTCAGGTTAAGCTCGTCCCCAATTCACGATTGACTGTTAACAGGCTCATTTTTTTTTTTTTTTTACAGAGTGTCATTTGCAGCCACAGATGCTGTGAGGTCATTACTGAACTGGTCATTTCCAGAAAACATTTCACAATCCTGTTGTCCTGTCTTCCAGGTATTGGATCTTACATTTTCTCCCCCAGATGATCTTTCATGATAGTCCCCGTGCCTTAGGTGTGTCTCTGAATTCACTGCCAGCCATTGCAAAAGGAGCCTTTCCTTATTAAAGCTGGGAGTGGCATTCTATGTGGATATAAACAATTATTAGAAGACAGATTCCAGATGTATTAGATAAACAACAGTATTAATATCACCCTCAGTGCGTAATACCTCACCGTCCATGGGGCTTTGACTAGATGTGAACTTCCTTTTGTAGATTGGACTTCAAGCACAACTAGAAAGGCGGTGACTACTCCTATAAGATTTGTGCCACCAGTGTGCAGGAGGGCATATCTTGACTGGAAGGATTGATACTTTGGTTCACAGTTAGGTAAATCACATAAACAGCCTGCATGGCACGCTCCGTTTCTATGGATGCTAGCCAGCCTGGGGAAGACTTCATTGAGTTTGATTCTAGCTTGGTTTCCATACACTTTACAACTGCAGTGCATACTGTCTTCAGAAATAGCAGCTTATGAGATAGTTCTGACGGACAGCTGAGAATAGTACAGGATCCTTCCTGTACCTGTTTGGGAAGTCCCGCCCCCAAGTACAAAAAATAATTCATAAAGAGATACGTCACACAGGGCAGGGGGGTTTTGGTTTAATAGCACTTCCAGAGCAGGTACGTGTTATTGCAGAAGGATAGAAGTAATCGCTTAGTGTAACTCAGCCGTCAACCCTGGGAGTCATCGTAACCACTGGCCTATCAAGAAATTCCCTCTGATGTGCTAGAGGTACAGACATCATGGGCATCATCAAGTATTTTATGGGTGGATTTAGGGTCTGCCTCACAGGTTGAAACTGATAGTGGAGCTAAGACCCTGTGGCTAGACAATCACGTGTCCTGGGTAAGACCCTGCCGCTATTACATTGCTCTGCTAAGTGTATTAAACCACCTCCTAACGGTTTATCATTACACCCGTTAAAGAAGCTCCTCTCTGCAGTAGGTACACACAGATCCACAGCTAATTAAGGTACACAGAACTAAAGACTGAGTATTCACCCATGAGTATGATAAAAAACGGGCTCCCCCCCCCCTTTTAAAGATGTAATCAAGTTAAATGAAAACTTAGAATGACATTAATCACAATCCAGTATGAAAATGTTAAGATAAGAGCAGACACAAGGAAAAAGCAATTTGCGAAGATGGGTCAGGAGTTAGCTGTGCTGCCACAAAGAACTTTCTGGAACACTTATAAGTGGGAAGAGGCAAGGGAACAGAGAAGCTGCAGAGAGAGAGAGAGAGAGAGAGAGAGAGAGAGAGAGAGCGCATAGACTGTAGCCTGGAGGGTTGTGGGAAGATAATGCTCTGTTGCATGGAGCCACTGCACCGAGGACACTAAAGCAGCAACTTTCCACCTGGGTGCTCAGATCCTCTCCAGAACAAAATTACATCTTTTGTCCCCAGAACAGTAAACACACAGCAAGTGTTTCCAGCAGTTTTCCGTCTTTTTCCTGCCCTTTCCTATACAGTTGGGAAGGGAGGTGCTGAGGCTTGAAGGATTCTGAAATAATTCTGTTTTTATTTAAACTCTCACAAGATACTCCTTTGCAGGTGGGACTGATAATTGCCTACTATTCTTAGTATGATGGTTTTTAGCAACAACTGTGTGTCAAGTGTGGAGCATTCCCACTTAACATTTTGTTAAAATATACATATATATATATTCTTACAAGTCAGATCGTATGCTGATGTATTCATGTAAAATGTGAGAAAGGCATGAGCAAAATATAACATATAGTCACTGAACTTATGGAAATGAATGGAAAAACCTGCCTCTGGCAAAGTGAAATTCTTTTAGAACAGTGGAATTCTGGGGGAGTCCTGGCACACCCCCAGTTACAATGAATTGTCTTTTTCCCCCTCATAGCTTAAAGAGCAGTGAAACAAATTAATGAATAACCCAGAAAAATAAATTTCCATCTCTAGTTCACTATTTACTACCTTATCAATTTATTCTCCAGGAAGTGTCCATGGAACTGTTTTGTGCCACCCACCCATTCCCTTCATCCCGACATCTGTTACAGCACTTTGCATTTCCTGTATGTTTACCTGTATGTGTTTCATGTCACACAAGTATGTGATTCTAAGGGGAAGGACCATGTCTAGGGCCTTTGACTTTTTTGGCTTGAGATGCTTAGCATCTTTAAAACATCTTTAGCGGAGTAAGGGGAAAATGGGAGGGAGGGTGGATACAAGGGAGGGGATAACCATTGAGATGTAATATGAATAAATTAATAAAATAAAATAAAAAGAGAGAAAAAGAAATATTCACATATTTGTGTATATTAACAATTTATGTACAACATATATTAATCCAGTCCCAAAAAATCTTCAAATTTTAATGCATGAATAAACAGTAACAGTTTTGTTCTTCTGATTCATTGCTTTTATTTGAAAATTAAGAATATTAAATAAAAAAATTCTCATGTTCACCCTAAAGCACCGAGTTTGGATATTCTAAAAACGTACAGTCTCAAGATTAGGAAATATTATGTAGTCTTGAGTCTTAAATCTATTTTATAGCCAAAATTATTCTTTAGTGTCAAAATTCTGCTGATGAATTTTAAAGATGGAATTTTCAAGATAGACGCTACCAGGAAACATCACTTTATGCCTTATATTTGGTTGTCTTTTTTTGCTTTTAATTTAATTCTATGACTTTTGTGTGGTTATTAGCAAAAGTCAAATACATCATAATTTTTCCTGTTATTTTGTGGATTTGAAGAATTATCTGTAACCTAGTAAAGAGAGTCCTTTTGCATGAAGTAGCATTAGGAGCATAAAGCATTTATAAAACAACACACTGGCTTCTCTCTGAAGCCATGAGCTGTGCTCTCTCTTCTCTTGCTCCTAACCAACACACCAAGAAGTGATTCCGTTTCCTGTGTCTTGTATTGTGGCTTTCAGGGACATTGCTATGACGATGTAGACGATGGTAAAGACAGCGGTGGCCTTGAGGACCTAGGAAGACACAGAGAATGTGGCTGGAAAGCATCTCAACATTTCTTTAGACTAAATATTTGTTAGAAGAATATTAAGAAAAGCAGCAACCCCAAGGCAAAAACACAGGCAGGTGTTTTCTCTAAGGGCTTTTGTTGTTGCTGTTGTTTTCGTTTTTGTGATCTTAATGCAAAATTAATAAGATTATTATGTATAAGTACGTTGTAGAAATTTATGAGGATGCATTGTTCTTGTTTTCATCACTGTTATCGGTGTCATTGTGATTGTATTTGCTGGAGTAATGAACATTCATATTGCTACTTGTCACTATGATTTCCTGTGTAGCTGATGATGAGAAGCATCTTGGTCAAGGCTGAGACAGGAAGCAAAAGACGTTAGTATCACAGACAGAATTTAATTTACGGTTCTCAGTCTGGGCTTTAAGTGACACATAGGTCTACTGTCATGTGGCTTTTCAATGTCTTTGACGCTGCTGTCACTCTCTTAGAGACAATCTCAGAGCACATGCTTATCTGAAATTGGAATCATTTGCCAAAGCCAAGCTCTGATGGTAGAAGACTCTTGTTCCCATTGTGTGTATATTTTTTGTGCATTTCACTTATCCCAAAGGGGTGGGGGAAGAATAATCACAGTGTATACCACTTTGAAAGAACCTTTACAGGTGGGCAACTTTTTGGGTAGATTACTTTGTAACTTTCAGATTCCTCCGAGTGAAATTCAGAGCACGTCAGGATGAACTCACTTGGCAAATAGCTGCCAGGATTATAAATCTTACCTACAATGCACCCACATGGTTTGCCTGACAACCAGTACATCTGCGTTCTCCCAAAGACTAAGAAAACAGAGCACTCTGCCAGGTGACACTCATTCACAGCAGCAGGCTTTAAGTGACGATCTGTGACATTTTCAAGACTAAGCAATACTATATGACCCTGAATCTGTAATTTGGTTTATAGCCCTCTCTCTATACCACCTATGGTTTTAAGTTATAATTTATTATATTGTATAAAGCCCTACATGGTCCTTTAGATAGCCATTAATCATGTGTGAATAACTTTAAAATAAAATTCTAACTAAATTGTAGTTTTTCAGTCACAGAAGGCACATTTCAACTTTTCAACAACCATTAATGCATAGAGAAATGTCAATTATTCCAGAAAGTGTCATCAGATAATGCTAGCATAAACGATTGTTTTACAAAATATGATCCATGAACAAGACCGATAAGCAGTAACATCAGTGGAAACAACCTGGGAAGAAGCATGAGGTTCTGTGTATCTGTTGCATTAGAGTCACAGCTCAGCATGACCCTCAGCTGATACACATGAAAACTGAAACTCTAAGTGGTTGAGTGGGCTGCCTCAGTACATAGAAAAATACGTAGAAAATAGAAAATTTAATTTGAGTCCGAAATAACTCAGTACACCTCACAGTTTTGATGTGGCATATATTAAAAACCCCAAGGTAGTTTTGATTAAGTAAAAATTGTTTTATTGTAATAAATTTATAAACAATAATATCACACAAATAGACTAGGGTAGCCATTCAAACATCCTCCCTCTCATCAATTCTGTAAACCGTTTTGACCTTACTCCTCACATGAAGTTTTGTCATTCAGAAAGAAGTCGCTCAATACGCACAAGAAGTGACCTCATAATCTAAGCTGGATGGTACATATTTAAGCGTGCATTAAATCCTAGTTTACAACTGTTTGAGATTTTTACCAGTGGCAATCTGCACTTTACGTAAGACATGGGGCATCCTAAAATTCAAGTCATTTTTGTGGTTGTGTGTGTGGTTTTCATTTTTAACAATATACTTTCCTTTATTAAAATGATACTTCATCTTGGTTTCAGTTTTATCCTTCAAGATGGTAATAGTTTTCCTATTTACACAAATGTTTATAATTCTGCATTCCTGCCCTACTGAACAGACTCTTTTATCCAGAGTCATATTTCTGAGGATAAGTGATGACTTCCTGCACATTTGTGCTTTTGATGAATTTTAGCCAATCTTCTGTTCAGATTCCAGCACACTTTTTTTAACCTTCCCTATATAACTATGCATATGTATAGCCAGTGGGACATACATTATGGGAAGCAATTGCTTGATATGCTAGGTATTACCTTGTCATTAATTAGGCTGGTCTTGCCTAACCAGGAGTTTAAGCTGGTTTTATGGAAATTGACTGTTAAGGTTTGAACGTAGTAGTGTAACAAATTAGTTGCATAGTCTCAGCTGTCAATAATGATTAACTAAGATTCATCCTTGAAAGGTAAAGACTAGGAATGGCTTATACCCTTGGTTGCCTCTCAGAGGTGGAGAGAAAGCCTCTACTGCTGTTGGCACTGAGTATTCAGAACATAGGAGTCAAATTATTTGAGTTGATTCGCAGCAGAAGGCCTCCGTACTGCTGTCGGAAAACACTGTGCAAGCTGCCAAGGGAGAGAGGCAGTTAATTGTCTTACCTAGTTTTGATGCCTATGAACCACAATGGTGCCCATAGAAAGATATCTGTAAGGGTGCAGCAAGTGGCAATTATGTTGTTGGTAACAAACAGGCACCTAACAGTAGCTAAAATAAAGCAAATCACGCCTGGTACTGCCAACCTAGCCATCATAGAAGGAATTCTACTACTGTGACTTTGGCAAATAAGCATAATTCCTAACTACATTCTAAACATGTCCTTATATCCTCAGATAAACGTAGCTATTGCCCCTCATTAAATATTTTCTTCCCACAAACGGGAACGACCACAGGAAAATGGAACGGGACACAATTCAGAGATGGAAGTGTTGTGAGGAATCTGGTTCTAGAGGCTACATCTGCACCACAGCTCCTGCGTCTCTGGCTCAGGGGACAAATCGGGGGGGGGGGGGGAGAGAGAAGAAATACTGTAAGAGCCAGAACACCTGATGTCTCTCAGTCTCTCATGGAAATGGCAGCATATGCAAGATCTGATATCAATATCAATAGACATGCCAACACAGACGGGAGTCTCACGGGGTCCCATGCCTGGAGAGGACCCACAGGAAACCGATGCCTCATAGGAAGGGAGAATGAGTCTCTCTCGGTGATAATCCTCCTAATTGAATGCCCAGTACAACAACGTGGTTAGCCCTGAAACATACCCACAATAAGAGATTAATCAAATAGTATTTTTTCTTTTCTTTCTTTCTTTCTTTATCTAGATTACAACTCAATTGTTATACCATCACTTGTGTCCTCCCTCCCTCCCTCCCACATTCACCCTATTCCCCTCCCCTATGTCTATGACTGAAGGGGCCCTCCTCCCTCACTGTATGGTCACAGGCTATCAGGTCTCATCTTGGTAGCCTGCTTATTCTTCCTCTGAGTGCCACCAGGCCTCCTCACCAAGGGGAGGTGGTCAAATATGGGGCACCAGAGTTCGTGTCAGAGTCAGTCCCTGCTCTCCACACAGCAGTGGAGAACGTGCTGTCCATTGGGTAGATCAGAGCAGGAGTTTGATGTTTACAACTTGTATTGTCCTTGGTTAGTGCTGTAGTTTGAGCAGACACCGCCTGGGCCCCGATCCACCCGATGTTCTTCTTGTAGGAGTCTAGGACCCTCTGGATCCTTCTATTACCCATTCTCCCATACTTCTCTCATCCAAAGTCCCAATAGGATGTCCTCACATCTATCCCAATCTCCTGCTTAAACCCATCAGAATGGCTAAGATCAAAAACTCAAGTGACACCACATGCTGGCGAGGATGTGGAGAAAGAGGAACACTCCTTCATTGCTGGGAGGAATGCAAACTTGTACAACTACTTTGGAAATCAATCTGGCACTTTCTCAGAAAACTGGGAATAGGACTTCCTCAAGACACAGCTATTCCATTCCTTGGAATACATCCAGAAAATGCTCTACCACACAGCAAGGACATATGCTCAACCATGTTCATAGGAGCCTTATTCATAATAGCCAGAACCTGAGAACAGTCTAAATGTCCCTCAGTTGAAGAATGGGTAAAGAAACTGCAGTACATTTACACTATGGAATACTACTCAGCTATTAAAAACAAGAAAATGCCGAAATTTGTGGACAAATGAATGGAACTAGACACGATCATGCTGAGTGAGTTAACCCAGAAGCAGAAAGACTCACATGGTATATACTCACTTATAATTGGGCACTAGCCCAAGGGGCATGTCACATGAAAGTCATAAATAGTATTGATCTATTTGTTTGTATATATATATATATATATATATATATATATATATATATATATGTATATATACACACACACATATATATGTACACACATGTGTATATTTATTTATTTATATACACACAAGCTCACACACCAAAAAAACAATAATAATCAGGGGAAAGAAAGAAGACTATCAATCTGAAAGGGGAGATATGGAGAGAGTCAGGAGGAGTGGACTTGGGAGAGGGTGGAGGGAGGAAAGTGAAGGGGAAAGTGATATAATTACATTTTAATAAAAATTTATTTAAAAATGAGGCCCGATATTATAGTTTTGCATAAGAGGGGCCAAGAAGACTGTAAAAGTCAGGATTATAGGGAGATTGCTGTGACACTGTCTTCTACCAATTTCAGAAGCGAAACCCATACATAGTCTCTCAACATGGCTGTCTAACGTGAGCTGAACACGGACATCAGCAGGAGACATGCTAAAACTGACATGGGGAAGCCCACAAGGTCTCAGTTCTGCACAAAGAACTCTAGGCAACTAAGGAATGTTGAGAGGAGCAGTAATACACAGCTTTCCCCCAGGAACAGAACATCAATTGGTTTCCAATACCAAATGGTTAGTCCTGAAAGCGTACATATGAGAAACGTCTTACAGACTAAGTAGGTAATTCTTAGAAATATATATGTATATATTTACACATATATGCATATAACAACAATTATTGGGGGAAAAAAGACCTGAAGTTGAAAGAAAGCAATGAGAGGTATATGGGAGGTTTTGGGGGAAGCAAAGGGAGAAGTGATGTAATTATATTATGATCCCCTAAAGAAAATATATATCAACAACAACAACAACAACAAAGTGGCCAGAGTCCATGAATTTGAGAGAGAAAAAGGTAGTTACATGGGAACGGTTGCCGAGAGGAACGAGGGAAAAATTATATCGTTATGTTTTAATTAAGAAATTAATTAAAGTACAATTTAAATGTAAGGAATAGTTTCCCCCAGATAACAGACACACAAAACCCGAGTCCCACTCTGTCCAGCTCTCCAGTTGCTCCTCCCCCATAGGAGACAAAGTCATTAGATGCCTGTGTTGGGAGGGTTCAGATCGGGTGGGGACCGTAGGCAGAAGGCAAAGGGCAGAGAAAAGCCCTTGTGATGTTTTGATTTTCTCCGAAAAAAACTTCAAATATTCACAGTGCCTCAGGCAGTCAGTTGTCGGGCCCTAAAGCGTCCTTTCTCCTACGCAACACTAACAGTAGTTGTATTATTAGAAGCCTTCGAATGAATGAGGATCCCTTTGTCTGAACGCGCTACTACACCATGGAAGTGAGGGGTAAACAAGACGCAAGCCAAGGTTTCTGCATCCCACCTTCTCCACAGGAGGAGGCACGTAGGCTTACAAAAGTGCTCGCTACGTGATTTCAGAACAGATATCCACTCCCTCCTAAATTGCAGAACAGAGTGCTGGATGTTCCTTGTAACTTGTTTGAATGTCACCGAAGCATTCACTTTTATGCGTGTGTAAGTGCGGAGGTTCATATTTCTGGAAGTGGGTATGGGAGATGAATTTTATATAAAATTTCATCCTCGAATGACATGGGACAGAACGCACTGGCCTTTACAGCTATCCCCATGTTTATAGTTAACTTCTTTTTTTTTTTTTTCCATTTGGTTTTTCGAGACAGGGTCTCTCTGTGTAGCCTTTGCTGTCCTGGACTCACTTTGTAGACCAAACTCACAGTGATCCGCCTGTCTCTGCCTCCCAAAAGCTAGGATTAAAGACGTGTACCACCATTCCTGGCCCAAATTAACCTCTTAATCATATTAAATTCTTTTAAAAAGAAGGAATGCAAGCCACAGGTTACAAGTGAAGACACAAAACTTTTCAGATATGGATATATTGTATGGTCAGAGAATACCAGTAGAACCGTGTTTTGGGAGTCTGCGGGGTAATTTTGTGAATGCTAATGCACTGATGGTGAGGCAGTCGCTCAATAGCACATATTAAGGGCACATCTAACTTCCAAAACTGAAAAGAAGTAATGCCAAATGCCTAACCACACCCCTTCCCTTCAGCTTTGTCCCGTGAATGATTCCCAAACAGAAACATCTAGAAGCTTCTTGAGTTGCTTGGGAATTGACATCTCTTTTTTTGGAGGGGCGTGGCAGCTTTAAGCTGGCCTGTATTTAGAGATATTTCTGCAAAACCATCAAGTTCTGTCACCAACTATCTAGAGATAAGAGCAATACAGAAGAATCCTCCCAAGCCATGGCGATTGAACTGGTTCTTTCTTAGTGTCTTTTGTATCTGTACATAAAAGTTGGTGAAACATGCCACTGGACTCCTTTTCTTCTAGGTTATTACATGAAAACTGGATTTTTAAATTCTCAAAGAATTTTTGTCTTCTAAGACATGTGAAAAAATAATATAAAAAATTTAGCTAAATGGTTTTGTAGTATTTTAAGGAATAGCATTTAAGCGAAACTTTTTTGACCCTGTATCACATGTAGTGAATTTTAAAGAAAAACATATTTTCCACAAGAACCAACTTAGTGTGACTTGCTTTTTCTAGTAGTAGTAGTAGTAGTAGTAGTAATAATAATAATAATAATAATAATAATAATAATAATAATAATAATAATGTTATCTGAAAAAATTCTAGGCACTGATGGCAACAGATTACTATATTCTCATTCTAAAATACAATTAGAACTTTGAAAAGTTTCCTTTGAAACTATAAAATAATCAAATGATATGGAATATGTTATTTTATTACTACATTTCAAACATAAATTCAGGTGTACATGCTATAGAATATAGGAGAAAGCTATTCTAAAAAGACCAAACAACCAAACAAAAAACTCTGCTTGCAGAATAATTCTGGAACACTCTTATTCACCGCCCAGTGTCCAAAGACAATATGGAACATTCCATTCTTAGGTATCATAAACAAAACAGAGCAAAATATGCAAAAAAGAAGCTGGGACAATGTGCAGAGTTTCCGCTGGGATCCAGAGTGACTGTGGGACACATGTCTGAGCGGCCACACACACAACAGCACAACTCTGGAAACCAGTAAGCAAGTTAGTGCTGCATTGCCAAACTGCAGCACATGTACGGCTACATTTTTGCGTGTAAAAATCTCCGTATTTGTGAAAAACAATCACAGAGTGAAAAACCAATTGTTTTTTGGTATTGTGTAAGCTGAAAACATGAAAGTCGAAGGGACTAACGACAGATGTATGATCACAGAAGAAAGGAGAGGGGAAGAAAGACACATGCAGAGGAGAGATAAAGCCACAACAGACATGCGGAAGCAGAAACACCAGACCCTATTCTAAGCCACTGTAAAAGGGAAGAGAAATAAAGTGCCCAATGCTTTACGTCTGCCCTTGTGTGGCCCATTGCTACTGCTATGTGTTCATTGCAAATTTTAAAAGCCATTAAAGGAATTAAAATATCAACTAGTAAATCAAAGCTGGTTTTTTATTCCAGAATACCAACTTACACATTCCTAAAAGTGATGCAGATATTTTTAAGATTTCACTTTATGAAAAAAAAAAAGAGGGAATGATCATCATACTAGAAAAGCAATACATGGATTGAGAAAATGTGGCCTTGGACAAACAATAACTCAACAATTCTCCACAATAATTATGCATTGCTGTATTTACTATAATGTTACTTTTTAATTAAATTATTGAATAAAAATTTTTATGTAGGGTGACTGCTGTGTTCATGACCTCCTAGTGCTTAAGCCTTTGTATTTTCTACTCTCACTGAGTGCGCACAAGTCCTCTGGTGTTCTTCTCACTAACAGGATGTGGGGAAACTCAGGCGACGTCACATTGTGTGGCCGTGTTTGGTAAGGTGTACTCTTCCTTGCAGATGAGCCCCACGAACGCTCTGCTGACCCGACGAGATCAGAATGCATGCTGGGGAAGGGCGTTAAGGGAACTGTGGGTAAACTCTGCCTGATGATCTGCGAGCAGGCGGAGTTTCCACTCCACAGCTGCAGTGAAACGAGTTAATCCCACGGCCTAAGCAAAATATCCCCAGAAACCAGAGGCAGCCTGGCAAGCCTGAAATCTTGCCAGGGCCTGAGCTGAACACACTGACAAGCATCGCCTCAACTCTTAGCACAGGTAAACCACGAGGGTAGTGACGGCTGTTAAGTCACACCAGCTCGGTCGTGTTTGATCAAACAGTGATCGGTAAATGTGCTCCGGGACTTCAACATGCGGTCGTGGTGTGTTTGATGATTAGTGATTCTAATTATTGTTAATCAAGGCAGAATATAATAACAATGGTTTCTGTTCTATATTTGATAAATTTAGAATACTTAGAATATGGATTTTAAATATCTATGTAGATATTTTAAATATCTATGTAGGTCAGTCTTTTATTTTTCTTGCCTTTAATATTTCATATTTAAACTTTAAGTTTGTCTGGAAAAGAGCAATTTAAAATTATTCTCAGCATTTAAAAATATTGTATTTAGTTTAATCAAACCCTTAAATGCAAGGTATTAGTTATTTCTCTTTTTAGTAAGATTACATAAGAAAGTCCTTTTATCTATTATGGGTAGATTAATAGAAAGGTTTATCCAGATCCTAAAAGTTACTGTTTGTAAGGATTGGCATCTTCTGCAATTCCAAATGTGTGTGTGTGTGTGTATGTATGTGTGTGTGTGTGTGTGTGTGTGTGTGTGTGTATTGGAAACAAACATGCTCATAATTTTATATACATCAAGTCATTAAGAACAGCCTCATATGAATAGTAATTTTGCTTTTGTTGACTTTTTCTTTAAAATTTTAGTGTAACGATCTATATCAGATTGGTGTCAAATTACAAGCTGAGCACTCTGAACAGGAGAGTCTTCAATAACTTTTTTAAACTTTCTTATTAAAATTCTAACAGAATGCATTGCCAAGTGATTTCAAAGAATATTGTCAGACTGTGGCGCTAATACACTGGAGGGAAAACAGTGTTCAACAATGCGGATTCCTGTTACTGGACAACACGGGACCAGCTGTAGCCTAGGTCCTGAGTAGAAAGGGAATCTGCTTCTCTCCGAGCCCTTCCCATGGCCCCACCACCACCACCTACCCATGATGGAGTCAGATTTCACTTCAGGCCCAAGCTGGCACTGAGTGCATGGCAACCCTGCATCCCAGACTACTAACTGCTGGGCTTGCAGGCATGCACCAACATACCTGACTCTGAAAGGAAGTTTTTCAATTAAAGAGGAATTATTGTAGTTTTCACTACGGTTTTCTTGTGTGAGGCAAATAAGTGACAGCCCACATTTAAAGAGCTTATTGGGAAAGGTAAATCTTCACAGAAACCAGTATAGGAAAGCTATGGCTTTCTGTATACAGTAATGTGTTTCAACTGAGTGAAAATCCATCAAGACCGGATAGTAAGGGTCAAACACCAGGCACTATGGACTACAAAGGCCATCAGGATAGGACAAAAGAGTGGACGAAGAAGACTAGAGATGATGGCTTTAGACACCTTGACTAGGGGCTCATGACAGGATTTTATTAAAAGAGAACCACAGTTTAATATCAAAGTAAGTGTGCAGTGTTGAGACACACTGATTGTAATTATCTACTAGTGAGCATTACAAAACTGCATTCTCTGTATGTTTTATGGCATAGCTATTCTCAGTGGGTTTATACAGCATTCCAAGTTTAAGCACTCCAGATAGCAGGCGTGGCTATATATAGATGCTCAGCTTGGTGATATTTATACGACATAATTTAGGCTGTATCCTCAAATAGTAGAATGTTTTAAAGTAATTTGCAAACATTCTTGATCGATGTCCATTGATTTGCTGGTGGTGACCTTGAGATGGAACATTATTATGTGCTTTGTGCAGGAAAATAAAAACTGGTGTGTACCATGCATATACCAGAGTTACAATGTGAAAATATATTAAAGAAATTTCAGTGTTCACAAAGATCTGTTATGCGTTATACAAGTGTGCAACAAAATATGCATGTTTGTTGAAGTTGTGCTCTTGTGTAGATGCTAAAATATCCAGTCACTCACTATCTGTGTAATTTTAATGTAAATTTCGCAGGGGATTAATTTTTTTCCAAGTCTGAAAGACTGTGACTGAGGTCAGATAAAATATCCTAGGGTGTTTGCAGACCCTGTACAAACACTGGGGGTGTGAACACTTCTGTCCTGGCTGCTCTTACTCACTGACTGTCCGTTAGGAGGCATGAATTCACATTATCCGTCTTTATGGATGTTTTCTAAAGTGCTACAGTCTTTAATTACACTTTACGATGTAACTGCTAGTACACTATCATTTCCTCTGGCTTAAGTTGGCTGTGGGCTCTAAGTGGATGCTTGTTTTCACTCTTACTGCGATAAAGAACCAGGATGCTGGATGATGCTGCCTCTCAGCCAGGGTTCAGTGAGCGCCGCCCTTTCTGAAATAAGCAATAGCTCATTTCACTCCCCTTAATGTTTCTGGAACTGGCCAAGAATATGAGATTCGTCGAACGTGAGCACTCAGAATAAAGAGGCCTGAATTGATTATTTCCACATCCCAGTGAGGCAAAGGCATTGCTAAAACCGTGGTTTTCAGTTTCTTTTACTCGTCTTTGTTTTCGTTTTTATGCATCAGGCTTTGGTGGGATGCCATTCACATATGCAATTAAACCGTTTAACGTGTATAATTCAAAGCATTTTAGTACTTTGATGGTTCTGCAGTCACCACACAACCGTGTTCAGGACACTAACATTGTTGCCAAGAGAAACTTGATACTAGTTGGCAGTCTTTCCCCATTACTCACTACCTCACTCCATCTCAAGCCTGGGGAACTGTGCTCTCTGGATTTGGCTAGTCTAGATGTGCGTGAAGACGGGATGTGTTGACTCACAGCTTGAGGGCCTGCTATGCTCCACAAGAACTATTAGTGTAGCGTGTGTCAGTGTGGCTTGTATTTTATTGGAAAAAGACATTCCGTTGTGTGAATTAATTATGTATTTCCTATCCACTTGATGTACACTTGAGTTTCTTCTGCTTTTTGGTTACTATGGAAACTCTGTCAGGAATATACCTGCAGGCCAGGTTTACACCGTAGAGGAATGAACAGTGTTTTCAAATTCTGTATCAGCAGTACATGGTAGTTAGATTGTCTCAACAGTCACTTTTATGTTATGTGTCATTTGGCGTCGTTGGGGTTTGGTGTGTTTTATCACTAGTTTTTGATTTGTATGTGACTAGTGATATGGAATATATTTTCATATGGCTCCTGTACATTTTTTACTGGATATCTATGTTTCTGAGGTAATTAGTTATTTGGTGACTAGAGACCCAATATGATTAATAACGTCATATGGTACCACTTGCACAGTGGCCAGAGTTTAATCTCTATTGATGAAGAAATTTACAGTTTTAACATTAAAAATGCTGGGAAGAGTTAAGGGAGAGCAAAATGAAATAGAGACATTTAAAAGCATAAAGTAATTAGAGCATTAAGTTCAGGAAAGAAAAACATCAACAGTCAAAGTCAACAGGGCAAAATCTCAAGGTGAGATCCTCTCTTTTCTGTAAATCAGGTTGAAATAGTCACTGGTACTCACACTGGCAGTTGGAGCCCTGGGAAAGTGGAGGTCTCAATTGATTTAAAGATGTTGTTGTCAATGAGGAGAGTTAACCTTTTATTTTCAGGTATTTATTTTTTATCATATTAGACATGCTAGAACTGCGGGAGGAAAGACACATAGAAAAATAGAACCCAAAGATGTTTACTAGTTGTACTCTGTTATCTAGAGTTATTAGATTAGATATAAGCTGTCAGTAGAAAAGTCAGGAACACTAGGCTGAAAATGATACATAAAATAAAAGCAGTAAGACACGGCAGACTGCCGTGACTACTGCATAATGCTTAGACTTCTGCCAACGAAATGTTTCAGAGAGGAAAAGAAGGGCCAGCATTAAAATAGGACTGATGTTGAGTTTCAAAAACAAAGGGAAACTGGGGAGCTAGAAAGATGCCGCAACAGCTGCTCTCACTTGCGGCTCTTGCTTAAGATCCAGGAGAGATTCCTGGCTCCCACCTGGTGGTTTAAGGCGGTGTGTAACTCCAACTCCGGGGATTCAGCGCCCTCTTCTGGTAGCCTTGGGCACCAGGCAGTAGGAGGCACCCATGCTGTATATGCAGCTAAAACCCTCCTGTATAAAGTAAAAATAAATACATTATTAAAAGGAAGAAAGAAAGAAAGAAAGAAAGAAAGAAAGAAAGAAAGAAAGAAAGAAAGAAAGAAAGAAAGAAAGAAAGAAAGAAAGAAAGAAAGAAAGAAAGAAAGAAAGAAACTAACAAGATGTAGAAGATAGCAAGCTTGGATTATTAATTTAGAAGGTAATGGTTCTCATTATGTATGTAAGTTTCTTTCTTGTTTAAAGAGGCCTTTCCTTAATCATAACCCTACAACAAAATTGTGATTCAAACCCTCGTTTTCTGCATCAGAAAGTAAAGGCCAAAACTGTTAAGGGGGTTTTCTAATTAGGGTAATACTGTCTATAGTAATGGAGTAATGACTGGGAACTGAGATATCCCACCTTCAATGGGGCGATCTTTCTCTTTCAGTGTTATTTCAAACATTTTTTTTAAGCCCACAGGAAATAGTTCTGAAATAAAGTTGAGAGGACATTCACAGAGTGTATGATTAGTTTAGACTGAGCGAAGTCTAATGGCTCCTTTCCCACTCCTCAGTGCTGCCTTGGGACTACCACTCCGAACACTGTTCTATTCCTGGACTTAAGTGCTTAACCGTTCTCTGGCGTTAACCAAGCAAGGTATTAGGCATACATTTACTTACTGAATAGTGGGTGAAATACTGGGCACAGATTAGATTGTGTAAGTACCGTGTCTGTAAAAAGACAGCTAATTAGCAAGCTCTAACAGTGATTGGTACTACCTAAATTATGGCTCTAGATTTATCGTTTTATTTAACTAATTATACTTTCTCAAAAAGGACATTTACAGCTTTCCTTGGTTTATATGAGATATCTCATTTTTACATTAATGCTATCAATTTCATATATGTATAGAAAATATTATAAATGTATTCTTCCCCTCTTGACCACTCTTATCACCCTCCTAAATCACTTCTTTATTGGAGACAAAATTACATTGTAAAATTGACTGATCTAACACTTTAAAGTGCTACAACCCTACTCCAGAATGCATAAATAAAAAGGAAAGGAGATAAAGCAATCTTGAACAGTGGGCTGTCAGAACAATGTGGACATTAGCTGAGGTTCATTATCTAAGTGTACCTATGAAGCTTGCAGCTTCTGCGGTTTTATATTCTTTAAAATGATGTACCATATAGATACGAGAAATAGTTGTGACCTACTTAAAGTGCTAAACATTACATTTCTGAGTCAAATATAACCTATCTCTGTTTCTAAGTTATTCATAAATCTTTCCTCCCTTTTAGGGTCTTCGGGGAATTTAGCGTGCCAAAGAGTTAAAAAAAAATCTTGTTCAAAACATTTGTACATAATCAATGGACTGTGAATATTTGCTGTTAATGAGGTTCGTGATAAATTATCACGCATTTTTTTCTGGCTCAGAGTAGCAGATTACAGCAGAATGTTTCTTGTGAAAAATGATGTTTTCCACCTACACTTTGATTTCCAGTGCCCCCTGATGACTGACTTCATCGCAGAGCATGGAAGAGATCTGTTATGCTGTTTATCATATCCCAACTGGCATTCCTAGAGATCATGCAGAGCTTGGCTGAGTTCTGTTTAACCAGAGTTTTAACATCCATCTTTACAAAAGCTATTTCCACAAAGAAAAATTTTGTAACCATCACTTTAAGAAAAGCATAAAAGATGTCTACACAAACAAAAATTTAAATTAGTGTTCAAACAATTCTTTCACTATTCTTTTAGAAGAATTTACATTGTTGGGCAACATATCATGAAAGGCCATTTTCTGTGAAGAGAAGGGGTCAAGGAAAAGGCCATTGCTTTATTGCAGTGCTCTCATAGAATATGGGCTCCCTTTCTGTGGTCAGTAGGGTCAGAGAAAATTAAGCATGGCTTTTTTATATTTGCATTTAAATTTGATATATAGGTATGGCCACTTATTTGTTTCACATGTAATGTGATTAAGAAAGCCTGACACTTCTATACCATTTATACAAATGGTCCAAGTGACTTTAGCAAAAATGCACTGATACTTGAAATTCAGATAATAAATGTAGCATTTATCAAAAGATACCTCTTTACATCTTGGAAAGTTGAAGACAAATCTCCAGGAGCGAGTGATGCTAGAGTTGAGATGTCAAATCTGAAAGAATACTAGTTGATTAAGGGAGAATACCTAGTCTAGGGAGCAGCCAAAGCAAATAACAAGAATAAGAGGAAATCACAAGCTCTGTGCTAGGGAAAGAGAAGGAAGGAACACAACAGAACCATGGAGAAAGCTCAGCGGACTCAGGAAAAACAAACCCCACTTGGCCAACCAGCCAATGGGAAAGGATCTTATTTGAGCCTCTTGATTTCCTCCTTACATAGCCTGAGATAGTATGGATACTTTAGCATTAATTACTCCAATAATAAATATATCATATCTTTCCATAAATTTATATCTTTGTTAATTTTCATCCGTGATATTTAGTTTCCTGTAAACATTGCATATTTCAGTATTTTGACTACATTTGCTTTCAAGTGTTTTTTTCTATTTGTATGTTTTGTTTTTGCCTTGAAAAACAAATTGTGAATGGAACTGCTTCATAAATTATTTCTAGATGCTTTACTACTGCTATATGGACTGTATGCTGACTGTAAGTTGATTTCGTATGCTAAATTTTACTGGACTAAAAAACAGATTCTGATTTTTCAATGAGATCTTTAGTGCATGCATTTCATTGTGTAAAATAACGTCTTCAGCAAACATAGTTCACTTCTCCTCCTATATCTATACCATGTATTATTTATTTATATATGTATTCATTTACTGGAAATTTGCACTGCTTGGGAAACCTGACTTCAGTGTTCCATAAACAGAAATAGCAGTGATAGACATTCTTGTCCTGTTTCTTATCTGAGAGGGAAGCTTTTCATTTCTCACCGCTGATTTGCTAATCGGCTGTTTTCTTTGCTTTTCATTCAGTCTCTTATATTTGTTGATTTTTTTTTCAGGGACAGATACCATTTAATCTGGGTAAATATTCCTTTTTGTATGATACGGTGTGTGTGTGTGTGTGTGTGTGTGTGTGTGTGTGTGTGTGTGTGTGTGTGTGTATTTATGCAGCTGTACGTGAGAGTGCACACGTGTATTGTCTACGTGTATGTATGTGACTGCATATAGTGCGTGTAGAGGTTGGAGGACACCCTAGAGGGTCATTTCTGAGGTGCTGTCTGCTTTGGTTTTGAGACAGCATCCTCTGTGGCCTGGAACTCACTAAGTAGGCTAGCTTGACTAGCTAGTGGCCCCTAGGGACCAACTTGTCTCTGGCTTGCTGGTGGTAGGGACTATAAATTCACATCACCACACCTGAATTTTGTTTT
Organism: Acomys minous; assembly: GCF_964271855.1. Taxonomy (NCBI): domain Eukaryota; kingdom Metazoa; phylum Chordata; class Mammalia; order Rodentia; family Muridae; genus Acomys; species Acomys minous. The sequence goes on along the minus strand of NC_140492.1, from coordinate 115,593,868 downwards.
ACCTGGATTTGGGGGATCTAATTCCTTGTGTGTGCAAGGCAAGCTTTTTTTTTTTTTTAACCAACTGAGCCCTTAGTGTGATGTGTTATTTAAAACATTCTATTTACTGTTGTTTTAAGATAAAAGTTTAAATAGCAATATAAAATGAACATACAATTTTTCCTAAACTTTATGCAATCTCAGTTGTGTTTGTGAAGGTTACCCTTTGCTGCTGAGCAAGCCCTTTAATTTGTAAGCAAATGTCACTGAAGTAGTCTGAGCTTTTAAGCCTCTACAGACTTTGTTTTCTGATGACTTTTTATAACTAGACATTTTCACATTAAAAAAAAAAAAAAGTCTCTCCAAGGTTATCTACCTGGTATGTGGAAGTATCATTTTAACGTCAGATCATAAAAATTCATAAAAGTTATTCTTAAAAATAAGAACTTTGGAGGCTGGAGGCATGGCTAAGTGGCTAGGAAGACTGTCAAGTCTTTTGCACGGGACCGGGTTCAGTCCCCAGCACCCGCATGGCAGCTCATAACTATCTGAAACTCCCGTTCCAGGGGATCCGACATCCTCTTCTGGCCTCCGGAGGTACCAGCTGTGCACCCTGCACAGACATGCCTGGAGTCCAACACTCACACCCGTGAATAAATATAAAAACATATACTTTCTTCGTTCAATCTCTTATACATGTTACTGTTCATAACATATAGTTAGAGAATAAGAGGCATAGATGGCAGAGGTCCATCCATTCTTTTGGGGAGGAACCTTACCATGAATCTTCTCAAAATACGCAAATTGTGTAAGAACTTAACCTGAGTCACTGTTTAGCAAAGGTGATTATCTTGGGGTTTAAGGTGTCACACTTCCTCAAATTTGTAAGCAGGGTTAACTGAAGTGAATCATGAGTTAAGGCTTTTGAGTGACTTATGCCCGTTGATTACTTTTAATATTTCTTAAGCATGTTTCCATTCATTCCTTATCTTGAATGCTAAGTTGGTTTGACGTCGAGAAAATGTGGGGGCAGGAGGTGTTCTAATTACAGAGGAACATCCAGAAAGGAAATATTCTTTTTTTGTTTTTTGTTGTTATTTTTTGTTGTTGTTTTTGGTTTTTGTTTGTTTCTTTTGTTTTGTTTTGTTTTGAGACTGGGTTTCTCTATGTAGCCTTGCTTGTCCTGGAACTCTTTCTATAGACCAGGCTGGCCTTGAACTCACAAAGATTCTCCTGCCCCTGCCTCCCAAGTGCAGGGATTAAAGGCATGTCCAGCATGGCCCAGCTGCAAAATATTTCTTGATTGACATTAAATAGAGGAATCTTTATGACAAGGCTGCTAATCTGCTCTCTAGATCATGCAGTTATGTCACTGCAAACCAAATCACTTAAATTTTAGTCTTCTTTGGTGTCCTTTGAGACCTTTAGTGGCTCAGGTTTAAACTGGATGAATTTCTGTTCACGCAGACCCTGTAGGTATTTGGCCCTCTAAGGAGAGGTGTAAAGCTTGTGAACTGGAAGCACAGATAAAATTTAAATTGCCTTTTCACTCACCAATGGCTTAATAGGGCAGAAACTCTTACTCAGACAAATAATTAACTTTCTCAACAGAAAGGTAAACAAAACTATAAATTATGATTAGGTAAGTGTTCCGCTCTGCAGAGGCAAATTAGTCAACGTTTAGTCCTCAGCTGTGACTCATAAATATAGGGAGAGAGGTTTCTGGATCAACTTGATAAAAATAATTAGAAGAGTCTGATATTGTCACATTTTCCTTATAATGTGTACATTTGCTGGAATCTGGTGCTTTGATATATATCTTATTTGGGTATCTGCCTTTCTCTGTTAGAGATCAAGAAAAAATCAAGAGGAGAATTTATATGGTTTTAAATGTAAAAGGGAAGTGAATATTTTCAACAGAGCCTTGTATATGAAAACATCCCACAACCAGAAGCTCTTGGGATAGCCCTAGACTTTCAGTAAGTCTGTCCATTTGTTCTGAATTATAAAGAGAAAGGGGCTTGTTTTACAGTCCAGGCTGGTGTGGGATTTTTTTTTTAAATGAGACTCACTCTGGCCTCACAATAAACCCTTCTCCTGCTTTCTCCACAGCATCAAACTGGCAACATGCTTTCCCAACACCATGCTAACCCTAGATTTTCTTGAGCCACTGACTCACATAAAATTATTCTGCTGGTTTAAATGCATATGTTTACACAATAAAGTACCTAGTACCTGAAAGCAATTTTTCTTTTCATTTCAGTTTTCAAAGATGAAATTGGCCAGAGCTGGAGGGATGGCCCAGTGGTGAAGAGCACCAGATCTTCTTCCAGGGACCCAGGTTCAATTCCCGCATCCACAGGGCAGCTCACACAGAGTGTGCCTTAGGGCAGCTCACACAGAGTGTGCCTTAGACCCGAGACAGTTCCTTTCCCTCTGTAAGTCCAGATCCAACGGATCTGACACAGACAAACATGCAGGAAGAACACCAATGCACATGAAATAAAAACAAACAAGTAAATCATTTTAAAAATGAAGTCGGTCATTTCTTCTTTTCTGGTTTGTTGTTTGTTTTGTTTTGCTTTGTTTTGTTTTTGTGTGTCCACACATGTCTGAAAGGCAGAATTCTTAGTTTGCCTGTGTGGTCTCCTGCCCCATCTCAGCAGAGCTCACTCACATGAGCTCTACCTTTATCACCTGTCCCCTGTCTCTCGTTCCCTTCTGGCCTTCACTCCTTTAGCTCTTAGGAGAAGGAAAGACTGCTTCCCTTTTATTTCCGAAATCAGTTGCTCAGATACTGAGCTTCACTCTTAGAACAAAGGCTTAGACAACTGCAACAAAAGCTTCAAGGCCCTTTGCAAAATCTTTGAATTCCAGAGCTCGAGCTTTGGTTATGAATTGTGAAAACTTATTTGAAAATAAAGAACCAGGAATTTTAATCTTTATTCTCTGGGTTTACTAGAACTTCTTCTCTGGGAGAAAAACAACAAACAAACAAACAAACAAAAACAGAAGTGGAACAAACAACTTGTGTTGACTGAGAAATGGTAGGTTGGACCAATGATATATGGGGAGTAAAAATGCGAGTTCAGAGCTCAAAATATGAGCCTCATAAATAAATTCTGTGTACCTTTCAAGTAAATTATTAAAGTTTTCGTTGTCTTCTGTCAAATTTAACTTCAGCCTCCCCCCCTCCCATTCTCACATTACCCAGGATGCTGTAGGGCTTCTTGCTTCTGTGATCAGACTCTTATCAGTTTTGGATTCAGATTGCCTGTGAGTTTGGGGAAGAAATGCTGACTGCAGATCCAATGGCAGATCTGCTGAGGTTCCTGGTTAGTGGAAGGCGGAGCAAGTCAGTGGAGATGGAGGGCCCAGGGGAGAGCTGCTCAGAGCGCGGCTCCTTTGGAATCCATACTTAGAGTGTGCTACACTCAGTGCCCTGTCCTCTCCCGAGGGGCCTTACTAAATCTGTGCAAATTGATATCTTTTGATGATGCTTGACTTTTAGCATAGGTTCACTAGTTTCCCTCTGCTTATCAGTGGTTCTCAATGCCCCTTATGCTGTGGTGACACCTCCCCCGTCCCAACCATAAAATTATTTTCGTTGCTACCTCATAACTGAAATTTTGCTTCTGTTATAAGTCACTATGTAAATATCTGATATTCAGAACGGCCTTTGGCCACCCCTGTGAAAGGGTCTTTGGACTCTCAGAGAGGTCACCATCCATGGATTGAGAGCCTCTGGTGTTGGCCAAGTAGCCTTTCCAGTCTAAAGTTAAACTGATTATCAGTGACACCACGTCCTTGTGTATTGGAAAGGATAGGGAAGGTAGGATAAGGGGTGAAATAGAATCAGTGTCCAGACACATTCTCGAGGTGCTGAGTTGGGTTGATTTACCACATTATTGGAGAGCAGAAGTTAATAGACATATTTTTTAAGAAACAATATTTCAAAACTTAATTGTTTTTAATAATAGTTTCAGATCCCGGTTTTCACCCCTTTCCCCAATTCGTATGTAGTCGTTTCTTTAAGACTTAGAAAACAAATTCTTCTAGGGATGACATTAAATTAAATTAAAAATCTTGATTCATCAATTGCTCTTTATACCAAAAATAATATTTCAAAAACATTTTTAGAAAAAAATCACTTAATTGACATGATTATAAATAATTTTATGCTAATAAAAATACATATTTTATCTTTGTCATGCCACAAAAATCCCTGATTTAAAAACTGCTAAAACTAAGAAGGATTTACTTAGGCCTATAATCTTGGTCCATAGTTTAGTGAGTCCATTGCTTTTAGGCCTGGAGTAGGGAGGTTTCTTGTTCTGGCAAAAGGACATGATGGAGGTGAGCTGGTCAGGACATGATGGAGGTGAGCTGGTCAGGACATGATGATGGAGGTGAGCTGGTCAGGACATGATGGAGGTGAGCTGGTCAGAACATGATGATGGAGATGAGCTGGTCAGGACATGATGGAGGTGAGCTGGTCAGGACATGATGATGGAGGTGAGCTGGTCAGGACATGATGGAGGTGAGCTGGTCAGGACATGATGATGGAGGTGAGCTGGTCAGGACATGATGATAGAGGTGAGCTGGTCAGGACATGGTGGAGGTGAGCTGGTCAGGACATGATGGAGGTGAGCTGGTCAGGACATGATGGAGGTGAGCTGGACAGGACATGATGGGGGTGAGCTGGTCAGGACATGATGATGGAGGTGAGCTGGTCAGGACATGATGATGGAGGTGAGCTGGTCAGGACAAGATGGAGGTGAGCTGGTCAGGACATGGTGGAGGAGGTGAGCTGGTCAGGACATGATGATGGAGGTGAGCTGGTCAGGACATGATGGAGGTGAGCTGGTCAGGACATGATGGAGGTGAGCTGGTCAGGACATGATGATGGAGGTGAGCTGGTCAGGACATGATGATGGAGGTGAGCTGGTCAGGACATGATGGAGGTGAGCTGGTCAGGACATGATGGAGGTGAGCTGGTCATGACATGATGGAGGTGAGCTGGTCAGGACATGATGATGGAGGTGAGCTGGTCAGGACATGATGATGGAGGTGAGCTGGTCAGGACATGATGGTGGAGGTGAGCTGGTCAGGACATGATGGAGGTGAGCTGTTCAGGACATGGTGGAGGTGAGCTGGTCAGGACATGATGGTGGAGGTGAGCTGGTCAGGACATGATGGAGGTGAGCTGGTCAGGACATGATGGAGGTGAGCTGGTCAGGACATGATGGAGGTAAGCTGGTCAGGACATGGTGGAGGTGAGCTGGTCAGGACATGATGGACGTGAGCTGGTCAGGACATGATGGTGGAGGTGAGCTGGTCAGGACATGATGGAGGTGAGCTGGTCAGGACATGATGGAGGTGAGCTGGTCAGGACATGATGGAGGTGAGCTGGTCAGGACATGATGATGGAGGTGAGCTGGTCAGGACATGATGGAGTTGAGCTGGTCAGGACATGATGGAGGTGAGCTGGTCAGGACATGATGGAGGTGAGCTGGTCAGGACATGATGGAGGTGAGCTGGTCAGGACATGATGGAGGTGAGCTGGTCAGGACATGATGATGGAGGTGAGCTGGTCAGGACATGATGGAGGTGAGCTGGTCAGGACATGATGGAGGTGAGCTGGTCAGGACATGATGGAGGTAAGCTGGTCAGGACATGATGGAGGTGAGCTGGTCAGGACATGATGGAGATGAGCTGGTCAGGACATGATGGAGTTGAGCTGGTCAGGACATGATGATGGAGGTGAGCTGGTCAGGACAAGATGGAGGTGAGCTGGTCAGGACATGATGGAGGTGAGCTGGTCAGGACATGATGGAGGTGAGCTGGTCAGGACATGATGGGGGTGAGCTGGTCAGGACATGATGATGGAGGTGAGCTGGTCAGGACATGATGGAGATGAGCTGGTCAGGGCATGATGATGGAGGTGAGCTGGTCAGGACATGATGATGGAGGTGAGCTGGTCAGGACAAGATGGAGGTGAGCTGGTCAGGACATGATGGAGGTGAGCTGGTCAGGACAAGATGGAGGTGAGCTGGTCAGGGCATGATGATGGAGATGAGCTGGTCAGGACATGATGGGGGTGAGCTGGTCAGGACATGGTGGAGGTGAGCTGGTCAGGACAAGATGGAGGTGAGCTGGTCAGGACATGATGGAGGTGAGCTGGTCAGGGCATGATGGAGTTGAGCTGGTCAGGACATGATGATGGAGGTGAGCTGGTCAGGACAAGATGGAGGTGAGCTGGTCAGGACATGATGGAGGTGAGCTGGTCAGGACATGATGGAGGTGAGCTGGTCAGGACATGATGGGGGTGAGCTGGTCAGGACATGATGATGGAGGTGAGCTGGTCAGGACATGATGGAGGTGAGCTGGTCAGGACATGATGGAGTTGAGCTGGTCAGGACATGATGATGGAGGTGAGCTGGTCAGGACAAGATGGAGGTGAGCTGGTCAGGACATGATGGAGGTGAGCTGGTCAGGACATGATGGAGGTGAGCTGGTCAGGACATGATGGGGGTGAGCTGGTCAGGACATGAGGATGGAGGTGAGCTGGTCAGGACATGATGGAGATGAGCTGGTCAGGGCATGATGATGGAGGTGAGCTGGTCAGGACATGATGATGGAGGTGAGCTGGTCAGGACATGATGGAGGTGAGCTGGTCAGGACAAGATGGAGCTGAGCTGGTCAGGGCATGATGATGGAGATGAGCTGGTCAGGACATGATGGGGGTGAGCTGGTCAGGACATGGTGGAGGTGAGCTGGTCAGGACAAGATGGAGGTGAGCTGGTCAGGACATGATGGAGGTGAGCTGGTCAGGACAAGATGGAGGTGAGCTGGTCAGGACAAGATGGAGGTGAGCTGGTCAGGACATGATGGAGGTGAGCTGGTCAGGACATGGTGGAGGTGAGCTGGTCAGGACAAGATGGAGGTGAGCTGGTCAGGACAAGATGGAGGTGAGCTGGTCAGGGCATGATGATGGAGAGGAGCTGGTCAGGACATGATGATGGAGGTGAGCTGGTCAGGACAAGATGGAGGTGAGCTGGTCAGGACATGGTGGAGGTGAGCTGGTCAGGGCATGATGATGGAGGTGAGCTGGTCAGGACATGATGGAGGTGAGCTGGTCAGGGCATGATGATGGAGGTGAGCTGGTCAGGACATGATGATGGAGGTGAGCTGGTCAGGACATGATGGAGGTGAGCTGGTCAGGACATGATGATGGAGGTGAGCTGGTCAGGACATGATGGAGGTGAGCTGGTCAGGACATGATGGAGGTGAGCTGGTCAGGACATGATGGAGGTGAGCTGGTCAGGACATGATGATGGATGTGAGCTGGTCAGGACATGATGATGGAGGTGAGCTGGTCAGGACATGATGGAGGTGAGCTGGTCAGGACATGATGATGGAGGTGAGCTGGTCAGGACATGATGGAGGTGAGCTGGTCAGGACATGATGATGGAGATGAGCTGGTCAGGACAAGATGGAGGTGAGCTGGTCAGGACATGGTGGAGGTGAGCTGGTCAGGACATGGTGGAGGTGAGCTGGTCAGGACATGGTGGAGGTGAGCTGGTCAGGACATGATGATGGAGGTGAACTGGTGAGGACAAGATGGAGGTGATCTGGTCAGGACATGGTGGAGGTGAGCTGGTCAGGACATGATGATGGATGTGAGCTGGTCAGGACATAATGGAGGTGAGCTGGTCAGGACATGATGGAGGTGAGCTGGTCAGGACATGATGGAGGTGAGCTGGTCAGGACATGATGGAGGTGAGCTGGTCAGGACATGATGGAGGTGAGCTGGTCAGGACATGATGGAGGTGAGCTGGTCAGGACATGGTGGAGGTGAGCTGGTAAGGACATGATGGAGGTGAGCTGGTCAGGACATGATGGAGGTGAGCTGGTCAGGACATGATGGAGGTGAGCTGGTCAGGACATGATGATGGAGGTGAGCTGGTCAGGACATGGTGGAGGTGAGCTGGTCAGAACATGATGGAGGTGAGCTGGTCAGGGCATGATGATGGAGGTGAGCTGGTCAGGACATGGTGGAGTTGAACTGGTCAGGGCATGATGATGGAGGTGAGCTGGTCAGGACATGATGATGGAGATGAGCTGGTCAGGACATGATGATGGAGGTGAGCTGGTCAGGACAAGATGGAGGTGAGCTGGTCAGGATATGATGGAGGTAAGCTGTTCAGGACATGGTGGAGGTGAGCTGGTCCTGGCATGATGATGGAGGTGAGCTGGTCAGGACAAGATGGAGGTGAGCTGGTCAGGACATGATGGAGGTGAGCTGGTCAGGACATGATGGAGGTGAGCTGGTCAGGACATGATGGAGGTGAGCTGGTCAGGACATGATGGAGGTGAGCTGGTCAGGACATGGTGGAGGTGAGCTGGTCAGGGCATGATGATGGAGGTGAGCTGGTCAGGACAAGATGGAGGTGAGCTGGTCATGACATGATGGAGGTGAGCTGGTCAGGACATGATGATGGAGGTGAGCTGGTCATGACATGATGGAGGTGAGCTGGTCAGGACATGATGATGGAGGTGAGCTGGTCAGGGCATGATGATGGAGGTGAGCTGGTCAGGGCATGATGATGGAGGTGAGCTGGTCAGGACATGATGATGGAGGTGAGCTGGTCAGGACAAGATGGAGGTGAGCTGGTCAGGACATGATGGAGGTGAGCTGGTCAGGACAAGATGGAGGTGAGCTGGTCAGGGCATGATGATGGAGATGAGCTGGTCAGGACATGATGATGGAGGTGAGCTGGTCAGGACAAGATGGAGGTGAGCTGGTCAGGACATGATGATGGAGGTGAGCTGGTCAGGACATGGTGGAGATGAGCTGGTCAGGGCATGATGATGGAGGTGAGCTGGTTAGGACAAGATGGAGGTGAGCTGGTCAGGGCATGATGATGGAGATGAGCTGGTCAGGACATGATGATGGAGGTGAGCTGGTCAGGAAAAGATGGAGGTGAGCTGGTCAGGACATGATGGAGGTGAGCTGGTCAGGACATGGTGGAGGTGAGCTGGTCAGGGCATGATGATGGAGGTGAGCTGGTCAGGACAAGATAAAGGTGAGCTGGTCAGGACATGATGGAGGTGAGCTGGTCAGGACATGATGGAGGTGAGCTGGTCAGGACATGATGGAGGTGAGCTGGTCAGGGCATGATGATGGAGGTGAGCTGGTCAGGACATGATGGAGGTGAGCTGGTCAGGATAAGATGGAGGTGAGCTGGTCAGGACAAGATGGAGGTGAGCTGGTCAGGACATGATGGGGGTGAGCTGGTCAGGACATGGTGGAGGTGAGCTGGTCAGGACAAGATGGAGGTGAGCTGGTCAGGACAAGATGGAGGTGAGCTGGTCAGGGCATGATGGAGTTGAGCTGGTCAGGACATGATGATGGAGGTGAGCTGGTCAGGACAAGATGGAGGTGAGCTGGTCAGGACATGATGGAGGTGAGCTGGTCAGGACATGATGGAGGTGAGCTGGTCAGGACATGATGGGGGTGAGCTGGTCAGGACATGATGATGGAGGTGAGCTGGTCAGGACATGATGGAGGTGAGCTGGTCAGGACATGATAGAGTTGAGCTGGTCAGGACATGATGATGGAGGTGAGCTGGTCAGGACAAGATGGAGTTGAGCTGGTCAGGACATGATGGAGGTGAGCTGGTCAGGGCATGATGGAGGTGAGCTGGTCAGGACATGATGGGGGTGAGCTGGTCAGGACATGAGGATGGAGGTGAGCTGGTCAGGACATGATGGAGATGAGCTGGTCAGGGCATGATGATGGAGGTGAGCTGGTCAGGACATGATGATGGAGGTGAGCTGGTCAGGACAAGATGGAGGTGAGCTGGTCAGGACATGATGGAGGTGAGCTGGTCAGGACAAGATGGAGCTGAGCTGGTCAGGGCATGATGATGGAGATGAGCTGGTCAGGACATGATGGGGGTGAGCTGGTCAGGACATGGTGGAGGTGAGCTGGTCAGGACATGATGATGGATGTGAGCTGGTCAGGACATAATGGAGGTGAGCTGGTCAGGACATGATGGAGGTGAGCTGGTCAGGACATGATGGAGGTGAGCTGGTCAGGACATGATGGAGGTGAGCTGGTCAGGACATGATGGAGGTGAGCTGGTCAGGACATGATGGAGGTGAGCTGGTCAGGACATGGTGGAGGTGAGCTGGTAAGGACATGATGGAGGTGAGCTGGTCAGGACATGATGGAGGTGAGCTGGTCAGGACATGATGGAGGTGAGCTGGTCAGGACATGATGATGGAGGTGAGCTGGTCAGGACATGGTGGAGGTGAGCTGGTCAGAACATGATGGAGGTGAGCTGGTCAGGGCATGATGATGGAGGTGAGCTGGTCAGGACATGGTGGAGTTGAACTGGTCAGGGCATGATGATGGAGGTGAGCTGGTCAGGACATGATGATGGAGATGAGCTGGTCAGGACATGATGATGGAGGTGAGCTGGTCAGGACAAGATGGAGGTGAGCTGGTCAGGATATGATGGAGGTGAGCTGTTCAGGACATGGTGGAGGTGAGCTGGTCCTGGCATGATGATGGAGGTGAGCTGGTCAGGACAAGATGGAGGTGAGCTGGTCAGGACATGATGGAGGTGAGCTGGTCAGGACATGATGGAGGTGAGCTGGTCAGGACATGATGGAGGTGAGCTGGTCAGGACATGATGGAGGTGAGCTGGTCAGGACATGGTGGAGGTGAGCTGGTCAGGGCATGATGATGGAGGTGAGCTGGTCAGGACAAGATGGAGGTGAGCTGGTCATGACATGATGGAGGTGAGCTGGTCAGGACATGATGATGGAGGTGAGCTGGTCATGACATGATGGAGGTGAGCTGGTCAGGACATGATGATGGAGGTGAGCTGGTCAGGGCATGATGATGGAGGTGAGCTGGTCAGGGCATGATGATGGAGGTGAGCTGGTCAGGACATGATGATGGAGGTGAGCTGGTCAGGACAAGATGGAGGTGAGCTGGTCAGGACATGATGGAGGTGAGCTGGTCAGGACAAGATGGAGGTGAGCTGGTCAGGGCATGATGATGGAGATGAGCTGGTCAGGACATGATGATGGAGGTGAGCTGGTCAGGACAAGATGGAGGTGAGCTGGTCAGGACATGATGATGGAGGTGAGCTGGTCAGGACATGGTGGAGATGAGCTGGTCAGGGCATGATGATGGAGGTGAGCTGGTTAGGACAAGATGGAGGTGAGCTGGTCAGGGCATGATGATGGAGATGAGCTGGTCAGGACATGATGATGGAGGTGAGCTGGTCAGGAAAAGATGGAGGTGAGCTGGTCAGGACATGATGGAGGTGAGCTGGTCAGGACATGGTGGAGGTGAGCTGGTCAGGGCATGATGATGGAGGTGAGCTGGTCAGGACAAGATAAAGGTGAGCTGGTCAGGACATGATGGAGGTGAGCTGGTCAGGACATGATGGAGGTGAGCTGGTCAGGACATGATGGAGGTGAGCTGGTCAGGGCATGATGATGGAGGTGAGCTGGTCAGGACATGATGGAGGTGAGCTGGTCAGGATAAGATGGAGGTGAGCTGGTCAGGACAAGATGGAGGTGAGCTGGTCAGGACATGATGGGGGTGAGCTGGTCAGGACATGGTGGAGGTGAGCTGGTCAGGACAAGATGGAGGTGAGCTGGTCAGGACAAGATGGAGGTGAGCTGGTCAGGGCATGATGGAGTTGAGCTGGTCAGGACATGATGATGGAGGTGAGCTGGTCAGGACAAGATGGAGGTGAGCTGGTCAGGACATGATGGAGGTGAGCTGGTCAGGACATGATGGAGGTGAGCTGGTCAGGACATGATGGGGGTGAGCTGGTCAGGACATGATGATGGAGGTGAGCTGGTCAGGACATGATGGAGGTGAGCTGGTCAGGACATGATAGAGTTGAGCTGGTCAGGACATGATGATGGAGGTGAGCTGGTCAGGACAAGATGGAGTTGAGCTGGTCAGGACATGATGGAGGTGAGCTGGTCAGGGCATGATGGAGGTGAGCTGGTCAGGACATGATGGGGGTGAGCTGGTCAGGACATGAGGATGGAGGTGAGCTGGTCAGGACATGATGGAGATGAGCTGGTCAGGGCATGATGATGGAGGTGAGCTGGTCAGGACATGATGATGGAGGTGAGCTGGTCAGGACAAGATGGAGGTGAGCTGGTCAGGACATGATGGAGGTGAGCTGGTCAGGACAAGATGGAGCTGAGCTGGTCAGGGCATGATGATGGAGATGAGCTGGTCAGGACATGATGGGGGTGAGCTGGTCAGGACATGGTTGAGGTGAGCTGGTCAGGACAAGATGGAGGTGAGCTGGTCAGGACATGATGGAGGTGAGCTGGTCAGGACAAGATGGAGGTGAGCTGGTCAGGACAAGATGGAGGTGAGCTGGTCAGGACATGATGGGGGTGAGCCGGTCAGGACATGGTGGAGGTGAGCTGGTCAGGACAAGATGGAGGTGAGCTGGTCAGGACAAGATGGAGGTGAGCTGGTCAGGGCATGATGATGGAGATGAGCTGGTCAGGACATGATGATGGAGGTGAGCTGGTCAGGACAAGATGGAGGTGAGCTGGTCAGGACATGGTGGAGGTGAGCTGGTCAGGGCATGATGATGGAGGTGAGCTGGTCAGGACATGATGGAGGTGAGCTGGTCAGGGCATGATGATGGAGGTGAGCTGGTCAGGACATGATGGAGGTGAGCTGGTCAGGACATGATGATGGAGGTGAGCTGGTCAGGACATGATGGAGGTGAGCTGGTCAGGACATGATGGAGGTGAGCTGGTCAGGACATGATGTAGGTGAGCTGGTCAGGACATGATGATGGATTTGAGCTGGTCAGGACATGATGATGGAGGTGAGCTGGTCAGGACATGATGGAGGTGAGCTGGTCAGGACATGATGATGGAGGTGAGCTGGTCAGGACATGATGGAGGTGAGCTGGTCAGGACATGATGATGGAGATGAGCTGGTCAGGACAAGATGGAGGTGAGCTGGTCAGGACATGGTGGAGGTGAGCTGGTCAGGACATGGTGGAGGTGATCTGGTCAGGACATGGTGGAGGTGAGCTGGTCAGGACATGATGATGGAGATGAGCTGGTGAGGACAAGATGGAGGTGATCTGGCTCAGGACATGGTGGAGGTGAGCTGGTCAGGACATGATGATGGATGTGAGCTGGTCAGGACATGATGGAGGTGAGCTGGTCAGGACATGATGGAGGTGAGCTGGTCAGGACAAGATGGAGGTGAGCTGGTCAGGACATGATGGAGGTGAGCTGGTCAGGACATGATGGAGGTGAGCTGGTCAGGACATGATGGAGGTGAGCTGGTCAGGACATGATGGAGGTGAGCTGGTCAGGACATGGTGGAGGTGAGCTGGTCAGGACATGATGGAGGTGAGCTGGTCAGGACATGATGGAGGTGAGCTGGTCAGGACATGATGGAGGTGAGCTGGTCAGGACATGATGATGGAGGTGAGCTGGTCAGGACATGGTGGAGGTGAGCTGGTCAGAACATGATGGAGGTGAGCTGGTCAGGGCATGATGATGGAGATGAGCTGGTCAGGACATGGTGGAGATGAGCTGGTCAGGGCATGATGATGGAGGTGAGCTGGTCAGGACATGATGATGGAGATGAGCTGGTCAGGACATGATGATGGAGGTGAGCTGGTCAGGACAAGATGGAGGTGAGCTGGTCAGGATATGATGGAGGTGAGCTGTTCAGGACATGGTGGAGGTGAGCTGGTCCTGGCATGATGATGGAGGTGAGCTGGTCAGGACATGATGGAGGTGAGCTGGTCAGGACATGATGGAGGTGAGCTGGTCAGGACATGATGGAGGTGAGCTGGTCAGGACATGGTGGAGGTGAGCTGGTCAGGGCATGATGATGGAGGTGAGCTGGTCAGGACAAGATGGAGGTGAGCTGGTCATGACATGATGGAGGTGAGCTGGTCAGGACATGATGATGGAGGTGAGCTGGTCATGACATGATGGAGGTGAGCTGGTCAGGACATGATGATGGAGGTGAGCTGGTCAGGGCATGATGATGGAGGTGAGCTGGTCAGGGCATGATGATGGAGGTGAGCTGGTCAGGACATGATGATGGAGGTGAGCTGGTCAGGACAAGATGGAGGTGAGCTGGTCAGGACATGATGGAGGTGAGCTGGTCAGGATAAGATGGAGGTGAGCTGGTCAGGGCATGATGATGGAGATGAGCTGGTCAGGACATGATGATGGAGGTGAGCTGGTCAGGACAAGATGGAGGTGAGCTGGTCAGGACATGATGATGGAGGTGAGCTGGTCAGGACATGGTGGAGATGAGCTGGTCAGGGCATGATGATGGAGGTGAGCTGGTTATGACAAGATGGAGGTGAGCTGGTCAGGGCATGATGATGGAGATGAGCTGGTCAGGACATGATGATGGAGGTGAGCTGGTCAGGAAAAGATGGAGGTGAGCTGGTCAGGACATGATGGAGGTGAGCTGGTCAGGACATGGTGGAGGTGAGCTGGTCAGGGCATGATGATGGAGGTGAGCTGGTCAGGACAAGATAAAGGTGAGCTGGTCAGGACATGATGGAGGTGAGCTGGTCAGGACATGATGGAGGTGAGCTGGTCAGGACATGATGGAGGTGAGCTGGTCAGGGCATGATGATGGAGGTGAGCTGGTCAGGACAAGATGGAGGTGAGCTGGTCAGGGCATAATGATGGAGGTGAGCTGGTCAGGACATGATGATGGAGGTGAGCTGGTCAGGACAAGATGGAGGTGAGCTGGTCAGGACATGATGATGGAGGTGAGCTGGTCAGGACAAGATGGAGGTTAGCTGGTCAGGACATGATGGAGGTGAGCTGGTCAGGACATGATGGAGGTGAGCTGGTCAGGACATGATGATGGAGGTGAGTTGGTCAGGACAAGATGGAGGTGAGCTGGTCAGGACATGATGGAGGTGAGCTGGTCAGGACATGGTGGAGGTGAGCTGGTCAGGGCATGATGATGGAGGTGAGCTGGTCAGGACATGATGGAGGTGAGCTGGTCAGGACATGGTGGAGGTGAGCTGGTCAGGGCATGATGATGGAGGTGAGCTGGTCAGGACAGGATGGAGGTGAGCTGGTCAGGGCATGATGATGGAGGTGAGCTGGTCAGGACATGATGGAGGTGAGCTGGTCAGGACATGATGGAGGTGAGCTGGTCAGGACATGGTGGAGGTGAGGTGGTCAGGGTATGATGATGGAGGTGAGCTGGTCAGGACAAGATGGAGGTGAGCTGGTCAGGGCATGATGATGGAGGTGAGCTGGTCAGGACATGATGATGGAGGTGAGCTGGTTAGGACAAGATGGAGGTGAGCTGGTCAGGACATGATGATGGAGGTGAGCTGGTCAGGACAAGATGTAGGTGAGCTGGTCAGGACATGATGATGGATTTGAGCTGGTCAGGACATGATGATGGAGGTGAGCTGGTCAGGACATGATGGAGGTGAGCTGGTCAGGACATGATGATGGAGGTGAGCTGGTCAGGACATGATGGAGGTGAGCTGGTCAGGACATGATGATGGAGATGAGCTGGTCAGGACAAGATGGAGGTGAGCTGGTCAGGACATGGTGGAGGTGAGCTGGTCAGGACATGGTGGAGGTGATCTGGTCAGGACATGGTAGAGGTGAGCTGGTCAGGACATGATGATGGAGATGAGCTGGTGAGGACAAGATGGAGGTGATCTGGTCAGGACATGGTGGAGGTGAGCTGGTCAGGACATGATGATGGATGTGAGCTGGTCAGGACATGATGGAGGTGAGCTGGTCAGGACATGATGGAGGTGAGCTGGTCAGGACAAGATGGAGGTGAGCTGGTCAGGACATGATGGAGGTGAGCTGGTCAGGACATGATGGAGGTGAGCTGGTCAGGACATGATGGAGGTGAGCTGGTCAGGACATGATGGAGGTGAGCTGGTCAGGACATGGTGGAGGTGAGCTGGTCAGGATATGATGGAGGTGAGCTGGTCAGGACATGATGGAGGTGAGCTGGTCAGGACATGATGGAGGTGAGCTGGGCAGGACATGATGATGGAGGTGATCTGGTCAGGACATGGTGGAGGTGAGCTGGTCAGAACATGATGGAGGTGAGCTGGGCAGGGCATGATGATGGAGATGAGCTGGTCAGGACATGGTGGAGATGAGCTGGTCAGGGCATGATGATGGAGGTGAGCTGGTCAGGACATGATGATGGAGATGAGCTGGTCAGGACATGATGATGGAGGTGAGCTGGTCAGGACAAGATGGAGGTGAGCTGGTCAGGATATGATGGAGGTGAGCTGTTCAGGACATGGTGGAGGTGAGCTGGTCCTGGCATGATGATGGAGGTGAGCTGGTCAGGACAAGGTGGAGGTGAGCTGGTCAGGACATGATGGAGGTGAGCTGGTCAGGACATGATGGAGGTGAGCTGGTCAGGACATGATGGAGGTGAGCTGGTCAGGACATGATGGAGGTGAGCTGGTCAGGACATGGTGGAAGTGAGCTGGTCAGGGCATGATGATGGAGGTGAGCTGGTCAGGACAAGATGGAGGTGAGCTGGTCATGACATGATGGAGGTGAGCTGGTCAGGACATGATGATGGAGGTGAGCTGGTCATGACATGATGAAGGTGAGCTGGTCAGGACATGATGATGGAGGTGAGCTGGTCAGGGCATGATGATGGAGGTGAGCTGGTCAGGGCATGATGATGGAGGTGAGCTGGTCAGGACATGATGATGGAGGTGAGCTGGTCAGGACAAGATGGAGGTGAGCTGGTCAGGACATGATGGAGGTGAGCTGGTCAGGATAAGATGGAGGTGAGCTGGTCAGGGCATGATGATGGAGATGAGCTGGTCAGGACATGATGATGGAGGTGATCTGGTCAGGACAAGATGGAGGTGAGCTGGTCAGGACATGATGATGGAGGTGAGCTGGTCAGGACATGGTGGAGATGAGCTGGTCAGGGCATGATGATGGAGGTGAGCTGGTTAGGACAAGATGGAGGTGAGCTGGTCAGGGCATGATGATGGAGATGAGCTGGTCAGGACATGATGATGGAGGTGAGCTGGTCAGGAAAAGATGGAGGTGAGCTGGTCAGGACATGATGGAGGTGAGCTGGTCAGGACATGGTGGAGGTGAGCTGGTCAGGGCATGATGATGGAGGTGAGCTGGTCAGGACAAGATAAAGGTGAGCTGGTCAGGACATGATGATGGAGGTGAGCTGGTCAGGACATGATGGAGGTGAGCTGGTCAGGACATGATGGAGGTGAGCTGGTCAGGGCATGATGATGGAGGTGAGCTGGTCAGGACAAGATGGAGGTGAGCTGGTCAGGGCATGATGATGGAGGTGAGCTGGTCAGGACATGATGATGGAGGTGAGCTGGTCAGGACAAGATGGAGGTGAGCTGGTCAGGACATGATGATGGAGGTGAGCTGGTCAGGACAAGATGGAGGTGAGCTGGTCAGGACATGATGGAGGTGAGCTGGTCAGGACATGATGGAGGTGAGCTGGTCAGGACATGATGATGGAGGTGAGCTGGTCAGGACAAGATGGAGGTGAGCTGGTCAGGACATGATGGAGGTGAGCTGGTCAGGACATGGTGGAGGTGAGCTGGTCAGGGCATGATGATGGAGGTGAGCTGGTCAGGACATGATGGAGGTGAGCTGGTCAGGACATGGTGGAGGTGAGCTGGTCAGGGCATGATGATGGAGGTGAGCTGGTCAGGACAGGATGGAGGTGAGCTGGTCAGGGCATGATGATGGAGGTGAGCTGGTCAGGACATGATGGAGGTGAGCTGGTCAGGACATGATGGAGGTGAGCTGGTCAGGACATGGTGGAGGTGAGCTGGTCAGGGTATGATGATGGAGGTGAGCTGGTCAGGACAAGATGGAGGTGAGCTGGTCAGGGCATGATGATGGAGGTGAGCTGGTCAGGACATGATGATGGAAGTGAGCTGGTCAGGACAAGATGGAGGTGAGCTGGTCAGGACATGATGATGGAGGTGAGCTGGTCAGGACAAGATGGAGGTGAGCTTGTCAGGACATGATGGAGGTGAGCTGGTCAGGACATGATGGAGGTGAGCTGGTCAGGACATGATGATGGAGGTGAGCTGGTCAGGACAAGATAAAGGTGAGCTGGTCAGGACATGATGGAGGTGAGCTGGTCAGGACATGGTGGAGTTGAGCTGTTCAGGGCATGATGATGGAGGTGAGCTGGTCAGGACATGATGATGGAGGTGAGCTGGTCAGGACAAGATGGAGGTGAGCTGGTCAGGACATGATGGAGGTGAGCTGGTCAGGACAAGATGGAGGTGAGCTGGTCAGGACATGATGGGGATGAGCTGGTCAGGACATGGTGGAGGTGAGCTGGTCAGGACAAGATGGAGGTGAGCTCGTCAGGGCATGATGATGGAGGTAAGCTGGTCAGGACATGATGGAGATGAGCTGGTCAGGACATGATGATGGAGGTGAGCTGGTCAGGACATGATGATGGAGGTGAGCTGGTCAGGACAAGATGGAGGTGAGCTGGTCAGGGCATGATGATGGAGGTGAGCTGGTCAGGACATGATGATGGAGGTGAGCTGGTCAGGACAAGATGGAGGTGAGCTGGTCAGGACATGATGGAGGTGAGCTGGTCAGGACATGATGGACGTGAGCTGGTCAGGACATGATGGAGATGAGCTGGTCAGGACATGATGATGGAGGTGAGCTGGTCAGGACAAGATGGAGGTGAGCTGGTCAGGACATGATGGGGGTGAGCTGGTCAGGACATGATGATGGAGGTGAGCTGGTCAGGACATGATGATGGAGGTGAGCTGGTCAGGACATGATGATGGAGGTGAGCTGGTCAGGACATGATGATGGATGTGAGCTCGTCAGGACATGACGGTGGTGAGCTGGTCAGGACATGATGGAGGTGAGCTGGTCAGGACATGATGGACGTGAGCTGGTCAGGACATGATGATGGAGGTGAGCTGGTCAGAACATGATGGAGGTGAGCTGGTCAGGACATGATGGAGGTGAGCTGGTCAGGACATGATGATGGAGATGAGCTGGTCAGGACATGATGGAGGTGAGCTGGTCAGGACATGATGATGGAGGTGAGCTGGTCAGGACATGATGATGGAGGTGAGCTGGTCAGGACATGATGATGGAGGTGAGCTGGTCAGGACATGATGATGGATGTGAGCTGGTCAGGACATGATGATGGAGGTGAGCTGGTCAGGACATGATGGAGGTGAGCTGGTCAGGACATGATGATGGAGATGAGCTGGTCAGGACAAGATGGAGGTGAGCTGGTCAGAACATGATGATGGAGGTGAGCTGGTCAGGATATGATGGAGGTGAGCTGGTCAGGACATGATGGAGGTGAGCTGGTCAGGACATGATGGAGGTGAGCTGGTCAGGACATGATGATGGAGGTGAGCTGGTCAGGTCATGATGATGGAGATGAGCTGGTCAGGACAAGATGGAGGTGAGCTGGTCAGGACATGGTGGAGGTGAGCTGGTCAGGACATGATGATGGAGATGAGCTGGTCAGGACAAGATGGAGGTGATCTGGTCAGGACATGATGGAGGTGAGCTGGTCAGGACATGATGGACGTGAGCTGGTCAGGACATGATGATGGAGGTGAGCTGGTCAGGACATGATGATGGAGGTGAGCTGGTCACCTTCAGACAGCAGGAAGCAGGGCGAGTCAGGAGCGACCCATTAGCAAGGATGTCCTAAACACTTCCTCCACTCTTACTTCCAATAGCCCCCACCTCCTACTAACTTGCTCACCTGTGTTCTGAGTGGATTAATCCACCAGTTGTGGTAAAATCTCCTTCTACACATGAGCCTTCAGGGATAGATCATGCAACACACAAACAATAACACACTTTTTCTTAAGTAATGAATACTATCTCAGAATTGAGTGTGCTCTCTCTTGGCTTTAAGTTTAACTAAATACACACTTTTCATAAGTATCTTTATTCCAACAATTTTAGAACTGTTGTTGTTGATTTTAAGTGGTTATATGACTTTTCCTTGTATAATATTTTCTTTCTTTTTTGGATAGTATTCCATTATGTGGAATAGTATGGTTATTTTGTCTGTATTCATGTCTGTATACACACATGCCCAGACCTAAAAACACCAGAGAGACCATTATTGTATCTTCTGGAACAGGAATTATGGACAGTTGTGAGCCACGGTTTAGGATTCTGGAGCAACTGGTGCTCTTGACCACTGAGCCATCTCTCTAGCCCCTAGAGAGATTTGTTAAATTATATAAGTGCGTGTGCACACACACACACACACACACACACACACACACACACAGAGAGAGAGAGAGAGAGAGAGAGAGAGAGAGAGAGAGAGAGAGAGAGAGAGAGAACATTGTTCACAAACTTTCCTAAGTGGCGTGGAAGCAGGAACTGAGCATTGCTCGTGCTTGGGGTTAGTTATTCTGGAAGATCCACCTGGAGAGATGACTGCTGTCAACTTTATAAGATCCCACCGCGTTATTACTTATATTTTACAACTGAGTTAATTCTGGCTCAGGAAAAAAATACTAGCCTATCCAGAATTCCTAAATTTAGCAATTGTTGGAGTAGCTGTTTAGCCCTGTTTTATCTGGCTCCAAATTTTTATTGCCTCAGTAATCACTGCCTACTAAATAATCTTTAAGTACTGTCATCAATGCTTGCTTTGTGAAGTTGCTTTGCGCACTTTCAAGTTCTCGAAAAATGATTGAGAAATAGTATACTTAATGGAGTATAAGCCTTATCTATTCCAAACTTCATCGTGCTTAAAAGGAAATTGATTCAACATGATTAAAGTGCCAACTCATGGCTTTCTGGATTGTTACTGAAAGAAGCAATGAAACAAATCTCCTCTTATCAATCATTTCCTAATTTTTCTTTTACAAACTATTTTTAGAAGAATCTTGTCAGTGAGTTTAATCGATCTTTGTCACAGAAGAATAAGGGTCACTCTGAAGTCTGCAGGCATCCTATGCCTTGCCTAGATGGAAAATGAGGACACACAGTTTGATGGAGGAACTTAGAAGCCTCCCTGTTGTTATTTAGACTCTATCTGGGTAGATTACCTTCATTGTGAGGAGTGCTCCCGTCTCTACTTTGGGGACCTTAGTCCTTGTGCTGTGGGTACAGTAGGAACACTTGCTAGTTTGAAAATAAGTGTTTTGAATAAAGGTAGCAAACAGCACATGGTGGAGATACTCAAATCTTATATATTTGGCCTACAAGGTAATAGACAACAGGGATTCACCCAAGGGGTCTTTAAACCCAATATTTGATTATGAATACACGAGACTCGAAGTACCCTAGAAAGAATTCATCAAGTCTATTCTGATTCAATGGATTTTGTGTTAGAAATTGCCAGATTATATACTGGGGGAGGTGTTTACATGCTCAGCTCTCAAGATGCCAAAGTGGTGTAAAAACTGGGACAGAGAAAGAAAACACTGAAAAAAAATTGGAACAGAAGTACAAACATGGTGGAGAAGAATACTGAAAGTGCTGCTTTCAAATTCTGATCAATATCGGGTACTAAGGGGACAGCTGAACTCAAAATAGAGTGAAACATTGAGAAATGGCCTCAAAACAATTTTTTGTTGTTTGACCTTTGATTGTGTCTCTTCTACAAGTTCTTATGTTACTGTTATAGTAGAGAGATTTTATAAGATGACTTTTACTTTTTATTGTGATAAGTTGATTTTTGGATGGGGTGGTGTTTGGAATCATAATGGTCCTGAGTGGCTCATATATTGAAATGCTCACCCATTAGAATATTGGCACTATTTGAGAAGGAATAGAGGGTGTAGCCTTGTTGGAGTGGGTGTGGCCTTGTTGAAGAAAGTATGTCACTTGTGGTGGGCTTTGAAGTTTCAATAAGCCATCATGAGCCCTATCTCTCTCTAGGCCTACAGATCAGGATGTAGCTATCACCCACTTCTCCAGGACCACCCTTGCCTGGTGCCATGCTCCCTGCCACCACGCTGCCTACTTTAATTATAATGGACTAAGTCCTTGAAACTTTAAACCAGCTGCCAATTAAACATTTTCCTTTATAAGAGTTTCCTTTTTCATGATGTCTTTTCACAGTAACAGAACAGTGATTGAGACAGATGGAAATGTACATATTTTTTGTGAAAATTTAGAGCTTTCAGAAAGATAAGAATCATAAGAAAAGAAGACAAATCTAAAATTACACTACAGAATGTACAAGCAACCAAGTCAGACATGACTGATTTCCCTAATACGTAAATAATACTTAAAAAAATTTTTGTGAAATATCAGACAGCCTGATATTTAAATTGACAAGATTTTTGTTGTGTATACACTACATAGTAAAAGAAACGCCCATCACTCAGAAATTATTGCTGAAAATTTACATCCCAGCATTTGATGTGATTTGGGGCAAAGAAAAAAAAATGATTTGATGACAAAAGGTTAGATAGATTATCTATACATTAAATAAGAGGTAAGAATTGTGATGTTTGATAATTCTGTAATTTATTGTTCTTCATTTGTAAGTATATAACCATCATTTACATTTGCTGAAAATCAAATTTTATTTTGTTTTTTAATCTACCTTTACCCCTGGCACCATTTCTCATGAATGATATTCTTAAAAGTTGAGGAAAACAAAAAACAAAAATGAATGTGTGTGAACAATAATTCACTCCTATTTAAAGCTGCTTACAAAAGCTTGGTGGTAGAGTGGGTTTGCCTACGTGTAGGACACCTGGGATTTAATTCCTAGTGTCACAAAACTATGTACTTGAGGAGGATTCCATTTCCCATGTTTGACATTAAAATGGTCAGAAGAAAATAATGTAAAAGTCTCTGCTGAGGAGTGTATGATGGACGTGAGAAAGCCATTCCTACTCCCATAGCTGTGCATCCGAACTCACTGCCAATTCTACTGCTGAGCATCCTTCCCTGACCTAGCTGCATGGAGCAAAGCCCAGGATCAAAGGCGACAAGAGCAAAGGATGGTGCTTTTGAGCTAAAACAGGATTAGAAAAGAGCCACTGTTTACCAGGACTCTGTTATGTACAAAACTTGCACATGTTTTCCCCACCTGTCCCCTGGGAACACAGCAGGGTACGTATCTCCCAAACAGGGCACCATCTCTGAACTGCTCTAAAACTAAGAGAGCAGTAGGGCACTCGTGGGTTGCCAGTTCAGTCTGTAACAATGACAAACCCAGGTTACTTCTTCAAATGTTGATGCACATTCTGATGACCAAGTTTTCTGCATACATGACATTTCTACAAAGAAATAGGCGATTGATCAAATCTTCCTGCTGGCTTGTTGAAAGATCGTACTGGAACACACTGGACCCACAGAACAAAACATGTCTCCTCTGCTTTGAGACTAGATTTGGGAAACTGGATTAGATGTAACAATTGGTTCAGGAAATATATATATTAGTATTGTTCATTGTTTTGTGGGCCATCATTCTCATCAATAAGTTGTTTACCGTTTACTTAGATGATGATTAAAATGTTTACTTAGCGGCATTAGGCCCCCGCATTAAGGCTTTAACAGGGTCTAAAACTTCGGTAAAACCAGTCGCTTACTATGCCTTAAGCTCTGTTGTTTGTTTCTTATTGTGAGACAAGTTATAAGCATAAGTTTTTATAGAGTAAGACTTTTGAGAAGGTTAGATATCCAGATAAAAGAGGGTGAAAGGGCTACAGAATAGAGACACGCTCAAGCTCCAGGGAAGCCGCCAAAGTTGTCCTCCTCACCTCACGGCTGACATCAGGAGCAGATCTGCTGAGCTTTTGATCTGATCTGAGAAAGCTGAGGCCTTGGTTCTGTTTCCTTCAAGCACACACAGAAGAATAATTTCAACCATGTAGTCACCTTCCAGCAAAGCTCCTGGAACTTCACTGAGATTTACTGCATTATGGTCATGTTCTGGAATAGGCAGAACATTGCTTCAAATTCAGATATTAATGTTTACGCATGTGTG
The DNA here is from genome assembly GCF_964271855.1 of Acomys minous. Lineage (NCBI taxonomy): Eukaryota > Metazoa > Chordata > Mammalia > Rodentia > Muridae > Acomys > Acomys minous. The sequence continues at coordinate 115,569,861 of NC_140492.1, read as the reverse complement.
TGTTTAGTCTTAAAACTGTTGACTAGCTACTAAACAATTTAATTAAAATCAATGTAATGTTCAATTTAAGGCAGTTTTTCAAGTGTATTACATAAAAGTATTATTTCCATGTTTTACACGTGTTGGCTAAATTTGTGACAAAGATCATGGTATAAGTTTAGTAGAAAAAGCCATTGAGTCTAAAAATGTGCTTTTCCACTCTTATTTTAGTCTAGATGAGGTAAAATAATTTTCTCTGTGTTTTGAAGTGAATAGTATACTACAAGGTGGTATTATTTGTATACGAACGTCTGCTTCACAGGTGTCTTAGTCAGAGTTCTGCTGTTGTGAAGAGACAGCATGACCACGGTAACTCTTAGAAGGGAAATATTTTTAAATGCAGCTGCCTCACAGTTTCAGAGGTTTAGTCCATTTTCTTCATGGCAGGCAGCATGGCAGTGTGCAGGCAGACATGGTACTAGACAAGAAACTAGGAGCTCTACCTCTGGAACCACAGGCATCAGAAAGAGACTGACTCTGGGTCTGGAATGATCTCCCTGGAATCTGAAAGCCCACCACCAGCAACGCAGCTCCTCCAACAAGGCCATTCTTCCCAATCCTTTCAAATAGTGCCACTCTCCGGTGGCCACGTGTTCAAACCTATGGGCCTATGGGGGGCCATTCTTTTTGAAACCACTGCATTTTACTCCCTGGACCTCATAATATTGTAGTCATATAATAATGTAAAAAATTCATTCAGTTAACTTTGAAAGTCTCCATAATCTACCACAGTCTCAATGCTGTTTAAAAGCCCAAAGTTCAAAGTCTTTTCTAAGATGTGTGATGACCTCTTACCTGTAACCCCCTATAAAATCAAAATAAAAAAGCAGATCATGTACTTCTAGCTATGGAACAGAGCATACATTATTATTCCGGAAGGGAGAAAGGGGGTCATAGTGGGGAAATATTGGACTAAAGCAAGACAGAAAACCAATGGGGCCAACTCCAAACTCTGCATCTCTACGTCTGATGTCAAAGTGCTCTTCAGATCCTTGACTCTTTTCAGCTTTGTTGACTGCAGCACACTTTTTTCTCTTGGGCTGGTTGCACTCCCTGTTAGTAGCTTTCCTCAGCAGCTATCTTATGACTCTGGCATCTCCAACATTTTGGTGTCTCCAACAATATCCAGACTTCACCTTCACATTTTCCTGTGATGGCCTTTCAGGACCTCTATGTAGAGACACTCCTGAAGCATGCCTGGCCTCAGTGGTTTTTCCTTACCCACAGAGGAAGATCTTGCAACCCTATCCTTTTATTCTTAACTTTAAAGCCTGAAGCCCATGGCGAAAACTGCCAAGTTCTGCTGTTGATGGGGCTGGAACATGGCCACATCTTTCAATTACATTTGCATCAGCTTCTGATGGTTGGTGGTTTCCTCTGCTGCTTAAGCTTTTCTTTAATTCCTTTCCACGAGTTGCCAGTTTAAGTGGGTGGGGTCTAGCCCTGAAGTTACCATTCCCTGTATTCTGTTTAGCTTCAGGCGAGGCTCCATCACACTTCCTGGTATGCCTTTTCTTCTCAGACTGCACGGCTTTTAAGGCTTTTAATTTTTTTTCTTGCTCAGCTTGCTCCTTAATTTTTTTTCTTGCTCAGCTTGCTCCTTTTCATTATAGATCTGTGTAGGAGTGATCATTAATAACTGTGCGGCACAGTCAATAGAAGGCTGTCTTGAAATCTCTTCAGCCAAGGCCATTAATCTAAGACTCCCCAATTTAATCTCAGGCAGACTTTTTTGGACAAGGCCAGAAAACAGCCACCTTTTTCTCTCCCCCAAACTATCACAAGAACATATTTAAGGGCACTTACTAATATTCTTCTCAACTGAAACATTTTGATGTCATAATCTACTGCTGTCTTTCACTCTTTCTACTAGTTTGGGCTACTAAGCCCTATTTAAAACATCGAACTGCTCTCTCATCCCAAAGTCCCCAAATCCACATTTTGACAAGAAGCACCATGCTCAGGCCTAACACAGCAATGCCCATCTCTCTGGTATCAATTTCTGCCTCAGTCTTTTTCCTATTGCTGTGAAGAGACACCATGACCATGGTAACTCTTATAAAAGAAAGTATTTATTTAGGGCTTGCTTACAGTTTCAGTGGTTTAGTCCACTGTCCTCTTCCTGAACTTCAGTCATCAGGAAGAAAAAGACTCGGCATGGAATAGGCTTTTTGAAAACTCAAAGAGCACCCCCAGGGATGCACTTCCTTCAACACCTCCTAACCTTTTCAAGTAATGCCACTCTCTGGTGACCAAATATTCAAATCTATGAGCGTATTGACATTATCATTCAAATCACCATAATAAGTTTAATGATAAAACCCTTTAAACAAGAAAAGATCCCAGCTTACTGCTGTTCAGGTGAGAGTAAAAAGAAAAAAAGTGACGAGCCAGCCCAGCAACTATATAGGCTAGATATCTCATGGCAACAGGCAAGGGCCCAGGCATTTCCTTCCAGTGGATCATTGCTAACCTAGCATCTTATGCTTTCTTCCTGCTTTAAATGTTTTTGTTTTGTTTTCTGAAATAGGATCTTAAATGAGGAAAAAAAAATCATACAAAGTATTTTATTTCAATGTTCTAAAAACATTTGAGTTGATACAGTGTTAAATCTTTAATCGATGCAAATGGCTTACATAACTCCTGATTATCTCATGGTCCTTCCTGCTGTATGTAGTTCGTTTTATTCATGTGTAATAATATAAGTATATCTGTTAAAATTAATTAAAAAATAAAATAAAAAATCAAATTCTTGTTCTAGGCCATATTATAACAAATATAAGTGTTTGCTCTCAAAGGCAGCATATAAAAAAGACTATCAGATATAAAAAAATATATTAAATGATATCCCAAAACACCTGCTGAGTAAATACATTTAGGCACCCGAGGCAAGAGCAAGAGGCATGACTAAGTCATCTGGTAAGCTTTTTCCTAGAATCCCAAGATTACTTAGTGCAAAAACCAAAACCTTGTATTTAGAAGGAAAAATGAGCAAATGTAAGCAAGACCCAGAAATAATATTGAGAGAATGATGAAGAATGAAACTATGAAGAAGAACCAAGCTAGAGATAGAAACAGAGTTTGTGTAATCAGACTCAGTGGAAGATTGTTTGGTTTTATTGCTTGCAGAGATACATAACTTCCTTTCTCTGTTTTTCTATAAAATATCTATAACACATCTGTGGAAATATATATGAGTTTCCTAGGAGTTCTATAGCAAAAGTACCACAAATCAAGTGGCTTACACAATAAAAATGTTTTGTCCCACACTTGTGGAGACTGATATCTATTTATTGGCAAGTCCCAAATCTTTGACAATATGAGGGAAAGAGTCAGAGTTGAACTTTTCTCTCAGCTTCTGTGTTATTCCTCTGGGTTTTCTTCCTTGGCTAGAGACAACATAACTCATATTTACACGGCCTTCCCCTTTCCTTTTCTTCTTTCCTCCTTTTCCTTCTCTCAGTCTCTGTCTTTCTGTCTGTCGCTGTCTCTGTCTGTCTCTGTCTCTCTGTCTCTCTGTCTCTCTGTCTCTGTCTCTGTTTCTCTCTCTCTCTCTCTCTCTCTCTCTCTCTCTCTCTCTCTCTCTCTCTCTCTCTCTCTCTTTCTCTGTTTCTTTTTTATGAGGATGATGTACCCAGTGATGCCATATTAATCAATACTCCTGTAAAGACCTCAACTCCATATACATTTCTAAAGTCCTGGTGTTTAGGATTCAACATATTTTAGTGAGATACAAACCAAGCTGTAACTATCACTCATTTTATCAAGTAAAATATCATGTTTTTCACATGTAGAAAATACATTTTTGTCACCCTTAGATTATCCAAGGACGACAAACAAAAATCATCCTAGCATCAACACTCAGTCTCAGGAAGACTTCAGTAAGCCAGCATCCCCAAATATAATTTTATATGTTACTAGGCATTATTTATCCCTATTGAGTGGGCCTTGAGTCCAACTGGACAGCTGTTGGCCACAGCCAAGACAGAGTAATGCTATTGTACTTTTTGCGATGTGTTGCCATCCTAGCATCTACTGGCTCAGTATTTTGTAAACATTGTTCTCCACTGCTTTCTGATTGGTTAAATAAAGAACTAAATGGCCAATAGCTGAGCTGGAAAGTTAAGGCTGGAATCCTGATCCCAGTGAAGGGTTCTTAGGTTGGAGCCAGAAAGGGAGAGAGAGAGAGAGGGAGGGAGAGAGAGAGAGGGAGAGAGAGGGGAGGAGAGAGAGAGGGAGAGAGGGGGGGGAGAGAGAGAGAGGGAGAGGGGGGAGAGAGAGAGGGAGAGACAGAGAGCGAGCATGCTCTGCACATGCATATACATTATATGCAACGATTTTAGGCAAATGTCAAATAATATGATTCCCTAAGGCTTTTTCTGACACCTTTTGCCTTTCCTCCCTCCCCTCACACCCCAATGAAAGCTCCCTCCTCTTCTGTCCACTTGGTGTTCTTGCTCTGTCCCCTATGGGCAGCAGGATGCTTACCCTACCTTTGAAGCCCTCCTTCTCTCTCCTTGAAGAACAGCAGCACCCAAGTGTTGTGCTGAGGAGTTTTAACAGCCAATTTCCTTCTTACAGATTTCCTTCTCTTGGAATCCTCTTTGTCTTCTTTATGCGGCTGTCACCATCTCTGTGAGGAGAGTAAACCAGAGTCACAAATCATACACCACATATGCATAGTGTAGAATTTCCCAACCATATGCTTAGTTTCTCCACAGAGAGCACTTCCTCATTTTTTACTATATATAGGGAAAGAATTAAAAGGTATTATTTCAATTCTGAGATTTTAATTTAATTTAATTCTTTTACTTTTTTTTTTTTTTTGCTTAACAGTATTTTCTATAATGCTCTATCCTTTCACACTTTTCCATGGCCTTGTTGGAGGAAATGTGTCACTCACTGGAGGTGGTCTTTGGAGGTGTCAAAAGCCCAAGCCAGGCCCAGTCTCTTTTCCTTCCTGCATGGCGGTGAGGCAGGCTTCTCCAATTTCTTCTCCCAATGTTGTAAGTACATTTGAAATGAGGGACCCTCTTGCCCAACCCTCCTTCCCCTTCTGTAGCACACCCACACTATGGCCTCGTTCTACATCTGAGCCGCCCTTCCCGTCTCCCAGAAAACTGGACATGAATAACGGGGAGGGCAGTAGCCCCAAGGATGATCCCTTTCCCTGGCATTGGGAGGGAGAGCCACAGCTAGGGTCCCCTACTCATGTCTCTCCAAACTCTAACGCCCTCCCAGTCAGGGTCCGGGCATTCTTCTTCCCTCTGAAGTCCTTGGCGGATCCTTGCTCATTATTTTGGCAACTTTGGTAACAAATAGCAGTTCTCAGTGGAACCTATCGAGCTTGTAATAAAATGCACCATGGTTACAGTAGCTCCAACGTAGGTTTTGCCCGGCCTCTCTTACCCAGATCGCGCTGAGGTTCTCCGGGTAAATTTCATTCCATTCTAGCATCTTCCAAGTTCATTTTGTCCCTTCAACAAGCCAGATTTAACTTTATAAAACTGCGCTGCCCTCTTTTTTGCCTGTTTTCTATTGAATTTCACATAGATTTCTGTTAGCTTCGTTGGCTTTGCCCTTGTTTTCTTCCTTTCAGCTTCTTGCCCGCATGGTTTATTTCATAACACCCACCACTGTATGGCATCATGATGCACATGTGTAGGCCGCTTATTTATTGTTGTCTCCCCCATAGAAATAGATACTGTTTTGGGAGGGGCTTTGTTGTTGTTGTTGTTGTTGTTGTTGTTGTTGTTGTTGCTGTATTCTTCTCAGCATGTACAATACGAGTGTGGAAAAAAACATAGAACGGACTTGTGAACATCTGTGGGGAAAAAAATCCCAGGTGGAAATCACTGACTACGGGCGCAGGAAATAATTCTTGCGAAATGAATCCAATATCAAAGCAGATTGAAGTAAAATACAAGAAATAGAAACAGCTTACACGATGCCATCAAAGCACACTCTGTCTCTCTTTCATACGGACAGAAATAGACAGTAGAATAGCTTTCATCTCTCTCTCTCTCTCTCTCTCTCTCTCTCTCTCTCTCTCTCTCTCTCTCTCTTGTATGTGTGTGTGTGTGTGTGTGTGTGTGTGTGTGTGTGTGTTTATGTGTGTGGTGCTCTCAGAAGTTATCAACCAAGACTGTGTTAGAGGCAGGATCCGTGATCGCCCAGTGAGATTTTTCTTCACTGAAATTGATGAAAGCACAGACGTCAAAGATCTCATTTTCCTTTTAAAATCTCTTTAGCTCAAATGATAGAAGCCTAGCGCCGCCTTTGTCCCTCTTCCCTGCTTCTTGGAGCAATTTACAAGAGTATAAAGGAGGAAAGGAAAGGGCTAGGACAGGTGGGGTAACCGACACTATCATCGGACACATGTCAAGATTCCCCCTTCAGCTGAGCCCACCTCCATCTCTGAGTCAGTGACCCCGTTAATTCCCTTTGTAATCTTAAAGTGATTTAGATGGGTTTTCTCTGACTTGCAGGAAAAAACAAGAGTAATCCTTTCAGTGAAGAGTGGCAACATTGATTAAATCTTTCCAATATTCTTTCTGAATATTTGATAATTTTATGCTGATTGATAGTCCTTATAAATCATAGGTATGTCTTGGTGTTGAGTTTCTCTAGAGTTTACTTCCTTGAGTACAGTGGATAGTTCAGATATAATCTTACTCAATGCCCTGTGCATAAAGCAAAAAGCAATACAGTGATTTCCTGACTTCTCCACAGACAGGACTGTGAATGGTCTTTATTGGAGTATGTGACTTCCTGAACAAAAATAGGCACACAGCTGCTTGGTTTACTCACTGGCCAGCCCAAAGAAAGGAATAGAGATGGCGACTTCTAACATCTGTTCTGAGACCTGACTTCTGAGGCTTGTACTACGTCTGCGCTTCTTAGAAACTTGTACATTTTCAAAATAAATGCCAACCTTTCCACCCTAATTCTACCACAGAGATGGCCTGAGCTAATAGAGGTCCCTGAAAACATGGTTCCTCGCGTTGGCTTTTTTTTTAGTCATATCCTTTTCCCCCTTTGGCCACAATGCTCTTCTGAACTTTGTGTATTCTATACATCTGGTGGTTTGGGAACGTGGTTAATATTCAAAAGATTGTCTGCATAAATGGAGTGGATTGATTTCTTGTCTTTGACATTTATTTTCTAGAGAGATCTGGAATGTTAGTGAGCATCTTGTGAATTAGCACATTAAACACAAAATAGTGTATGTTTGGCAAAAACAAAGGCTTAAAAGAATTATATGTTTTTTAAAATTGCAGAGCTACGGATACATTGGGGTTGTGGAACTGCCGTGACTTACACTTAACACCTGTCCTTAGCTCTTCCTGCTGCACTAAAAAGCTAACTGCCTCGGCATTAAAAAATTAGTAATCTCTCATTTTAGTGTTTATCCTAACCATCTTATCAACAGATATAACACTATGTGAACACTCTGTGAAACCTAACACAGACCCTTGTTCCAGTTTATAATTTGCTTTAATAACAATGCAATTATTACAAAAGGAAGAGTCAGACTCATAGCTTGTTTTTATGCTGAAATCATAACCGCCATAATTTAAACAGATGAAAAAAATCATTATTTTTTCCAGGTGGTGATGCCACACGCCTTTAATTCCAACACTTGGGAAGCAGAAGCAGATGGATCTGTGGTTCGAGGCCATCCTGGTCTACATAGTGATTTCCAGGACAGCCAGTGCCACACAGAGAAACTCCTTCTTGGAAAAAAAATGAAAGAAAAACAAAAACAAAAAGAAATCAAGATCAAGTAAATAAATATAAAAATAATTATCTTCTATTAACCTTGGTAAAATAAATATGTCATCAAGGGTCATCTTTTGTTCTCAGATCTCAATATTTTACATGCTGACAGAAAAAAGTTATTATGTTCACTTTTATGATAATTTATAGAGGGCGATTACTAAATAAAATAAACACACTAAAATAAACACACTCAGTCCTGAGCAGACTGAGCTAGTCCTTGGAACTTAGCTTTATGTTCTAGTTTCTCAAGAGTTTCATGTACAAAGAATACCCTTTGGCCCTATCTTCACTTGGAGACTCAGGATGGAAAAATTTCAAAATCTAACAGGAGATTCTGATGGAGGTTGGCCTAAGGACCACGTACTACAGCAAGAAAAACGAGACTCCTCCTCAACGCTGTGGGGAAGCAGTAAAATGACATGGATTCTGTCTTCCCTTTAGGGGAGAATTCAGATGTCCTCAGAGATAGCGTCTGGTGGGACTGAATATCAGAACTCCAACATGGAAAACAGCTCATCACTCAAGTCACTGAGGCTTTGTAAAGAAGAGGACCCGCTTTGGGAAGCTAAGTCAGAAAACAGTTTTAAGATCTTAAGTTTATCAGTGAATAGGCTGAACCTTGGTAAGCTTCTCTGAGGGCTAAATTTCTAGAACATATGGAAAGCATGCTACTCACAGAGCTGTTGACACATGTGAATGCAATGACAGAGCTCCTCCCATTCTTTGAATCAGACAGAGTGTACGTGTCTAGAAAATATACTTTTCAAAAAGCGTTCAGACTCTGGACCAATGGCTCACTGGGTAAGAATACTCACTTTGTATGCATGGGGACCTGAGTTCAAATCCCTAGCTCCCATGTACAAAAGCTGGCCTCTTTTGGGGGTGGGGGGTTAAAAAGAGGCAACTTTTCAAGAACTAACCAGTAGGCCGGCCAGCCTTGCTCAAAGAGCTAACTTCAGGCTCCGTGAGAGACCATGTCTCAAGGGCACAAGGCAGGCATCCTTAGAGAAAGATGCCAATGTCCCACTCTAACACATGCATGAACAGCTGCCCACTCACATGCACAGACTACACCCATGCACAGCACACGACATACAACACATGTGTACATACGTTAAAAGCATGCAAAAGTATATTTTATTGCTTTCAAAAGCTGTAGCCAACAATTCCCTAGGTGACCATGTGTCCTTTGCAACCTTCTCCTCCTTTGCAAAGTTTCACTCCCCAGCCTGCGCACTCACCCTTTCCTTTACTCTCTGTGGTTAGCCTATATGTGTTTCTTCCAGTTTATTATTTTTTAAGTTGATCTGCTAAATTCAAGTATTAAAACGTATTTTGTAATGTGTATGGTTTTGCTTTAAAGATACTGTCTCACAAATAGACTTAAAAAAAAAAAACAATCACAAGGGAAACTAAACAACTAAAAAAGTTAACCAGCAATGAGCTGCTTTTTGCCTCCTGCTCTACATACTTGTCCTTATTTGTGTCACAGGGCCCCAGACCTTAACACACCTGAATCTATGACAGAAGTGCCATCCAGGTTGTAAAGCTCAGCACATAGACAGCACCACCTGCCAAACTGCAAACAAAGACCTAATCCACCAAGGTTCTGGGAAAGTCTCTAAATGCACTAACCTTGCTTTTTGGCACCTGTAGCTTTTGAATAACTGTGTCAACCTGGAACCTGGTACCTGTGTTTAAAAACTAACCCCGAGAAAGGCCCAGTGCCACACGGGGATCTCAAACCCAGTCTGGTTGCTGGCTGGCTAAATAAAGATTTTTCTATTGGCTTAAACCCATGTCTGAGCCCGGCTACAAGAGTAGGCATCTAGTTCTTATGCAGCAATGTCCAAACACAGGATCTGAGTTTCTACAGTGTTTTTCTAGAGTCCTTCAAATTTACCCCTGACCTCTTGTTGCCCGTCGTTGCAACTTTTTGGCCTGCCTAAACAAATTACATACAAAAAGAACAAAACTGTCATAACCTGTTCGGACAGCTGATACTCCAAACTCATGTCGCCTACAACGACCAGAAGGGAACAGCAAACGTGCAATGTTCTGCCTCGATAAAGATGGAGACCCGTACCGTTAATCATGTCGGCTGGATCTAAGCTCAGAGAGTTAGAGTATGGCCTGCACACCACTGGCAAGTTTTTGAGGATGTTTCTAGAGGTGACGATTAGATCAGTGGCCGCCTGATCTAACCAGTGGCTCATCCTACTATAGTTTGAGTACATTATCTTATGTAAGGGTGGCACCGAACTGTGGACGCTCAGTGCTCGTTGACTGAAGTAGGTGACTGGGGTTGCTCCCGGGGAAAGTATCCGTTGTCTCTAGCTCCTGCAGGTGCCTGTTTCTTGCTGCTGCCACACACACTCACTACCAGGATACGCTGCCTCACCTCTGCCTCTAAGATGACCTTGGACTGAAGCCTCAAGTTCAAATAATTCCTTTTTTCCTTCAGTTTTTAAAAAACAAAAATTTTTTTTACCATGTGTTTTATACACTGATGAGAATCTAATACAGTGACCTTTGATGTCTCCTGGAAGTGCAGATTTTATGGAAACTGTGCTCTGCAATGACAACAAAGTGGTTGCCAGAAAAAAACATGATTAATGTTTTGATCATCGCTCAACTCTCAGCTCCCCTTCTGCCTCCTCCACAAGCGTTTTCTCTCCTTTCCAAACTAGGTCAGGTTATTGTTCTAAATCATCAGAGGATTGTTGCCAATTGCAGCGCTTCCTGTCACAAATGCCGCTATCAGATTATTCGGTTCATGTGTAATTTACTGACTGCACTAAAAAAAAAAATCAACGGAAGCAGAAATGAGTGCTGTTGCAAATCTTTACAATATTCTTGCTTTGGGACCTAACAGGTGAGTCCAACTTTTGTATAGGCCTAAAGCCTTAATTATTGACAACTACTCAAATGATAATGAAGGGGTGAAAAATCAAACAAAAACAAAACAATTCACATAGGATCATGCAAATTTCGACTAGGTTGCAGCTACCTGACCATTACGGACAAATGGAGAAAAAAAATGGTATTTTAATTCTTCAATTTGCCTTTTTACAAGTTGAAAAGGCAGATGCTGGCTCTCCCAAAGGAATGTTGTGACTGTTGAAAGGCCCATCACTTGACCTTATTCTATGACTGGGCTGTGAAATGTATGTATGTATGTATGTATGTATGTATGTATGTATGTATGTATGTATGTGCATGCATAAATGTATATGTAAAATATTTAATAAAAATAAATAGAAAACAAACAAACAAGAAAGACACAGTCTCATTGAGGATCTTATATTAATTTATGGGGGAAAATCCTAGAAATTAAGAGGTAAGTTAACTAAACTAACAGGAAATAGGCCTCTTTGGTAGAATCTATAGGCAAGCGGGAAGCAGATCCCTGAATGATGTATGCGGTGAGGGTTCAGTGAGGAAAGGATTTCTGTGCTGTGTTATTTAGTGATTCTGAATGATGGATGAACTTTTCTCGTAAACCGGGATGGTCGATATGCTTGGTTGTAGAAGAAGTAGCTGGCTTCTGGCACCATTGCTGCTCCACCCTCAACCACCATGCCTGTGTGAGACTGACAGTGGGGGAGCAGCGCGCGCGGGTGGGGGGGGGGGGCGGAGTTAGAGCAGAGCAGCCCATCAATCTTCTCAGACGGGAGAATCTGAAACACAGTTGCCAGAGGAGCTGTGGCGGTGGGTTTATATTTATGGAATCTTCCTGACACAAGAGAAATCCCTGAGCCTTGGTTGCTAAAGATTGATTTAAAAAAATAATAATAAAACAACAACAAAAAGCAAAAAAAAAAAAAAAAAAAACCCAACCAAACAACCAACCAAACAAAAAACCTATCATTCCTTTGTTTCAAAGTTTGCTGCTGCCAACAAGGACACTTCTGTATTTCTTGTAGTGTCTGTGAGCTAAGTGTGGCGTCTTCCCTATATTATCGTAGGAGATTGCATGATACGTGTGCTCAACAGATATAGAATGTTTAGTATCATTAAAATGCTATACCACCCTGAAATGAATACAGCTCTGCATTAGGAACACACTCAGCACTGTGTCAACCAGACTCTAAAACCCTTTTCCAAACTTAAGTGTTTTGAAGCAATACTTCGGCTGCTGATTTCAACATAACTTCCACTAAAATCTGGTGTGTCTCAAGTATTTAATTTAGGACAATTAATGATATAAACTCAAAATTAATTCCAAGGGAGAATATATGATCCTCTTTTTAATACACAAAATTCTTCATTAGTCTTTCCAAAACCTGATTTTGGTTTAGTTCTTCAAGCTTTTTGGAGTTTGCTGACTTCTCAACTGTATCATATAGTTTAGAGTATTTTTTTGCACTCACAGTAAGCTTTTGATTCGCATCTACTTGGTGAAGAGTGTTAGAAATAACTAAGAAAATTTTGTTCCCACTATTGGTGGCCAAACACCTTTGGGTTTTTGTCCTTCTTATGCTTAATAAATGCTCAAGTTGTCTTAAGACATTTCTTTCTAACTTGGCCATTTCAGAAATATTTTCTCTAGGCATCAGGATATAGAGTCTCTGTTTTCACTTTTCCTCATGGAACATACTTCTGGTGCTTGCCATTTCTACTAATGTTTTCTTGCTTTTAGTTGCATGAAAATAGCAGTCACGCTAAGAGATTTAGAAAATTTTAGTTATAAAGTAATTGTGAGTGAGACTATTGAGATATTGATTAAAATGAATTGACTACATTATAATCTCTGATTTCTTCATTTTTATAGTAGAGTAGAATCATGAGATAGACTATTATTAAATAATAAGAGAAAACACTTAAAAATTATACCATAAGTTCCATGGAGTTAAATGAATTTAGTTTAAAATATGTATTGAGTGCTTTAGTCTCACAAAATTCGCTGATGATAAATGACAGAACACGCTTGATTAAAAATTAAACATCCTGTCAAATGTTCCTCGCGGGGGTTATGCAAATGATAGTGCTGATGTGAACAGTGACTTCATCTCTGCTTTGATCAAATAGACATAGGCAAAGTTCTTCCAGATTAGATGTCAGTCCGCTCAGGAAAGTCATTTGGTTGAAAGTAATTTCATCAACCTTAGCCTCTCCTAACAAAGTTATAGTCAGACCTAAGGAGTGGAAGGACTACATTTCAACCCCTCAATCTGTTTTGTTCTGGAAATTTCCTTATTTATTTTGTAAAAAAAATAATTTAATTGCATTTGTGATTTAGAGAAATCATGTGAACTCACAAATGTTTTGCCTAAACAAAGTTTCTTAAGACTATATTTTGTTTAAAAAAAAAAGACATATAAATAACAAATTAGAATAAATTCTAATGCAAAGAAAAATAAGCTATTGGAAATGACAGGAGCTACAGAGGAATTTCTCTAACAAAGATAATTTAGATTGTGTCTTAAGCAGTTAATTTATGTAAACTGGTTTTTCTCCCCCTCCCTTCTCTTTCATGAACTGCCTTGTTAGTTCTGCTCAAGCATCTAAAATAATGTATATGTGTATATGAACATATATATTGTGGTGTAAAAAAACACAGCTTGGAATTCTCATTCATAGACAACAATCCATTGCATTTTCTAGTAAATAGTATAATAAAGTAGTATAATATGGTAAATGTTCAAATTTGTGAACTCAAATTTCATCACAATTATTTATAGAATCAATTATTTATGATTTTTCTCATAATAAAGTCATGGTATCATTTATGAAAATGAGATTATATTTACGTAAGAAACAAAAGCTTAAGGTGAATGGTGTCGAAATATTGCAAAATGTAAAAAAAGTATATATTCCAGATTCTCAGTCTGATTCAAGACATCAGAGTGGGAAGAATAGATCTTAACAAGTTTTCGTGCTAAAGATGAGAACACACATCTCCAGAGAAAACACTGATTTCCTTTCACATCAATCACACAGCTTTTTAGTGTTTAAAAAAACCTCACAGTTCAAATAATTTCATTGCCTAATATTTATGACAACATACATTATGAAAAACTTATTTGACTGAATACTAAGTTTCTAATCTTTTAAGAATTTGACATAGCTGCAAGGCACGTGGAGACTGATTTGGGGGCCAATTCTGTTCCAGGTCACACTCCTTCCCCACTGCGTGAGAGACAGATGGACGAGAGGACAGATGGACGAAAGGCACCTTCAATATCACAGATATTAAAAAAAGTTTTCATTGCTAGATACAAAGAAACATAACATTTTGTTAATCACAGAAAAAAATTGAATCCAGAAAACAAATTAAATTCATGCTAGTAGACTTTAGCTTTAGAAATATTTCACTGACTAAATCATTAGCAATATTGCTTAATTCTAGTGATACGTTATTCTCTTGATTATGATATTTCTTCTGATCTTCAGGCTCCTTTGCTTTTCTGTAGATTGTAGTTGAGACTTAATTTTGTCTGAATCTGTACTTGTCTGAAGTGCAATGATTATTATTTAGAAGGCTTGGTATCTTGTACATATAAAACTGGGTTAGTTATATGTATATGTTTTTTTTAATTAATTTATTCATATTACATCTTGATTGTTAGCCCTTCCCCTGTTTCCTCCCATTCCTCCCTCCCTCCCACTTCCCCCCTTCTTCCCTCCCCTATGTCTGTGATTGAGGGAGACTTCTTCCCCCTATGTATGCTCTAAGATTATCGAGTCTCTTCTTGGTAACTTGCTATCCTTCTTCTGAGTGCCACCAGGCCTCCCCATCCAGGGGACATGGTCAGAAAAGGGGCACCAGAGTTCACGTGAGAATCAGATCTCACTCTCCACTCAACAGTGGAGAATATCGTGTTCGTCGGCTAGGTCTTGGTAGGGGTTCGAAGTTTACTGCCTATTTCTCCTTGGCTGGTGCCTTAGTTTGAGGAGGACCCCAGGACCCAGATCTGCCTGTCATAAAGTTCTTCTTGTAGGTTTCCAGGACCCTGTGGGTCCTGTTATTTCTCCATTCTTCCATGCTACTCTCGCCTAAACGACACTGAGATTCCATCTTACACCCATCAGAATGGCTAAGATCAAAAACTCAAATGACACCACATGTTGGCGAGGATGTGGAGAGAGAGGAACACTCCTTCACTGCTGGTGGGAATGCAAACTAGTACAACCACTTTGGAAAGCTATCTGGCGTTTTCTCAGAAAAATGGGAATAGGGCTTCCTCAAGACCCAGCTATCCCACTCCTTGGAATATACCCAGAAAATGCTCGAACACACAACAGGGACATATGCTCAACCATGTTCATAGCTGCTTTATACACAATAGCCAGAACATGGAAACAGCCTAAGTGTCCCTCAGTAGAAGAATGGACTAAGAAACTATGGTACATTTACACTATGGAGTATTACTCAGCTATTAAAAACGAGGAATTCCCGAAATTTGTGGACAAATGGATTGACCTAGAAATTATCATAATGAGTGAGTTCACCCAGAAGCAAAAAGAGACAAACGGTATATACTCACTTATATCAAAACACTAGTCCAAGGGATACGTCCCATGAAAAACCTTACTTATGTATATGTTTTAAAGGTACCCCTGATTGTCGTGGACTCACTTTGTAGACCAGACTAGCCTTGAACTCACAGAGGTCTGCTTGCCTCTGTCACCCAAGTGCTGGGATTACAGGTGTGCGCCACTGTCCTGGCCGTTAGTTATAATATTTATACCCATACAGTTTATAAGAATTTTAAAAAATCTAAATCTGTCAGAATGCTGCATATACAGGTAAACAGCAACTACTTCTTTCAATGTAATGATCAGTCCATCTTTTATTATTTTTCAGGGAGTTTATCTCATGTATTGATATCTATGAATTATTCTTTATTACCAAGAAACTCAAGGGTTTCTCAGAGTATAAAACCTTCCTGTAAGACAGTTAATAGGCATATGAAAAATGTGTCTTTCTGAAATGAAGTTTTTTTTGTTGACATCAATCCAATCAAATCCACAATCAATCAAGATTTACACATACTTCTGAAATACATTCTTCCCAAATACATTTACTTTGAAGTGATTTATGAAGTGTCTAAAGGTTTAGGAGAAAAGACGCTGAGATACATGTGTACTCAGGGCCATTTTCAGTACTCAAATCTTTCTGTAACATTTACCAATAACTGAGGTAAACGTGATCAATTTTTCTTCTTTCACATGTTTCTGAAAGTGGAGGCTTTTTATGAAGTGTTAATATTGATAACTATTAGTTCTATGGGAGTTAAGAATTGATTTCTGCTAACAAGATCCCAGAGTGCTTTCTTGTATTTTACTCTTTTTACATAAAGCCTTGTAACAAATGGGTCTTTTTTTCCAGTTTTATAGATCAAAAATCTTACATCCTGTACAACACACTCCCAAGTATGATAACTGCAGTGGAAACTCTCTATTTTGATACAAACTTTTAAACACTTTCTATTCCCCCACATCCCTTCCCACCCTGTTCCTGCCTTCCTCTTCTGAGTGAAATTCAAGCATTGTTCCTTGGGCACTCCATATAACGTAGTCTGGGGATTGTAGCATGGTTATTTTGTACATTATGGCTAATATCCATTTATAAGTGAGTATATAATATGTGCATCTTTCTGTGTTTGGATTACTTCACTCAGGATGATCTTTTCTAGTTCCATCCATTTGTCGGAAAATTGCATGATGTCTTTGTTTTTAATAGCTGAGGAGTATTCTATTGTGTAAATATTCCATGTTTTTCTTTTACTCCATTCTTCAGATGAATGTCCTTGTTGTATGCTAGGGCATCTTTCGGGTATATGTGCAGGAGTGGTATAGCTGAGTCTTGAGGTAGAACTATTCTTATTTCTCTGAGAAAGCACCAGATTGGTTTCCAAAGTGCTTGTACGAGTTTGCACTCCCGCCAGCAATGAAGGAGTGTTTCCCTTTCTCCACATACTCACCAGCATGTGCTGCCACTTGAGTTTTTCATCTTAGCCATTCTGATGATTGTAAGATGGAGACTCAGAATCATTTTGATTTGCATTTCCCAGTTGACTAAGAATGTTGACCATTTCTTTAAGTGCTTCTTGGCCATTAAATATTCCTCTGTTGAGAATTCTCTTTTCAGCTCTGTACCCCATTTATTTGTTTTTTTCTCTTTTTTTTATTTAAGTAATTTATTCAAATTATATCCCAATTGTTATCCCCTCACTTGTATCTTCCTGTTTCTCCTCCCTCCCTCTTTCATCCTATTCCCCTTCTCTAGGTCTGTGACATATTGGGGCCTCATTCCCCATTATAAGATCACAGCCTATCAGGACTCTTCCTGGTAGCTTGCTTGCTCTTCCTCTGAGTGTCACTTCCCCACCAAGGGGAAGTGATCTAATAGGGGGCGCCAGAGTTCATGTCCAAGTCAGTCCCTGTTCTCCACACAATTGTGGAGAATGTGGTGTCCATTGGCTAGATCTGCATAGGAGTTCTAGGTTTACTGCATGCATTGTCCTTGGTTGGTACAGTAGTTTGAGCTGACCTGCCTGGGTCCAGATCTGCCAGCCTTGATGGTCTTCTTGTGGTTTTCTAGGACCCTCAGGATCCTTCTATTTCCTTATTCTTCCTTACTTCTCACACCTAGAGTCCCAATAGGAAGTCCCAGTATCTATACCACTCGCCAGGTAAGTGAAGACTTTGAGGGGACATCTCTGATGGGCTAGTGTCCAATTATAAGTGAGTATATACCATGTGTATCTTTCTGGGTCTGGGTTAACTCACTCAGGATGATCATTTCTAGTTCCATCAATTTGCCTGCAAATTTCATGATTTCCTTTTTTTTTTAAATAGTTTAGTAGTATTCCATAGTGTAAATGTACCACAGTTTCTCTATCCATTCTTCGAATGAGAGACATCTAGGTTTTTTCCAGGATCTGGCTTTTATGAATAGGGCTGCTATGAACATGGTTGAGCATATGTCCTTGTTGTATGGTGGAGCATCTTTTGGGTATATTCCAAGATGTGGAATAGCTGGTACTTGAGGTAGCTCTATTCCCAGTTTCTGAGAAAGTGCCAGATTGATTTCCAAAGTGGTTGTACAAGTTTGCACTCCCACCAACAATGAAGGAGTGTTCCCCTTTCTCTACATCCTCACCAGCATGTGCTGTCACCTGAGTTTTTTTATGTTAGCCCTTCTGATGGGTGTAAGATGGAATTTCAGAGTCGTTCTAATTTGCATTTCTCTGATAACTAAGGATCTTGAGCATTTCTTTAGGTGTTTTTCAGCCATTCCATATTCCTCTGTAGAGAATTCTCTGTTTAATTCTCAGCCCCATTTCTTAATTGAGTTATTTGGTTTGTTGGTGTTTAATTTCTTGAGCTCTTCATATATTTTTGATAATAGCCCTTTGTCATAAGTAGTCTGTAGGCTGTCACTTTGTTCTGTTGACAGTGTCTTACAGAAGCCTCTCAGCCTCATGAGGTCCCATTTATTAATTGTTGACCTTAAGGCCTGAGCTGTTGGTGTTCTGTTCAGGAAGTTGCCTCCTGTGCCAATGAGTTTCAGGCTCTCTCTCACTTTTTCTTCTAACAGATGTACTGTCTCTGGTTTTATGTTGAGGTCTTTAATCCACTTGTACTTGAGTTTTGTGAATGGTAATAAAAATAGATTTAATTACATCTTTCTGCATATAGACATCCAGTTAGACCAGCAACATTTGTTGAAGATGCTATCCTTTTTTTCATTGAATAGATTTGGCTTCGTTGTCAAAAATCAAGTGTCCATGTGTGTGTGGATTTATTTCTGGCTCTTTGATTTGATTCCATTGGTCAACCAGCCTATTTCTATGCCAGTACCATGCTGTTTTAATTACTGTTGCTCTATAGTACAGCTTGAGATCAGGTATGGAGACTCCTCTGGAGGATCTTTTATTGTACAGGATTGATTTAGGTATTCAGGGGTTTTTTGTTTTTCCATATGAAATTGAGAAATGATCCTTCAATGTCTTATTGTGTAGATGTTTTGATAGGGATTGCATTGAATCTGTAAATTGCTTTTGGTAAGATGGCCATTTTTACTATGTTAATTCTCCTGATCCATGAACAAGGGAGATCTTTCCATCTTCTGATGTCATGTTCGATCTCTTTCTTCAGAGATTTGAAGTTTTTTTTCAAACAAGTCTTTCACTTGCTGGGTTAGAGTTGTTTCTAGATACTTTACCTTGCTTGTGGCTATTGTGAAGGGTGTAGTTTCCCTAATTTCTTTCTCAGCATGATTGTCATTTGTATGCAGGAAGGTTACTGGTGTTTTTGAGTTAATTTTGTATCTAGCCAATTTGCTGAAGTTGTTTTTCAGCTGTAAGAATTCTTTGGTAGAATTTTGGGGGTCATTATCATATCATCTTCGAATAGGGATGATTTGACTTCCCCCTTTCCCATTTGGATCCCCTTGATCTCTTTTTCTTGTCTTATTGCTCTGACTAGAACTTCAAGAACTATATTGAAGAGATATGGAGAAAGTATGTACCCTATTTATTAATAGGGTTGTTTGGTTTGTTGGTGTTTAATTTCTTGAGTTCTTTATATATTTTGGATATTAGTCCTCTGTCAGATGTAGGGTTGGTGAAGATCTATTGTTATTCTGTGGATGGCCGTTTTGTCCTATTGACAGTATTTTTTCTTTACAGAAGATTTTCAGTTTCATGAGGTTCCATTTAATTTTTAATTTTAGTGCCTTAGCTATTGGTGTTCTGTTCAGGAAGTTCTCTCCTATGCCAATGAGTTCAAGGGTATGCCCCACTTTCTCTTCTATTAGACTTAATATATCTACTTTTATGTTGTGGTCTTTAATCCATTTGGATTTGAGTGTAGTGCAGGATGATAAATATAGATCTATTTGTATTTTTCTACATGCAGACACCCATTTAGTCCAGCACCATTTGTTAAAGATGCTTTCTTTTCTCCATTGTATGGATTTGGCTTTTTTGTTGAAAATCAAGTGACTGTAGGTTTGTGGGTTTATTTCTGCATCTTCTATTTCTTTCTACTGATCTACCTGTCTGTTTTTATGCCAGTACCAATTGGAGGAGTGTGGGGACATCTCTGACGCTGTTGCCTCCCTTTGATCCTTTTCCTCTAGTTGGGCTGCTGTGTCTGGCCTCAGCGGGAGAGAAAGCACTTAGCCCTGTTGTGACTTGATATGTCAGAATGAGTTGATACCCACGAGGGGCTTTCCCTTCCCTGAGAGGAAGAGTAGGGGGAAGGGAGGAGGGAGATGTAAGGGCAGGAGTGGGAGGAGAGAAGGGAAGGTGCTGAGACCAGGCTGTAAAGGGATTAAAGAAAATAAATGCATAAATAAATGAAAGAAAAAAAAAAGTTAATGCTTACTATCATCTGGTGAATACAGAGCAAACGGCTGGTAAAAACAAAACACACACAGTTTTAATGGAGGCTACAGAAGGTTTTATAATAGTTATTTTATTCCATCCCACTATGCAGGAAATGTAACATCTTAGTTACTTTTCATAAAATTAGATAACTCTTATTGAACAGTGAACTAAAGAAAATGAGACAGCTATGGATTTGAAAGCACAGAACCAAGATAATTGTTATATCTTTTGAAAATACACAATGAAGTACTTATTCTTAGATTTCCCCCATATAGCCATTTTTGCACCTGAGACATGTTTAATGTTATATTGTTAGAGCATCACATGCTGAGCAGTGAAAATTGGTGCAATTTAGTTCATGTAGGAAGTGATTACAAACCTTATCTTAAGAAACATTTTAAAGTGACAGCTCTTTTGCGACTATTAAAACAATCAATTGTTTTATAGTCTGACAAACCAGAGTCAAATGATAGTTAATAACATGCCTTCAATAGAAAAAAGACACAAAGTACAGTACTATCTGTCTTATCTTCTCATGTTAACAGGGAATAATTTTCCAGTTCCTTTTAGTCTCCACCTACTAAAAAAATAACAGAATTCAAAATAAGGTTTAAAAATCAACAATCTTATTACACTATAATTGAATTCTAATGAATAAATAGTCTAATGAATAAATAAATTATATATATATATATCAGAGACATATTTCTATATGCTAAATACATTTCAAACCTGAATGGTAATTGAAGTTACACACCTATATACAGAAAGCCTTTGTTTCCTTTATATTTCCTTTATATTGAATAGTTATTCTAGGACTAGAGATAAATAAATTAGAAAAGGTTGTTATGCAGAGAACAATGACTGAGCGATAAGGCCAAAATTAACAAAAGATAAAATCTGGTTACTTTATTCTTTTTCTATTTTTCTCTTATCCTTCAATCTACTGCAACCCTCTCTCTGCGTGTTCTGGACACATAGTCATTGGATGTGCCTTGTTCCAGGAAACTTCTCACTACCTTCTGCGTCCCACATAGAGCAGATCTACTCTCAAAAAGGCCTTTCCTAATTTTTCTGACTGATAACTTCTTAACAATAAACTACTTAAACCCCTTAAAGGACACTATGCCTCTCTTTGGGAGGTTCTTAAGAGTCTAGTTTTCTTTGTAACCGTGTGAAACTTACCATCCCTGCATTTATTCCACTCAGCACATGCTATCTGAACACAGGCACAGTGTGTGATGGTCAGCGTTTGCCCAGCATCCACCAAAATGCCAGATAAAATTTGCCTACACTGAGATGCTATGCACGTTTTCTCATTTTCACTTCATGGATAATTTATTGCACCAGCTGTCCTATGCCTGGGCCTTTGCTTTTAGTGCCATTTTGATTGTCATTTTTTAAAAAAATGATTCAAAGGACCCAAAATTGTGTTTTGGTGTCAGTTTTAGAGAGAAAAACAAAATTTGTCACTCTTAATGATTAAAGATTATAGACTATATCCCAGTATTTTGTTAGTGAAATTATTGTTAAATGCTTAACTCTTAAAAAGCAATATATTGCAAATAACAAAACTTGAAAACACAAATCCTTTTTCAATGATAAAAAAAATGGAAACCTTTCCTTAATTGTTGATGCCTCTTCTACACACTTGCTGTGACAATAATTCTCCGTGTCTCCAGGACAACCTTACCTTAAAGTTATTGTGTATTAGTCTCGATATTTTTAGTGTATTTGCCTTTTATATATGTATCTCACTTGCGTGTGGCTTCATTTTAATATTTAATATAAGTGATTTAGTTTCTCACACTGTGAGCCTCTTGGTTTTTCTTATTTACCATTATATGTATAGGCTTCGCCTGTATTTTTCTGTTATTTCTCCATTAAAGTCAGTAATTCTCATTTTTCAGCTGCACACACTACCATACATGTTATCTTGGTTTACATTTTAAAAATCATATTTCCGAAGTAATAAAGTTGATCTTTGGAGTGGGGGGGGAGGGGATAAGTTGTCTCGCTCTGATGTGTAGGTCATCGTGTTGCTCTAAGTCTCTTCTCAGGAGTGATTATTTTTAGGCTCGTGTCAAGACTTTCACTATGCCGACTGGGGTGAGGATTCAATACGAAGAAGTGTAATTGGCCCCCGTGAGGATTTGCTTATCCTTGAACTCAGCACCTGAACTTGATCTTAGCCATCACTTTTTTGCTGAGTCAGGCATTTCTCTCAGACGACACGTGGGGGCAATCGCATGAGTTGCCAAAGATATCAGATGTGGTCTGAAGGGAACCCTAAACCTGTGCGTCTCTGCAAGACATTTCTTCTGGTACCAAATCAATTACAGACATCAAAGAGGGAGCCGTTAGGATTAGAAGAAAAAGAACTGTAATTTCTCCTTAAAACATCCACTACATATTCAGTTGAGCTTCAAAGAAGGCAGAAGGTTGGGATCATTTTATAGCAACGCCTCTGTTCCCACTGATGGTACAAAGACGTTCCCTCAAATTTGCCCTGCCCCGTCGGCAGTGTTGACTGAGTCTCTTACCGAAGCCTCATAAACAACTACAGAAACAATGCTGAAAGATTCCCGTGAAGTCTGATCCCATCACACTAGACACAGCATTCTGACTGACACATCGCTGAGCACGCGTTACTTGAGCATACAATCTTGCCAGCAGTGGAAATATTTTTACGTTAACATTTTGTGATTGTATTTGTGATTCAAATAGAAGGCACCCCTGAGGTTGGAGAGAAGGCTCAGGCGGCGAGAGAGTTTTCTGTTCTTGCAGAGGACCTGAGTTCAGGTCACAGCACTCACAAGGGGGCTCACAGCCATCTGGAACTCCAGCCCCAGGGTGTTTAGCACCCCATCACTATGCACATGGGATATACTCACAATGATGCAACCAAAATACTCACACAGGCATACATAGTAAAGCACGCCCGAGTTGCAACACTTTTACATGTGTATACACATGTTTATTATGTTGGGTGACTGACAAGAGACCTGCCAAACAACAGGCAAATTGTTATGAATTTTTCTCTTACAGTATCCAATCAGTCTATTTTTTGAAGCTAAGAAAGTATTTCTCTGTAGTCAAGATAGAAGTAGACTTGTCAAGCTTGCAATTTAGATAAACAGATTTCTCTGTTCGCTTTAATCTTTTTTTTTCTTAGCCTTTCCCCCAAGTTCAGCATCATTGTGCCCTCATCATATACAACAGAGACACAATCTGAGTGTGATTCTAGGTACCCTGCTGCCCTTCGCTGACTGGGAAGAGTAAGGATAATAGTGTGTCAGGCTCACTGATAAGTCTAAAACGGTGTCCTGTGACCCTACTTCCTCTCTTGAGCTTTTGTCACTTGGTGAGAATATACTTCCTGCACAAATTGCTGCTCTAAAAAAAAATCAGAGACATAGAAAGCAGAGTTGGTCCTTCTGACTGACAGATGTTCACTTAAAAGCACAGCTGGCCCAGTGCCTGCAGCCTGCCCTAACATTGCTCAGGTAAGCTTAGCTTAGGTCAGAGGAACTCACTGGCTTTTTAGACAATGGCAATTGTTACCCTGCACTGTTAAGATGCTGTGGGCATGTATATGTAGCATTATTATGGTTACAGCTGACATACCCACAGAAAGATTTGTACCTTGGGAAATGAATAATTTCACGGCTTACACAGTGAAGGTCAGTTCAGTCACGTGTTTTTTTTTTGTTTGTTTTTCTCCCCGTTTGTCATGTCTATTCTGAGGGGGAAAAAAATCAATAGCCAGAGTTTTGTTTAGACATATCTTCAAGGCAGTTACTTGGTGTGTCCTTAAACATGAATTAAATGCTAAAGTACCTGCTAATTCATTACATTTTATTTACATGGGTCAGGGACATGACAGTCTTTCTTTTGCACTTCTGTTGGGCCAGACATAATCACTCAAACTATCCTGCGAAGACTATAGCTGTCCAGTTTCACTTCATCTGTAGCCTAAGGCATTTTCTTCCTTATTTCTCCAATTTTAGTCAGTGACCTACATGTTTTGCTGTTATCTGTCAACTTCTTATTACTGTATCAGAGCACCCAAAGTCAGCTAACTTGATAAAGTAGAAGCTGGGACGAGAGCTCAGTTTTTTTTCTTTTTTAATATAGTTTATTAATTTATTCATAATACATCTCAATTGTTTTTTTTGTTTTGTTTTTTGTTTTGTTTTGTTTTTTGTTTTTTGTTTTTTTTCCTCCTTTATTAATTTATTCTTGTTACATCTCAATGGTTAGAGCTCAGTTTTTAAAGTGTTGCCCTTGGAAGCAGGAGGAACAGAGCTTGGTCCTTAGAGCACACAGAAAAACAAGTCTAGGTGTATTGACACCCACCTGGAATCCCAGGCAGTTCTCTGAAGCTCCGTGAGCCATGCAAGCCAACTTAATGAGGGAGAGGGGAAGGGAAGGGAGGAAGAAGAGGAGGAGGAGGGGAGGGAAGGGAGAGGTTAAGGGAGAAGGAGAGGGAGAGAGGTTTTGGTGGTTGAAAGTCCACACAATTAAATTCCAGCTTTCCCAGGCACCCCATAATGGATGATGGAAAGTGTGCTAGAGGGCATGATCACATCTTTATACAGGATTCTCTAGAACAAACCATGCAGTAGGTTTGCTTTAAAGCTTTCTTGTGAGAGCTCAGAGGTCCTAAAGGGCTACCCTAATCTTTTCTAATGGCAGTTTTCCAAGTGAGTATTTTGCCACTAGATCTTGCTTCTTTTCTTTTTTATGTTTATTTTTGTGTCTATATATGTGCATATGAGAAAACACAAGTGTGTGTGTGTGTGTGTGTGTGTGTGTGTGTGTGTGTGTGTGTGTGTGAAGGAGAGCTAAACATGTTTTTTGTTTAGATCACAAGTGGGGCATGAGAAAAAGACTTGTGAGAGAGCAGGTGATGTCAAAACACACCACGTGGGGGAGATTGGTTATTAAGCAGCTGAAAAACATCCTTGAACAAATTCTGAGTGGTGATATAAATGTCAGCCAAAAACAAGAGGTGGAGCCTTTGAAGACTTGGGATCGTTTAGGCTGTTCATTGCTCCACTTCGAGACTCTCCTAGAGAGAACCACTCAAGGGAAGGTTTCAAGGCTCCGGGTTCTGGCTGAGATTCCAGGTTCTGGTTGTTCCAGAGTCCAGCAGAAGAAATCCTGCTGATTACGCCAGGAGAATTGTTCCTCAGAACTGATATCCTTATGGTTTCATTATTGTATTCTTTAATCTTCTTTTACTATTATTTAGGTTAGTCAGATATAAGTGAGGTATTCTCAGTTAATAAGTTTGTAATAAAATATATTTGTTAAGAAAATTGAGCTTGTGTGTGTGTGTGTGTGTGTCTGTATACTGAATACAACTGACTAGATGGGCCAGGAGTTTCTGGGGTTTATCTCGTACCTGTCACACATCTCACTGCAGGAGTTCTGGGATTATACTTATGTGCTACCACATGTGGCTTAATGTGGATTTGGGGATTCAAACTCAGGTCTTCGAATGCTTTTCACACTGAGCCATCTCTCTCATATCGGGGCCTACTTTTTACCGTTCTCATTTGCTCTCACGTCATTCACTAGCTTCACACTCCCCACATGGTGATGACTGGGAGTGCATTACACATGTCTCATGCAGAGCTCCTCGGGCCCAGGAGAACGTCCACCTGAGGTTTCCTACCATCATTGGGAGTGTATTACACATGTCTCATGCAGAGCCTCTCGGGCCCAGGACAACGTCCACCTGAGGTTTCCTACCATCATTGGGAGTGTATTACACATGTCTCATGCAGAGCCTCTCGGGCCCAGGACAACGTCCACCTGAGGTTTCCTACCATCACTGGGAGTGCATTACACATGTCTCATGCAGAGCTCCTCGGGCCCAGGAGAACGTCCACCTGAGGTTTCCTTCCTGTGTGTATTAATCCCTAATCCTTCTGACAGAACATTACTACAGTTGTTCGTTTTTCTAGTAGAAGTTTTGTTTGAGAACATCAATTTTTGTCTTTCTAAACAACGCTTACATAGGTCACGAGTAATTACCTACTAATTAAAACCCATGAAGGTAGAAATTATTTCACAGTTAGATCATTTAATGCTAATACGTTGTTTGTTATAACCATCTTTGATCCAAGGAAAGGTACTTTGAAAATGATGCTTAAATATAAGTCTAAGATCTACAATTAGAGAACTCATTTAGGTAAATAGCTGAAATGTTGTGTGCACTGTATAAGTCAACGTGATTCCTGCACCACTGCGCTGCATTTATTCTCACTCAAAAGGGAGAGTCCTTGAAATAGCTAAACTTAGAAATTTTTAAATATAATTTTAGCATTGTAAATTTGCATTAGCTAGGAGTTTTTTTTTTTTTTTTTTTTTTTTAGAAAACGGGGAATACAGTTCATGACATCTTAAAGTCAGCAGTCATTTACAATTTGTTGTGTAACCTCTAAGTGTTTGGAACAGAAACCTGGTATTTGTAACTGTAGAGCGCGGTGTGGTTGTCAGCTACTCCCTGTTAGTGCCTGGTGCGTCAATGCTGCTCCCTCAGGGAGACCCACCTGCACTTACTGTCTTAAGTGGAGGGTTCCGGAAACGCTGCTTCTTTGTGTCTGGGGATGTTTTGCAGTTGTCATGCTTGTAGCTGTGGAGTGTTTGTTAGAAACTCAAACTCAACTCTTTGTATAAATCCAACAGTTAGTAATAGATTTAAAGAAATGTAGAAATGATTTTTAAAATATGTACTATAAAATTACTGCCCACCTCTTAAATGCTACTATGCAATTTTTTTGCTATACAAATGTTACTATACGCAACCCTTAAACTATTGCTTTCTTCTTATATCCTATATTCCTTTCAAGAATTAGATATTTATCACCTGTGCATTAGCATTCATTCAGTAAGTAAAAAACACAACTTTTTAATCATGGTAATTTATTTACTATGTTAAAATACTGCTGAATAAAATCCAGAATAGCAGTTGTTATTAAAGTTACAGTTATCACATCATCTTTAATCACACTAGATTCCTGCTCTTTTGTCTATACTACATTTGGTCTCTTCTAGTTTAGAAGAGAAGCTCTCTACTTACACCCCAGAGACTTCAGATGCCAAGAAGGTGCAAAAATTACTGTGTAAAAATACACCATACAAGGATTATGTATTGGTACACATGAGGAGGAAACCTTAGATCGCAGCTTCCCTAAACTTTGGGACTTTGATTTGGGAGTCTCTAGCCAGGAAGAGCCATGTCCAACTTTCCTGATTGAACTAGTTCACACTACAGAACTTGGATAGTGGAGATGCAGAAAGATAGGCAGAATTTGGGATTCTGCTTGGAAAACCATCAATTTGGTTTCTTCCTTTTCTTATTTCCTTACTTTTCCATTTGTGTCTTCTAGTGCACAAATCGTAAGACAGGAAAGACTAAAATACAGACATGATTAATTCAAAACCTAGTGTCTGAGTCATCGTGTGCAGGGAGTGCGTCATCTGCCTCTTGCACTCCTTTCCTCTTGTCTTCTCTTGTGTATTCCCTTACTGATTAGCATGTGTTTCTATTTTGCATGGTAGGTTGTTGTTGAAATGACCTTGGTCTGCTAAACATCATCCTGTGAGATGGAGGCCCTGTACATAAGAAGGATTTGTCTATAGACTTCTGTAGCTTTGCTGAAGCCCTTAAGTCCTGCCCACCCAATGGTTCTTACTGTCCCACTATCTTTCTAGGGTTAGGCTTATATCTCCAAATGTTAGAATCTATTTCTTCTATTTGGCCAAAAAAATCATCATGCAATGAAAATGTCAAGGCAAGAGACTAATTTATCAGTCTTAAATGCTGACTCATTCACACATCGATTGATTTAACAACTATTTATGAGGCAGTTGCCATTTTATGGGATGTATACTAAGTGCCGAAGGTACAGAAAAGTTAAACATCCCACTCATTTAGGGACATGATGGTGGGGCAACACAGACAGTAAACAGGGAGACAGTTACAAAACTGCCAAGTAAAAGAAAGTTATAGAAAGGAAACTGAACAGCAACTGAAAACCAGTTATCAAGTGCTCTCTTCCGTGTGTGGGTGGCACTGGTAGAGACTGAATAATAATAATACTCCATAGTAAAGGGAGAATAACGAGACTACTTGCAAGAGATCAACCGAGTCATAAGAAGCCACTGAATACAAAGCACACACTCCTGTGTTCGTGGGAAGGTAAAGATAAAGTGCTTGCCACGGAGGAAGAAGGAAACAGAGTGGTCACACCTTGGGACAGAAGCAATGGGGGGGGGTCAGATCACACAGGATCATGACAGGAAGTGGTAAAGACTCTCCATTCTCTCTTAGTTGTGGTCTAGGAAATCTAAGGTTTGAACAGTGGTGTAAGGCTTCGCCTGGACTCACAAGACACGTGGACAGTGAGTGGACGCCCACTTTTTATCAGGTGCTCAGCACACTCAGAGTACCAAACTCTTCCAGAAACAGTTTTTCCCCCATGGGTATGTGGCTTGTTTGTGTAATCCTCTGCTCTGAATCTCAGACCTTGTTTTATGTTCCGCAATTTGGGGAGAAAGATATAATACATTTTCCTTGCAATCGACTCACCAATGAGCCAGCTTTTGGAGATGTGGCAGCAAGAGAGATGTGAAATATTTCCATGGATTAATTTTGAAGGGCTTTCTCTGGCTCTGTAGTGTTGAGTAGAACCAGGTGTTTCTTGGTTTTCTGAGGCTAGTCTGTGTGCCTTAGGGCATTTAGAAGCATGATTGGGCTCTACAAACTGGTACACGTGTGATGGAGTTTGTTGTCTTGGATATTGCAATGTATCTGGTGAGTGGCAGAATTTCTCCAGAAAAAAGCCATTTGTTCAGATATTCTGCAAAGAAAACTAACTTTACTCCAATGACGGTAACCAAAGCATTAGCTGATCTCTTACATTAAGGATTTTAAATGCGAAGTGAAATCCTTTTATCCTATGGGTCTAGTGAGTTTTGAAGTGCTGTATTATTTCTATTCATACCTTTACTCTACCTGCTATTAAATCTCTTCAGTCTGTGTTTTCAGCTCCCTCACTCTGCATACCAGAATAAACAAAACAGACACCCTCAGTCACAAACAGCATATTAACAGTAGTTCTCACATAAGTTAGCTATCTTTTTATGAGAAGATGGTTGTATCTACAAAACATTATGCAGAGTATGTATTTTAAAAAGATACTTTCATGTTTGTATGCTACAGCCAACAGAGTCATCTGGGAACTGTTAAGGGTACTTAGTATGTTCTCACAATGTTTTTGTGACCTTGAAGTATTCATGTTCTCTTCTGAACTATTGTTGATTACATAAGAATCAACTGTATCAGAATCCTTAGTAAAAACTTATTGAGAAGTCAGATTCAGAAGCATCTATCGTACGTTGACACGCATTCTGTTTGAAATATGGGGTTATTTATCCCATATTCTGGAGTGAGTATTCAAATATAAGTTCGATATGAAAGAAATCTTTGAGTTGGATATTGATAATAAAAGAGTAAAACTTGTTACCATTCTCACAAATTTCCAGTAAAACTTGAAGAAGCATAGAACGTAAAAGTGAAATCCTCAAAAGCATATCTTAGGGTCAACAGCTGGATAACAATGTATGACTGTGAATGCCCTGTGATTAAGTTTTACTCTCATACTATCTGCTTAGAGGAATCCTCACATCCCATAGACTGAGTGCTCAGTCCCCCAAATTACTCTAGACTTCAGATGTAATAATTTCTGCCTTGTGTTCCAGAAAAATCTTGGATGAACTTGGCTCCTGACATCTCCTTTCCTTGGGTTTGACTAAAGCACTGGAGAGGCTCAGAGAATTCAGGAGAGAACTTTACCTATGTTGAAGTGTTTATTATAAAGGACAAAGGATGCAGATGAACATATGGAGGAGATCCATCTCTTCAGGTATAGCAATAGATGGCCAGGGCTTTCATGACCCTTCCAGATGGCCACTCTCCAGGAGCTCCCATATACTTACTCATTTTCAAACTCCCTTAACTTAGTAGTTCGGGCTCTGGATGTTTCATCACATGGGTACAACTGGTTAAATAACTGGTGTTTTGTGATAAACTTAAGCTTCAGGGTTCTATCTACCTCTAAGTGTAGATAAGACTGATGTCCAATAACACATCAGTCTGTGACAACTAGTGCTAATTCTGAATCTATTAAGAACCCTGAGAATCACCATATAAAGTCATTCTGGAAAGTCTAAGGATTGTAGAAACCTTATATCAGGAAGCTAAATGGAAACCAACTCTATATTTTGCCATAACCATGTTTGCCCAATATACTTTTTTCCTTTTCAGGGAAATTAAATCAACTGTATTCAAATGTAGTTTAAGCAACCAAGGAGCACTTAAGAATTGAGTTAAACATCTAATAATGGGTAGGAAAATGAAAGCTATGGGTAACCTGACCCATGGAAGCAGTGAGAAATAAGACTGTCTATCAAAGATACTCATGTGGATGAGTTAAGCAAAGGTGAGGAGTCTTCCAAGAGAGTAATCAACGAAAGTATTGATTACTACAAATTTACCTAGAAATTTCAACATCCAAGATGTTGGATTCTTTAATCATGTTTGTGTATTTTGTTTTGTTTTTGCTAGAGCTACCCTCTATCAATACATATACTTACACCATCATTGTACACTCACTTGGAATGTTTTATTGTGCTTGAGTGGATTAAGCAGAAATTGTGGCACTTTTGACAAGAATGGATGGGATGTAAAAGAAGGATTTTCCAAATGGCAACATGTTCATACAAACGTTTCCATGACAACCCCAAACAAAAAGAATCAAAATAAGGCTGCTTATCATTAAAAGAAGAAAGAATTATGTAGGCCAAATGCTTACATATTTGTGAACAGCATTTTCAGAACAGTATGTTTTACTTTACAGGGATTTGTAAACTGATTTTAAGGAGCAATATGATAGTTTACAAAATATACTCAATTTCTTATTTATTTTTTATTTTAAATTATTTTTAAATATTTATTTACTTTATATCCCAATCATAGCCCCCTCCTTCATCTCCTCCCTGCCACAACTTCCTTCTCTGTTCCCCTCTATGCCTCACCTCAGAGAGGGGGAGCCCTTCTCCCCCACCAACTGACTCTAGCTTATCACATGTCATCAGGACTTCCTATATCCTCTTCCTTCATGGCCTAGTAAGGTACTGTGCAGGGGAGAAGTAATCAAAGAGCAGAATAACACCACTATGAACACAGTAGAACAAATGTCCTTGTTGTATGGTGGAGCATCTTTTGGGTATACTCCTAGGAATGGTATTGCTGGGTCTTGAGATAGAGCTGTTCTCAATTTTCTGAGAAAGCACCAGATTGATTTCCAAAGTGGTTGTACTAGTTTGCACTCCTACAAGCAATGGAGGAGTGTTCCTCTTTCTCCACATCCTTGCCAGCATGTGGTGTCACTAGAGTTTTTTATCTTAGCCATTCTGACAGGTATAAGATGGAATCTCAGACTCCTTTTGATTTGCATTTCTTTGATGACTAAGGACATTGAGCAGTTCTTTATGTGGTGCTAGGCCATTCAATATTATTCTTTTGAGAATTCACTATTTCGCTCTTATTGGATAATTTGGTTTATTGGTGTTTAATTTGGTTTACTGCAGTTCTTTATATATATTGGATATTAGCCCTTTGCCAGATGTAGGGTTGGTGAAGATCTTTTCCCAGTCCGTAGGCTGTCGTTTGATTCTCTTGACAGTGTTCTTTGCCTTACAGAAGCTTTTCAGTTTCATGAAGTCCCATTGATTACTTGTTGATCTTAGAACCTGAGCTGTTGGTGTTCTGTTCAGGAAGTTGTCATCTGTGCCAATGAGCTCAAGGCTCTTCCCCACTTTCTCTTCTAAGAGATTTAGTGTTTCTTGTTTTCTGTTAAGGTCCTTGAACCACCTCAACTTGAGTTTTGTGCAGGGTGATAGATATGCATCTGTTTGCATTTTTCTACATGTAGACATCCAGTTAGGCAAGCACCATTTCTTGAAGATGTTAAATTTTTTTCCATTGTATGGATTTGGCTTCTTTGTCAAAAATCAGGTATCCTTAGGTGTGCGGGTTTATTTCTGGGTCCTCAATTTGATTTCACTGATCCACCAGTCTGTTTCTATAACTGTACCATGCAGTTTTATTACTGTTGCTCTATATTCCAGCTTGAGATCAGGGATGGATTTACCCCCAGAAGATCTTTTACTGAATAGGATTGTCTTATCTATTCTGGGTTTTTAATTCTTCCATATGAAGTTGACAATTCTTCTTTCAAAGTATATAAAGAATTATGTTGGCATTTTAATGGGAATTGCATTGAATCTGTCAATTGATTTTGGTATGATGGCCATTTTTTACTATATAAGATGGATTTTGAGAAAATAAACAAGATAAATAAACGCTTAGCCAAACTAACCAAAAGGCACAGAGATACTATCCAAATCAATAAAATAAGAAATGAAAAGGGGGACATAACAGCATACAGGAGAGAAATCCAAGGAATCATTAGGCCTTCCTTCCAAAACCTATATCCCACAAAATTTGAAAATCTAGATGAAATGGACAATTTTCTTGATAGAGTACAGTCACTAAAGTTGAAGCAAGATAAGATAAACAAATTCAACAGTCCTGTATCCACTAAGGAAATAGAAGCAGTCATCAAAAATCTCCCATTAAAAAAAAATGCCCAAGGTCAGATGGATTCAGCTCAGATTTCTACCAAGATCTCCAGAGGAAGAGGTAATGCCAATATTATTCAAATTATTCCACAAAATAGAAACAGAAGAAACATTACCAAACTCATTCTATGAGGTCACAGTCACCTTGATACCTAAACCACATAAATACTCAATATAATACCCAAAAACCAAATCGAAGAACACATCCACTATGACCAAGTATGCCTCATCCCAGGCATGCAGGTATGGTTCAATATACAAAATTCATCAATGTATGTTCCACTTCTTGAGTTACTGAGAAAAGAAAAACCTGCACAGGTGAAGAGGTAAATTACTTAGAAAACATACTTATTTTACTGATTACTTATAAAAGACATTGGAGCCAGATAAATCATTTCAATTTCCTTCATAATGATCAATTTTATATTAGAAAACATTAATATCAACACTTTAAAAATTGGACTAATAATATTGATTTAGTTTAGTCTGGCAAAAGAAAAATAGCACATACTAGGGTTTTTACACAGTAGAAATTCATACTTCACAATTCGAAAGAGGTAGGAAGGACTCGGTCAAGTTTCTAGCCACTCCAATTCTTTATAAGGACCTTCTTTCTGGTTTACAAAGAGACATCTTGTTGCATTACCACACAGTAGGGATGGTTGGTGCTTTCCCTTTATCTCCTTGTAGAACAGTGACCTCATCATGAAGTTTATCTTCATAACTTAATTACCTCTTCTTCACTCTCAAAGGTACTACCTTCAAATACCATCACACTAAGGATTAGGATGCCAAAATATTAATTTTACAACCAACACACTTTTAATCTGCAGTACAAAAGCTAACTATTCCTATTTTGATATATTTTTAAGCAAGGCATCAATCAATCATTTATATTTTTTGTGATAAACCTACAAATCTTCATAAGACATTTTTCATTAATTTAATTTTTTACTAAATAGAAATAAAATATCATTTTAACATTGGAAATCTACATTTTATCAATTTCAGCTATTATAATAAAGTAATTTATTGAAAATTACCTTTGTAAAATACATATACATAATCAATATATCTTCAGGAAAATTCACTAAATACACAAATCTAATATTAATCCAGTGTGGCCTTAATAAATTTGTTTCTAAGTGTTTGTACTTGACTCTAATTTCAATAATTTGTTGATTAATTTTTAGTAGAATTGACTGGCAACAAATATTGTAGTCACAAATTATTCTAAATGAATGTAATAAAAAGGGAGTTTGCCAGTCTTATAAGAGGCACATCATTGTAAAATAATGGAGACTGAAATTTGCATTAGACTGTAGCCTCTAATTGATGACAGGTGTTGAATTAATTGATAAGTAAAAATTATTCAGAGCACTCCACAGCAGTCACAACTACTCAATAGCCACTGTCAATGAAATATCACACCCTGCCAAACAAAACATCACATCCTTTTATGTTTAAATATAAGATTTGTAGAAAAAGTGAGATGCATTCAGCATCCAAGCTTGAAAGCTGTCTGCATTGTTTAAAAAGTAGCAAATGGTGCAGGACTTGGGCCAGTCAATCTGTTTAAAAAGACAAATATACACATATATCATGGGCGTTGCTACAGTCACCCAGGGCAGGACAAATGTATTCTGTTTCCATATTTGCCATTTCCATTAATTAAACTCACAAGGAATCACTTTCATTTTTCAACCTTCCCATTTGCTAGAAAGACAAACTGAAGCAAAGCAAAACTCAAGTTTTAAGATTGGAGGGTGACGGGGAAGAGCTTCATCCATCAAGAGTTTCCAAATTAGAAGCTACACAAAGCAGCACATGGTAAAGGTTTCCATTGAGCACAGAAATAAAGGCAAGGAATCATGCAATGAGATGCTGCTATGTTGTTGTTTTATTCATTCAATCTCGCTGAAGTCCTCATAGTTCTAAATGTGTTGTCGTTGACTTTCTGATTTTCTTTAGTGTAGTACTTGGCAAGAAGTGCTTTGTTAAGATTTACTTACATGGCTCTCTGCTCCTCCCTGTTACAGAGGCAGCTGCATCGTCTTGTGCTGTCCCAGCCTCACTTCTCAGACAGGATGGTGAAGGTCTGAGGGAATGCATATATGGCCATACTGGGCACCTGGTTACCAGGGCTGCCTGCTCATCTGGCAAAATGAAGATTGTGGCCATCAATGACCCTTCACTGACCTCCACTATGTGATCTACATGTTTGAGTATGGCTCTGTCCATGGCAAGATCAGTGACACAGTCAAGGCCAAGAACGGGAAGCTTGTCATCAACTGGAAGTCCATCACCATCTTCCAGGAGCAAGATCCCACTAACATCAAATGGGATGCTGCTGCTGGTGCTGAGTATGTTGTGGAGTCTGATGGTGTCTTCACTATGGAAGAGGAGGCTGGAGCCCACTTCAAGAGTGGAGCCAAAAGGACCATCATCTCTGCTCCTTCTGTGGAAGCCTTGTGATGGGTGTGAAACACAAGAATTATTACAACTCACTCAAGATTGTCAGTAGTGCTTCCTGCACCACCTACTGCTTATCACCCCTGGCCAAGGTCACCCATGACAACTTTGGCATCTTGGAAGGACTGGTGACCACAATCCATACCATCACTGCTATCGAGAAGACTGTGAATGGCCCCTCTGGGAAGCTGGGCTTTGATGGCCATGGGGCTACTCAGAACATCATCCCTGCATCTACTGGTGCTCCGGAGGCTGTGGGCAAAGTCATCCCAAAGACGAATGGGAAGCTCACTGGCACGGCCTTCCATGCTCCTACATGAAGGGACATGAAATGTGTCTACTGTGGATATGACATACCAGCTAGAGAAAGCTGCCAAGTATGATGACATCAAGAATGCAGTAAAGCAGGCATCCGAGGGCATAGCAAAGGCATCCTGGACTTGCCCCGAGGACCAGGTTGTCTCCTGCAGATTTATCAGCGACCCCCACTCTACCACCTTTGATGGCCAGAGTTGTTCTCAATGACAACTTCAAAAAGCTCATTTCCTGGCATGACAATAAATAAGGCTCCAGCAGCAGGGTGGTGGGCCTCATGGCCTCCAAGGAGTAAGAAGGCCCTCATCACCCACTCCAGCAAGGATATGAGAGCAAGAGAGCAGCCCTTGGCAGCTGAGGAGTCCCTGTCCCAACTCACCCCTGACAGTGAGCATCTCCCTCACAGTGTGCATCCCAGACCTCTATAATAACAGGAGGGGTCCAGGGATCCCCTCTCTCTTGAATATCATCAATAAAGTTTACTGCACACACACACACACACACACACACACACACACACACACACACACAGAGAGAGAGAGAGAGAGAGAGAGAGAGAGAGAGAGAGAGAGAGAGAGAGAGTATATTTTAACATGTAAGACCATCATACTAGGGAAGAATGGACATCAAATTGAGCAGACTGACCTTGGTGATCACCAAATGTTTTCATCAGCCCTGGCATCCAATCCTCCAATGACGAATGCTTCAGCATTCTGTCATCATGACTAAAATGACATGATTAACTATTTTTGTTCATCTTCAATGATTTCTCATTTCATGCAATTTCATCTTACGAGGGAAAAGAGATAGCGCAACAGAGGGATGTGAAATGGATGTTTCCCTTGTGTGTTGCTGATTTTGAATCTTCTAGACTTATATCCCGGATACTAACACATCAGTTTGCCCCAATAACTGCAGAGACACTCATCAGTTTTGTCAATCACATTTTCTCAGAAAGGTATCTGAGAAACAAAATGTTCCGAGACACATACAGACACGTGCACATACATCCACACACATTTTGAGTCTTGGGCCTCTGAAATTCAGACTCCTTCGTGCTCACAAAGCCTGCAACGGTGCATCTGATTAATTCTGAGGGTGATGCACTTGCTATTTGCTTTTCTTTCCACTGTATTTACCAAGGCTTTGGTTCATGAAAAAGGACCATCCACTTCCAAAGTATTCATTCCTGTTGCCTTCAGTTATCCAAATCCATGTAGATTTCCATTGCCCATGTGAATGTACTAGGATGTCTTATTTCAGAATTTACCATCTAGAGTAGAGTGCAGAACATGATAATCATCATGACATATGTTTGGTAGTTTAAGCAAAAAAAAAAAAATAATTCAGATATCATATCCAGAAAATAAAGAATACAATTAAGTAGTTTTTTGTTGATTTTTAAATTATATATCATATAACATTTATATATAAAATAAATATAACTTTACAACAAAATTATATATAATATATTATATATAACTTAATACAGCTAGCCAACTGTAGTAGTAAAAACAACCTTTGGCAGCAGAGGCAAATGAACCACCATGAGTTCCAGTCCAGCTTGGTCTACATAGAGAGTTTCAGGGCAGCCAAGGCTGCACAGAGAAACCCATTTTCAAAAGAAAAAAAAATGAGAATCCCACCACTTGCCTTTTGACTACCTGCCTTCCATCCATCTGCCGTTGAACCACCTGCTTTCCCACCAGCTGTTGCAACCTTCTGCCTTCCAACCGGCTACTTTCAAGACACTTGCTTTTATTTTATTTATTTAAATTTTTTTGTTAATTCATTCATTTTACATCTCAATAGTTAACCCATCCCTTGTATCCTCCCATTCCTCCCTCCCTCCTGCTTTCCCTCTACTCCCCTCCCCTATGACCCTGACTGAAGGGGACCTCTACCCCCTCTATATGCTCATAGGGTATCAAGTCTCTTCTTGGTAGCCTGCTATCCTTCCTCTGAGTGCCACCAGGTCTCCTCATCCAGGGGATGTGGTCAAATATGGGGCACCAGGGTTTGTGTGAAAGTCAGTCCCCACTCTCCACTCAACTGTGGAGAATGTCCTGTCCATTGGCTAGATCTGGGTAGGGATTCGAAGTTTACTGAGCGTATATTCCATGGCTGGTGCCATAGTTTGTTCAGGACTCCTGGGTCCAGATCCGCCCATCATAATGTTCTTTTTGTAGGTTTCTAGGACCCTCTAGATCCTTCTATTTCCCCATTCTCCCATACTTCTTTCACCCCAAATCCCAACAGGATGTCCCCCACTCCATCCCACTTTCCTGACAAATGAAGACTTTCATGGGACGTGCCCCTTGGGCTAGTGTCCAGATATAAGTGAGTATAAACGTATAAACCATTTGACTCTTTCTGCTTCTGGGTTAACTCAATCATTATGACTATTTCTAGTTCAATCCATTTGTCTACAAATTTCGGAAATTTCTTGTTTTGAATAGCTGAGTAGTATTCCATAGTGTTCATTCTTCTACTGAGGGGCACTTAGGCTATTTTCATGTTCTGGCTATTATGAATAAGGCCGGTATGAACATGATAGAGCATGTCCCTGTTGTGTGTTGGAGCTTCTTCTGGGTATATTCCAAGAAGTGGAATAGCTGGGTCTTGGGAAAAGATCTTCACCAACCCTGCATCTGACAAAGGTCTAATATCCAAAATATATAAAGAACTCAAGAAATTAAACACCACCAGACCAAATAACCCAAATGAAAAATGAGGCTCAGAACTAAACAGAGACTTTGCAACAGAGGAATATCGAATGGCTGAGAAACACTTAAAGAAATGTTCAACCTCCTTAGTCATCAGGGAAATGCAAATCAAAATAACTCTGAGATTCCGTCTTACACCCATCAGAATGGCTAAGATCAAAATCTCAAGTGACACCACATGCTGGCGAGGATGTAGAGAAAGAGGAACACTCCTTCATTGCTGGTGGGAATGCAAACTAGTACAGCCACTTTGGAAATCTATCTGGTGCTTGCTATCTCAGAAAAATGGGAATAAGACACCCGCTTTTAAACCAGATGCTTTGGGTAACACTTTCTGGCATCTGTGTTGTTCTTATCACCAAAGGTGTTTCCAGTGGTACCAAGTCCGTTACCACCTGTCCTTGGCAGAGGGGTCCTATGACTCTTGAAGAAGTGACCTCGACATCAAAGAGAAGCTCATCATTTGTGTCACCTCCGCACAAAGAAGACAAGCTAGAGTGAGAACCATTGGCAGACATGGGTTAGCATGACCTCCAGGAGGAATCAGGGCACAGAAAAAGTGAAGTTGTCACTGGTTAACTAGGAGGAGGGATTATGAGGGGCAAGGTGTGACTCTGCTGCATGCTCTCAAGCTCTGTGTTCTGCCTCAAATTGTAAAGTTTAAAGTACAACATGAAGAAAAGAAAACTTGATAAGTAGAGCAATTATGGAAACTTCACAGCAATCAGTGAAAGTGTGATTTTCAGACCCAATTGTTACAAAAAAGAACTTTATGTATTTTCTAATATGGCTATTCTGGCTAAAAAAGTCCACTTAGTTCTTTTCTTATGGTGACTTGTTCAATTAAAAGCATGCAAGTTATAAATGTTTCAGAATGGTTTATATTTCTATTGTCAGTTTTTAATACTAGCATCTTTAAAGAAGTTTAATCAGCAAAATATCATGTATTTTCAGAGAACTGTTGCCAATAAAATGAAACCAGGTGCCCTTTCCCCCCTTCCAGGAGTTAACATCAGTAGTTAAAAACATATGAAGGTCGTGTGATTTGGCTCTTGATTTTGAAAATACAATCCCCAAAGCTAATTTAACTCAGGATATCCTAGTGAGACTTTCTGCAGCCCATGCTCATTAGTAGAACTGTTTGGGTTTAATACTAAGGATGTCAATGTCTCTATTAAAATGGTTTGAGTTGGTTTAATTTTTGTATTGATTTAGTTACTTAGAATTAAATGCTGTACTTAAATGTATAAATGCTGATTGTACATTTTCATAAAAAATAAACATTTTAGATATATAATTCAATATATGTTTCCTCTCATTTGTAATTCTATCCTTTAGTATAACCCATCATCTCAAAAACAAAACAAAACAAAATGTTTAAACGAGATTGGGCACTAGGGGGCGCATGGAGCTTCTTCTAAATATAAACTTTTTTCCCCCCTCAAATTGACTCCTAGTTATCACTCTCCACTATTTTCGTTTATGGATTTTATGGGGTAGTATTTTTATCATTTTTTGTCAAAATGTCAAGAAGTGAAAGAAGAAATGCTGTGTCGACTTGTAATTTCAGAATTAGATATAATTCACTGCTTGTAATGTATCCCGGAGACTCTACACACCACACACAAGGCAGCTAATGTTTCTGGCATTCCACATGTTACTGAAAGTAATGATCACTAAGTGAGATGCTTCCAAATACAACCAATAGAATTCTACCAAGGCAAGTATATAGGATCATTGCCTATTGATTATTTGTTCCTATGTCTTTGTAGCTTATTGGAGAAACCTGACTGACTTTATTTTATTTTAAAACTAACAATAACAAAGACAGTTAAATACTACTCAGCATCTTCATACAGAGCACAGCATGAACACTTTGTTGGGAGCCTTCTTTTCTGTGTTTTCAGTGTAGTCTGTGCTGTGAAACTGCTTATTTTCTCTCACATGATCAAAGACATTGATAGATTAAGTAGCGCCTTCAAACACTTTAAAAAAGTTAATGAAGTGAGAGCAAGCCCAGACTCTAGGCCTCTATGACAGCAGAATCCCCTTGGTTTTGACTTATGATCAGTTGGCCATTTGGCTCACATCTGCAGTTAAAGCCATTCTTGTCTCTTTGTGTCAAACCACGTGGATTGCTTTTTTGTTTGTTTGCTTGCTTTGTTTTTTTATTTTTGTTTCTCTGTGTAGCCTTGGCTGGCTGTCCTGGACTCCCTTTGTAGACCAGGATGGCCTTGAACTCACAGAGATCTGCCTGCCTCTGTCTTCATATCTTGCTTTTAAGAGAAAAAAAATTCCCCATACTTAAGAAATAATAATATCAGAAAATACTTTAAGATGCATGATTACTAGATTTTAGAATAATATTACTTTAAAATAATGTTTTTATTAATAGGTTTAGAATTTCATATATATTTTGAGCATATTGAAACCCTTTCTACAATATTTTCCTGATTTATAACCCCTACCCCTACCCATTTCTGTCCCCCCCCCCCCCATAGTCCAGTTTGTATTGCTCGGATCCTCTTTAGTTTGTGGCCAAATCCTGGAATGTCATCAAAGTACCCACTTCAAGATATCTGACTTTTCCTCTGCCAACCGCTACAGATTGACAGGTCCTCAGCTGCGGATGGGACATTGTACATTGCGCTCACCTCTTCCCTCCATGCTGGGGTTTTGTCTTGCGTCATCTCTTGACGGCATTGCGCAGACCCTCACAACCGCTGTGAGTGTCTGTGCGCAGCTGTCCTGTTGCGAAAGGAAAGCGTTGTTTTGTTATAGTCACCACTGCCTATGCTCTCCGCCATCTTCCCATCGTCTTCTTCTGAATCTCACTGCATAAGACAGTTCTCACATTCATTTGACAATAGAGTTTACTGGGGAGAAAAATGTTACCTATAAATCATTTCTTTATATTTTTTTATCTGAGTTACAGAATGTGAACCGCGACTGGTCAAACTGTGAGAAATAAGGGTTACTCATCGAGCGCTGCCTCCATTGCAATCAGAACCGACCACATAAGCAAAATACGTACAAATCTGATTGATTGGACGAGCGATGGTCACGTAAAGCAGGATCGCAGAAAGAGGCAACTGACTCTTCTTCCTGGTAAGCAAGGAAAGAAATACCAAGCAAAACGTCAGAGAAAAGCACAGAGGGAAGGGAGCAGCGGATTTCCAGCAAGGTAACTTTGTTATCGTTCTTAATTGTGTAAATGGAACACTTCATGATATTTGTAAGAATATAGAAAGTGTAGGTTAACAGTGCAGAGACTGAAAATAGAAGGCTGAAATGAACAGAACGGTGGCTGTATTATTTTTCACAAATGTCTGTAAAATTACCCATCATCATGACAAACCATAGTTTTAAAAATTACCCTGAGTGTAAACACAGACGCTGCATCACGGGAGTACAGGAGGACAGAAAACTCAAAGGGCGTCACAAGACAGGACCCATGTGCCTGACATAAAAACCCATTGCTTTAAACAACTATTCCTCAACATGGTGCGTGGTCTATTCTCAGATGTGCCCAGAGTTGTCACCAGAATCTCATTTGTGTCAATTAAAAAAAAGAGAGCCCCCCTGGCATTAGAGGTCACTTTCCATTCTTTACTTCCAGTCCCTGGCAGCCACAGTTCTACCTCTGGGGCTCATGGGCCTGTTCCTGTAACATAATCACCATTGTGACTGGCTCACTTAGCATACTGTACGTCAGATTCACCTATGGTTCAGATTCACCTACAGTGATGGGCAAGTACACCAGCATTTTATTCTACTTTATGGTCAAATAATATCACACAGTAAAAACACTATCTTTTCCCTGGACGTCTCCTTTAATTTTCACTAAGCTCTTCAGCTGGAGTAAGAAACAACGGGTTTTTGGGTTTGCACTTTTCTTTAAAAAGCAGTGCTGGCAAGGACGTTAATGCACAAAAGGTTGTGTATCTAAAACATGTTTTCAGTTCTCTATTTAGGTGTGACATCACTGTGTTATATGAGACTACTGTGTAACTTGGCGTTCATTTGGAAGCCGACAGACTGAGTTCTCAGGCAGCGGCGCCTGCTTGCCTCACCACAGCAGTGCGTGAGAGTTCAGATTTGTTCCTACTCACACCAACAGCTGTTAGACCCCGCTTTTGTGTGTAGCGTTTTAAGGGGTGTAAGATAGCTTCTCTTGGCTGTGTGATGTGCATATCCTTGGTGGCGGGTGATAATATGAAGTTTTTTGTGGCTTCTGGATATTTCTGCATCTTTGAAAAACGTCTTTATAAATGCTCTGTGTCGTGAAACATTTGTCAGACATTTGATTTTAGAATAACTTTGCAATTTTTTTTCTCATTTGGGTGACTGTGTGTGTATGTGTGGGGGGGCAGATTCTGTGTGGTCATTGTGCCTGTGTATATTCATATATAGAATGTGAGGGAAGATGGGCTTCCCTCAAAATTGCTATAGCAGACAGTGGCCCTGAATGTCTCAACTTCCTGCATCTCCCTCTCTAATGAAATAATAGGCATGTGTCACCACAAGTAGCTTCACTTACAGGTTTGTTTGTTTTTTAATTTACCAACTGAACACATTTTATTAGTGCATCTCAATTATATGTAACTGCTTTCGTTGTGACATTTCTACATATGTGCACAATATGTTTGTAAATTTTAAGAATTAAAATATGGTTTTGTCATTTGCCTCCTCTCACGTCTCCCTTTTTTCACTTCCATCCACTCTCTCCTTCTTGTTCAAATTCACGGCCTCTAATTTGGTTGTTGCTGTTGTACACATGCATATATGTATAAACACATAAATATATAAATGCAGCTTGCGAGGCCACTTACTGTCACTTATATGAAAGCAATTTCAAGGCTGATCACTTGATATCATATAAACAACTAGGAAGCTCATCTCCAGGGGGAATTAATT
Organism: Acomys minous; assembly: GCF_964271855.1. Lineage (NCBI taxonomy): Eukaryota > Metazoa > Chordata > Mammalia > Rodentia > Muridae > Acomys > Acomys minous. Next base: position 115,526,546 of record NC_140492.1, on the reverse strand, counting down.
CTCTTCTCAACAGTCCTTAATTGCTTGTAGTTCTTTGGGTAGGATTTGGACCCCATGAGATGCCCCACTCCACTTTAGCCTGTTTGATTATTTATTTTTCTGATGTTCAAAGGTTTTTAATTTGATAAAGCCATACCTCCGTTTTGTCTCTTGTGTTTTTTGGATTCTATACAGAAACACATTTTAATCAAAGTTCATAGACGTTAAAGCCTCTGTTTTTGGATAGAATGAGTAACTATCATTTTAACTCTTACATTTAAATCCGTTGTCTTAGTTCATTCTGTGTTGCCATCGTGGAATACCACAGACTGAGTAACTTATGAAGAGAACAAACGAGTGTGTGTGAGTGTGTGTGCGTGTGCATGTGTGTGCGCGTGTGTGCCCGTGTGTGTGTTGCATGTGTGCATGTGTGTGCATGTGTGTGTGCGTGTGTGTGCATGTGTGTGTGTGTGCATGTGCGTGTGTGCGTGTGTGTGTGTGTGTGTGTGTGTTACAGTTCTCCAGAAGTTTGATAGTGGAATGCTCTCATCTGCTGAGTAAACCTGTGTTTGCTGCTGCATCATGTCATGGCAGAGGGGCAACAGGCAGACAAGTAATCAGGAAGGGCCAAACTCATCTATATAAGAAAGCCATCCACTCAATAAAATAAAAATACCATCAATCCGTCCATGAAGTCAGCGTTCTCAAAACCTAATGATGCTGTACTGTAGGCTTTGAACTTTTAAAAACCTACTTTATTTGGAGTTTTTAAAATATATATACCTCCTTTCCAACATAGCTACCCTAGATAATGAGAGAAAGGAGGGTAACAGGATCAGGAGTTGGCCTTTTTAGACTCAGTTCCTTGGGTCGATTCTATTGGCGTAGTTGGCAGGATTCCAGCAGACCCGTTAATTAGCAAACCAGAAACTCAGCAAAGGTTACTGCAACTGGAGCCATTAGAACCTGGAGCAGAAGTCAGAACTTTGAAGATTTCCCTAGAGCAGTTCTCTCTAGGAGTGTCTTGATGAACAGCCAAGACCAAAAAGCAAAAACAGCCCAACCGCTTGTTTTGGATTCAATTCAAATATGTATATACTTCAGAGTCCATACTAGGATGTCTATCAGTTGGCAAAGACCATGCTCCTGCAAGAGGCGGTTCCTAATCTAGTAGACAAACATCATCTTTTCTCTCACAAGTCTGTTTCCAGTGGAAAAACACTGCACCCCCTGACACAAGTCTGTTTCACATCCCACACTTGGGATTAAAACAAAAACATGTTTATATCCACTATATTGTATTTTCACTGCTTTCTTACTGGGGAACTAAATTCCCAGTACGTGAATTCTTGCGTGTATATCAAACTATAGCTTTTATGGCACATGAGATACGGAATGAGTTGAGGAATCCAGTCCCACTTTGTGGCAGGTGGACGGACCCAACAATGTCCAGTGCTATTTGTTAAGAGGGCCATCTTTTCCTCATTATCTTCCATCATACTTATCGGAAGTCCAGTCAGAGAACGTACAGTTTTCTGGCCTCTCTATTCTCTCATGTCGGTATCTATAAGTCTATAGAGTTATAATTTTTAAAATTAATTTTGACAATGAAAAATTAAATTATCTACATTGTATGTTCTTTTTTCCCCAAATTTGTTTAACAACTTTAATTCATTTTCCGCCTGAATTTTTAAGTCCAACCTGTCAGTTTATGAAGAAAACTTAGCAGGATTTTAATTCTTCACTCTGTTTTGCTTTTTAATGCCCCGTTTTACTTCTTCACAAATTTTAAACATTTTTGGATTTTTGTTTGTTTCACATGTAGTTTTAGTTGTTTTACTTTGTCCATATGGTAAATCTAGTTATTGATTTAAGATAGTTTTAAATATGAATTTATAAATAAGTTTTCATCTCATTACTGTTTTAGCAGGACCCACTCACACCCCAAGATTTTTCTATCTTATATTTTCACTTTCATTTTATCTCAAGGCATTTTTCTAAATTAGGTCTCATAATTTAGACATAGACTGTGTTTAGCTTCTATATCTTTATGATGTTAATACCTTTAGTTTTATCAAATTTCCTGTGAATATGGACACTTGAAAAGAAATATGTATTCAACTGTTGTTGTTTGTAGTGTTTAATGCGTGTGTGTTTAATTCAGCTGTAGGTTGACCCTTTGACTATTTAACAGACCCTATCTATGTTTTCATTGTCGTATTTTGAGGCAGGGTCTCATTCTGCAGATTTTTCTAGCCTGGACAGAGAGAGAGAGAGAGAGAGAGAGAGAGAGAGAGAGAGAGAGAGAGAGAGAGAGAGAGAGAGAGAGAGAGAGAGAGAGAGAGAGCTGAATGGTAACAGCCCATAGCCATCTTGTTCTCCTTCCTTAGTGCTGCTATAGAAATGACAAGCACCAAGATAGGAAAGATGTTTTCTTCAAGGATGCCAAATAAAAATTGCCAAAACACTAAGAATGAAACACTTATATAATTCCTGATTGTGTCATGGTTCCTCTTGTTATAGGTAATATACATATAAAAATTTAAAGAATATTTAATTAAAAAAAAGAAGTCATGTGCCATCACACCTGGTGCTTCTAACTAGTTAATTTCTTGGTTGGAGATAAACGTCTTCATATCTTATACTTCTGAAGCTATTATTTTACTTAGTGTGTCAATATAAAGCAGAATTTTTTCACATACTTGTTGATATGTCTAGTCATGTATTACCCCTAGGTTTTTAAATTTAGTTGTGTGGGCTGGTATAGAAAAATCTCTCAATTATTGTTAAACATTCAAAAATCTAATACACTAAAATGTTTTTGTATTTTAAGTCACACGTAGAAAAAAAAGTGTTAATAGTACTTGAACGTCACCTACCATTCCATTCTCTGCAGTGACCTCTACCTGGTGGTCTTGTGTTTAGTCACTGTGTTTGACGACACTATCTACAAGTACCACAGAATAAGGGTAACCTACTTGTTTCATTGATGTAACTCATGGTCAGCCAAAGAGCAACTCAAGAACAACAACAACAACAATAATATATTATAATTATATAATGTGCCATATAAGAACAACAATTATATCTATGTTAGAAAACCACAGCATGTACATTCCTCTGTTGTCTGAGTTACCAATGTGCCAAAGCTCTCATGATTTGTAGTTACATTTCTCCGCTCAGGAGGATTGTAGTTCCACGTGCATGAGTATTTCATCTTATTTGCTAAGATAGTCATCCTTGAGTGTTTATGTTAAACTGTACACTATGCCATAATCTTCCTTTACTTCCTCCTTACACCATGGTTAGCTTTGTTGCTAAAGCACATACATGCGTGCACTAATGCGCTCTCCTTCAGTATAGCTAAGTGATAAATTTCATAGTGGATATTATAAAATTGATAATTTTTTTCTGAGTAGTCCATCATGGAGTAATTCCTACGTATTTATTTTTCTAACGTTTCCCATTATTGTCCTCACAAAATCCCACTGAAGTTAAGTGCATAATCTTTGCTTCTGGAACTGTATCAAACCAAAAATAATGACACTAAAAGCACGGCATGTTTGTTTTCACCCTACATTTGCGCAATGGTATCGCCTACCTTTAATCTTCTGTGGCTGTCTACCTCATTTACACTAAACAGAAAACTAAGGGAGAAATACGAGAAAGAGACGTGAACCTAGTGATGTTCACCGGGAAACTGTCACCAGTTCTCTTTGGAATGAGTAGCGGGCGACTCAAGCAAAACCATTCATACATAAATGACTTACAGACATGGGCTATTTAACACATATCCTTAGTAAGTATTACAGTCACAGACACTTATTATATTTTCTATTATTTCTGAAATCTATTTATATAAACTAAAAAATTGAGTATCAGAGTATGACCATAATGTAAGGTTTACAGTAATGAAAAATTGGTAGATTAGATGTGGCTTTAGCTACTGTCATATGGTGTAATGCTCTTTTGTTTAGATAACTAATAGAATGTTTTTCTGACCTATGTTAATCTTTCATCATTTATGAACAATTACTATCTTTTTACTATAAATAGATTTTTCATACAACATAGTAATTATTTTAAATATATGGTTTACGAGTGATCCTAGAAATACACTTAAAAGACCAATATTTCTGTCTCAAGCAGGCCAGTGTTTCTTCCATAATTTCAGTATGCAATGAAGATATATTTTCCTTGTTGCTTTTCTCTTTAAAATGAAGATATTTTTTCTGTCAAAAATATTTTAATTAAATTTTTCTGCCCTTGGCACTTGGACATCCCATACCTTTTAATATTAGAATATATATTGTCTTTACCCTTACTTTCTGATTAAAGCAACTTTTTTATTATTATGAAAACCAGCTGTGAACAGAGATTCACAATCAGCATACCAAGGTTGACAGTATCACATCCAAATGCCTTCTTTATGAATTTTCATAGGGATGAATATTTGGGTCAAATTGTTTCTGGGCTTTAAATGTGAATTCTGACTGAAGTTATATAAGCTGTAATTTTGTGAAGCAGTTATTTTCTGCTATAGGTTCTCCAAAATGAAATAAATTATGGTGTTTCCATAATGCATCTTGAGAATAATTTGCATGAAACTTTATCTTTCTTTATACACATATATATTTTTAACACAAGTCATAGATGAAGTTTTTGCCTGAGACTCTGTAAAGATAGATGGAGAAATGTGTTTGATAATGCTATCAAATGTATTTGATAATGAAATTTGAATTGCCTGAATATAAATAAATTACTGAAAAACTTGCAGAACAAGCTCAGTTAAACGAGACAAAATACTGATATGAGTAAACATTGTTATAGTTGCCAAAAACATATGTCAATGATACCTATCAATGTTTAAGAGATAGAGCGGCCTTTGTCCTTAGACCAGAAATAATACCAGGTAGTTTGCTGAGACAACACCAGGGAAATGTTCCTGTAAATTTAACAAGATAAGAAGAATGTCGTCATTAAAAGGCTCCTGCTTCTTTTCTCCCTTATTCATGTTCATTTACTTTTTTAAAGGCAGCTATTATGTTGCCCTTACATTTTTCAGTTAAACATTTTTTATTTTTTACATATACATTTATATTATTACACGTATATGCAATAAACTACCTAAAGCAAGAAGAACCATGACACAATAAGGAATTATATAAATGTTACATTCTTAGAATTTTGGCTATTTGTATTTGGCAGCCTTGAAGAAAACATCTTTCCTATCTTGGTGAGTCTAAAATTCTGAATGTAAATCATTATCTATCATACCTTGTCATTATCAACTTAAAACATCTATCTAGACCTAAAAACATCTTAACCCCTAAACAACTAAGCTTCATTGTAAAACTAAGCTATTTGGTCTTCAACCCCATCAGAGACTTGAGAAGGAATAAAATTGATTACCTGAGTATACTGGGAGTACAGGTTAGCAGCTTCCAAAACAAGAAGATAACAGAGGCAGTTTGCTACCTGAATAGTCACTCAAAACTCTCTATAATGTTGGAGCATCATCTTCAGCCTTCTGGTTCAATATATCTGACAGACATATTTGTGAGGCCGGAACTATTGAGGACTTGCTTACTAAGTCTTGGCAGAGTTTGACCATCGACTCTGCCTGTATCCAACCAAGCCTGCCTTTTTAAAGGCAGAATTCAGTCTCTGGTAGAAACTAGGACGTTTTGCCCAGTGGCTACTTTGCCACATTTGAAGCCATCTCCATAAGGAGGTTCTTTGGTGATCATCATTCTCTGTGAGGTAGGCTGGGTGTTGTTAGGAGTTAGCCTGTCTCATTGTCAGTGAATCTTTAAAATAATAAAAACATTTTAAAATGCCTTATCTGTATGTATCTGAAGGTTTTCATGTATTGTTAAATATTTTGTAACTGAAGAAGAATTTTAAAAATTTAGATAATCACACTTCTAGACAGATTTCATAGTGCAGAAATGAATGTGCTATCTGTTGAATTGTACCGTCTACATATAAAATCCTGATTACCTATGCAGAAAGTACTGTAAAGGGCACTGAATATCATTATGAAATTAGTTATGCAATGTGCATTTTGAACAGAAGAACCTCTGCCCAAATTGCCCAGGAGGAAGGAGAGGACATCTTCCCAAGGGCAGGAAAAAAAAACCCTTCAAAGCAACCAGGAATTTTCATGCAAACTAAACTGTCCTTATTTTAATGAGCTGACTGCAGTACCTTTAAATGTTTGTTTCTGTAGGCAGATCCATAAACTTTATCTTAATAGAGTCCTTGGTTATTTTACCTAAAGATCATTCCTTATGACACAATCATGAGAAACATAAAAGAACGTATGCTGACACAAAACGACTGAAAATCATCGTCTTTTTCTTTTTACTTCACTATTTTTTAATAAAGTATTTTTTGTTTTGTTTATTTTGTTGTATTTTATTTAGTAATGTATTATACTAAATATTGTTCCACTGATAATTTTACTTCATGTTCATGCTATTTGAACCTGAAATCCACTAAGGTTTATTTTTATTATTTCTCTTGATGAGCATGTATTCTAACAGTATAAAAACATGCTTTCTAATCTTAATCCCACAAAATACCGTTTGATGACATCTCCAAGCTCCCTTATTTTGAAATTTTGACCATATTTATGACCTACTCATCTCCTGTAGTGTGAGTCCATCTCAAGCATTTTCCTTTGTCCCATGAGGTGGTTTTTACCATATTTTGACTAAGCAACAACTTATTAGTGATGCTCTTTCATTTTCACTCTTAACTTCAGCCTAACTCTACAAGATTTCTGTACGTCTTCTAAGTATGAAAATAAACCAAGTAGCCACCATTCCTGTCTGTCATATTGACGTCAGTGTCTACATCATCAACATCTATCTCATTGAGATGTCATAGCTGATTTTAAATTTGAGTACTACTTGGATGTGCCATTCCAGTATGAACTAATAAAAAAATTTTGAAACATTATATAATATAAAAGTGGAACAAATACCTAATTTCATTAGTATGATTAGTGTATAATAATTATACATGTAATGTGTTTCATTATAACACTTTCACTTAATACGATGATCACCAGTTTCTACACTTTTCTGTAAGTGATATAATTTTGTTATTATTTCTGGCAGAGTAATAATCCACTGCGCATGTCCCTACTTTCTTTTGCCATCTACTCACTTATGTGCAACCAGGACAATCCCACAAGTAGGATATTATAAACAGCATGGTGATTAACATGGGTATGAAGTCATTGTGTGTCACCTTTGGCTACTAATTTGGGCATAACTGTAGAGAAAATAAATGAGATATATGGTATTCCCCAAGTTTAGATAATGAGAGAATTTCCATACTTATCTCTATAGTTGGTCAATGTTTTATTTAAACCACATTCTCGTTGAATAAAGAATCAATAATATATTGACTTTTCATGCAGCTTTGCTTAAAAAAAAGTAACAATGTGTAAAAAAATCAGAATTATTAATGTCTCCCAAAAGGTAGTCTTTAATTCCTATAATGGCTCATTGCCTAAAAAGGGAAACTAATAACGTAAAGTTGTATGTGTCAATGTGAAAGAATATCCACAAATCAAATAGCAAAGAATGTCTGTAATATACTTTCATGTTTTTAAGAAGACAAAGAATAGAAATGAGAGCATAAAAGTAAATTTAAGCCATAACCATCGCTTATTAATAAAATATATGTATTGATTACTATATGTTTAACGTTCAACTCTTTCTCAGATGTGCATGCTTTAAAATATAGGGAATGAATTTCAGATATAGAAATACATTAGTGAGCATTTAAAAAATTTTTTTAATTAAAATATTGTTAAAGGCACTGGAGTGGTTTCTCAGTGATTAAAACATCAACTCCTCTTCTAGATGACTCGGGATTGCTTCCCAGCATTCACATGAGGGCTAGCGACATTTATAACTCCCACTCCAGGAGCTCTAGCGCCTGTTTGGGCCTCCATGGGCGTTTCTCACACATAGTTCACAGTCATACATGAAGGCAAAAGCCCATGTGCATAAAATAAAAGTGAATAAACCTTTAAGAGGAAAAACATTAATATAATTTGCAAAATTTTCTTCTTCCTCTCTGTCTCCAACCCCTTCAATGTGCTCCCCTCTCCATCTCAAACTCGTGGAAGTTGTTAATTGCCTGTAATTCTTTATCCATAGTTGGGGTTCCATCAGATTTCCTGTGTCCCTGTTTGTATGTGTCATTTATTTTTCACAGTTAAGGTTGTATGGCAGCCAGGCTGTTGAGATTTTATGGGTATATTTTCTCTGACATTTATAAGCAAAATCTTACAACCACAATCTCACAGCACAACTATCCTGTTCCTCGGACTCTTAGAATCTTTCCATTTCCCCTTCCAGAATATTCTCTAAGCAAAGGCATAGGGGCTATGTTGTAAATATACCAATTTTAGTTGGCCAGTCACTAAAGTTTCATTAGATGTGGTTTTCTCTAGTCTTCTCAGTGTGCAGCAATAAAAACTTCTCTGATAAGGGATGGTAGCTACACTTACTCATGGGTAAAAGTGTAAGTATTTAGATCGTGGTCGAGAATTGTACAAATTTAGGGATGTAGTACTAGTAGGTTCTTCTCTAAGTTCCCTAGTCTCCGCAGCCACGAGACTTCTGCGGAATGGGTTTAAGTCCAATGAGACAACCATTGGCCAACAACATGTCAATGACATTATTCCATTGGCAGGGATATTTTGCAGTGGCGGCCATTGCTGTAGTCCATAGGCATCACAAATGTTTATGTGTTTTAGTTTTGGTTTCTATTACTATGATTTGGAAAAAAAAATGAAGGAAAGTCACTTTGGGGGAGGAAATGGTTTGCATAAGGTTACAGTCCTACACGATAGCAGCCCATTACTGATGGGAGGCAGGGGAAGAACCCAAGACAGGGACCTGTAGACAAGAACTAAAGCAAGGCTATGGAGGAGTGTTGACTGGCTTGATCCTCATGGTTTGCTGTAGAGGAATTCTAATCCAGCAACACGGCTGTTCTGGCAAGGGGTCATATGCAAAGACCTCTCAGGTGTGTATGATCACTCTTAATCCCAAACAATGGCATCTAATTGAGGGGCAGACAACGTGGTAAATCCGAGAAAGATTCAACAGAATGAGTCAGAGATAGAATACGTCCAACTCTCAAGATGACAGCACAAGAAGGAGAAGCTATTTAAGAACAGTACAGGGAGAGAGAGAGAGTAAGCTGAGCTTGTTGAGATGGTTGGCTTCAGTTAAGTGTGTTCAGTTCGGTTCAGTGAGTGCAGTTCAGTTGTATTCAGGCAGTCCAGTTAAGTTCAGCTGAATTCATTAATGAGTTCCAGTTAGTACAGTGGGTGCAGTGCAGGTCAGCAGAGGCAGTTCAAACCAAGGACTAAAAAGGAGCCAAAAGATTAGAACAAATTGCCAGAGCTAGTTTGAGGCCAAAGCAGAGGAATTCAGTAAAAAACAAAACAAACAAACAAACAAAAAACAAAACAAAACAAAAAAACCAAAAACAAGAGAATCTAGTTTGAACCAGTCAGCTTAGAGAGAAGTTTGAGCCAGAAGAGCTGAGTTAAACTAGCCAGCGAGAGGTCAGAAAGAACTAGAAAGTAAGTAGTAAGTAGCAAGACAATCACATCTGGCTAACAAAAGTTACACTGACAGCTTGCTCTGATTAAAAAAAAAAAAAAAAAAAAGCACCCAGACCACCACCAATCCAAGGTGGCTGAGTCCACAGTGAACTGAGCTCTCCCTCACCACTCAGCAAAGTGCAGGACTTTCTGCCCCATTCATTTTCCCAAGTGAGGTTTCCTTTTCCAAAATGATTGTCGCTCGTGTCAAGTTGACATGAAACTACTCAGCACAATGATAGTATTGACCGTATCCTTTCTTTGACAACTTGTCTAGCACCATCTATTACTACTAAAGCTGGTTCTCAGGCAGAAGGTGTCCGCTCAAGTCCAAAGCACACAGTGTCTTCAGCAACAGGGACTAACTTTCATCAATGGCAAAAGGAAATAGTCCAGTGTTATGGTTCTCTTGATTCCTTCAACCAATAACTTGGAAAAAGGTTTCTCATACTTATTTGTGAGGCTTTTGTTTTTTTGTTAAATTTTCTATGTCTCCTAAGGGTAGCATTATCACCCCAAGAGTTATAACTTCAAAATGTACACCCAAAATAATTAGACTTACATTGATTTTGAGACTATTGTATCTTTGTCATAGAAATTTGATTAAAATTATAATTCAATAAAAAATTAACATTGTTAAACTGTGATTGGTCAAATAGAAAATATTGTAATTATTCAAGTTCATGGTACAAAAAATGTACATTAATATATTTTCAGCTATGCTTAGTATTACCATGTCTGTCATGACAGACAATATCTAATGCCAACTGATTATTTTGTGGCCAATCATCAAAAGATAATGTGGACTGAGATTCAGATTCACCTAAAACACATAATGCAGAGATACAAGATTAATGTAAAATGTCATAAATAATTATATTTTTAAAAATTTTGTACATGGAATTTTTTGTGGACTTGGACAAAACAAAAACCAAATGAAATGCCTAAGAAGTTATATTTTATTGCTGACTACTCTCTGCCATGCATTAAAGATGGAATTTAGAATAGCTTCTGATTTATTTGGAGCTTTGCAACTGAATTTTTATCAGGTAAAAATATATTACTCTTCACATATCAGGAAATTTTGACGATGCACTTTTAAATATAACATTATTGCTCTTGGGGAGGGGTGACAACAAACCAAACTTTGCCTAATCTTGTCTGCCCCACCGACTGGCATAAAACCAACATGACCATAATTTGTTGACTGTCTATTTGGCGACTATAAACATGATCTGGCTGAATTCTGGTGGGAAATTACTAATGTTAAATTGTTGAAGGAGACATTTATGGGCCTTGGAAACTCTGTACAATGCCAGAGTTTGACCTTGGGTGTCTGTTTTATTTCTTCACATCTTACAGACCTATAAATTATCTAAATAGTATTTTATAAAAAGTCTGTTTGTAAAAAACAGTGTAAATACCAACATAAGTAAGGATGGTCTTATCAGAGCTCATATAATACTCTCAATTGCTAAGGCCAGGTAAGCACATCTCAAAAGTCTTCATTGTTGAGGTGGAACTGACCACAGAGTTACAAAGCAAGTGAAAAAAATAATGACCTTGTGGCAGGCTTTGAGGTGGACAGATGCAAACCCAGCAAAGCCACTGATATTTTTTGGGAAGGAACAGGTACCTGTTGATGGTAGATAATCTGAGTTCTGTAAATGAGAAGAGTGAGTTGTGTTTTAAAGTCCTGTTCTTCCTATATCTACCAAGGGGTCTGGTGGGGGGAAAATAAGTGTTTTATTAAATCATGATGAATGCATCATTACAGTAATGTCTATGAAAATCAAAACAGTGAATTAAAGAGGTAAAGCAAAATTATCAGTAAGCAAAAAAAGTCTTCAACTTGGCATTAGCTAAAGTCATCAGAGAGGACGGAGTCTCATTTGAGGAAATGCCTACATGAGACGCAGCTGTAAGACATCTTCTCAATTAGTGATCAATGGCAGAGGGCTAGCCCATTGTGGGTGCTAATATTGGGCTAGTGGTTCTGGATTCTATGAGGAAACAGGCTGAGCAAGCCATGTGAAGCAAGCCAGTAAACAGCAACCCTCCAAGGCCTCTGGATCAGATCCTACCTCCAGAATCCTGCACTGTTTGAGTTTCTGTGCAGACTTCTTTCAGTGATGAATAGCCCAACATTCTAATGAACGTGTATGAATAGATTGGCCTCAGCACCAAACTTATCCTTACACAGTTGCATTTTAACACAACTCAAAGGTTATTGATTAAAAAAAAGTCGTCCACAATCTTGCAGCAGTCATTCAGTTCAATTCAAATGAAGGCCTCTCAGTTACATTCTTTTGCTTGTTGTTGTTGTTTTTGTTTGTTTGGTTTTTTGTTTGTTTGTTTGTTTTTAACAGGGTTTCTCTGTGTTGCATTGACTGTCCTGAACTCACTTTGTAGACCAGGCTGGCCTTGAACTCACAGCAATCCACCTGCCTCTGCCTCCCAAGTGCTGGGATTAAAGGCATGCGCCACCACACCCAGATCCTTTGCTTTTTTTATGATCATATATTCTAATATTTACAACCCCTTACAGTTTCTTTACAGAAGCACTGGCCTCTTCATTGTTCCTAAGCAATGACACATGCTTTTGTTCTAAATTATTATATTGATTGACCACTTCCTTCCTGTAGAATGTCAATCATCTGTTCAAATGTCACATTCTCAAGAAATCGCCTGCTCTAGGTGAGAAAATTTTTTTATCTTAGTCATGGCGCTTTTCTTTTCCTGTTATTGATAAGTGTCTATGACATTTTTATCATCATCTATCATATACACATATTATTTTCTTTGCTGTTTATTGCCCTATCACTCCCAAGTATAATTTAAGTTGTTGTATGAGTTTCCTGGGAATGCTCTAACATTACTGAAAAGACCAAGAACCCTTGAAGGTGACCTCAATTTCCTGCTAAGATACTGAACAAACATTGCCCACACTAAGTTCTTCAGGGTGAATATCAATAAGTCAAAACTGGCCTGCTGCCTGCTCTGCTTTACACAGAACAAAGTACTCCTTTACACCTTCTCATGGTTGAAACACATCTAATAAAGAATATTTTCTTAGACATACGTAGACTCCAAATCCAGAGTGAATAAAGTTTGACTGAAATATTGTTATTATTTTCCACTTATTTATTTAAATAATTTGTTCAGATTACATTCTGATTATTATCCCCTCGCTTGTATCTTCCTGTTCCCCCAACCCTCCCTCTTTCACCCTGTTCCCCTCCCCTAGGCCTGTGACAGAATGAGACCTCCTCCCCCACCTATGATCACAGCCTATCAGGTCTCATCTGGATAGCCTGCTTCCCCTTCCTCTGAGTATCACCAGGCCTCCCCACCAAGTTATGATTTTTAATTTGTGTATTTTTTTCTGGCTATTTTCTGAGTTACAATAGAAATGAACAGTTCTGACAGAGTCTTAAAGTTTGCTAAACCTAAATTGTTTTCTAGCTAGATATTTATAGAGAAAAAAAAACAAGCTGAATTTTGGTCTTCAGTCTCAGGAAACTTTTATTGCCACCAAATAGTTACAGAGCGTGTTGCATGATGTCAATAGTTACTGCAGGTGCTGGGAACACAGTTGGAGTGGGCTGAGTAGCATCCCGCCCTCAAATAATATACTTCCATAATAATCCATATTAATTGCCAATGTGAGAATATCTGGGAAAAGTTTCTCACAGATGTATTTTAAGATGAAGATCATTTCAGATTTCCCAAGAAGACCATAAATTCAATGTAAAAAGCCTTTATAAAAACAAAGAGCAAACAATAACAGCAGGGCGTCCCCTCAGCCCCAGAACTTATGACTTTGCTAAGCACATGATCTCGACCAGGTACAAGGCATCTTCACATTTATCCTTATAACCATAGATTAATGCTGATATCAGCATTCATCAATGTAGGAAACTCATATCTGGTCCAAGTAATGAGAAATAAAAGTAAATGGTTGTTGAGTGGTAGATGCCATGAAATACATCTATAATGTCCCTCCCCCCAAGCTCTGGGAACATTTCAGAAAAGGAGGTTAGAAAAAAATGTAAAAAGCCAGAGGTTGAGGGTTAAGGTTGTGAAATGTTGTCTTCTGGGCATGACATGGCTGTCATACTCACAAATCCACAGCGGTTGTGGTTTCCTGAATATGATCTGTACAAGACTGGGTCTCAATATTCCAGAGTAGATGGCCTGAATGATTATTGACAGTAAACAGTTACTGAGGGAGGGCGTGACATTTTCCTCAGTGGTGGTGCCAATGGAACATTACCCATGCTACAGTAAATAATCTCTTATCTGTACCCATCCAAGCAAACATAACTCACTGTCTCACACACACAGAGAGAGAGAGAGAAGGAGGAGAGAGAAGAGAGAGAGAGAGAGAGAGAGAGAGAGAGAGAGAGAGAGAGAGAGAGAGAGAGAGAGAAGGAGTAAAGAGAGAGAGGAAGAAAAGAGGAGAGACAGAGGAAGAAAGAGGGAGACAGAGAGACAGAGAGGGACAGAGACAGAAGCAGATATAAAAGTAGGAGACGCACCCGTGGAGAAGAAGGGCTTTTGCGTGAGAGGAAGCAGGAGAAAAAGGGTGATGAAGGTTGCAAACAACCAAAGTTCTCATTATATGAGTATAAAAATTGTTAAGTTGTTTACATTCTTGTGATTTTTATTTGTTGTTTCATCTTTTGCGAATGTTCTGGCTTTTGTTTTTATTTGAACTATTTTCTAAAGAGAGAGAGAGAAAGAAGGCGTGAGGTTGGATAAGATGGAAGTGGGCAGGATCAGGGAGGAGATGGGGGGGAGGAACTGATTAGAACATAATGTATGAACAAGTGCATTTTCAATAAAAAGGTGTACACAGGAGGGGGCTCGATGACAGTATTATTAGAGTTTGAAAGAAAAATAGTAATGAAGGTATGTTCAGCATGGTCCTCCATAGGAACTGAACTGATAGAACACACACACACACACACACACACACACACACACACACACACACACACATATATAATATACATTTGGATACATGTGTTTGGTATTTATTAGGGTAGCTTATGGACTATGGTCTTGCTAGTCCAACAAAAGCCGACTCCCTCCTCTCTACATAAAGGTCAAGAATCTGGCTGGGCTGGTGGTTATTCAGCCACAAGGCTGTATGTCTCAGCCTGTCTTAGGTCTTTGTTGTAATCCCAAAGAAGTATGTTCTAATGTCCGTGAAGGAATGACACAACAGCAGAATAGATGAGCTTTCAGGGAGAGTAAAATCAAGCAAATGCAACACCATCAAAGCCGATCTCCTATTTTTTTTTCCAAACAATTCAACCAACTAGTAACCAAGTATTCAAACACATGAACCTATGGGAGCCAGTCTCATTAAAACCATCACAATAGATGACTTAAAAAATCTTGACAGCTGTCAGGAGAGGGGAGATGGGGAAGAGGAGACAAAGTCATGGATTATAAATTAAGCATAGAGGTCAGCAGGCACCTATGGAAAGTGGGTGTTGTCAAAGAAAGAAAGACAGGGTGTCAGGAAAAGTATGCTTAGGATTTTGACCAGTGCTGCCACCGCCTCCTCCTCTCCCTCCTCTTCTTCCTCCCCCTCCTCCTCCTCCTCTTCCTCCCCCTCCTCTTCCTCCTCTTACTCCTCCTGCTGCTGCTGCTACTACTGCTACTACTAACTGCAAGGTATAAGTATCTTATCTCATTCTTCCTATCTTCTTAGCTCGTCTTCAGGTGAATCAGCCTTCCTAAGCAGTCCTCTAGTTGGGTGATTGACAGGTCCAGCTGGATAAAATCTTAAGGAAGAAGACCAAAATATACATCATTCTCTTTGGGGCAGATAAGAATGCCAAGCCTCTACTCAGAGCCAGAGGCAGAACTTATATATTTCATTCTTATGTCTACATGGAAAAAAAAAAGTAGCTTTGCCTTAATGGGACTCCACAAAACCCTGATTGTTCCATCTTTTCGCATGGTATTTTAAATTCTATGGCTAAAGTGATGCTTTTATTTCTACTGTTGCACAAGAAACAGGAACCTATTCAAAATCTGATTATGAGGGAAGACTCTAGACCTCCAGGCGTGCTAATATCTTTTATTAGTTAACAGCATTTTCTCCAGAGGACTAATTATTTAGGATTTTGTAGAAGCTGTTATTAAAACTTAGCATCAGCTGGGGAGTTTTTTGGTTATTATGCATGGTGGATACCATGGGGAATTCAGAATGCATAATCCACCAACACACACAATGGTGGAAAACTCACTGAGGGGAAAAACAGGTGGAAATACTAGGCAGAATTAAGACTTTACTTATGTTATTAGACTTTTAAGCAAATTCAGTTCTCCCCATAAGGATCTCTAGAACACTAAGGTAGTTAAATATGTGATATTATAGCAAGGGATATTGTACAAAGTGCTTTACAGCTGAAATCTCACTTAATATAAGGTTTTGTCAGGAACAGCTGTTTGTTACTTTTTATAGTTGTGAAGGCATAAAGAAGTAACTATAGGATAAATCAACTAAGCACTTAATAAGACCCATTACTGTTAAGTGGGTTAGTACTGGTGAAGTGCTCTGAACCATCTACAATATGAGCACTACTCAAGAAATTGTCACGCGAAGTGAGTAACACAGAGAGGAAAGAGACATTGCTTTCAAATTAATATAGAGACAGGTTTATTTATTTTTTTTACTGAGCCCAGTTTTGTATACGAAATTATATTTGTTGAAAATTTTTAAATATACCTTTTATTTGAAGTTTTAAATACCTTACTATTGACAAGACTACTACAATTTAACCTAAACTCCAGTTGGAATATTGTATTCAGAGTCATTAAAACCCGGTCATCACTTAAGTAAACAGCAAAGAATAAATTGAAGTTTGTGCATTCATGCTTTCAGCCACTTGGCTATCCAGTGGTAGAATAGCCAGTTCATATTTATTTTGAAATTTGATTATTGTTATTGTTAGCTTATTATGTGGGAATGCTCATACATATCTTTGTGTGAATGTCTAACTTTTTACAGACACAGAGCTTTTTATTTTTAGGGTCAGTGAAATAAACTCCACAATATACAAAGGAAAAGTTAATAACCGAAGTCGCTACACTATAGACAAGGAATTTCTTATTGGTGAGTTTGTATATTACACCAACTGTGTATGTTTTAAAATTTTACTTATTTATTCACTTTACATCCTGGTAGTAGCCCCTCCCTCCTCTTCTCCCAGCCCCACCCTCCTTCCCCCATGGCCCTCCCTCCTCTTCTCCCACCCTCCTTCCCCCATGGCCCTCCCTCCTCTTCTCCCAGCCCCACCCTCCTTCCCCCATGACCCTCCCTCCTCTTCTCCCAGCCCCACCCTCCTTCCCCCATGACCCTCCCTCCTCTTCTCCCAGCCCCACCCTCCTTCCCCCATGACCCTCCCTCCTCTTCTCCCAGCCCCACCCTCCTTCCCCCATGACCCCTCCCTCGGAAAAGGAAGGCCCTCCAACCCACCCAGTTCCCCAAGCTCATCAAGTTGCACCAGGATTGAGTTTGCTTACTTCCCCTGTGGCCTGGCAAGGCAGTCCTGAGTCCACGTCAGAGACAGCCCCCAAGTCCCCTTCCTAGGGGACCCACATGGAGCCTGAGCTGCCCATTGGCTACATCTATGTAGAGGACCTAGGTCCGGGCCATGCATGGTCCTCGGTTGGTGCTTCAGACTGCACAGGCCCCTCTGGCCCTGGTTAGTTGACTCTCTTGGTATTCTTGTGGAGCTCTTGTCAGTTCTAGGTCATTTTGTCTTGGCACATTCTACAACCTATATGTATTTATTAAATTAGATTCCAATGTTCTATCTATCTATCGCCTATCTATCTACAAATTTTCCATATGTATATTAAACTATTCGACAAAGATAAGTGTATACTATAACCTAGAATGTATAAATTATATATAATTATCATTTGCTACATTATTGGTTATATTTAAAAGTCACAGATGCTAGCATGAAATATCAAAATGGTCTCCCTTACTCAACATATGTGAAAAAATTATGAGTCAATAATTCATATTTAAACAGCCTTGTAATTAGATCAATTTAAGACTGACATTGTTACCAGGAAATCAGAATTCCCTTTTGGGTTTCTTATTCTCATTAATGAAGATTTTAATAACAAACTCAAAGGGAAGTTCTAGGGCAGTGGTTTTCAACCCTCCTAATGCTTTAACACAGTTCCTCATGTGGTGACTCCCAAGTCATAAAATTATTTTGTTCTTCCTTTATAATTGTAATTTTGCTACTGCTAATATCCAATATTTGAGCCAAACGAGGGTCACAGCCCACGTGTTGAGAGACAAGCTGCTCTATGGCAATTTTGTGTTTAAAAGAAAAACCCAAGTAGCAAGTAGTAAAGTCTGGCGGCTGCCTTGAAGAGGGAGATGGATCTGAGAAAGGGCAGTTTCGCCATTAGAATCCAGCTGGAGGGGAGACCAGCCACACGGTGGGGAGCGGAGCTTGAAGGAGTGGAAAAGCCAGTGTGCTGCGGAGAGCATGGTTAGAAGAAAGAAGACAAGGAGGAAAGCTGTACCTTTCTTAGTACCTCAGAAAAGCAGGCAGACTGGCTTTTCTGCACGCTGCCGAAGTGCAGAGAATGGAATTCTAGGAAGAAATCGACCAGCTCATTAAGGGGATAATTATTTCCTCCTTCCTCCCACCTATTTAGTCCAGCTTAAGGTGGACCCGCCTTCCTGGTGTGTGGGGCCGGGGTGGAAGGATGTGGGTACCGGTGGGGTGTGGAGAGGTAACTGACCTGCCCAACTAGCCTAAGAGAGGACTTCCGTGGAGATTCCGTTCCTGACTGTAAGGACACATAGTCTTATCTATAAGCCTAAAGTTAATTTATTCCTTCTTGATCTGTCATTATATTATGTATATGTATCTTTCTTGGAATAGGATATTTCAATTTTTTAACAGATTTAAAGTTAATTTACTCCCAGGTACATGATGACTTACAGGCCTTGAGTCTTTTATTAGAAGCAGAAAACAACTATTGTTTCCTAGGGAAAGGGTTATTTTCCCGCGCTTGAATTACAGCGGAAGTCTGCCCAAATAACGAAACCTGTGAGTGTAAACAGTGTGCAACATATCTACAATTGAAAATCGAACAATTTCCCACATCTTCAACTAATGACGCTTGACTCCGCCCTTTGCTCTTCATGGGCCCCTCCTCTCCTACCATCTTCATAAAGGCGCCAGGAAAATGGCTTCTCTTTGCTTTGTACAAGACTTTAGGATTCCTTGACACGCCCTGTTTCCCATCGGGTTTTATTTTTGACTCATTCCTAGATTTTACTCATCATTTCTCCAGTTCCTCGACTTAGCTTTTTGTATACATGCACAGCACTAAATAAACTACATTTCCCTGCACCGTCTTTATGCACCTGAAATTAGTGTGTGACATCATTAAAGTATTTCCCCGCCATTTTGGTACAGGTGGATCTGATTCCTTCTGTCCGACACAGAGTCAAAGACTCATCCTGATGGTATGTTTTCAATGCCTGTTGTATTTGCGTGCTCTCATTTTTTTTTTAAAGAAAAGCATTAAGTCAAAGATTAAGGAAGTTGGGGGGAAATTGATCTTGTTCCGGATGTGATTTAAAAAAAAACCGTGTAGATGCTGACTTCCTAAGGGAGCCTAAAGGTTGGGGTATGTTCAGGGAAACAGATGTTATCCTGTCATTTCAAGCAGGAAGGGATTTAAAAGAGGGATTAGTGAGGTGAAACTGTCAGCGGGCTGAGGAATTAAGGTCAGAGAAACCAATAGTGGATTAGTTCTGGGGGGCAGGGAGGCAGGGGAAGCCAGATAAGTCAAAACAATATTGTTTAGGCAACAGCAAATCACAAAATAGCCGGAAGTGCCTCTAGCGATTGATTTCAGCTGTCTGCCGGCTTTGAGAGCTGGGTCTGCAGGAGGCAGGGAAGTCTGGTGGAGAGCTCCCGCTTAAGGGTCAGAGTTCAGGAGGCATCACAACTCCCGTTGCAATAAGGACAACGTTGGTTCAACTTTGCTTCCCGCTTCCGGATCTCACACAGAGGAAAGAATACATGTGTCTGGTCTCCCAGAGTCTGAAGCAGAGAATAAGCTCCCAAAGTTAGAAATGGCACCAATTGCCAATGTACAGTAAGTGCTATGTTCCTGTCAGCGGTGTTGATGGCCATAGGCAGTGAAAAGACTTCGAGCCTTAGGTGCCCTGTGTTAACTTTACAGAAAACATTGGACTAGCCCTCATACATTGTGATGTCCTGGTATATAAATATGATGTTGTCAGAGGGTCCCATTTTGTAAGGTATTTATACAGACAGGAGAAGGATGAAATCAAACTCCGCAACACTCATATACATATGTATGTGTGTGTGTGTATTTATGTGTGTGTGTTTGTATGTGTATGTGTGTTTGCTGAATTTACTTTGCTGTTCTAATTGGTGTGTTTTACTTAGTTATACGTCTTAGAAATTGATTTCATTGCCAAATTAAAAGTCTAAATAAAGGACAATAATGTGCAGAGGACTCGAGCATGAGGAAGTGACTGATGGTACCCACCATCTGGCTAAGGTTGATGTCAGACTATGGAGGATAGAAAAGCCATCTGTCAGAGTTCCGGCTGGTGTAAGCCCAATGGAGAGGGTTTCAGTTGACTAAAAGAACCAGCAGGGACTCCAGCTGAGACAGGTGAGGAGGAATGGGGAAATAGAAGGATCCAGAGGGTCCTGGAACCCTGCAAGGTGCCCATCAAGGCCGGTGGTGACCAGGCGGGTCAGCTTAAACTGCTGTTCCAACCAAGGACAATGCATGCAGTAAACCTAGACGCCCTATCCAGATCTAGGCAATGGACAGCACATTCTCTGTGTGGAGAGCCGTGAGTGACTCTGACATGAACTCTGGTGCCCCCTATTTGACCACTTCCCCTTGGTGGGGATGCCTGGTGGCACTCAGAGGAAGGGAAGCAGGCCACCAGGATGAGACCTGATAGGTGTGATCACATGGTGAGGGAGGAGGCCCCCTTCTGTCACAGACTTAAAGGGGACAGAGGGAGGGAGGGGGGATCAGGAAGATACAAGTGAGGGGACAGCAATTGGGATATAATCTGAATAAATTACTTAAATAAAAAATTTAAGTAAGGCAAAAACAAAACAAAACAAAGCAAAAAACGGCAGCAATGTCTAGGACCCTTAATGAGGACAGGCCAGATGCCTTTATCAAGAACAGCGAGGAGAAGAAGGTTTGGGGAGAGTCAAGTTCTATGGCCTGACCTCGCCCAGGGCAGGATTAGTGATCTTGACTTGCCCACATCATCCAACTTGCCAAAGCTTCTAAACATGCCTCAGTTAAGACAAAGGTAGAGCTAGCTAGAAAACAAGAGACCATGCTGTTCATCTCCTTAAAGTTAATCTAGTTTATGCAGTAAATCATTTAAAAACCTGGAAAGCATTGAGCAGAGAGTCTGATTGTTGAAAGCTCAGGTAGAGAACCCAGCAGTTCTCAGCCTGTGGGCTGTGACCACTTTGGGGTCAAATGACCCTTTCGCAGGGGTCACCTAAGACCATGAGAAACATCAGATGTTTACATTATGATTTGTAACAGTAACAAAATTACAGTCAGGAAGCAGCAGTGGAATACTTTTATGGTTTAGGTCACCTCAATGCGAGGGGCTCTGTGAAAGGGTCTCAGCATGAAGAAGGCTTGGAATCACTGGCATTACTCAGGAAATCCCTTCATATTCATGGGTCCATTAAAATAAGTCTTTTTGGCCTAGAATCCAGCTGTATAACATGTTAGTTCACCAAAGCGTACAGAACCTTCCTCAAAGGCACAGTTTTGAACCCTGTGTTTTGGTGTCATAAGGCACACATCAATAGATTTGACAAGCTCAGCCTTAGTGGTAAAAGGCAAGGCAGCTGGTGTGTACGTTGCTCTATCCGAACCCCTATATCAATCAATTCATTAACGGCTTGGTATAAACTAGGAAGTTTCTGAGCAATGAGCCCTTAGCAAGACTGGAGACCTACCTGAATGTAACAGCCCCAAAAGTCAACAACCTGCAGAAGGGATGCAGCCAATTCTTACGAGAAGAACTCTGGACAGCACAAGATTCTGGGCGAGATGGTTGCCGCTCTTCCCCAGCCTTTGACCGAAGAGGATGCAGCACGGAATATGCTAACAAGGTGACTGCCCTAACATGAGCCGAACAAGGTGGAACCCGCAGACATGTCGAGGTGGATGGGGAAGAGCCCTCGAACCTCCTCCCGGGGAAGAAAACGCCAAGTAGGTACCCTACACCAAATGGCCGGCCCTGAAAACACTCACGCGTACAAGCAGCTTCATACATACCTAGCAGGTTATAGTTGTAAATACGTGTACAGATATGATTCAATTTTTAAAAATTAATGAAAAAAAAAAAAAAACAGGCCGTGAGTTTGAAACAGAGTAAGGAGGGCTACATGTAAGGTTTTGTAGGGAAAGGAGGAACGCTGTAGTTATAAGTTCAAAAATAATAGCGAGGTGTTTCTTTTAGCTTGGGCATGCTATATTTTATCCTTGCTCATTTGTAGCTGATCGTGTTTGGTACGCTGTCTGATGGAGTTAAAAATAAATTTTTATTTCTAAAATGTTCTTTTTTTTTTTTTTTTTTTTTAGAACAGGACCGCACCCTCTGAGGTTAAAACATCATGTTTCTAATGTGGTCACAGAAAGCCTGAGATTCTTCCACTCTCTAAATTGCTTCCACACACAGAATCAATAGCTTTTAAGGCACAGTCATTTTTCCTGAATTGGTGCATGCTAAGTAGTGATTTTTCTGAGTGATATTATTTTCAAATCCTTATCTGACTAAATAAAGATAAACAGCTTGACTGACATATAGATCGCTTTACGTCATTTCTCAGTATAAAGCAATTTACATGTAATGATATATGGATCTTCTGAAACTGCTATATAAAAATCAAAGTGTGGAGTCTCCTGAACCCTTTTTTTAGAATAGGGAAGTTTTGCCGGATAAATAGGGTTTTCATTTCAGTGAGTATATATGTAGATGCTACTTACTTTTATATAACATGAACTTATTCTTCCATATTATTGTATTTGAAAGAATAGTTCATTATTCATAATAAGTCAAAATATGACAAAGTCTTTTTAAAAGTATTTGCAGTACTGGGAAATGATCCCAGGCCCTTGCTTTTGTTAGGCACATAGCTACCACTGAGCTACATTTCCCAGGGCATACTACATATTTTGTTTCTGAGATCAAATCTCACTTACTTAGCCAGATGGCATCAAACTTGTTCTGTATCTTAGTCATATCTCTAATTTGCCATCCCATTGCTTCATACTCTTCTTGTTTTTAGTTGGTTGTTTCTGAGACAGGGTTTCTCTGTGTAACCTTGGCTATCCTGGAATCTGTTTGTAGACCAGGCTGGCCTCAAACTTTCAGAGATCCACCTGCCTCTGCGTCCTGAGTACTGGGATAAAGGTGTGCACCACCACACCCTGACTTTTTAAAAACTCCTTTAAAAATTTTTTTTTGCTTCATATTGCTAAGGAGGAATTATAACCCTGTTCCACCAAACCTCTTGAACAAGACATTGTATAGTTAATAATTACAGCTTGAAAATGATACATTTTATATTCATTTGGAACATGGACCAATATTAGTATTCAACTTCTCATGAAGAGCTTTATTTCCAATATATGCAATCACAGGGATGGTGTATGGGAACAGTATACACATTTACCACTTCCCAAGATTGGGTACACAGAGAGCTTACAACACAAGATCTTTGCATCAGTGTGACTAGATAGCTGTGTTTACGAGATATTGTAAGCATAATTTTCCTCATGAATTTTGGTATTCGCTGCAGAAGTCCTTCCTTTGCCTTTTCTCCAGAGCCTCTCAGGACACCAGAATGATCGATCCTGGGAGCAGTGACTTGGACCTGAATCAATTGAACCTGATAGAGATAGCTACTCCCTTTTTTGCTGCTTAAGAAACTGCGCACACTTCCCATTAATGAAAACCCAGAGCTCTGTCTGACAGGCAACATAAGAGTGCATCCTCGGTTTGCAGGATGCAATTTCAAGTGTAATGCTGCAAGGAAAATAGAAGAAAGCACAGACACATTAGAGGTTGTTTTTCTTGATTATTGTGGAATTCATTTAAATGGTAGAGAAACCCCCAACCCTTCCTCCAATTTGGCATAAACTAAGAAATTGTGTCTTCTATTTTTAATTGATATTTTTAAGGGAAAACGGAAATATTGTAATTATAATCTAGAAAATAACACTTGTTTTTAAAGGAAAAAAATTAACATTATGGGCTGGAGAGGTACCTCAGTGGTTATGAGTCCTGACTGCCCATCTCTGGGACAAAGGTTCAATTTCCAGCATGCACTGTGGCTCACATCCCTCGGAAACCACAGTTTTGGGGGGATCAATGTAGGCAAAGCACTCATAGATATAAAATAAAAGTAAGCAATTCTAAAATAATGATTTAATTTTTCATAGCAGAGTATATTATGTTACATTATTTCTACCCCGCCCTCTCCCCCTTCCAACTTCTCACATGCACCCTCCCCCAAATCTTCTTTAGTTGTTATAATTATATAGATATAGAAAACTGGAAAGGTGTATACTGGGAGTTCAAGTGAAACAATGCATGTTTCCTCATTTAATTACTTGTTTAATGCCATCAGCAGGACATCACAGCCTAGGAAAATACCTTGGAACTGAAAGGCTTATAAAAGTAAATGTTTGTTGTTGTTTGTTTTCTTAGAGCTTTTAGATACGAGCTAGTTCTCTAAACCTGATGATCACTTTAAATATTTGATAAGGAACAACAAGAAAATTGAGAAGAATAGTTCGCGTACATACAAAAGATAAAGAAAGATTAAAACGACGTCCTCAGGGTTCTCTCTCAGGCACTTCAAAAGACCTTAAGTCTTGCAAAAATAGTTCCTTTGCAGAAATAGCCCATCTTATAGAACGCATTTTGTGATACTTGCTGTGGTGATCAACACTGCTAAACTTTTCAATAATGTTATATAATTTGTGCTCCTTGACAGATTGAATAAAGGCCTTTTCACGAAGCGACTAAAAAGCAGAGAAAGGAAATGGTTCCTTGTTTTAAAGGGAAAATATTTTGAAAAACAGACGGTTCATTTTTTTGGAGCAATGGTCTGACTCCTCTCGCACAGGTATCATTACCTCAAGGACACTGGTTCACTGTCTGACTGGCAAGTGCTGTGAGCATCTCCAGGTCAGAACAAAAACAAAAACAAAAAACAGGGTGAAATTCAGTATTTTATTAAATTATGCTTTACCATTGAGGTATAAAAAAAAATGATAGAGGATTCTGTTCTAAAATTTCAACTCTTATCATGTTGCATTTTCAATCCTTTTGCTTTATCTAGAGTAAAAAATAACACCTGAGTACATTATAACTGAAGAATTCAGCATTATGATAATCTAGAATGCTAAGTGGTGGCCTACAAAAAACAAACAAAACAAAACAAAAACTGACTAGAAATCATTGCAACAAATGCCACTGGAAGTTGAAGGATCTTATTGTATTTTCAACTGGTGTACCAGAATGGGTCGTTTGTAAAGAAAGAACTTGGACCTATAATTTTGGAGGCTAGAAGTTCAAGTGTGTCCCTGGCTCCCTCCAGGAGGTAAAGTTTTGTTTCGTTTTTAATTATTCTCTTTAAGCGTAGCCTGTGCCCAACGACTCATTTCTAATGAATACACTTTAACAGGAAATGGAAAAATACTGACTTAGTAATGGAAAAATCTAGCACATCCTACTTTGAGCAGATAAAGTTAACATTACTAAGGAGACGTTTTGATATCAGATTATCTTCAACACAATCCGTATCCCCTCAGTCTAACCAGGAGGAAATATTAGCCAAACACAAATTCAGAAAGAGAGGGGCAGAGAGGGGGCTAGGGGTCAGGGTGAAAGTTGGGGAGCGGAGATCAAAGTGTGAGACAAAGGAAGAGAGCGCTGAGGTGTCAGTTTTGTTCTGATGACCCTTCAGAGGATCAGCTGGGCTCTGGCTCACAGTCAATAATCTCTTCTAGAGTCCCGAATGACCTCATGGCTTCCTACTATCTTTCCACCACTTAGAACTTTTATGCCATGTTAACTTCACTGCCACAGAGCCCAGACTTTGAACACATAAACCATTGGAAGCTCTTCTTCATCCTAACCGTAGAAGGTGTCGATGTTGTATCCAAACAAGCAAAAATTAACTCAAGAGTAATTTTTTTTATGACAGAGCATTTCAGAACATATTAACTGATGTTCCCTAAAGATTCAATCTTATTTCATCACCTAATAATTCACCAAGTAAAAGTAACTGTTTATGTCTTTAGGCGTGATAGAAAAGGTGGAGATGTCAGAATACTGTGTATCTGATGTTACAAATACAAAACAAATCTGTAGCCAAACATGAAATGTGCCAGCCACTAAACTATTGTTCAAAATGCTTGTTCTTATTGATGTATAACATAATGTTAACAGGAAAATATCGGATGCTTCCAGAATGTATTCCTTCCGCTTTGAATGCCTTAAAATAGCGCAGATCTTTGAGGCATTTTCTGTGGCACGGCCTTATAGTGACAGGAGCCATCATCAATTTTCCCAGTAGCTGGCACTCTCACTGATTTTAATAGTTTCAGCCAAATGGTTCTATAGTTCTTCAACATGAAGAAAGAAATATGGCCGTGACACACAGAGTCGACTCTAGACCAAACACTTCACAGGCAGCATGCAGCATGCTGTTCACCTACAGTGTTCACTGCACTCGAGGGCGCGCCATGCACTTGGGCTCCTGCTCTCTCACAGTGGGCTGCAGGGAATTGTGTTTATCCTCTCATGCAAAATAATGTCGCAGCAGTTACTACACATCCACATTCATTTTATAAATTACACATTACTACCGTCTATTTTCTTTTTAATAAACAAATTGTGTTTGTGTGTATTGTGTGTATGTATGTATATGTGTGTATGTGTGTGTATGTGTGTGTATGCGTGTGTATGTGTGTATATGTGTGCATGTGTGTGTATGCATGTGTATGTGTGTATGTGTGTGTATATGTGTGTGTGTATATGGGAGTGTATATGTGTGTATGTGTGTGTATGTGTGTATATGTGTGTGTATGTGTGTATGTGTGAATATGTGTGTATATATATGTGTGTATGTGTGTGTATGTGTGTATATATGTGTGTATGTGTGTGTATGTGTGTATATGTGTGTATGTGTGTACGTGTGAATATGTGTGTGTATATATGTGTGTATGTGTGTGTATGTGTGTATATATGTGTGTATGTGTGTGTATGTGTGTGTATGTCTGTGTATGCATGTGTATACGTGTGTATATGTGTGTGTATATGTGTGTGTTTATGGGGGGATGCCCTTGGGAAGCAGAAGAAGACAGTGGGTCCCCTGGAACTGGATTTACATGCAATGATGAACCTTCTGCTATGGATGCTGGCAACCAAACTTGGGTCTTTTAGAAAAACTGCAAGCCCTCTAAACTAATGACCCGTATCTCCGTCCCCAACTGCCCTCTGTTTCTACGTATAAATTTTTAAATATACCCAAGATAAAATGAATGCAAATTAAGTAATAAACTATTCACAATTATAATTATTTATCAGACCTTGGCAGTAACTGAAATTATCTATTTCTGAGTTTTGCTTTATGCTTCATGGTAAAGTGATTGCAAATCTGTTTTAACTTTTGATTATACTTTATTTTATTAGTCATCATACCTTCAAAAAGCACTTCTTAAAGATATTCAGTTACAAATGACAATTAAATCAGGATGCTCAAAATTTTCAGTTATAAAAATGCAATTTTCTTTGGAAATATGGGTATATGTTTTCAACATTCCTGTTCTCAAACAGCTTTTCTCATAAAACTTATTTGAATGCTAAAGAATTTTTTGTTCTAAATATGCTTTAAAAATCCAATGAAATTCTCCATTTAAAATCCAATTTTCTGGTTTTTTTTTTAAAAAAAGGATGCATATTTGAGAGGTTTAGAAATGACTCACCTTCCTTATTCAAACCAAAAATTATTTTTAAATGTTTTAAGATGGTCTCTCCATAGTAAAAGTTTCTTTTGCTCATTATTATTGAAAAGAATTACCTTTGGGAGGAACTATTAAGTTTCAAATTATAATTCTTCCTGCAAAATAGCAGAAAACAGATTGGGAAATCCACATATTGCATAAGACATTCATATGTCATTCTGCAAACAGTAAGAGCTGTAAAACCGAGATTGTCGGCCGAATGAGGCAAAGCTGTGGGCGGAGCGCTAACTACAGAGGCCAGCGCTAACCACAGAGGGCAGCGCTAACCACAGAGGGCAGCGCTAACTACAGAGGCCAGCGCTAACTACAGAGGCCAGCGCTAACTACAGAGGCCAGCGCTAACTACAGAGGGCAGCGCTAACTACAGAGGCCAGCGCTAACTACAGAGGCCAGCGCTAACTACAGAGGCCAGCGCTAACTACAGAGGGCAGCGCTAACTACAGAGGCCAGCGCTAACTACAGAGGCCAGCGCTAACTACAGAGGCCAGCGCTAACCACAGAGGCCAGCGCTAACCACAGAGGCCAGCGCTAACTACAGAGGCCAGCGCTAACTACAGAGGCCAGCGCTAACCACAGAGGCCAGCGCTAACCACAGAGGGCAGCGCTAACTACAGAGGGCAGCGCTAACCACAGAGGCCAGCGCTAACCACAGAGGCCAGCGCTAACTACAGAGGCCAGCGCTAACTACAGAGGCCAGCGCTAACTACAGAGGCCAGCGCTAACTACAGAGGCCAGCGCTAACTACAGAGGCCAGCGCTAACTACAGAGGGCACATTGGCGTGGGGCTGGGCTAATCCAGTGGTTTGGCATGTTGAGTTATTTATGGAGCCATCTCCCTGAACCATGAGGAGCAAAGCTTGCTAGCCATTTTCTATTTGAAAAGAAACAAACATGCCATGAATATCCGAATCGTGTTTTTCATGATTAATGAATGTTAAAACAGAAAGCTGACTATGTCACAGGTCTTCTGTTCGTGTGTGCTTTGCACAACAACATATGTGGTTAATAATGTTTAAATAATTACAAACTTGTACAAACACATGGGAGAGCACACATATATGTTTTCTCTTTCTATCCACACAGAGACCTTGGCACCGCAGGACAATTCTTGATGACCTTATCCATAAAAATGATCGTATTCAAATATCAGGAAGCAACACTTTCAAGAAAAACAGAGGCTTTTATGTACGGAGAAAGGAGAACTCAAATAAGATTATGATTAAACAGAACGAATTCCAAAGAAAGAAATCCTATGGCCGAAGCCTGAAAGTGTTCCGAGTGAAGTAAATGGTGATATTGCACTAGACCCCCACGTAAACACACACCCATGCCTAATATCATCATAAATGTTCATATATCGTTATAGTTGTAGATAACGCAATAGAGAGAAGTGAGAGGTGCAATGTTTCCTTCAAAACATACAAATAATGAATATAGAAAAAAGAAAAGAAACAAAAAATATTAATTAGAAAGAGATTATAATGCTAATTGCTGCACCCTGACAAGATCTATAGGGTGGTTCAGAAATTAGTGGGTAAGCGATTAAGAAAAAGAATGTCTATGTACTCACAAAGTAAGCCTGCCCAATATTGTTATCATGGTTTTAATTCAGCCTTATAAATTATTTTGCAACGCTCTCTTCAAGACGTGAAGTTTAATTTCTTCCCTTTAAGTTTTCCTGGGATCTAGTTACTCCTAATGAATTTAGTTAGAAAATGGAAAATGGAATTTTCAACGGAGGCCGCATGGAATCCTGTGCCCAACAATGAAAGGTTCCCCCGACCCCCCGTCCTGCCAGCAGGGATTCTGTTAGATTGCCTAGGGGGTTTTGGTGGAGTAGGGATCACTGTCGCTGTAACTAGCATGACTTCAGTTGAATTATATATGCATTGATATGTGCACACATAAGCACACACACATGTATGTAAGTTTAAGTAATTATAGAATGGTATAATTCCTATGGCTTTTCAAACATCTTTATTCCTCTTCTTCCCCTCCACCTAGGAGGGAATTCATGGCTTCTCTGTAAAATTTGCCACCTATCCATGGTTATTGAGGCCTTGGACGCCAGAGGAAAGCCACCTACTGGCAGTTTCTTAAACCAGGATGATCTCAATTGCAGTCTAGATATTTATTTTTTAATATCTGCAGACAACTGTAGCTCTCACCTACCACTAAAGAAGTATCTTTGTGAAGTAGATAGATACTATTACAGGAAACCGTAATTGACCAAGATGCACATATCAACTGGTATGCGCCCCATCCCCAAAACACATCTAATCAGCTATCAACTACACTGTGCATGCTCTGATGGGACCACAGCAACTAATGCAACAACGGAGGGTCTCCATGTGGTCACTGTGTGCAGCAGAGGGACAGGGCTACCTAGTCTCCTCTGTACCCAGTTTCTGTAGGCAAGCAGCCTCAAGCTGCGAGGAAGATGCATTTGCCGGGTCTTGTACACACTGGGCAATATTTCATAATTACTTGTACCCATACGTACTCTCAACATTCTCACTGGGACCAGAGGAGAGCTTTGTCATCTCTCTGATCAGATTCTGGGGTTGAGGAGGAGGGGGTGGGGGCATTGTGGGCATGTGGTTGGGAAAGGATTTTCTAACTTTCCATGGGTCTGAGGCATAGCAGTGCCCATGCCAAAAACACACATTCACTCAGGACTTCAAGCCAATCTTCTAGCTAAAACTCTAAAACTGCTATCAATAGCAAGTGATGCCTCCTGGACATATAATACCTGCCGTATAGTCTTCGATATATGTGTTATGCATAATGTTATTATTTTCTTATAACTTCGTACATGCACACCATAGTTTCACAATGTCAAGATGAAAGCATTTTGACTCAGACCCTAATTTTCTTAAAAAAAAAAAAATCACAAACCTGAGGGAAAATATTATTGTAGGTTGTTTAACCATTTTTATCTAAGGAATAGAAGGAATCTAAGGAAAATAAAATGAAGTATTCTATAAGGGAAATATATTTAGATTCTTCGACAGACAGTAGAAAGCTGGGTAGTGCGGTGCATACTTTTAATCCCACCACCCAGGAGGCAGAGGCAGGCAGATTCCTGAGTTCAAGGCCAGCCTGGTCTACACAGTGAGTTCTAGTACACCCGAGGCTACACAGAGAAATCCTGTGAAACACTAAAGGAAGGAAGGAAGGAAGGAAGGGAGGAAGGAAGGAAGGAAGAACAGTAAAAAGGAGTATCATCTACAGTGAGAATATAAATAGAAAACAAATACATCCACCAACAGCTCAGTAGTGACTTTTAATATTCTTTCCGAGAAACCTTAAGTGCCAAATACTGGAAATAAGAAATATTTATTTGTAATATGAGGTAGGGGTGCAGCTTAATAGCTTCTCAGCCCATTCAGAAATTGTTGGCCTAGAATATCTGTAGTGAGAATATAGGATAATAAATCCCAGGCTCAGATGTCTGTGTTTATTGGGGAAATGGACACACGTCAACCAGCCCTTTCCTCACGGCTTCTTCTTGATGAACAGCATTATGTGTTAAATGGTGTTTGAGTACTCGCGGATGACTGAGCTAAATTTACTTTTATGCTTGGAAGCTTTCTAGTTGTCTGTAGAACCAAGCAGTGTAACTGCTGCACTATATTAAAAATAACCATCTTGAACACACTGAATAGTTTTTCTCATGCAAACTTGTCATCTGAATATTTTTGGAAATAAATTTGAATAGCCATATGTATGGAAATTAAGAAGGTAATAGCTATGCATTTGGGCACAAATAACTCAATATCTCTATCGGTGTAACGTCTATCACATCATTCGAAGTATGCTCTAAAAGCCTTGGCATTTGTCATATAACCACGTGCTTTTTATATTAACATCGTGAGAAATAAAAGCTCTGCTAATTCATAAGCACCATATGTATACAAGGATTTCCTTTTCAGGCCTTATGTTTCCTCCGATCTACAGATCTATGACAGCTCCACTGCTGTGACACATGCTGTGGCTTTAGACCATAACATAACACAATCATCTCCCACTTTTCATATTTATGTATGTCTGTTTGCCATGTGTGTGTGTCTGGTCCCTGAGGAGGTCAGAAGGAGGCATCAGATCCTCTGGAACATGAGTCACTGTGTGGGTGCTTGGAATGAAACCCACATTCTCTGCCAGAGCGGCCAGTGCTCTTCACCGCTGAGCCATCTCTCTGGCCTACAACACATTTTGTCTTAAGAAGAGAAGATTGCCAAGAGACTTCTTCAGTACTTTTAACTAACCAATTAAACCTACTAGTCAATTAAACACTGACTATTAGATACATTTAAACAAATATGAGGGAGAGTTCTGTGTTTGAATATTACATTTTCAGTAATTTATCCCTTAGTCAATGCTGCACGTCAGGACTGTGCCGCATCTTTATTGTGGGAGTTGTAGAATAATTCACGTCCTCCCTGCCCGCACTTGTGTGCTGCAAACCAAGAAAGATACTGTTAGCAATCTGCAAGGCAGGATATCCAAATAGAATAACTACCAAATAGTCTCATGGCTTTTAATTTTATTTTAGCAAAAATTCTGAGGTGTACTTTTTCAGTATTAAAAATGTATGGCAGTAACCACCATCAATTTCCTTATTATGGTGTAATAATAAGATCATTTTGAAAGAAGTCAGTGAAACTGTTCAGCGTGGGTGCAATTTGCTACTTTCTGACAATTGAAAGCTGAGACAATTGGACGTATAAAAATTACTTAAAGGTACTGTAAAGGTCAATTTCCAGTACAAATGTTTCACTGGAAAGGTTTCTTGTATTTAAAGAGCAGTTTGAAATGCCAACTGATTTAGTGGTGGGTGATGGAGCACTCGAAATAATTATATGTGTGAGACTCTTGGACATTAAAGAAAGCTGAAAAGACATGAAAGAAGACTGAACAGGCAGCCTTGATTGCAGACTGATGTCAACTAGACAAAGGTCCAGCTGTCAAGTTATAGGGAAAATTACAAGGAATTTCTTTAGATACTTCTGCAGAGGATGGTGACACAGCATAAAATAACAGGGCTCAGTGTAATAGATTTATATCTATTTTATTCTACAAAGTACTTAATGGTTGTGCCTCAGCATTTTAAATATAAAAACAATGTAACCCTAATATACTTTCTCTGGAAGACCAAAAGACAAATACTAAGTCTTTTCCAAACTGGGGTCTAATTTTGTCATTCTTTTATCAATAGTGAGGAAGACGGTAGAATCTGAAACGCCTTCAAGTTGTATCATCTAGGGCTTTAGACCCACAGTTTGGCTCCTTATAGCTCAATACAATACATTTAGCATATACAGGTTATGACACATGAGACCTTTCAAAACCATGAAGATTACAATGAAGCTGTTTTGTTTTAAGCTTTATATTTATTTACAGCAAAAATTAAAGAAAACAGTCACCCAACACTCTCTATAATGTTGGAGCATCATCTTCAGCCTTCTGGCCCAATATATCTGACAGACATATTTGGGAGGCAGAGACTCTTGAGGACTTGCTTACTCTGTCATCAGAGTTTGGCCGTCAACTCTGACTGTTCAGGCAGTAAAGTGTCTCAGTCACTTTTTTCATTTTGTCAGCTGCGAACCTGCACTTCTGGTTCACTCAGATATTTAAGTTTTATTCCTTCTCAAACTTCTGATGAGGTGGAAGACCAGATAGTTTAGTCTTTCAATTAAGCTTAGTAGGTTGTGAGTTGATTTTTTTAGATCAAGATAGATGTTTTACATTAATAGAGACAAGGTATGGTAGATATTGATCTTCATTCAGAAATTTAGACCCAAAAAGATAGGAAAGATGTTTACTTCAAGTTTGCCAAATACAAATAGCCAAATCACTATGAATGTGATGAATTGTACACTTATACATTTATATAATTCCTGATTGTCTTGTGGTTCTTCCTGCTGTGTGTAGTTTATTTTACTCATGTGTAATAATATAAATGTATACGTTAAAAAAGAAACATAATAAGATTGTAATATAAAAAAAAGAAAAAATTTTAAAAACTAAACAAAAAGCAGGCTCATAGGCTAGGATTGATGGCACCTGCCTGTAACCATATCATTTTGGAAGCCTATGTCAGGAGGATCATAAATCTAGGGCCCACCTGGGGGTACACAGCAAGTAAGAAGCTGTATATTTAGATGGCATCTCAAATGAAACAAAATACAAAGGGGTCCATAGAAATGGAAAGGGGTAAAGGTGGATATTAGGAATGTAAACAGGTCTGAGCGTAGCTTTAAAAACTCACCAGACTCTTTAACATGAATTAAGTTTACAGCTGTTTGTGCTATGTACATGCAGTGTCGGAGGACAGTGACAGAGCTGAGAGCCAGTGTTTTCAGAATTCTGTTAACATCGAAGAATCACTGTGCTATACAGGCTCACAGAGACTTGAGCTACACTCATGGGACCCTCATGGCGCTGAGCCAGGCCCTCGGTATTTATGCTGTGTCTATTTGCTTGGTGTTTTTGTGGGACTCATAGCGGCGGGAGACTCTGACTCTTTTGTCTGCTGTTAGGACTTTTCCCCTCCTATTGGGTTGCCTTGTCCAGCCTTGACAGGAGGGCTTTTTGCCTTGTCTTACTGTGGTTTGTTTTGTAATACTTGGTTATTGTCTCTTGGAGGCCTGCTTTTTTTTCCGGACAGGAGACACAGAAGCAGTAGACCCAGTAAACAGGGGAGTTGAGGTTAAAGAATGGAGGGATGTAAAACTTTGGTTGAGATGTATTGTATGAAAGAAAAATCTATTCTCGTAAAAAAGAAAGAAAGGAAGGAAGAATCACTATGCTAGATGAAGATCCGAAAGAACTGGTCCCTGGGGTCTGCGCATCCTTTCCACATCTACAGAAACGAGACAGGATTATTGTTGTTGCCCTCTTCAAGAAACTTTTCAATATGGCGCCGTTGAGACCCTGTTATATTCAACGCACAACAAGATTTATTTGATTTCACAGCAGGATGGCTTTTAAATCTTGTGACTCATTTGGAAAGAAGAAAAGCGCTCCAAGGGAAACCAACCTACAGTCTCAGCTAGGCTGCATTGAGGGAGCCTCTCGCTACCCTTTGGTTCCCGTCACGAGGGCCCTCTTACTAAATGTTGAAATCACACTTCAATCCTCTGTCAAGTTAATGCAATTTTGTTGCCCACATGCTCAGGCTTGAGAAATGCTCAGAGTGTTAAAAATGTATTCTCTGCCCGAGAAGAAACTTATTTTTTGCTCTTTGGTAATCTAATATTGCAGGGTCATGGCTACACGGGAAGAGAGTAGTTTATTGTTTCCATTCTGTATAAATTCAGTGAAATTATTCCTTAGGGGATGTAGAACACATGTTGGTGGCAATAAAGTGCAGCTTCGCTGTGACAATCGTTAGCAGCGTTAAGTGTTAGATAACGACATCGTAAATGTTTGTGGAGCCACAACATCTGAGCGATGTGGCCCAACCTGTGCAAACCCAGTGGAAGAAAGTCACTAGTGGCGTTTGCGAACACAGGACCTAAACGGCTTCCACATGCACCGTACTAAGTCATGGAATAGTAGTTACAGGAGCATCAGCAACAGGTGAAACTAAACATAAAGGAGAAAGAACAGTATCATCATGCACTAGGTAAAAATATGATGCATACCAATGCTCTTACTTCCATTTAATGCCAAAAAGGAATTCGTTTGACTTACAACATGGAAAAATGAAAACTGGCACCAGATTGGAATCAGAAAGCTAAAATATATATATATATATATATATATATATATATATATATATATATATATATATATATATATATATATATATATACTCTTAAACCTGCAACCATATTCTAGACAAGCAAAAAAATAAAAAATAAAGAAGAATAGATCACATCACAGCCATATCCTTTCCTTCTCCTTGATAAAGTTGACATTGATGAGTGTTACTTGTATCTGTAATAAGTGGGTTTCTGAATGAGGCCCCTACATAAGACAGATGTGGCTGCCTTAGAGCGAGGCAGTTTGAGTACTCCCTCCCAAGAGGAAGCACAGACAGAGGGGGTCCTGAGCTCTGTGTGCTGTGCGGCTCCTCCACTCCTCAGTGTGATTTATGATTCTACTGTCTGCATACAGAGTATGTAACAGCAAATACAGGTCAGGTGTGTGACGTCGCTGAGATCCAGGATCAGACAAGAGTGTTCTTCCTGACTACTGAAGATCCAGATTATTTCCTTGCTTGATGAATAAACCAGTGTTACCCACTATACCAATAATTCAATCTTGGTGCAAGCTCCCATCGAGCGTGAAGCCAACAGTTTGCTTGTGAGAGCCTGGATCTACTTTAAAATGCTTCCCTCTTTGACATCACCTTGACCATCAGAAGAATGTCCTTAACCCTTCTAGCTGATAGTACAGATTTTATCCCCAATAGATAAGTTCAGATCTTTTCTCTGGATATTAAAAACTATTCTACAAGATGAACTATTTTTATAAAATCTTATTATGCTATCACAAAAATATATTACAACAGGGAAGCAGGACTTCCTTTTAATTTTCCAAGAGGCCTCAAATACTAATATACTTCCATCCAACATGCCCCATATTTCTACTTATATGTATTATTAGTAAGAAGAAACAGTATTTATCTTGATATTAAACAAGAAACATCTCTGACATGCTTAAGGGCAACTTGTTGGGAGTAAATAGTGGGAAATACATGTGGATGTTTCTAGGCAGAATCACAGGTTATGGACAAGTGGGAGGAAGCTATACCTAATATGACATCAGCCTCCTTTTTATTGACGTGTATTTTAAGAGTGAGAATCATTTTACAGAAGAGGAGGTGTGGGGAAATTACAAAGTGGAAGATAAAGCAAAGGAGCCATGGGTTCCCACCACCTGACAACACACAGCATTTACAGTCACAAACTCACAGCAGCTGTTGATGCCTACACAGGATTAAGTGTGGGGATGGCTGGTAAAGAGCAAAGTATGTGAGAAGGGGAGTTTCAGAATGCCTACCCCTCACTGCTGAACTATCTGCTAGTGATAGGTTTGGGGAAAGGGGTTCTGTTGCCTTTAATTGCATACAGATTGGGGACTTCACCAAGAAAATGGATAATTCTAACCCAATGGCACACGGATGTCCCTGGATAAACTCAAGAGGTCACAAAATAAATCTGAAGTCACGATCTGGGAAAGGAACTAGTAGTGATGAATGTTGGCCAGTTAATAGGAGTGGGAAGGAGGTAAAAAGTTTAATCAGGATCCATTACTCAATGGATGAGCATGAAATTGCTGAAAAAATTAATCGGTAAAAAGTAATTATGTCATTAAAGTGTTTAATGTTTTAGTATTATGAGATTTTTAATATGTTCTTTCTTCTGAAATATGGCAGTTTGATTATTTTCCAAACCTTGTTTTGTTTATGTGTCTTGTATACCTCAAAGATCTAGCAAGTAATAGGTCATGCATATCAAATTTAATTTAATCTATTCTTGGCTTTCTTAATTAAAGTGGGGAGAAGATGAATTCTTGTAAGTTGTTTATGACTACATCTTATATAAATCTTATATAAATAAGATATCCATAAAAGTGCTGACTACATTCTTCGTGATAAAGTGCATTCAAAATTTAAAGCAAAATCTGATCATTCATTCATTCATTTCCTTATGAGTGCCAGCATCTTCATAGTGCTATCTTTAAATTTAAAAAATAGCAAACTTTTCTTATGGGCAATCTTATAGTGAGCTCAATTCTCACAAAATGGCATGAAAACTTCCGAGTAAAAGA
This sequence comes from Acomys minous, assembly GCF_964271855.1. Taxonomy (NCBI): domain Eukaryota; kingdom Metazoa; phylum Chordata; class Mammalia; order Rodentia; family Muridae; genus Acomys; species Acomys minous. Next base: position 115,489,006 of record NC_140492.1, on the reverse strand, counting down.
ATTCCCTGCCCCCTTTTATCGTTGCTGTTGCTGTTGCTGAGACAGTACCAGGTACTCAGCTAGATCTAAAAATCACTATGAACTCGACCTTATGAAGTTTGATGCTCCTGTTTCCACTTCCTGAGTACTGAGATTAAAGTATGCACAGCCACACCAAGCTTATTGACTTGGGATCAAACCTGCATGCTAGAAAAGATTATACCAAATGAGCTACATCACCAGACATTCTTCCTCCTCTTGTAGAATTCTTGGCTACAGCCAGCTGAAGAGCTGCCTTTCTATTTTCCTGTAGTGGATGTAGACATGTTTTTATTTTGTTCCCAAGTGTGCAAGGTGAAACAGACTTGTGTGAAGGCATGTGATATTTGTCCGCTGCAGAGGGAACCGCCTCGTGTGGGGGGGCACGGTCTTGGCCAGTTGATAAACATCTTGGTACAAACTCTGAGCCCAAACTCTGACAAAAAAGGAGCCCCAAGCAATGCTTGGCTTTTGCATCACTTCTCATCACTTGGCTGTCCATCGCTCCTCTTTAAGATGCTCCTAGAGAGAGAGAAGTCCAGAAAACACCTTCAAAGACTCTAGGTGTCTGCTGTTGCTCCTGCTGCTGCCTGTTCCTGTCGCTGTGTTTGCCCATAAAATCCAGATGATGAAGAGTGGAAATGCCTCAAGGAACTGAGTCTAAAACGTCTACTTCCATGGCCCCTATTAGCCTCACTCTCTCCCATATAGGGTAGATGGGTTGGAATAGAGGGAAAGGCATTAAAGAAGCCCAAATAACGTAGGTTTTTTTTTTAAATGATCAAAGCCTACATTTCTCTCTCCATTCTTTATTGTAATGGAGTCATTGGCTCTACTCACAGGTCACTTTATTCCTATGGAGTAGTTAAGAGGTTTCAAAACAATAACTTGAAAGTTCCTTTTGAAAAATAACTATAATTTGAAAATTACCTATATTGTACTCCAGGCAAATGATGTACTCAAAATTTGAACAGATTTTGTATAGATAATAAAAAAAATAGGAAGTAATGAATATCATATTTAAGGATAGGGGTTATGAATATTGGAATAACTTGATAAATATTGATAAGGGGATATGCGAAACATACTTACACCATTAATTTAGTTGAAAATGTCTTAAATGATAATTTCAAGAAGGAGAGTGTGCTCCTAAACATTTGGAATCTACGTGAACACTGTGATACTTAAGACTGTTGTCTTGATAGGGCCTGATAGGGTCTGCTGATAACCTAAGAGGCAAACTTCCAGACATGTCTGTGAAAATCCAGCCCAGCTCCATGCATGGGTCAGGATCCCAGACCGACTGACAAGGAGAAAGAGAGCAGAGAGTTAGCATTGAGTTCTCTTATTTCTGACTGTGGAGGTCATGTGACCAGAGTCTTGAAGACCTTGCTTCTATGCCTTCCCCACTCTGACAGACTTTACATACGCTCAGTCTTTCAGTCGAAATAACGCCCAAGATGTTTTTATCTGGTGTTTTGTCACAGCAGTAAGAAGATGACCTTGCGCTCATTGTTACAGATGATGAACATAGAGACTGGTAAGCGGTGAGAGGGGCTTGGATGCAGCAGTCTCCAAAACATTCTAAGATCAGGTTAGCTGTGTGGACCAATATTTTAGAGAATCCTTCAACTAAGGATTATGCATATTGGCAGACATAGTACCGCTAGCCTTTGGTTTAGACAAAGACTTACATTACTATTGTGAGGCAAAAGCAAACAAGATAGAGTTGTACAGGTCTGTTTTGTGCCACAATTAATGGTGACCTGAGCTAAAAATAGCTCAGAAGGGAAGGTTTTCTGTATGCTCATTAGTACATACTTCTGCCTTGTTCAGACTCCAAGTGTTTCTAGCCAACAGAGCGACTTAAATACCCACCTATGACACCAATAGGCGCCACATGTTTTATAGAGGTTTTCTTTTCTTGTCTCTAGGTGTGAATTGTTTTCTTTATACAGATTAATAATGTTTGATTATTTGTTTGCTCTTATTCCTGGTTACTTTTAATCTATAGTCAGATTACAAGGTTCCGCCTTACAAATATAAGTCTGGGTACTGTGAATTTAGCAAGAATTAAGCATCTGGGTTTTTATCGTCTGAAGAGGGCCCATTTCCACTGTGCTAGTATATAATCCTGTCAGAAAGAAAGGCATTTCTAGCTTCATAACCCCAAACATGTTTACCTACATAGCAATAAAACTAGCCAAAGTAACTCACAGCTTCTTACAAGTTTGTATGTTCTGCATATGACCTTTATATTTTGTGATGCTATTAATATATCAAAATTCTCTTTCTAAAATGCTTGTGTAAGTGTCACTTGGATAATATCACAAGTAAAACTATTTTGTAGACTTTAAATATTTTAAGGAATATTCTTATACACACAATGTGAACTGTGTATAAGCATATAAATCTAACCATTTTCACTTTATATACATTTAATATTGTCTCCATTTGTAGGAAAATTGACGCTATCTCCTACTATTAATTAGAAAACCAAGACTTGAAGAATTTAAATAAGTTCCAATTGCACAACAAAAACCTCATTTGACTTGGCAATATATATAGCACAATGCCTGGCCATCAAGAAGCCCAGTTGGAAATTGGTTAGTAAATGAGAGACTCCATGGATAATCATACACAGTTGCATATTTACAAAGTGTGTGTGTGTGCTCCAAGCAATGTCTCTAAGTCACCAGACTTTCCAGAATTTGATATACTCACACATTTGGATTCTGACAAATCTAGAACATGGAAAATTACCTTTAATACCAGTTTTAAAATGACCATAATTCTTGAGGAGGCAAAGGCACATGGATATCTGTGAATTTGAGACCAGCCTGGTCTACAGAACAAGTCTAGGACGGCCAAGGCTACACAGAGAAATCTGTCTCAAGGAATCAATAATAAGTACCATAATTTAGTTAGCATTGAATATATTCCAGTAAGACATCAGGTATATGCTTAGACATATATTTTTAATTTAAGATAGATCTATATCTATACATACATACATATACAATTTTATATGTGTGTGTGTTTTCCTTAAAGACATATCAAGAATTTTCACATTTGTTTTAGAAAAGACTGTCATACTATTTTATCCTTATTTCAAGAAATAAAAATGACTGTAAATGTCAATACTTTTAAGCAGTTGAGGAAATATACGAAAACGGCTAATTTTAGTTATAGAACAGGATGGCAGAACATTGCATTGTTGAAAGCAGCTGGATACTTCAATTCCTGGAAGTGAATATTTTCCCGAACCTTTCAGTTTCTCATTGACACAATGAATGGTTCCAAGCTCATCTATTCTTATAGCAAAATGAATGTTCTCAAAGGCCTATTGTCAATTGGTCAACAACAACAACAGAATGTTCAGTTCCTGACTTCATTATGGGAACAGAGTGTCCTTACCCTGTCAACAGCATTCTTTGGTATTTTGGGAAAAGAAAGAAAATGACTTACATTATATTGTGATTAGAGTAATCTTGGAGATTTTATCCTTCTGTTATGTGTTTTTTCCTTAGAATATAAGCAAACGGGGCTCTCTGCAATATCAGCACATGAATGGAATTAATTTAGAACTTAGAGTTACTGAGGAAATGCCTAGGAAATGGACAGTGCAATCCCACTTTCTACCACTCTCAGTCAAGGTGGATTCTCCGTATCACAGAGACATAAAAAGCTAAGCTCGGCGGTAATTTTCTACTATTAACCAACAATCAGCAGCAAATTTGTGAAGTTCAAGGAATTCTTAGTTGTTCTTTACTTCTTTTACTTTTCGGCTTCGGCTTCTCAAAGGCAGATAGGGATATTTCTGAAGATAGTTACCGAAAGGAAATAATTACATAGGAAAAGTTAGTAAATCTGGGATTCCCTGTTTGACTCCAGTATGTACACTAAAAGCCAATTCCATATTCAACAAATGGTCGTTTTTAAACACAACAATAAAAATACCACATAATTTTTTTTGTAGATAACAGTCTAATCTTACAGTGAGCTCCTGCTTTCTCAGATTCCTCAACAGGTACCCAAGTGTGTAAGAGTATATCGCATTACCTTTTTACTACATCTTCTGTATATATCTAAGCCTTTGCACAGAACTAAATATTTTTCTTCTGTGTCTTTTATTGTTTAATATATGTCCCCCCTGGCAGCTTCGTCGGATACCTTCTCTGGCCTGCTCTCATGGGGTCACAGCCACAGTTCACCTCAGCACAGTTTTCCATATACAGCCCCACTGGAAGCCTTCTAATGCCATAGCCCATACTAACTGGCCATTCGCACTAGTCCATGTGTTCTTGAAGATAAAGGGAACACGTCTCATCACATGCCTAGTTTTAAAACAATCTATATCTCCCTTTCATTTGACCATAGGCCTTAATAAGTTAATCGATAAGAAGCCTAGCATGGCTGGCTGATACGTGATTGTCTAAGATCACTCCATTGTAAAAATATTCCAAGTATCAAATTGCAGCATACTTACAAGTTTGCTTGAAATCATACATAAGAAAATACATGGTACATTAAACCCAAGACAGTTAAATTTAATCTCTGATTCTCATTTACCTTATCCTTTTTGAATAGGGAATTTTTTTTTGTTTTTTTGTTTTTGTTTTTTTGTTTTTTGTTTTTTAGACAGGGTTTCTCTGTGTAGCCTCGGCTGTCCTAGACTTGCTTTGTAGACCAGGCTGGTCTCGAACTCAGAGCGATCCGCCTGCCTCTGCCTCCCAAGTGCTGGCATTAAAGGCATGCACCACTACCACCTGGCTTTGAATAGGGAAATTATCAATTAATTTACCGTGAAACCTTAATGTGAAATTCTTCAAAAATTTACCTCTGCTCTTATATTTAGCAGATGATAAGAGAGGATGCCACTAACACCTTAAGATCTAGTATCATATTGTCACATACTAAATGTATGGGGGCCGGTTGAATACCACTACATTCTAGGACATAATTCTTGTCAAAAATATGTCCACATATGATTCTTGATTTAGTTATTTTGCCAGATGGAAGTATCAGGTTCTGCATAAATGAATGTTGTTTTCTTTGAGTATGGAGGAAGTAGGCAGATAAATCAGACATGAAGAAGTTAATAGTGTGTAGGTGAGGAATGTTAAGCATCTCTTGAAAGGAACCTGTTTATAAATATTTTTGCATAAAAGGATTTTACAGGAAAGCTAGCTGATTATGAAAAGAACAAGTCATTATTTTTAGTGAAACTCTAAGTACATTTTAATGAGTGGTGATTACTAACAGTACGGTACTGGTGGAGTGCACACCGGGACAATGCTCGTGATTAGAGTTCCTAAAATGGTGTATTAATAACACATTTGTTGTTCTCAGCAATAAGAAACGTTTTTCATCCTTCCCTCAGTGTGGGTTATGGAGGTATGCTTGATGAATTTAACGTCTCGCCCTCTTTCTGCTGCTAGGAGTAGGATGGGTGACGTAATCAAGTTATAACGAGACCAGCTCATTTTGGTCCATAGCCCCAGGTACTCATCCATGTTTGGTTGGCTGCCTGGGTTTTAGGCTTGTGTCAGGATAGCGCATTATGGTGGTAAGCAGACAGTAGACAAAGCAGATGACTTTATGGCCTAATTGAAAAAGAGAGGTGATACTCTTCAAGTACATACCCCAGTGACTAAAATCCTCCCACTATATCACATACTCTAAGGCTTCTCCACTCTTTTCTTTTCTTTCTTTCTTTTTGGTTTTTTTTTTTTTTTTGTCCTTGTTATCGTTTTTTTCAAGACATGGTTCTTCTGTGTAGCCTTGGCTATCCTGGACTCACTCTGTAGACCAGGCTGGCCTTGAACTCACAGCAATCTGCCTGCCTCTGCCTCCCAAGTGCTGAGATTAAAGACGCGCGCCACCACCACCTGGTGCTCCACTGTTTTCTAAGAGGACCATGGACCACAACCTGAAGGCGAAGTTTTCAACACGTTGGCCTTAAGAGTCCATTCATGTCAGCAGGCTACCAAGATGAGACTTGATAGCCTATGACCATATAGTGGGGGAGGAGGTCACCCTTGGTCATAGACCTAGGGGAGGGGAATAGGGTGAAAGCAGGAGGGAGGGAGGAATGGAAGGATACAAGTGATGGTATAACAATTGAGATGTAATCTGAATAAATTAATAAAAAAGAATACATTCATGATTCTACTTAAAGCAATTCATATGTAAAGTGTTGATAATATCTCAATTTGTTAAAAATGTAAATGGTGCTGCTTAATCTTACCTGTATATTTGCTGTACTAACAACACAAATTTGGACTATTGCAATACAACAACATCTTTTGGCCTATATATAATAGCATATATTATCTCTCTATAACTTTGTGCATCATTTCTATCCTCTATGTATCTACATATCTATCTATCTATCTATCTATCTATCTATCTATCTATCTATCATCTCTATCATCTATCATTTATCTATCATCTATCTATCATCTATCTATCATCTATCTATCTATCTATCTATCTATCTATCTATCTATCTATCTATCTATCTCATATGTCTGTCTGTCTGTCTATCTAACAATCATCTATCATCTATCAATCAGTTGCTTTATCCATACTTATCTATTCACCCAATCTCAAAGAGTTATCACATTTCTTACTGCTTACCTGGAATGAAGGACATTATACTATTCACAGTCTTCACTGGAAACCACTGACGATATCCATCATCCTCAACTACTAGTTTTGCTGGTATCAGTTGATGCCTATTGGGTTCACTGCTAAATGCTCTGGGTTCCTGGATGCTATGTCCCTGTCAAGTAGAGATTGCCAATGCCATCTAGTCATAATTGTTGTCCGACATGGAAACATTAAAAGTTATTTTTCATGATTTCTTTGTTTTTAATGGTTGAGTAGTATTTCATTGTGTACCACAGTGTCTTTATCCATTCTTTGGTTGAGGGACATCTGTTATTTCTGAATTCCACATTCCCACCCTCTTCCTCTATATACCCCTTTCACCGCCAACCACCCCCAACCACCGCCAACCACTCTCAACCCCCAGGTACCAACCCACCCTGTCACATCAAGTTGCATCAGTACTAAGAGCCTCCTCTTCCACAGAGGCAAAACAAGACACCCCAGGTAGAGAAATGGGGTGCAGAGGGAGGCAACAGAGTCCCAGTCAGAGGCAGTACCTGCTCTAATTGTTAGGGGACCCACTTGAGGACCAAGCAACCCATCAGATTCATATGTATAGGGGGCCAGTCCATGTGTGTTCTTTGGATGGTGGTTGAGTCTCTGTAAGACCCTCACTTTTCCTCTTACACGCTGGGATTATAGGTGTGGCTTAAACATAGGCCTGGCTTTAGCTTAAACTTTTTAATCTTACAGAACACTGTATCTGTTGTTTATTATGATTTCAGTTGTTTTAAGGAAGGTCTCACTGTATACTTTTGTCTGTCCTAGAATTGATGCTCTAGAGTAGGGCAGCCTCAGCACACAGAGATCCAGGTGCCTCTGGCTCTTAAGTGCTAGTATTCAAGGTTTGCATCACCATGCCTGATCTTAGTAACTTGAGATTAACACTGCTTTATATGAGTCATAGCTTTAAAGTTATGGGAAAAAAACTTTTATTTAAAAGACATTTGATCATTTCATTTTGGTATCATGTATAAAGTACAAATGCAATCCAAGCTCTTGTATTGTGATATGAGTCGGCTTTCTTCCGTGTTCACTAATTGATAGTCTCTTAAATATAGAAATCTTACTATTGTGAGTTAAAGTGGCAAGAGATAAAGTGATAAGAGACATATTTCACTCTTTTTCTCCATTATACTGCTGTGCTAGTTCTATGAAGTGCTAGTTTAGTACTACCTAAGCTACATACACTCTTACTTTATGTAGGGCCACCCTTCCCTTTGTTTACGTAGTACTGCCCTCTGGTTGCTTTATGTACTACTATCCTCTTCTTGATTAGCCCATCTTCTCCTTCTTGAAGGCACAACAAATCTGAAAATTGACTTTGTCATGTCCTGCTGTTGAGATTTCATGGGACCAGCTTCCTAGATGAAGATAGTTGACTTAATTTAAAAAAGAGACCAGGGCGGGATGAAATATTGTTTCATTTTTTGGCTTCAGACTGAGTGATAGGAACCTTACTGAGATTATTAATAGAACTTGAAATTTTGGGATATTTCCCCTGTTAGAAGCCTGGGCAACTTGATTTTGGACACACCATACCAGAGACAACCACTGGATTTCACTTAAATTGCCTACTCGTTCCTTAGAAGTTTGAAGTGTTATAATCCCTTTGTTTTAATTCCATGAAAGCGCTTCTTATTATGAATTAAAAACAAGTATTAAGCATACATGTTATCAATCCAAGGAATGAAATGTCCACATTATATGCAGAGAGTGACTAAGCAGTTGAATTTCCCAAAGAACCAGCTTCAATTGTATGGCCAACTAGCCAGTTTCAATACAGCCGTTCCTCCCACACCTGCCCCCAAGTGAGTCCTCTGCCTTCATATTAGGTAAATAATTCAACTTTTAGGACTCATCACATTCAGGAAGCAGAGGAGATGGGTTATATGTTAATAAAATTTGGAACACTAGCTGTTTCTAGGACTGTAATATACTCTGTTAATAAATTCATGAAATACTTTTTAGTTTTTCAAAGAGTAAATAGCAAATTAGGGCATCTACCAAATTTTTCATGGATGGAACACAGAAATTTCTGCCCTACTGAACAATTTTCTTTTCTTTTTTTTTTCTGAGCACTTTTCAAAGTGGTGACAACAAGAGGAAAGTGGATTATGGTTCCCACCACTTGCTATCTGCTCACTGTAAGTTAATCATATTCCAGACACCAATTGCTGGCATCCAAGAAGATAAGTATCTTTGCACACTTGCAAAGCTCATTAAGATTTAGTTTTAAAAACATGCACGCAAATACATTTTTATGGAAAAATAAATCATTTTATAAATACCGGAAAGATCAGAAATGTTCCTGTTATTTAAAGAGATGTACGTGTGGGTGTAGGTGAGCCACTTGACGGCGTGTGAGCATCAGCCACAGGGGAACACCTTAGATAAAGGCGCAGTGCCATCTACAAAGGCTAAAGAAGAAGTGACTCTGAGTTCAATGCTAAGTGGGAAGGTGAGAAAGTACACAGCTGCCTGTGTCCTTTTACAGGATTTGAAAATGTTACTCCTGGACACAAAGAGACGAGCTACTTGATATGTTTAGAGAGCTCTGGTAAGCTTCGTTTCTTGGGGACCTGTTAGGCGTTGTCAAGAACTGCACGGCTTTGAAGCATTTGATCTCAAAGACTTCGAAAGGCTTGAGCTGAGATAACATTGGAGGGAGAAAAAGCAGGGGGCACAGGTGAGAGAAATCAACCGGAAGAACCTGGAGGGCTTCAGGAGGGCAAGCGAAACCAGTGAAGCCGAAGAGAACTCTGGGAAGGCCTGCGGTGGGGAAGTTAGCTCCAGTCACCCAGTGAATCATTTTTCTGCGAATAGAAACGGAAGTAAGGGGAGGGAGAGTGACAACTCTTATATTCTTCCTGAGTAATGTACTCTCCAACTGCAGGATAGAACGCTTTGGACCATAAGCGCTTTATTTTCTTCTGCTTTGGGCGTTTTTGATACTAACGCCAGTGTTTAGTTTTTTAACGGTCTCATTCTCAGTTAAATGTTATTTATGTACCCTACTTTCATCGCCTTTTTTTTTTTTTAATTCAGTCAGAGGTCAACTTATTTTCTTTCTCCCCTGCCCCCTCCTAATTTTTTCTTATTTCCTTAGTGACACCTGTCCAGATGCATACTTTGGACTTATATGATCACCAGGATCATTGGAGTTAGATACAGACGTGGATCCCTTAGACATGTTTGTCACGTGGGAGTCTGCCTGTCCCATCTGTCCCATGGGCAGTAAGCATTTGCCCACACTGACTGTATTACTGAGTTTATGTCAGTGATTGGCCTTCTGCTGCATGAACAAAGTAGACATTTGGGAAATACTTCCCCGCTCACTTTATTAATATTTAGTTCCAGATTTCCATGTGATAGATGTCTGTTCAAAAGAGAATATTTCAGCTCTCAGCTCATTCATACAGCGTAGGGATCAATGAATAACTTTCCAGACAGGGCTTCTCTGGTCGAACAGAGTAAAAAAAGAAAGTCAGTTTCTTCTTAGGGTTTGTTTGTTTGGTTGGTTTTTTGTTGTTTTTGTTGTTGTTGTTTGTTTTTGAGATAACCAATACATTAACAAATAACAATACCTTAAAATAGACAAGCATGAAATTCAATTACTAAGTGTTTAGAGTTTTAAAATAGCTTATGGCTGTCAAGATATCTTATAAGGTACAGGCACTTGCCTCTGAGTCTGATGACCTACAATTGATTTCAGATCACACATGGTAGAAACAGGATTTATTTCCTCAAGATTCTCTCCCTCCCTCCCTCCCTCCCTCCCTCTCTCTCTCTCTCTCTCTCATACACACACACACACACACACACACACACACACATGTGCACATATGCACACACATACACACGTGCACACACTAAATAAATAAACATAAAAATTTTTAATAGTTTGAATATTATGAAATAAACCTAGCAGCTAAGCAAGAAGGACAGCAGAAAAAGAAGCAAAAAAAATGTTGAATAAAGATACTGTGGGATCTACTGAAGACAGTATAGTTAATCTCTTAACTACATAAGAAAACGTTCACTGGTGCGAACTCAGTGCTTCTAAGAATACAGCAGTGACAAGGCACATATATTTCAAATAGTTTCTACTTTTCATAACTGAATAAATAGTGATAAATTTTTTAAAAAGAACAATAATATTAAAATCAGTACCCGCAACAAGGACTGGCTGTTGCTCTGCGGCAACTGTGTTAAGCAGCTGCTTCATCCAAGTCAGATTTAATCCTATTCGACTTCCTTCTGCATAACCAATTACATGAGTATTAAATCAGCAAGAGGCCAAGAGTAAACAAAGTGGACCAAAGAAGTCCGGATCCAAGACTTCCCTGGCTCAGAAAGGAGAGCAGAAAACAGCACGACCCAGCAGTGTGCTCTGTGAAATTCACCCCAGCCTTTGGATCTTTTCAATTCAATCCTTACATGCGTGTGTTCCCTGTGTGAATCCTCATGAAAGTAATTTATTCCCCTCCCAGTGTTTCCTCAAAACAACATCCCATCATTAGTTATAAAATGTCTCTTGAAAGGGAAGTTTCTCCATACAGTACATAAAGAGGTGAGTTCACTTAAGCTAATGAGTTAGTGGTTTTTAATCGAAGGTTAACAAAAATGTTTACCAATAATATTTTATGCTTTTAAAGAGTCTAATGGCCACTCTACCTCATACATTAAGTGTTTCCAAATGATAGATAATGTGCAGCAGCAAATGCCATCAGTGCTGGTGTGAGGTGATCACATGTGAGGCAACAAAAAATGGACATATTTCTTCTTTGCTGGAAGTGCCTTCTGAACTCACTGGGAGCCTTATTTCTATTCTTCTTTTCTCTCCATCTCTAATCTTCTGATTTCTTGTTTAATCTTTCTGATTCTTAAACTCCTGTTTTATATCAAGACAAGAACTGGATGATGACCTATCTGGGTATTGGAGGCAGCCACTCCATTATCCATATTCTCCACTCCAAGGAGTCTCAGCTTGAGGTACCCCGTATTCTCCCAGGAGCCTGTCTGGACTTACAGAGGTCTCCAGCTAGTCCCTGAGATGCACCCCAACCCCAACCCCAACCCCTTCGATTCCCCCCCTCTCTCCCAGCCCTCTCACTTCCCAAGCCCTCCCCACACCTGTACCCCACCCTTGTTTTCCTCCCCACCACCTCTCCCACACATTTCCCTCTCTTCCTATTTCCAATGTCTATTTTGTTTCACCGTCTGAGTGATATTCTAGCAGCCTTCCTTGGGCCCTTCTTATTTATCGTCTTTGGGTCTATGGATTGTAGTATGGTTATCCTGTACTATAGGGCAAATATCCAGTTATATATAAGTGAGTACATACCATGTGTGCCTTTCTGGGGAGTGAGGGGAACACCAGCCTACCCGCAAAACCTTCAACCCCAAACTTACCCTGCCTAAAAGATGTGCAGGGTTGATGATGGATCAGAGATAGAGGGAATGGACAACCAATGACTGGACAAACCAGAAACCCTCCCCATAGGAGAGAGCCAACCCCTGGCGTTATTAATGATACACTACTATGCTTGCAGACTAGCATCAGTGTCCTCTAAGATGCTCCACCTAGCAGCAGGTTGAAATAGATGCTGAAATCCACAGCTAAACATTAGGTGGAGCTCAGAGAATCTTGTGGAAGAGTAGAAGGGGGAAGGATAGAAGGACCCAGAGGGAACAAGAACCCCACAAAAAGACCAACAAAGTCAACTAACCTAGACCCATGGGGGCTCAGAGAAACTGAACCACCAACCAACGAGCATGCATGGACTAGACCTAGGCCCCCTACACATATGGACTGTTGGGCAGCGCGGCCTTCATGTGGGTCCCCTAACAACTGTAGCAGTAGCTGTCTCTGACATGGATGCAGTTGCCTGTTTTTGGATCATTTTTCCTTAGCTGGGCTGCCTTGTCTGGCCTCAGTGAAAGAGGATGTGTTTAGTCCTGATGTGACATGATGTGTTGGCGTGGGGTGATGCAGGGTGGGGGCCCCCTTTTCCGAGGAGAAGAGGGAATGAGAAAGAGGGTAGGAGAGTGGGGCCAGGAGGAGAGGAGGAAAGGACTGCAATCAGAATGTAAAGTGGAAAATTAAATTAACGAGGGAAAATTGGAGGATGAAGGGTAAGAGTGCTTTTTAAAAGTGGAAATCCAAGTCACCAGGTGCAAGTCTTCCTATCTCTCCCAAACAACATTTCTCATTTATGTATTTGATTTTTGAAAGTACTTTAATTCTGAAATTTTTCAGATTTTAAGTATTTTAAATAAGGAGTTCATATGTGAAATTCCTGTGTGGCACCTTGCAACATTATAAAAGATAACCAGTCAGGAGAGTTTCTAGGTTTAAAAAAAAAATCCAGAAACCCCAATTGAGTTTCAATTATACTTACTTAGCTTTGTGCAGACATGAATAGTATATAAACGTGAAACTCAAAACTGACTTAGTCTGTTCAATAAGATGTCATATCCCTACTATTCTTCTGAGATTCTAAGTATTTTATTAAAAACTATTTCTTCTATATAACTCACCACTGGGTCAATTCTCTATGCCTCTAAATAAGACAGTGGTGAGAGGCACGAAGATTTTTGTTTAAGGCATAGAATAGTCAACTGATGTAATCATGCCATTTAACAATGGCATGATTCTGCCTGTGATTGCAGAATTCAAGATGCTAAAACAGTATAATTATGCATTTGAGAACACCCTGAACTACACGGTGAGTTTAAAATCAGTCTGGTATATATGCCAAGACTATGTCTCAGGGAGAAAAAGGAACTTGGGAAGTTTGCAACATAATACATTTCCTGGAGTGGAGTGAGCAGATCCATGGGTCCATTACTCACCAGTCAGTTTCCATCAGCAGTTTCTCAGTACTCTGTATAAACAATATGCTTTCCCACAGTTTCAATGATAAGAAAAAACTATTAAAATACAGTGACACCCTCACTAGAGACTATTATGGATGATCATGCCAGTTTAACATATGTGCTTCCTGTCCAGCCTACTTAGTGACATCTTTGAGTATGTGCATGGGGGCTAGGGTAGGCGTGTGATCTGTGCACACTGTCTGTTAAAATACTTTAGGTAACCACTCACCTTTGGCAGCTAATAGTTCTAGGCGTGATGACAAATGAACTCCATAGCATGGTTTTGTCCCAGGTTATCTTAAAGTACCAGGAAACACATAAACTACTAAAGAATATTGATTTATCAGCATTACCAGGTAATAATAATTATGTCCTTATCATTTGGAATACAATATCTCTGTAATCTCCTTCCATAGCAGAAATTGCCTCCAGGTATAATCTTTCTTTTGCATGGATATATTTGTTATAACAGAAGCTTCTTAGCTCTACACTTTGCTTTACTACTTAATACAGGAAAGTACTGGCTGTAAAGCTTATGTGTAAGGCACGATCCAAATATTTATACTAAAAGTATATGCTTTTTCCAACTTTATTTTACCTAGAAGATCCTACTCAGGGAAGAGTATATCTGAGTTTAATTAATGGAACAGAATGAAAACAGACTGTCTCTGGTAAAGGGAGGTAGGGGCCCTGGATCTTGACCTTCTCCCACCAATGTTGGGAGGTGCAGAGATCTGTAGATATAAACATAAACATTTAGAAGGACCACAGGAAAATTCAGAGATCATCAGTAAATTCTTACCAAAGTCCTGGGAATTCCATTGTAATGTGTTTTGACCATGTTTTCAGTACCAAGGATTCATTCCTGTGAAGATGTCTAATGAAGAGAATGGTTGGTTGCTGAAATAAACGCTCTTTCCACTATTGCAGCAGTGGGCAAATATTGCCTAGAGGTTGGTATAGTACCATGCAGGGTTCAGTACTTGATAAGACATTGATGGTTTTCCTTCCTCAACTTCCAGTGTGGCACCTTCCAACACTATACAAGCTAACCAGCAGGGAAAGTTTCCGGGTCAATTCAAGCTTAATTTCTCTATGCCCTACAGCTGAAGTGTGTGGTTTTCTTTAGAATTAGGGTCTTATCATGCAGTTGTGGTGGGCAAGCAAGAGCAATGGCAATGGCATGTATTGTCTTGGGCACCTCTGGACTTGTATGACCATAGGGATAAAACCTGTGTCTGGCACAGAGATTTTAATTTAATATACTTGATAGCCTATGACCATATAGTGGGGGAGGAAGTCCTCCTGGGTCTTAGACCTAGGAGAGGGGAACAGGCTGAAAGCAGGAGGGAGGGAGGAACGGGAAGGTACAAGTTATGGGATAACAATTGAGTTGTAATCTGAATAAATTACTTAAATAATATATATTGTATGTATTATTTAATGTATATATACTGACTGTTCTGCTTACTAAGGTTGGGTAGGTCTATTCAAATTCCTTTAAAACATTTTTAATTATCTTAGAAACTAGAAGATTTCATAAGGCTTCTTTAAACATCATTTATTCGGTTGACCCACTTCCTACCCCTTTTTCCCCAAACCTTCTTTGTACCCATCACCATTTGAACTTTTCCTTCCCAGTATTCTTCCTGCTACTCTGCATTCATAGATGAATGAAATAAAATGCCTTGACCTTCAGGCTTCCATTTTTAAAATCTGTGAATGGATTAATTAGGTCAGCTACACTAGTGCATCAAATACTGTTCCATTGTCTGTCAGCATCAAACTGAGCAATGTATTAAAATGTAGATTTTTTTTTTACCTTCTAGTTCAGAGCAACTAACTGATTTGCTCATATATACCACTTGGATGCCACAGGGTGTGAAAGGTTGTATTAAAAACAAAGAGTTTAAGGTTAGGGGAGGAAGGTGATAGCTGATATGCTTTTGACGCCACTCCTGTTTCATTCTATTACTTAGAGAAATCTAGAAAAAAATTCTGAGACAAATAAGAAAGATTATAGTACTGCTTATATGCTCTGTTAAAATGACATTTAAGCAATTGGCCAAATCTAATTTAGCTTTAAATAACAAAGAGAACTTTAAAGTCTCTTCTCACAGTTGGCTCCCTCCAAGGAAATCATTTGATACAGCCATTTAAAATGTGAAACTATCAATTTATTGTGATTGACAAAGTATGAAGTATGAAGACCATCCCACTTTAGCTGAATTTACCTTTTACTGCGCAGATTTTGTCCACTCAGTTTATAATCTTGGTCCCTTGAGACTTACAGTTTGCATATCATGCTGAATATAAAAATTCAATTTTATTAAAATGGTTAATTCTGGAAGGTGTGGAAAATAGAGTGTCTGTCTATCCCCAGAACTTTTCATTTTGAAAACTAAATATTTGAGGAGTGTGACTCATTCTCGAAAGCTAGAGGGAAAATTGAGGTTGGTATACTAAATTTTAGGTGACGCAGAGAGTTGAGGACTCACAACAACTTTGTGAATCTTTAGGCAGCTTGGTATTAATAAGTTAGACAGTCAATAAAGATTTGATGAAAAAGTTGCAAGGTATCCAAAGGCAATGACACTGCTCTTAGAAAAGCATTCCTCACCAATATTAGATTTGGGGGCTGGTGATAAAAGGAGTTACTGAGTGTAAGAATAAACCTATCTCATAGAGAAGTTAGCCTTGGGACTATATATATGTATGTATTATTCCTTTGTTAACTTTTACCTCTATTTTTTCCACCATGGCTTAGCCTACAATAGTTACAAAATTAGTATATAAAATAAAAACCAATATTAAAAATGAAACCAAATGCAGGGTGTTGAGTCAATTGAAGAATAATGAAATGAACATGAGTATAAGGCTGCTCAAAGCAGCTAGGAATATGAACCCAGAATTTATAATTACATAGCAAATGAGTTCAAGGCATTTCCCCACTTTTTCTTCTAACAGATTTAGTATGTCTAGTTTTATGTTGAGGTCTTTAATCCACTTGTACTTTAGTTTTATGCAAGGTGATAAATATAGCTCTATTTGTATTTTTCTACATATAGACCTACAGTTAGACCAGCATCATTTGTTGAAGGTGCTATCTTTTTTTCCATTGTATGGATTTAGCTTCTTTTTTAAAAATCAAGTGTCCATAGGGGTGTGGGTTTATTTCTGCATTTTGATTCAATTATGATCTACCAGCCTATCTCTATGCCAGTACCATGATGTTTTTACTTGAAGCTTCATTTTAAAAATTCCAAAGACAATATATGTACTATTTCCAGGGCTTTGGTTAAAAAAATTCCTTCTTCCAATAATTTTTAATATATAAATTGCTAATTTAAAAAACCCGGTTTTAATTTACCATATATTTTATCTGTGTAAGGAACAAAGTTTAAGTCAACACATTATATATAATCCTTGCATACAAATTTAAGCATATGGCTTAATCAACTACTTAGGTCAATAGAAATGTAAGGCACTAGGTAAAATAATTAGTTCAAAGTTCTCACAAATAGTTTATGTGGAGTAATACTCAGGGGAGCAGAAATACTTGTATATAACTGTAACACAAATAACTTTTGCATTTGTTCCCCACCTCGATGATAGTACACAAGGAAGCAAAGTACCCTGAAGAGTCAGAGAGAGGAAAATGGACTTGGCTCTCTTCACTCTCTATCTTGTGAGATTCGATGTTTAAGGGAAGCCCAGCTGTGGTCCTTAATTAATGGGCAAGCATGGTTGGGACGGAGGAGAGGAAGGACCACGGCTTCAGTACTGTGATCTAGTGCGGGCTACAGGCAGGGGGGCTCACGCCTTGTCCTCTCCGCAGCCGCTGTAGAGAGAGGCACCAGATGATGACTATCTGACTGCTAAATGCCTTGAGCTACTAACTTGAAATTTTTAGTTTTAGATTTTTGGGAAAACATACAGTTTTGTTGCCCCGTAATATGCTCAGGATGAAAAGTGTGTTTGGGCACTGCAATGCTAATGTTCCTGATAGGACTGCTTGTGGCAATGTGTGAATTACAACACTGTTCGTTCACAAGCACACAAGCCAGTCTGCTTGACTCAACGAATGAACCTAAAATAATATGTTTACACAAATAGCGCCAAGGTTTACATTTCTCGTCTAAATTTCTGGCCCTCAAGTGTTGGTATCCACACAAACTAGAACAAAGCCTTTAATATAAAGTGGTGTGGTCAAGCTAAATATGTAAACCAAGCCAACATACTTGAATTTTACCTAAAAATAAAGGATAAGGATTAGTAATTCCTAAATGTCACAGGCTACTATTTGGCCATCAGTAGGTTTGTAATATTAATCTCTGTCAATTACTCTATTTTTAAATTGTATTTATTTTAGATGACATGGGGTGGACACATCTTTAACCCTAACACTTCGGAGGCAAGGGAGGTTGAGCTCTGTGAGTCTGAGGCCAGCCTAGTCTATATAGTTGGTCCTAGGAAAACTAGAGCTACGTAATAAAGAGACTCTGTCTCAGAATGATTTACTTTAATTTAGATTTGTTTATGTCTGTCTTATGTGTATGAGTGTTTTGCCTACATGCACATAAGTGTACTTCATGTGTCTCTTGCCCTCAGAGGTCAGAAGAGTAAGATTCCCTAACTGGAGTCACAGGCAATTGTGAGGCACCATGTGGGCCCTGGGAACTGAAACCACATCCTCTGCAAAAGCAACAAGTGTTCTCAGCCACCGAGGCGCACCTCTCGGTGCTTATTTTATTTTACATAGTTTTTTAAGTAAATTAATTTATAAAAAATGTATACACATATATTGTGTTCTTTCCATCTCCCTACAAACCCTCTCATGCCTCACGATCCTTCAAGAATTCATGGGCTCTTTAATTATTACATGTATATAATGTAGAACATATGTTTACACACATATGTGTGTCTGGATATATATATATATATATCCACACACATACTTGCTCAACCATGTTCATAGCAGCCTTATTCATAATAGCCAAAACATGGAAACAGCCTAAGTATCCCTCAGTAGAAGAATGGATAAAGAAACTGTGGTACATATACACTATGGAACACTACTCAGCTATTAAAAACAAGGAATTCCCGAAATTTGTGGACAAATGGATTGAGCTAGAAATGATCATAATGAGTGAGTTAACCTAGAAGCAGAAAGACTCAAATGGTATACTTATATCTGCATACTAGCCCAAGGGGCATGTCCCACAAAAGCCTTCACTTATCAGGAAACTGGGACAGAGGGGAGAACATCCTATTGGGACTCTAGATGAGAGAAGCATGGGAGAATAGCAAAGTAGAAGGATCCAGAGGGTTCTAGAAACCTACAAGAAGAACATTATGATAGGCAGATTTGGGCCCATGGGTCCCGCTCAAACTAAGGCACCAGCCAAGGACAATACAGGCAGTAAACTTTAAACCCCTACTCACATCTAGCCAATGGACAGGACATTCTCCACAGTTGAGTGGAGAGTGGGATATGACTTTCTCACGTACTCTGGTGCCTCATATTTGACCATGTCCCCTGGAGGGGGAGACTTGGTGGCACTCAGAGGAAGGACAGCAGGTTACCAAGAAGAGACTTGATACCCTATGAGCATATAGAGGAGGAGGTAATCCCCCTCAGGAACAGTCATAGGGGAGGGGAGAAGGGGAAAATGGGAGGGAGGGAAGAATGGGAGGATACAAGGGATGGGATAACCATTGAGATGTAACAAGAATAAATTAATTAAAAAAACTATTATATAAAAAAAGAAAATCTCATTTCATGGTAAAGTAAAAAAAAAATACACACATACACACATATATGTATATATGTATATATATATGTAAACACAACTTGCCAGGTTTGATTATTGCTGTCCCTATGCTCATGCTTTTGAGTCTTACCACTTGGTGTGTATGGGATGAGTAATTAGGCAGCTCATTAACAGCTCAACGGTTGCTAATTTCCTATAGCTCTTTATCTAGTTGTAAAGCATGATGAGATTTCCATCATCGTTGCTATGTCAACTGGTGTCGTCATTTTCCAGGTCTTTTAGGCAGCTGTACTGCTGAGATTTTGCTGGAATAGTTTCCTGGGCATACCTAGAAGATGCAGTATTGTAGCAGATTTCTTGGTCTTTTGGCCCTTACAGTTATGCAGCCTTCTCTTCTGAGGTTTCCTCCAAGCTTAGGCATAGTTGTTGTTTGTAGAAATATCAACTGCACGATCACAAGTTTTCTGTATTTGACCAGTTATGGTTTTCTGTAATGGTCTCTCTCTCTCTCTCTCTCTCTCTCTCTCTCTCTCTCTCTCTCTCTCTCTCTCTCTCTTTCGAGACAGGGCTTCTCTGTGTAGCCTTGGATGTCCTGGACTCGCTTTGTAGACCAGACTGGCCTTGAACTCACAGCGATATGCCTGCCTCTGCCTCCTAAGTGCTGGGATTAAAGCCATGTGCCACCAACCACCATTCTCAGCCCCCCAAAAACGTTTCTTTGATGAGGCTTCAGAGCTACCCTTATCTGTAAGTACAAGGTTAAGTATTTAGAACACAGTTGAAAATTATATTAGTTTAGAAAAGTGGTAGCAGTAGGTTTTGTTCTAAGATGAATTCCTGACTATAAAATGGGCCCTAAGTCAATTAAAGAAACAATTGGTGTTTACCCCCATGTTTCTGTTTTGATCCCATGTGTGAGGTGTGAAACAGACTTGTGTGAGGGTGTGTGGTGTTTGTGCACTGGAAACAGACTTGTGGGAGGACACATGGTGTTAGTCCACTAGAAGAGGGACTGCCTCCTGTGGGCATGGTCCTTGCCACCTGACGAACATCCTAGTACAGGCTCTGGCAATATCTATATGTATATCTATATGTATATCTATATTTATATCATCTATATCTATATCTATATATATCTTCGATATCATCTATATCTTTCTCTATCTCTAGAGACACTGGAGACTACTCTGTTTGGATGAGCACGGATTGCACTAACCCTTTTACTGATCATGCAAAATAAAAAGTAATGTGATTATCTGGTTACTTCAACGCCCCCCCCCCAAACCTCCTAAACCAAGAGGCTCAGTAAGAACAAATGCTCATTAGAAAGATATTAAGGAGTCAGGTGTGGTGATGCACACTTTTAGTCCCAGCATTCAGGAGGCAGAGACAAGCAGATCAAAGCTAGACAGATCAAAGATTCAGAGTGCTAAGTCAGCCAGGGGTTACGGACTGATAACTTGTCTCAAAAGGCAAAACACCTAAAGATAAACCAGCAAGGAAAAAAACTAGATACAAGAAGAAACTGAAATTAAATTCTCATGTTTAGAAAAGACTTAAAATCATTGAAATTTATGTTTTTTGAAGTAGACTACCGTGCTGTTTTAAATCAATTCTATTAATGTCTCTGGGTTTGACTTTTAGGGTACACCTATCCGCCTTCATTACTGCATGGATATTTCTTGGCTTGGAGTAGTCAAGGAGGAAAGCTCTGCTCCTGGGTAAAGACAGATGCTATTCTGATATTTTCATAATGGTAATGCTGGGGAGGATGAGGAGTTCTTGGAAATGCACTCATGTCAAATACAACATTCTGTGGAATTCAATCGTGGGAATGAAGCAGCTCAGAGCTGCTTGATGCTAAGAATCAAATCATCTTCAAAAATATATATATAATACTTAATCAAGAAAAAAAAAAGCCAAAGTGAATTGGGTGCTCTTCCTGCATGACAGCTATGACATGGAGTGTTTTGCATATGTCCTCATTACCAGGAGCGTACAGATACAGCAATGGGTACCTCAGAGGTCAAAGGCAGAGATCATGACCACTTTCACCTGAAAGGTTAGCTCCACGTTCTCCCACTGTAAGAATATATTACTTTTACTTTTAAAAAATACAGCATTGTAACTTCTTCTTTAAGCTCTAGATTGCTTCTTTGAAGATTCTTTTGGATCTTGGAACGGCAGAATTTTACTCTAACACTCTCAGTTGTTTGTATGCATAACAAGAAGCATGTCCGTGTACAAATGTCTCAGACACATTTGTAAGTATCAGCTTAGCAATAATCACTCACAGAAATATCCTGTAAAAACAAGGTAGAAAATAGTCCCATCTCCCAGAAAATTCTCACAATTTGATCTTTAAGGTTGACAACAATGATGGCTCTAATAGGTTTTACAGAAAGGGTCCAGTGTGTAGATCTGCATTTGGAGTCAGCTCGTTGACTATGAGCACTGCAGTCCTTTGGGCTAAGCAGGGGGCAAAATCAATGATCTGAGTACTATTTCTGTCCTGTCTTACTTCCTGACAGTCAATGTCTCTATAAAAGTTGGAAATTGGTATATTTTGAGTGGAAATGATCCAATAGAACATTTGAATAAGTTGAGAGCATAAAATTGAGCTATATAAAGTGGTTTGGGCTTTACTGCATTATTTATAAAAGTATTCATATATTTATATATTACATGCATGTATGTCTAGACAGAATCAATTTTGCTTTAACAAGATAAGTTCTCATTTAGGATAAGAATTTAAATTTATCTATTATTAGAAGAATGTAATAGTGTATTACTGAATAGATCCAGCAGTGAAGCTTTATGAAATAATTTCTCCACAAAAGAATAGATGGTATCCAAGAAATTCTCAGTGCCTTGGCTTTTTTTTTTTTTTTTTTTTTTTTTTTTTTGCTTTTGCAATGTCACATATTTTAATTTGAAAACTAATTCTCTGACTCAAACTTTACATGCACACAAACACACACACACTCACACACACACTCACACACACACACACACAAAGCCCCCTGCTGAAGTCGTAGGCCAGAAGGAACTGTCTTACCATTGTTGTTTACCTAAGCTGTCATGGTGCCGTACTGCCTTCTAAAGATTCAATTAATGGCAGTGAATTCAGGTACCTATGGGTGCACCAAGTCCTGAAGAAAAGTGACTGTGGAGTGTTCAGCTGTACATAGGACATTTACAACCACACCTGGGGAACATGGCTCATCATAGAAGACGGGTTGGGAAGCAGGAAGAATATAGGTACAAAGGCTGTGAAATGCTTTCTTCTGAACATGGCCCAGGCACTGAAGCTAAGACCTCACAGCAGCTGTGGCTTCCTCCGATGAGTCTAGAAAAGACTGGGCACAGCAGCAATCAATCAACCACTTGAAGTGCTGGTCGCCGATAGCAACTGAGGGGGGAACCAGCGTTGCCTTCAGTTGCATACCCATTGGGAAGGCTGCTAGGCTGCAGAAGATAGTTGCAAACTTACAGAAACACAATGTATGCTGGCTAAATTCAGTATGTCACAAAATAAAATGAAGACATGAATATTGGAAAGGGATAGGTTAGGGAGGAAAGGGTTTCACAGATGTGGGAGGTGAGGGAAATTAGAATGCATTTTATCTATGTAATTAGTTAATAATTAAATTATTTAAACAATAATCAAATTTTATTATGATAAAAGTAAACAAAAGAATGCAAGATTCAATGCAGCATAACAACAAAGAGGCATGAATGCAGGAAAGAAACATCCAGGGAAGAAGTAGTAATAAAAGTGAGAGGGAGACTGCAGAGGTGGGGTTAGTCGGAAACACTTGATGTATGTGTCAATTAAAAGAACAAACTCTGTAAAAGGTTATTTTTAAAGCCTCAGGTGACTTAGATTTGGCCGGCGACACACATGCAGGCTTATTTCTGGGGTGGAGCAGCTTGACCTCGGGTGGTCATTTCAATTGCAAAGGAGTAGAAATAATTGAAAATTCAAGATAGTTTTTTTTTACTAAAGCTTCACCAAGTCCTTTCTTTGATAAAGTCTTTTTCTATTGCTTACTTTTAAATGCAATTACATATATACTTATTTAAATTCCTGCCTTTCAGTTACTATCTTTTAGTTCTGTTCAAAGATCTCATTCTATAAATATGAATGAAAAAATCTTGCCTGATAGGTTACATAATAGGAGAAAAATAGAACTTTCTTCAGCCAGAAATTGAGATGTTTTTAACTTCATGTTTTGCTTTTTCAAATCAAATTGCATTATCACATAGATTCATGGCATATGCAGTCACCTTCCTGGTTTCACAAAGATTATTGGTTTTTTTTTTTTTTTATTGTCCACAACTGACAATGGGTTTGCCTATCTTTGTTTTGAGAGTTCCTAAAACTGTATAACACAGTGTATGTTTTTTTTTTTATTTTGCTTTATGTCACCCAAATTACTTAGCTAGCAGTAAACGGAGTCAAGATATCTTAAGAATTTGAAATTAAAGAGATAATATGTAAACATAATAACTATATGACAAAAATGAGATTATAGTGAAGAGAAGACAAATATTTGAAAGAGAAGATTTAATAAAAGTTGGTTTTTAAATTTGGTGTGATGAAATTCAACTGGATAAATTAAAGTACATTTAAATCAGTACTGAGCTACCAGTAAGAAATGGCTAAGGAAGGACTTACAGATGACACATCGACAGTAACAACACAAAGGTCAAAAAGAAACAGGATGATGGTGGATAGGGCATCGTGCTGAGCAGAAACTACATGAGGAATAGAAAATGAGACTCACTTTGAATTCCTGGGTTGGTTTTCTCGGGCCTTATGAGGAAACAAACTGAGAAAGACGTGAGGAGCAAGCCAGTAGGCAGCATTCCTCCATAGCTTCTGCTTCTGTTTCTGCCTGCAGGTTTCTGCCTGGAGTTCCTGTCTTGACTTTCCTCAGTGACTGAATGTTGCCTGAGAGTTTTAAGCTTAAATAAACCCTTTCCTCCATGCTGGTTCCGTTTAGGTGTTTTTATTACATCAGTAGAACCCCCTCAGGCAGCAAATCTATAATTATAAATTTAATGTAGTAACAATGAAAAAATATGTTGAAAATGTTGAGAAAGAGAAATTGCCAAATCCCGTCGAACTCACTCGATTTTCATTATCATTGAATGGATATATGTTCAGCTGAATACATGTGCATACTAATTTTGCATCTATATATTGTACTGGGTGGCTTTCTGTGTCAACTTGACCCAAGCTAGAGTCATCAGAAAGGAAGGCACCTCAGCTGAGGAGATGCCGCCGTGAGATCCAGCTGTGAGGCATCTTCTCTATTGATGAGTGGGGGAGTGCCCAGCCCAGTTGTGGGTGATGCCATTCCTGGGATGGTACACCTAGGTTCTACAAGTAACCAAGCTGAGCAAGCCGTGTGAAGCAGGCCAATAAGCATGGTTCCTTCATGGCCTTTGCGTTAACTCTTGCCTCCAGAATTTTGCCCAGCTTGAGTTCCTGTCCCAACTTCCTCCAGTGATAAACTATGATCTGGAAGTGTACGCTGAATAAACCACTTCCTACCCAACTTGCTTTTTGTTTATGGTGGTTTTGTGGCAGCAATAAAAACCTCCAGACATATATGTACAGTTAAATTTCAGTAATAGGGCATTTTGTTTATTTCTAATGTTTCAAGCATTCCTAGTTGACACAAGAAGATTAAGAATTTTTTTCACAAGATTTAAACTCTAATTGCAAGTGTATTTACAGTCTAAACAGCTTTCAGCACTTTTCTTAAGGAGAAAAAAGTTATCACTAAATTTGATGAGTTGCTCATAAGGTGGGAATGCTGGTGCTCTTAATCCTGTAGATCTCTCTGTCTCCTCTCTCTCTCTCTCTCTCTCTCTCTCTCTCTCTCTCTCTCTCTCTCTCTCCCTCCCTCTCTCTCTCTCTCTGCCCCCTCCCTCTCTCTATTTTTCCCAGATTCTCTGTCCTGAAACTCATTCTGTAGACAAGGCTGGCCTTGAACTCGCAGAGATCCACCTGCCTCTGTCTCCTAAGTGCGGTACTAACGGCATGTGCCACACCACCTCCCAGCTTACTGTAGAACTCTTTTTAATTAATTAATTAACTTTATATCCCGATTGTAGCCTCCTTCCTCCTATCTTTCCTGCCCACCCTCCCACCCTCTTCCCCTTATCCCTGCCATCCCATAACCCTCATAAAAGAGGGACCCCCCCCAACCAACCCACCCCAGCCCATCAAATTGTTTCAGGACTGAGTGCATCCTCTTCTCCTGGCAAGGCAGCACACCAATTGGAACTGATGGAAAAGCAGACAACAGAGTCTATGTTAGAGAAAGGCCTTGCTGCCCTTACTAGGGGAACCACATGAAGATGGAGCTGCCGATCTGCTACATCTGTGTAGGGGGTCTCTGTCCAGTCCATGCATGGTCCTTAGTTGGTGTTTCAGTCTCCACAAGTGTCTCTGGGCCCTGATTAATTGGCTTTGTTGGTTTTCTTATGGAGCTTCTGTCTTTTTTGGGCCCTTCTACCCTTCCCCTCACCCTTCCACAGGAATCTCTGTGCTCTGCCCAATGCTTGGCTGTGAGTTTCACAATCTGTTTCAATCTGCTGCAGGGTGGAGCCTCTCAGAGAACAGCCATGCTAGGCTCCTGGCTGCAAGCATAGCAGAGTATCATGAACAGTGTCAGGGGTTGGCTCTCTCCCATTGGGTGGGTCTCTGGTTAGGCCAGGCATTGGTTGGACATTCTCTCAATCTCTGTTCTATTTTTATCCCTGGACATCTTCTAGGCAGGGTAAATTTGGGGTTGAAGTTTTTGTGGGTGGGTTGGGGTAATGGTCTAGGCACGGACAACCATTGAAGAATTCCTATTGTGCTAGTAGTAGGTGGGACAGAGGGAAGAGGCAGGGTATTGAAGACCAAGTTATGGCTTCCCTGGTGAGGACTGACATCACTGAAGGCAGCAGTTAGGGCAACACAAGAAGGTCAGTGGCTACCAGAAGATCCATGCAAATCAGGCAGGGAGAGAAATGCTTCAACTTGTCCTCTCATCTCCTCCATTAATGTCCTGCAGTGATTAGGGCCATAATAAACTAGAAACAAAAGGAGAAGGAAGCTTCAGAACAGCATTTTATGACCAAAAAAAAAAATATGGTACAGACAGGGTGTGGAATAGATTTGAAATGACAGAGGTGAATCAACGCAGAGCATAATGGTTTTCTTAGGTGCAAACCCATTTGTCAGGCACCTGCTTTATCTTAGACATGATGGTTTTAGAGATGTGTTGCTAGGCAGAACTGAGAACTTCACTGTCTCCACATTCTATACACGCTGAGATTAATCAACACGGACAAATGTGAGAATGGAACTTGCCAGGATTCCTGCATGCAGTTTCAGAATGAATCACCACGCCACAACTCTTCCACCATTAACATCAAAGCACAAAGTGAAGGTCCCTAATAATGAGTTCATGCTGAGTTACAAGTCCTCTGGGCTCAAAGGACAGTTCAGCTAATTCCTGCTCCCCAGGGAGAGAGATGAGAGGGATGACCTGAGGGTGCACAACTAACTGTGGACATCTAAGGCATGCATTGAGCCGAGCAAGAGCGACGGGAACCCTGATGGGCAACGCAGCACAGACTGGAGGTGAATCACAGTGATGCCAACTGCAGGGACCCCGGAATTGGCAGAGAGAGGACATATGTTAGGAGACCCGAGTTTACAGGATGTAGGGCATCTTTTTTTTTATTGAACTTTGAAACAATGCTTTAATTTTTCTTTTAATTAGTCTATTCATTTTCTGTTTCATACACGTATTCTGATTATTCTCTTCCCCTGTCTTTTCTCATCTCCCTCCCGCCTCTATAAACTCCCCTCCTTCCTACAAACCATTTTCCTGCAAACTCACGTTTGTTTTGTTCTGTGACCTACTGGGTTTAACCAGGGCCATGTGTGGGACCATGGGGTTTGTACTCATCCCTTTTGTGATGAGGTGGGATGACCATCCTCTAGTCTACTGTGCTTTCCAGTGGGGAGCAACTGAAGACACTGACGCTCCTCCTTCCACAGTCTATCAGCATCCCCTAGTTCAACCAGGAGAAGAAAATCCCCACGAGCCCTTACTCTGCCCATGACTTAATGTTGACATGGTTAGCGCTATTTGGAGTTTGATTAGTTTCACTGGGCTCACATTTCATATGCAAATCACAAGAACTGGAAATATTGTTTTCAGTGACAGTCTGGAGCTAGCAATGTGTGTTAGTGTGCGATAGCTGAATATTTTGGGATCCCACACCCTTTAAGAGTCTAAGGAATAATTTAGATAGCTTCTATATTTAAAAAAAAAAGGCATGTAAACAAATGCACTTAAACTTTCATAAAATTTCCATGGATCGTCTCCCCAGCAGGACAGTTGACCCCAAGTTAAAAGTATAATTTTAGAAGACACTGAATCCTTAATTGCTAGTTACTCTGTATCCCTCAAATCCTACTGAAATGTGTAACCTAACTCTTCAGTAAAAAGAGTACCTCATGATAATATATTTTCCATTTATATATGTGAAAGCAATAATTAGCATGAAGTTCATTTTACTACAACAAGAAAGAAAATAGCAAAAGAAGAAAATATGTAATTAAATAAGTTTTGTCACGGGTTGTTTTACCGTTCTCTTACATCTGGGAATGATGTGTGGCCAGCTCCAGCCTAGAACAGTTAGGTGACAAAGAAAGGTGCAAAAGTGACATCTCTCCAAATTTTAAAACACAGTAAAATTACATAATTTTAGAATTATTTTATATGCTAGTAAAGAAAACACTATAGTGTGATCTTCTTTATTTAATCAAAAGCAACTTAGTTTTGTTTTTAAATTCTGATCTCTCTCTGTCTCTCTGTCTCTGTCTCTGTCTCTGTCTGTCTCTGTCTCTGTCTCTCTGTCTCTGTCTCTGTCTCTCTCTCTCTCTCTCTCTCTCTCTCTCTCTCTCTCTCTCTCTCTCTCTGTGTGTGTGTGTGTGTGTGTGTGTGTGTGTTGTGTATGCCTGTGTTACATGTTAGGGTAGGCACACTCATCTTGTGAAGGCCATAGGTGAAAATCAAGATAAAGTAATGAATTGCTTCTCCATCTTTTTCTTTTGTTGAGGCAGAATAACTGATTGAATCTGGAACTTGCCATTTCACGTGATCTAGTGAGCCTCTGGATCTGTCTGTCTCCACGGCTCCCCACCCCCACTGCCCCAGTCATTTACTGGTCAGATGATGACTGGCTAATGCTGCCACATTTGGGTTTTATGCAGGTGCTAGGGATCCAAATTCAGGCCCTCGTGTTTGCACACACAAAAAAGCACTTTACTTGCTGAGCCATGTTCCCAGCTCTCATTTTCACTTATTTTTTTAAGTGCACAATATTTAAATGCCAAGTAAGGAAAGAGTAAATATATTCCAAGTATGTACCGTGTACCGTGATGTTTTGATATGTGTTTGCACTGTGTAATGAGAACTTAGTGAACTCTTTGCTCTTTACCCATCAGGGAAATAATGATTAGAAGGCGCACATCCTCAGTGTTCTCATGGAATGCTACATCTGTGTGGACTTCTCACAGCTTTATGCTGGTAGGTAGGAATGGGAAAGTCACTAGGTTTACTTGCTCCCACTTCTCATCGTCTTAATAATAATACAAAACACATAATGGTAAAACCTTTTGTGAATTTAATAAATCCATAAACTATTTCTATGATTTGAAGAAGCATGTTGAATATGTGCTATATCTTTCAAACATATGTTAAAGATGCAAAGAGATTTTTAAAAATATCTTTTGTGGGCATTGCAATTAATGAAGTCTATTTATATTTTAATGGGAACTTGTTAATGCTATCTTTTACTTGAAGAAGATGACATCATCTTTAAAATACCAAACCAAATGGTATGAATTTGCCAGATTCATTTGATTTTTAATTGGATTTTTTTCCAGTAGAAAACATGTCCCCTGGCCTCCCTCTACAAAATAAGATAATAATTAGGAATAAAGTTCTTAGGTTAAGTCCTCCGACTTGAGAGGTCTGACTTCTAAATTAAACAGGCTAAATGAGGAAAAGGACAGTGCAGATGACAAGGATAATTTCTTTAAGAACATCAGAAAGCAGGAGCATGTTTATCACCCATGCTTTAATCCTGATGAACATCAGCAATCAGAGAAGAATGCAGCAGATCTGTTTGGGTAGCAGCTTTGGCAAACTGCAGGCGTGTTTTCTTTATGTACCACCCCCACACTATGACTCAGGATACGGATTCTGAAGAAGGCTTCTGAAAAATAAAATCCATTATGCTTATTGGTGCCCAGTTTTTGATAGTTTAATATACATTTCAAATAGTAATGTAAGTAGGAATAGAAATAACAAAAAGCTCAGATAATTAGCATATTAAGAACATGGAAATTATTTTTGGTGAATATAAATAATCAGCAAAATCATATTTATTGGCAATGGCCAAACTGTGTAGAGGAATGTAAATTCAGAACATGGCTTTTCTGGCAAGAGATCTAGGTCTATGTGAGCAGGCTGGCAAGAGATCACATCCAAAGATCTTCTAGGTCTGTATGATCCAGCTAATAAAAACATGCCTTTAATCCAGGAGACAGAGGCAAACAGATCTGAGTTCAAGGCCAGCCTGGTATAGAGCAAATGTCAGGTAAAGAAAAGCTCAGGTCCAGGACTGCTGGTACATGCCTTTAATCCATAACAAAAGTAAAGTTAGTTTGTAGAAGGAAGCACCCATGTTTGAAAGTGATGTCTAATTGAGTGGCAGAAAAGGTGATGAATCAGACGAGATTTGACAGAGTAGGATATGCCCAACTGTCACAAGAAGAGAGAGGAAAGCTACTTAAGAGGCAATTTTTCTTTATTATTTTTCTTTTTTAATATATACATTTATATTATTACACATATATACAATAAACTACCTACAGCAAGAAGAACCATGAAAAATCATGAATTATATAAATGATATATTCATAGTATTTTGGCTATTTGTATTTGGCAACCTTGAAAAAACATCTTTCCTATCTTGGTGAGTCTAAAATTCTGAATATAAATCAATATCTAACATATCTCATTTTTAATCAACTTAAAATACCTATCTAGACCTAAAAACATCTTAACACCTGATCAACTAAGCTTAATTGTAAAACTAAACTATCTGGTATTGAACCCCATCAGAGACTTGAGTTGGAATAAAATTAATTACCCGAGTAGACAGGAAGTGCAGGGTAGCAGCTTCCAAAATGAGAAAAGGACAGAGACAGTTTGCTGCCTGGACAGCTCAGTAATGTTGGAGCATCTTCTTCAGCCTTCTGGCCCAGTATACCTGACAGACACATTTGTGAGGCAGGAGCTATTGAGGACTTGCTTAGCCTGTCTTGGCAGAGTTTGGCTGTCGACTCTGCCTGCGTCCAAGCTTTCCTATTCACTAAACCACTTCTCAGCTGTATCCCTCTGTCATTCCTACACGTCCCTCCTCAGCGTTGGCCCAGTGGGATGAACATCCTACTGCGCGGGGGCTTGCTCAGCCATGCTCATCACACCTCTGTTCACCACAGCGGGGAAACAGACACCAGCTAAGTGTCTTTCATTTGATGATAAATGTGTGATGAAGGTTGGGTGTGCACCCACCAAGGAATACTGTCCTGCTGTAAAGAAAAATGAAATCATGAAATCTGCAGCTAAACTGATGGACCCAGAAACTTTTATGCTAAATAAGGCAACCCAGACCAAGAAAGACAAACACTGCACGTTCTCCCTTCTTTTTGGCTTCTACCTTTAGATGTAAGTGTATTGATTTAGGCGTGAGAAATATTGAACTGAATCCTTCCTGGAAGCCTCTTTGCTGAGGACTGTGTCTCATAAGACCAGAAGGAGACATGAACGCTACCATAGAGGAAAAGCAACCATTGGTCCTAACCCTGCTTTAACACTTGTCATGTGCAACAATGATCAGTCTAGCAAGATATTGCCAAAGGTTTAGTACTACCTCTTATGTCTTGAAGATAACCAATAGCCATCTAATTGGACTTAAGACCTGCCCAGCAGGAGATAATTTATGCTTGGAGCACACTGCTCATGTATGATGAGGCCATGTATCCTAATGCCACTTGTGAAAACCAGCATAATTCCATACTGCATTATAAATGTCACCTTACACCCGTAGGCAAGTGTGGGTGTCATCCCCTCATCAAAGAAACTTCTTTTGGCAGAAGACAAGAGTGTACTACAGAAAGCTACAACTGGTCCAAATGCCGAGAACAGCTGACTGTGGGTACCTGTCTCCAAATGATACATCTACTATGTAGCCCCAGAGCCTAAGTCTCAGAGAACATCGCAGAAGAGAAAAATGACAAGACTGTGAGAGTCCCAGAACTGGAACAACTGCTGAAGACCATGCTCCTCATATTTGATAGCTATGCCAAAGACATGAAATCTTGACAACATGTCATGGGCCACGGCTACAGCAGTTGACAGGCCAGTGTGGGATGTCACTGGGGAAAATTCACAAGGTCCCACCCCTAGAAAAAGTTATAGCACTTGGTGACTATGACAGAGGGATAATTAATCTTCCCCAGGGATGATCAGCTTAATTGCTTTTCACCTTCAAGAGGTGGTCCCTCAAAACACACAATACACACACACACACACACACACACACACACACACACACACACACACACACACAAAATAGGCCATGAATGTAAGTGGGAGCAGGGATCAGAAAAACATGGGAGGATCTGGAAGGAGAAAGGGAAGGAAAATGTACTACGGTATTATTTTTTAACCCTTACAAAAAAGAAAAGTATCACCGTGTTCTTTGACACAAATCTCAATCTGTGAGATATTGTAAACTCTGGTCCCTTCCACTATTCTGTATTGTGTGTGGGTGTCAGATTTTAGGAAACATATTCAAATACAACTTTTTAAAAAAAGTCCACTAAAATAAAAGAACACTGCCAAGTTTTTAAAAAACAAAACATTTTGCTTTTCAGCAGAGCATTCTTCCTCATAATGTTTTCTTAACAAAAAATATTCAAATTTTATTTTTGAAAGAGGGCATCATGTTTGCATTAAGATAAATGGAGAGCAGAGTCTACTCTGGAAAGACTATTTATACATTTAGTCTTATGAGAGGGGCATTCCACTACAGTATAACTCATTGTATAGAAACTTTTATATCTATCTCCAGCCGTCAACTACAATGGTTGCTCCTTTTCCATTACCTTTGCCAGTGCACATTCTAATGTAACAGCAGTTCATTTGGTTTCTATGTCACATAGTCAGAATTCTACATAGTTCTAATTAAAAAATAACCTTTTGGCAAAAGCACTCAGAAGTTTTCTCTCAGTAATCAAAGAAAAATCTTCAATTTTACTTCAAGTTGTGTTTGCAATTCTAGAAGTCTAATTGGGTTCGTAGAGTTCATTTTATATGGATTGCTCTGTTCTCTGGTGGATCCTCATGTCTCTGCCACATTTACAATGTCTACTTTCTTTTGGTAATTACTTAATCTAAAAAAGGTTTAGAATCACAGTAATTACAACAAATAAGATGTACAGCTTTGGTCATTTTTCCTATGGTTTAATATGTATTAAAATGTCTACTCTTACTGGACCCACCAGCTTCCTTGTCTCAACCCAGAAAAGCTCGATGACAGCCCTTTCTTGGGACCTGTTTCTGATCTGCAGGAGCTCTACTCACTTCCTTTCTCTGAAGCCCTCACCTAAAATAAAACTTCTGACAAGTAAAAAAAAAAAAAAAAAAAAGGATGTCTACTCTTTATGTTTCCACCATCTCAGAGTTTAAAAGATGACTTCATTGGATACAGATGCTCATTTTATAATTATGAATGCTGCACACAAAGAAATAATAGGAAAGAACCTGAAACAACCAACCATGCTTAACTGTAAAAAGATTACTGTTTTGTTCTTCATAAAGTATAGAAATATTAAGTGAGGCTACATAAGCTGAAGTTACCTTAGTGCATATTAAATGCTAAATTCATGAATGGAAAGCATCATCTGACCCTCAGAAGCTGATAACCCAATCAACTCATACTTAGCTTTAGTCCTGTGAACAACGAGTAGTGTGTTTAAGCCCAGTCTTTGCATTTGGGCAATTATTTGGAAATGATGTCAACCAGTTCACTTATCACTTGAACAATTGTTACAAGTTACAAGCAACCTCTGAGGTAGTATAATGCATGGATTTATTCTGACTGCCTACCAGGTTTTACTTTTGGCATACCATACTGACCTATTTCCAAAGTTCTAGTATGGAGGGCTTATGGATTTCTCGGCCAATAACAGCACTTGCTGCCAAGCCTAAGGACTTGAGTTCAGTTCTTGGGATTCATGTGATGGAAGGAGGAAGCCCACTCTCATGAGTTGTTCCTCTCATCTCCATACACACGGAGTGATGCACACATACGTGTACATGCACAGTAATATGTACGTACAATATAATTTAAAATTATACCTTAAAAAATTCCAGCATAGATAAGAAGGAATCTTTGAATCTCCAACTCTTCTGGCTGTTGACTGCTGTTAAGGGAGGTCGAGTCACTCATTCTGAGGATCTGGCCAATAGGAAGTAACGTATTTTCCACGCCCCAGTGAATAGCTCTATACCCATTCGCACCTTGTCAGCCTTAACTGGACTCAGGAGGTCTCAGTAATAATTATTTGAAGAAGGCATCAAGTTGGGTGGGGGTTGAGTTTGTGAGTTAATGTAGGAGATGCAGAGATGTAGTGAGAAGAATGGACAAGATCAAAGTGCATTATATGAATGTGTGAAATTTTTCAACAATTAGTAAAAATTGTCAGTCACTCTCTGTTGATGGATGTGGTCACTGGTAGATTTTTCATGCTTGAGTAGATGACCTTCACATGCACAAACATGTGGATGCTTTAACAGGACTCAGCAGATTATCACAAAAAGAGACAGGGAGTTAGGGGCAACATGTCGAAGGGACACGGAAGGGTAGATATGTTTATGCTTGATTTTATACATATGTAATTTTTTAAATAAAAAATATTGGATCTTTCTGCTTCTCCTTTCTGAGCTGCTGGTACATTTCATTAGTTTATTTATTAACTTTCAGAAGAACTGGTTGTTTAGGAATTCTTTATACATTCTAGATGTCAGTTACTTTATCAACATACAGCTCTGAGAGATGTTCTCCTCTTCTGTAGGCTGTATTTTTGTCTCTGCCAATAGTGTCTGTTGCTGTACAGAATCATATTTACTATATTTTACTCTCATATTAATATTGCCTTAGTAAAGTTGACCAATGTAACAATAAAGCCATGGTGGCATGCAAATGATAAAGGTAGGTCATGAAAGGAGGTTAAATTTCTGTCTTAATTATCTGATTTACCATGTATGAAATGTTACCACCCTGAGGCTGTTACAATATGAGGAAGTTTAAACTAACTACATTGTAATATCGCAAGAATAGGCCTATTAGCTCAGTAGATGCCTATTTTCTGTTCCTCACATTCCCAGATATAGATAATCTAGATACTACAAAATTCATTTCTTGTCAAATTCTTGGTTCATAGAAAATTGAAACATCATACACTTAAATTTACTGCACTCAGTATTGGGACAATGTTTAAAATGTAGCAACAGATAACTAAAATAGATAGTTTTATGTCAACTTGACATGAGCTACAGTCATCAGAGAGGATGGAACTTCAATGTAAAAACTGCCTCCAAAAGACAGCAGCACAGGCAAGACTGAAGGGCAGTTTCTTTAATTAGTTATTCATGTAGAAAGGACCAGACCATTGTGGGTGGAACCACCCTAGGCTGGTGGTCAAGGGTTAAATAAGAAAGTAGGCTGAACAAGCCATAAAGGTAAAAAAAAAAAAGTAAGCAGCATCTCTCTATGACCTTTGCATCAGCTCCTCACTCCAAGTTTTTGCCATTTGAGTTCGTGTCCTTCCATGGTAAATGATGATGTGGAAACATTAGCCAAATAAATTCTTCATTCCAAGTGACTTTAGGTCATAGTGCTTTGTCACCGCAACAGTAATCCTAACTAAGATGACGGCAAAAGTACATTCTGCTGTTATTAAAACCTAGAAGAAAACAAGTCAATGTTTTGGGGGCTAAATATTAACTGTAAATGGAAGTCAATTATGCTCAAAAGTTTTATCAGCAAGTCCAGTTTGTCACTGGTTATTTAAACATTTCTGTAGTTTAGATATAATATGCTCCAAGAATCCCCGTTTTGTTAAAGGTTTGGTAAAGTTTGTGGCACAGCCGGGAAGTGAAGGAACCCTTAAGATGTGAGTCTGGTGGGAGGAAGTTAGGTTCTAGGTGAATGAGCTTGAATGAGAAACTGTTATTCTGACTCCTTCTCCTCTTTCTCTCTTGGCTGCCCTAATGTTTTGATGTGAACTCTTCCTGATCCATCGTGAATTACTGTGTATCCCCCCAAAAACAAGAGGATTATATTATTTTTGGCTGAAATCACTGAAGCTACAAAGTAAAGCAAACGTTCCATTATTTATAAGACCTCAGTAGTAGGAAAGCACGCCACCAGTGCAGTAAGGCACCTGCAGTTCCGCGGAGAGCATAGTCACCAGAGGGCTGATAAGAACACGCTCAACTGACTCTGACAAACTATGCAGAGCAATTCAGTGGAAGAGAGATTTCTATTTACAGACTGCAATTGGGCATTCAGTTGCAATGAAATAAAGTTAGATACACAGATCTTAAAACTTTCCAAGAACACCAGCACAAAGTGAATCACAGACCTACATGTAAATTATACAACTAAAATTACTATGAAATATTAGAGAAACTATGCATGGTGAGGAGATTCATAACATGTTTTTACAGCCCACACCAAAATCAGTTAAATAAAAATTGGTTAACTGGACTGTATTTAGTTGTTTTTGGTGTTTTTTTTTTTAATTTGATCAGTGATTCTGAAACTATTAAGGGAATGAAAAATCAAAGCATAGACTTAAAGAAGTATTTTCAAATTACATTTCTTCAGAATGTCTTAGACAGCTCGGCCACACCACTTCCCATCTCCAGAATGTCTTATATCCAAAATATACATAATATCTTAAATGTCAACAGTAAGCATTATAAGCTCAATTGAAAAAGGAGATGAAAGATCTGAAAAGAACTCTGTCAAAATATAAGAAAGGAAAACGAGCATACTAAATTGCTTACCATTAAATACAACAGATAATTAACATCAAAACAACTACTACATACTTCTTAGTATGACTGAAATCTAAACTGATCTCAAGTCTTGGATATAACTCATTAAACTGGGCTTATTGGTCAAAAGTAAGTAAATAAAAGCTGGAAAGTATAAGCCCTAATTGTTTATTTTGAGGAATGAAAAGAACTACAGTCAATTTGGAACATAGTGTAACAGGTATTTATAAAGCCACATACAAATCTACAATATAATCTAGAAACCATGATCCCTGGTATTTACACAACCAAGTAGAAGACTTATGTCTCCATAATGACAGATTTATGATGCTATAGCCTTGTCAAAAGCCCATAGAACCTTAATAGCAGAAAAAAACTTAGAACATGAAAAATAAAGACAAATATTTACACGTCAATGTAACCCTAGAATTAAATGTCATTTATGACAAATTAGTCTAACTGTACTATAAATGTTTAGGATACCATGACTGAAGTGTGCTGGTCTGAACATAAGTGGGGAATGGAGTTAATTCCTAAACAACTGGACTGTGGATGGTAAATTCTAATAGGGATGTTATAAGAATTCTGAGTTTACTGTCCATATAAATGGGACTTGAAGTGAACAATTAAATAATTAAAGCAGAGGGTCAGCTTTCACTCTTAGAGTGGTAATTACATACAGGAGGAAGGGGAGGGGGAAGAGTGATGCACACACTAGTGAGTCAGAGTTGGAGACATCAGCATGTTTTGAGCTTAATATATTTTAAAATACATTAGATTTCAAAAAGCTGTTGGGTCTACTTGTTGCTACTGAACTATTTTTTTCCCCAATGGAGTCTCACTGAGTACAATAACCACACTTCAGGCCCTTAAGTATATTCACACAGGCACAGCCATATGGAGAAATCCAAGACCTTGGACCAGTAAGACACTAAAGGCTAGTCTCCCATATGGGCTCAAGAAGAGTGGCAAATCTCTCCTTGGGAGTCCAGATATGAGTTTTTATCGACAACTCATCAGTCTGTGCAAAGACAAGCAACTGTGGATTCTTTTCCTGGATGCTTACAACCTAAGAAAGACCCCCTCAAGATAAGCTATCTTCTCCCCTGCTGTTGTACTAGTAACTATGCTAAAGTTCAGGTCACACAGGTTAGAAACCCCTACCAAGTCCTGGCTTCACTGTACAAGTGTCGTTGTGTCTTCACTTCCTCTGTACCCCTAGTCAGGGTTCCAGGACCCAAGCCATGCCACCTTCAGCGCATAAGCAATTTGGAGTTCATTGCTCCTGATAACCTGGACATTCATCAGTCACCAATGGAGGTGCACTACCAGACAAGGGTTCTGTCTAGTTTGCTTCCTCTCCAATGCTGAAGTTGTAGCAAAGAGTGGTTCTATCTCAGTGCACACCTGGAAGGAATATCTTATGGTACTTTCGAAAGTTCTTAATCATTATTTAATTCACTTAGGTGAGCATGGCTTGCCCATTGTACCTGTTTATATTGCTTCCTAACTTCCATCTTGTCTGTGTCTAATAAGAAAATTTTCATGTTGGTACTGTAGATATCAAATGTGATCACCTTCTTGTTCAGTACTATAATATGACTACAACATTTCTCCTTTCTATTTCTTCTTCTTGAAACCTCCTTGATTCATGGGCTCTTTTCATTATTATTGCATGCATATATGTATATGTGTATTTGCACATACATATGTACACATATCACTATATAATATACATATTAACACATATGTATTCTTAAATATAACCTGCGCCATGTGTGTAATGTTGCTGGCACGTACGCTTCAGGGAGTGGCCACTTGCTATTGGTTAAAGAGTTGTTGTGTTCTTCCCTAGGGAAGACTATTTCTTCCACTCCCAGCATTCCTTAGCTGGCTGTAGTCTTTGTGCAGGGTTGAAGCTTTGGGCATTTCCCTTTCTACTTTGCTTTTTTTTTCCTCACTTTTTTAAAATTAAATTTTATTTTTATTATTAATTTATTCTTGTTACATCTCAATGGTTATCCCATCCCTTGTATCCTCCCATTCTTCCCTCCCTCCCATTTTCCCCTTATTTCCCTCTCCTATGACTGTTCCGGAGGGGGATTACCTCACCCTGTATATGCTCATAAGGTATCAAGTCTCTTCTTGGTAACCTACTGTCCTTCCTCTGAGTGCCACCAGGTCTCCCCATCCAGAGGACATGGTCAAAGGTGAGGCACCAGAGTATGTGAGAAAGTCATATCCCACTCTCCACTCAACTGTAGAGAGTGTTCTGACCATTGGCTAGATCTGGGTAGGGGTTTAAAGTTTAAGCCTGTATTGTCTTTGGCTGGTGCCTTAGTTTGAGTGGGACCCCTGGGTCCAAATCTGCCTATCATAATGTTCTACTTGTAGGTTTCTAGGATCCTCTGGATCCTTCTACTTTGCTATTCTCCCATGCTTCTCTCATCTAGAGTCCCAATAGGATGTCCTCATCTCCATGGTGTCACCCTTGTTCAGGTCATGTTTAAGCAATCATGTTGATGAAACTTATGAGTAAGATGCCCGAGCTCTAACTGGAATGAATTATTCCTTCTTGAAGACCAGTGCTCACAGGACAAGAAGACACCATGCAAGCTTCCAAAAGACGGAGGCAACCAACAGCCCTACCCGATGACAATGTCTATGAATCTTTCCATGGACGGCTTTTTGGAAGCAAGAATCTTGTATTTTCATGAACACCAAAAGCTTTTAATGTCAATTGATGATGTTACTATTTGGGCTAATTGACATGGGCATGTTGGGAAAAAAAATCTGTGTCTCTTCTTGTTCCCTTTAGGTGGACTACTAAAATTATTCAGCTTCTCAAGGCATTTCAAATTGTTGATGAAGCTGTGAGCTCTTTTTCAGAATAGTGTCACAAAGTCATGAACAAAAAGAAAGGTAATCAGTTACATTTATAGAGTCATCAAAATACTTCAAAAGATGTTTAAGTGATATTCAAACATTAAATAATGTTTTTGATAAACAAAATAATTACTACAATTTTGAAGTATCGATGAGAACAAACATTTAAATATAACTACAAAAGCTTCCAATTAAAATGAAAACATTCAAGATTCCTAATGGTTAAAAAATAACAAATACATCAAATATTGTGTTGTTTAACTTTGTCTATAATTATACTTGACAAAAGGATAAGATTTTAGTTATATTACATGCTCTTTTTCTATGAAACAAAATCCCTTACTGAGAAAACTTATACTAGTTCTTTCCTACCCAGAATAACGTTTATTCCAAGTAGGTAGAAGTGCTTCCCACTTTCTCCTTAGACACAGCTTTGGTTTAACATCCAATGAAATGCATTCCCTAACCTTTAAAACCAGATCAGCAGATTCCACTACAGGGCCATCTCAAGCCCTCTGCCTTGATATTACTCTATTATTCCTCAATGTGTCTGACTCCTTTACCTAGACTGGAGTCTGGCTGATGGCTGATACTTAGTAATCATTTTCTAAATGGGTGAATCACGATGCTCCCCATTTGTGCTCCACAGGAAAGCCAGCTTCCTACTTTTAGGCGTGATAACTCAAAAAGAGTAATGTAATGTGGAGTGGGAAGAAAGGAAGCAGAAAAATGAGCAGTCTCTTGAGGGGAAAATATCCTTTTAGGTCCTCTCTTCTTGGCTATTATATTTCAGCCTAAGTCCAAACATCTCTATATGTACCCCAAATATACTCTAAAATTAGAAACCCATATATCAGCTCGAAACTTTCTCTTTATTTTGCCTTATCTTCAAAGGTTTAAATATAGCACGCCAAGAAATATCTCTAATTAACCACTGGACACCATGCCCCTACATTCTATGAAACAAAGAGAGAATATGCACCAATGCCTACATGTCAGGAAACGTGGAGCTTTGGTATCGGTAAAAGAAAGAGGAAAGCATCATGGATGTAACAAGGAAAACATAGAAGTCCCTATAAAGAATTTATAAAGAAAAAATATTTCTTAGTCATGAGTAGAACAGGTATATAAAGGTTTTGTTTATAAATGAATAATCTAATATATAACCATATATCCATTACATGCATCTATTTTTATCTTTTATAGAATTATTACTTAAATCCATTAAAAAACCAGCCACATATAAAATTGTAAAAATGCAAAAAGTAATGTCAAAATATTGATTGATTTGGGTATAGCAGTACATGTTCTTTTGTATATGACCTGTTCTTTTTTAAATTGTTTGCAAATTTACTGGGTCTGTATTATTTACCGTGTAGAAATGCACTCAGCTCATTAGTATGTTTGTGGGTCTCTCCCTTGCCCTATCACTCTATTCTCAGCTGAAGTATCCTAAAGGAGTGAGTGGGAGTCTTGGTTTTCCATTCCAGTTTACACAAGCATTGTGCAAATGGCATCCCTGAGGGAGAGTGTGAGCGGAGGGGTGCCTCTGGAGAGGCAAGCACAGGACGTAGAAGCAGCTGCTTCCTCAAGCAGACTGGACTACAAAGTGCGCCCGAGAGATTATCGATCCCATGGTATGAGAGCTTTCACGGCTCACAGCTCCTCACCTCCTTTTCTCACATCTGCTGCTCTTCTTTTTGATACTTAAGTTTCTGAACTTGTTTGCACATTTTCTCATCTTTTAGTATACAATTTTCACGGACAAAAAAAAAAAAAAAGAACAAAAATAGAGTGCAGCAGAGATGCTCTCTGGTCATTTTTGTGTCCTCTCATATCTTGGGCATATTTGCTATCATGACAAGTAGGACTGCGAGTCTTAAGACTATTTTGGTAAACATCTGTGCTTCCAAGTGAGTTTGTGGTGATAATTTTTAAATGATTAATGAAAAAATAAAACTTACTGTTGTTTTTCCCCATTTTGTACCAATTTTGATGTGAAACTATTAAAATTATGCTTGGAAGGACATTTTGTTATGGACTATATTTCTGTGTATAAAATCTTTCTCTATCACTGACAAATAAGAGATCTAAAACTGAACATAAAATTTACATCTAAGGCCAGGCGGTGGTGGCACACGCCTTTAATCCCAGCCCTCAGGAGGCAGAGGCAGCCTTATCACTGTGAGTTAGAGGTCAGCCTGGTCTACAAAGTGAGTCCAGGATAGCAAGGGTAACACAGAGAGATTCTGTTTCGAAAAACCAAACAAAACATCACCAGTTCCTCAGACGGGTTCAGCTGCTATGCAACAGAACAATATTTTAATGCAAAATCATAATCTAGACAAGGACAATCAGT
Organism: Acomys minous; assembly: GCF_964271855.1. Lineage (NCBI taxonomy): Eukaryota > Metazoa > Chordata > Mammalia > Rodentia > Muridae > Acomys > Acomys minous. The sequence goes on along the minus strand of NC_140492.1, from coordinate 115,447,193 downwards.
AAAAAAAAAATACTCAAAATAGAGGATACTAAAATATTTCTTAAAAAAAAAACTAATTCCTAGCTGCCCATGTATAAACTCGTGTTAGATCCCACTAAGACATGAAACCTTTTTTTAATTAATAAAGTAATTAATGAACTGTTTGATTATTGATAAACATGGTCAATGTCCTCACTCATTGTGAAATGATAATGATTTTCCTAAGTCCATGGTTTACAAGTCTTGGGCACTCTACCCTCTGGTGTTCTCTGATGCCCAGAGGCTCCTCAGCAGAGTCCAGGAGTGCTATGAGGAACACTGGGGAGGAATGCCTGGGATGTGTTTTATTCCTGTGGTGTTCTCTGATGCCCAGAGGCTCCTCAGCAGAGTCCAGGAGTGCTATGAGGAACACTGGGGAAGGCATGCCTGGGACATGTTTTATTCCTGTGGTGTTCTCTGATGCACAGAGGCTCCTCAGCAGAGTCCAGGAGTGCTATGAGGAACACTGGGAGGCATGCCTGGGACATGTTTTATTCCTGTTCACAGCGTCCTAGGAGCGCTGAAGCCCATTGACCATCAAACAATCTCTACTAATATGTCCTCATTTGGACTTTCTCTTCTTTCCACATTGCCTTTTTCTTCGCCATGATTCCAGCTTCCTGGAACAGCAGCTGAGGGAACTGACTGTGAGGCATCTCCCAGTGTGCCCCGAGAAGGAGATCAAATCAAAACAAGATTAATAGGTAACCTCTGTCACTCCACTCCTATCCTCCAAGGAAACACCGATAGATGTGCAGTAAGTTTCTCGGGGAAAAAATTTTTTTTATTGCATCAAAGGGATCTGAGAGAAATAACAGGTCTGATGGATGCTAACCCCAATGAGGAAGAAAATTTGAGTAAGAAGTGCTTAAAATAAGGTATACTTAAAAGAACTTTTTTTACAAATCTAGTAGCGATTCCTTAAGCCACAGTTACAAGTCAAGGGGGCTCTGCATCTACCAAGAATACCCTGTCCTGAAATCTGTCCCTCTCAGCCACTGACTGTAGCTTTCAGTGGCATGTGTAGTCTTGGCACAACTGCACTGAAGAGTTTTGACTAAAGCATCCAGGTATCCCACACAATCACACTTGATTTAGTTGAAGAATTGATAGAAATCTTTTTATGTACTATACACATTATCGGGATTAGAAATCATCCTACCAGGGAGAGATGGATCGGGAGTTAGGGGCAGGTACCATCCTATCTGTGAACCCAGGTTTGCTTCCCAATGGTCTTATTAGGCAACTCACAACTACCTTTAAGCAATTGCAGTTCTAGAAGGATCTAACCTCTTTGGCCTCCTTACACATCTGCACTCTGCACTCACATGCAAATACCCACACATGCACACACATAATTTAAAATCAAATAAAATCTTAAACAAATTCACTTAAGGAAAGAAAGCACCTTACCAATGGATCACAGGGACTTTCCTTCCTGAGGGGAGAGTGTGCCTTCACCATTGCAGTTGATCTAAGGTGGGCTGCGGACCGCCATCTCCTATCTTGCAGTCTCAGTTCTCAACACACTCAGATGTTACCTCAGCAGCTCTCAGTGGAGCTTTGTTTCCTCAGGAGGCTAGGCCCTTCATAAGCATGCCTTTCCCAAACCACCTTTGTCTTATGCAGTCAGACACAGATAATATGATACATGAGATAGCTTACAGGAAACAGACAATTTAGTTTCTCAGTATATTTTCCCCATCTCCGCTATGCAAAACAAGTGCCCCTTCTTCCCTCTAGCCAAGAGAAATTTGCTGTTTGAAAAGTGAGCTCTAATCTAACACGCTTTTACCAAAGTATCTTGGCAATGGCTTGAGGTGTTAAATACATCCTCCACCATGAGTTTGACCCTTTGTGAACCAGGATCTCCATCTTGGAGTTCTGAGGGAAAGAAGGAGAAAACTCCCAGCTGATGACTGGCAGTCGGAAAACAGGGCTAGTTTTGTTTCTGTTCTCTATTTTTGGACTCAAAGTTTCTTTCTTTTTTGGACATTGCATCATCTAGAGTCTTTGGTACCTCATCTCAAAGGATGTCATTGCATCTTTTTGCCCCTAACACAGTGGCTCAGCAGGACCTTTCAAGGATTTTTCCAAAATGCTATGAAGATAATGAACTCCAGATGATGAACAGACAATTATACAGTGGACTGATACTGATGGGCCTGATTCTATCTCTTCATCCTTGGGAAGTAGGTCCTCATGTCTATTCTTTTTTTTTTTTTTCTCATGTCTGTTCTTTTTGTCCCCTGGGCACTGGAGCCCATCAATTCCATTCTTATAGATGAGATAGTATAAGCTTGCAGTTGTGGGGCTAGCTGGGCATCTGCTGACAGGAAGGTGAGCCCATACCAGCACAGGTACTTATTCTTGTGAAAACAGACCACCAAAAGTACGGAAGGGCTCAAATGTATTTAAATTGCTATCAAGTATTCAATTGCTATTTACCAGAGACTTTACCAGCTAGGAGACAGATCATCCCCAGTTTGGAAAGACTGTACTCTTAGAGGCGTACCTGCTATCAGGACAGCTATATGTGCTTCCTTTGTGTGAGACCTAACGAGGACACAGAGGGGAGGTGCTTCCTTCCAGGGGGGCACGTTCAAATACTTTCATAGAGATGCCACAACAAAGTGCCACAAAGCAGGTAGCCTACACAATAGCAGTGAATTCCTCACAGTTCTGCAGGACAGACCTCTGAAATGAAGGCGTCAACAGTGTGTGTCTGGTGAGGGCCATAGAAAAGTATCTTTCCAAAACCTCTCTCAAACTCTGGTAGCCCCGGGCACTGTTTGATATTTAGGTAGCAGTCTCCTGTGTTCTCGTAGCGTTTTTTTCCTCTATGTTTGACTGGCTGTGAGTCCAAATTTACCTTCTTTGTTAAAGGCATAAGTCCTTTTGGATTATGGCTGTCTCCAAAGGGGGTTTCTTAATTAAATATGTCTGCTAGGATTTAGTTACAAGTAAGATTACATTCTGAAGTACTAGGGGTTATGACCACAACATCAGAAACAAAAGGGGATGAGATTCAACCTACTAGATCTCAGACATTTGATATGACTGTGTATGTAGGTTACATATTTCCTTTGTTTTGCACGTTTCTGCCTGCTAATTGTGGCAAGTTAGATGATTTTGATGATGGAAAGCTGAAAACTTGGACAGGGCTGTTAAATATCTCAACTTAGTGAGCTGTTCTGAAAACACAGTCATATGATGCTCCATCACGTATTCCGCTTTGACTCACCAATATCAGAGCCTATTGATGCAGCAGTAATTGTTTCTCAGAATGTGTCCACTTAAGCATTATTGCCATGTTTGCCCCACAACAGCCATGGTCCTAGAGCTTCTATTAAATTGTTCCCATGCCATCCTCCCGTCATTCTTCTGGATTCCTCTGTATTGCACAGGGGCAGGGCGGCAGGTGAAACTGATATTGGTAACACTTACTACTGCTGTATCTTTTATGCCTTTGCTGGGTGCCCTAATTTCTATTAATCTATTTGAATGTCACCTTTTCTCTACTCTATTATCTTGTCTGCAGAGCAGTCTTACAGTCTTCATTCCCCAAACACGATAGATTTGTCCCCAGAAACCACAGCTGTATATGGGTAACTGTAACTACTGAAAGCATTCATTTCTTTTGTGCACTTGATAATTAGTAAAACGATCACCGTGTGGGTCTGCCAACCCAGAAAGGCTCTTTACAAGACAAGCTTTATTTAACCAAAGCTTCTTTCTTTCATTACCTTGCTTTCTTAAAACTGTGCTCTCCCAGAATGGTTATGGAAAATTATTTGTCCTCCATGTGTCAGTGTCAAGTCAGACGCCGTGACCAACATGCCTTGGGACATCTTAGTTGTCTTTTGTCCCCTGAGCAGATGCACTGAAATACACAGCTACGGGTTCCTTGGAGAACTCATTTATCATCATGATTCCTTGAAGGGAATCAATATCCTATTCTGTCAGTAGATTCTCAAATAAAAAGAGGTTAGGTTTAGGTTATAGGCAAGGACTCGTAACTCTTTCTTGGAGCCACTGCCATCAGCAGTCTTTCTCAATTCCCAAATCTTCTTGATTTTATTGTTATCTAGATCTTAAAAATATCCTCACCTTTGTTTCATTAGCCACATACAGCACAATGTAGGACATACACAGTCCTTGGATGCCCTTCAAACTTGCTAGCAATAAAATTAACTGTCTGCCAGTTAAAGTCCCACTTCCTGAATGCCGTTATTTAAGGTGGCTCATCACCTCTGAGGAAGCAACAGCGCCAATACGTATTTCTGCCCTCAGCTTCTAGCCTGCAGATTAGAGCCTCACTGAACTTCCTAGTGATGCTAGCGAGTGAACAGATGACCACTAGCAATTTTGTTGCCGGCTGTGTTCTTTGAACCCTTCATGAAATACAGGCCTCTAGGAAGTTTTCAGAACTGTGTTTAAATAATGTGTGCATTCAGGTATTCCAACCTCCCTTAGTCTTTTCCTCCCTCCCTTCATCGGCGAGCAGAATGACCCAGGCTGTCTGTGAAGGTAACGCAGTAACGGACTTTTCTACATTGGCTATCATCCCAGGGATCTGAAGGCCACAAGAGCAAGGAGCTTTTACCATGTTAATCGCCATTTTTACTTGAAATTCCGGAAGATGCCTTCGAGACAATGAATTCCTGAGTATCTCATCTTACACTCTACTCCTTCAATCAAGCATCTTTCAGATATTTTTCCCAGATGCTTTCTCCTGGATTTAAGTAGCAAAAGAGCACTCCAATTACAAGAGTTCAAATCAGAAACCCACTTAGTTGCACTTACCAGTTAGGACCTTGACTGTGTTACTGAATGTTCTCTCACTTCGGATCTTTTTTTTAAAATTTATTTTATTAATTTATTCATATTACATCTCAATGGTTATCCCCTCCCTTGTATCCTCCCATTCCTCCCTCCCTCCCATTTTCCCCTTATTCTCCTCCCCTATGACTGTTCCTGAGGGGGACCTCCTCCCCCTGTATATGCTCATAGGGTATCAAGTCTCTTCTTGGTAACCTGCTATCCTTCCTCTGAGCACTACCAGGTCTCCTCATTCAGGGGACGTGGTCAAATATGGGGCACCAGAATTTGTATGAAAGTCATACCCCACTCTCTACTCAACTGTGGAGAATGTTCTGTCCATTGGCTAGATCTGGGTAGGGGTTTGAAGTTTATGGCCTGTATTGTCCTTGGCTGGTGCCTTAGTTTGAGCTGGACCCCTGGGCCCAGATCTGCCTATCATAATGTTCTACTTGTAGGTTTCTAGGACCCTCTGGATCCTTCAACTTTGCCGTTCTCCCATGCTTCTCTCATCTAGAGTCCCATTAGGATGTCCTCCCCTCTGTCCCAGTTTCCTGGTTAGTGAAGACTCTCATGGGACACGCCCCTTGGGCTAGTATGCAGATATATCACTTCGGTTTTTTATAAGCCAAGTAGAGATGATAATATTGGTACCCATCTTGGGGATTAAATACGAGAATACTTTGTAATAGAACAAACAAGGTGTGTTTGTTCATATTTGTTTAATTCACCAACACACAGTAACTTTGGAGGGTACCAGCAGGGTTACTGGCCTGATGGTGGAGGACAGCTCTGTCACCCGCTCCTTCAGAGTTACCTTAAATGTCCTCTGGCCTGAGGCGTCCCCAGATCTTGCAGCTACTTATCTGAAATGTAAATTCCTCACTGCCAGCTTCACCCCTGGACTAGACTCTGTTGAAGATTGTTTTCAGACTGTAAAAGTTGATGTTTGTAACTCACAGCAACCTTCCACAACACTACCAGGCGGCACACCCTTACAGTGTTGATCCCTAGATTACAAACTCGTAGCCAACTTTCATGAAGGTAGAATAAGGCAACCCTTTCGGAAGCCTCCGTCAGCTTTCCTCTTGGGTTGGGAGTTCACTTGCCTTTCAGGCTCCGGGTTTTAAACTGCAGTTCTTAGTTCATGAAGACCGGTCTGTGCTTATTCAACAAGCCCTCCTCATTGAACTGTCATTGACGTTTAGATTAAGAATTTAGACAAGAGACCTCTGTTGGTGTGTGTGTGGGAGGGGGTCCTGACTGCATGAGAAATAACAGTACAGGAAGATAAAAGGACAGAGAGGGAGGCATGTACCTCTTCACAGCAAAATGCATGACGTGGATATAAATAGAATTTAATTACAAGTCAGGAGTTGAGTTGCAAGGAATGCAAGCAGAAAAGACACAAAAAGATACTGTAAAGCGTACCTCAAAGCCCGTGCAAATAAGACCTCTTCTTGCTGATGTATCGGCAGCAGCCAAGACAGACTGATGGGCAGTTTTAACACAAAAGGATGGAAAAAGATAGCGACGTTCTAGGAAGCTCTTGGGACAGAATATGATGAAATGTTTAGAGAATTAACTAGGGAATTTCCAAAACTGCTTTGGAGAGCAAGCAATCCTGTCTTTTCTACCAAATGCCCCTGACAAGTCTGCACTCAAGAGTCTGATCTAACTCAGAGAGTTTTTAAAAATTACCTGGTGATATCTGTATTATTTTGAATATTTGATTTGTCAGATTGTGAATTATATGTTTTGTAATTTGCTCCTTATGAAAAATTAATTATCCATCCTGGAATTCTTGTGAAGAATAAATGACCTAATGAATACAAAGTGTCTAAAATAGGATCAGGCAGATGATAAATATTCAATTAACACAATGATTAATAGCCTTATGATTGTTTTCATGGTTCTAACATCTGAAAAAGATGTAGTCCATATCAGCTGGGAGCTAATAATACAGGAAGACTGAAGATAAGCCAATAGTTTAGATGCATACAGTACCATGGCTAAACTTTGACAGCTGAGAATAAAGACATTATTTAGTGAGTTTTCTTTGAACAAAATGGTTAGAAAGATGGAAAAACAAGTTGTATGCATCAGCATTCCCTACATTCAGGGGAAAAGGAGAAAATAAAAGAAAAAGAGTGAAACTAATTTTTGAGAAGTAAAAATAGACATTATTATATGTGGAAAGAAAACATGCTTTTACGGTGATCCAGAAAAAGCTGTTAGAAATTGAGGTGTCTTGTTTAAAGACTGACTCTGTGTGGGCTTGATGGCACACACATACAGCCCAGCATTCAGAAGGCAAAAGTAGGAGAACCACAAAGAAAAGGCAAGTCAGAGCTACAAAATAATAATAATGATAATAACAATAGTAATAATAATAATAATAATAATAATAATAATAATAATAATAACAATAAAGGACCACAGATAAAAGTATCAATATGTGAAGTTAATAATTCTCAACACTGATTTTTGAAAAAATGTATTTTACAATTTAATTTTTCTTATATTTTCCTGATTATCTTGTGTGGAGGAAATACTTTGTTTAAATGATACTGGATGGATATAAGAAACTAAGAAATAGCTACAAAAATTTTGTATTGACACTAAAGACATCCTAAGTGAGCCCCAGACTAAGGAGTGCCTCACAGGCTGGTCTGGACATGACTTGTGGCTTTAATGGCACTTTGCAAAGTGAAGCATAACACTTTCCCTTGCACCAGGCTTCCTGCCAGGCAGAAAAAGAGTATATTTCTGTTTGGACATAAATCAAGAAGGTGCTCCCTGGAGCTAGGGAGTAATGAGATGCTACCAGGTCCTTGGGGTCCTGGAAGTTGACTCACTGAGTGATTCTTCTTGTGGTTTTAGCCATGCCCAGTTACATCCATCCATCCTGGGAGCATCAGAGGAGTGAACCCAGCGAGTCTTTCAAAGCCACTCAGAGGACTAAAAAGTTCTGTAAATTGCTGGCACTTGCTCAGAGATTTCCTGTCACTGTTTTCGTATCTTTGGAGGAGATGGAGAGTTGATGTTAAATTGGATCTTGGCATGGAAGGCACTCTGGCAAAGCCTCACTGTTCACTTAAGATAAGACTTTCTAATGAGAAAATTGTCATGAGCTTTGGCCCAAAAAATTCCAAATTGAGACTCCAGTAAAGTAAGAAAACAGAATAAAATCTTTCTATTTTTTACTCTTGGGGTAAATTTCAATTTCTTATCATCCAGTCAACCGTTTTGCAGTCGTACTTTATTTTTCCGTCTTCCTCTCCCCCCATAATCTGACTATGAACCATTTGAAGAAAGGATTGGGTCTGGTGGCAAATGCGTGTCAACTTAGAGTCACATTAGGTCATGAAGATCATGTGTTTCAAGACAGTGTCCTTTCAAAGCAGGACCCAGTTTCAGAAAATAAACAAATAAATAAAAGTAAAGTTTATGGGGAGCTCAGTCTTTTAATCACAATTCCTTACAATTATTCGCAAACACATGCAATAAGATTGTCCAATTTGCTTTCTTCTTTATCCCTATGAGTTTTGGACCTCGAGGTAGAAAATTATGTGACTGGCTAGCACCCTAATACTCTCATTTGGAAAGACAGGAAGCCTTTGTCTTTGTTTAGAAAATAGTCTCAGTCCTTTTTTTTTTTTTTTTTTTTTGCTATGGTTCAAATGTCTTCTTCTAATTTCACTCAGAGTGAAATTTGACTAGCAATTGAGAAAAAGTGGAAGCAGGATTAGGTGATTATAGGTGATTAGCTTGTGAGGCCTCTGTTCCATGGCAGTTATCTCAAGGAGTTTAGCTGTGAAAGCAGACTTCTTCCTGTTCCCTCACAGAAGCACATCCCCTGATAAGTGTAGCTGCCAACATGGCTGATTTAATAAGATCTTCTTACCAACTCTACTACCCTCCAGATCTGCAAAAAATAAACTCCTTTCTCTGTAAGTTATTTGGTTTCTGGCATTTTTATTAGAGCAGAAAAGAGATGGAGAAAGGAAAGTCAATAAGGTTGTTCTTGGCTGTGCTCGTCTCTCTCCCTCTCTCTCTCTCTCTCCTCTCTCTCTCTCTCTCTCTCTCTCTCTCTCTGGATTCCATTTGACTAAGTGATTCAAGTTCAGCACAGTGACACTCTACCGAAGAAGGGTCAGTCCTTTCACAGAAAAGATGAATGCAAAAAATTGGAGGAGGAATATATAATAATACTCCAAGGAAGCCAGAAGCCTGCCAAACCAAACGCGAGCAGGGTGATTGTGTGACGTCTTTACAGATGACAGTCATCCATGGAAACGTTCGCCTCTCCCAAACACAGCTTCAACTGTATTATCTCAACCCTGCCGAATCAAAGCCGTGAGGAGGGAACCTGTCAAGCTAGCAAGGGAACAAGATAATGCGTGCAAAATGACAGAAAACAGGGAACCTCTTCCTGAAGAGTGCTGAAGAAGAGCCAGCTAAGCAGGAGCATGGCGGATAAAGATTTCTGCAGCTGTGGAATACTTTTGTTTGCTTCCATGCTGATTTTAGTGAGTTACTGGCAGGAACCGCGCAAAAGCAAATATAGTAGGGCTGGTGCGTGGCGACCATGACGTGAGACAGTGAGGCCTTGGTTAATGATTACCTTGTATAGTCTTCCATTAATGTAACTATAACTGTTTTAAACTAAGAAGACAGTATTAGGGGTCTACCAAATGATGTAGTATTTTCCACAGGAGTCTTGAATCATCTTTAGGGAGAACAGAATTATAACTTTAACTGCAGAGAGATTGAGATTATGTTCTTTCATGATAAAGAAACTTTTTATACCCAGCAAAGCAGGCTCTGTGGCAGAAGATAGGCTGTTAGGGGTGATTACACTTACTATGACCATTGAAAAGTTCTGCATTAGGTTTTGTTTTTATTAAATTAGATGAGAAAACTGAATGTCAGAAACAATTTGAAGAGTTTGTAACTCGAAGAGCAGACAATGGTAAAATACATTTTTCAGCAATTTATATGGCCACTTTTATTCACCAATTTCCAGGATAAATTTGCACATGCTTGGAATTGTATGACATTCTTTCTGGCTGTGGTACGTTTACACTATGGAATACTACTCAGCTATTAAAAACAAGGAATTCCCGAAATTTGTGGACAAATGGATTGAACTAGAAATGATCATAATGAGTGAGTTCATCCAGAAGCAGAAAGAGTCAAATGGTATATACTCATATCTAGACACTAGCCCAAGGGGCGTGTCCCATGAAAGTCTTCACTTACCAGGAAAGTGGTTCAGAGGGGAGGACATCCTATTGGGACTCTAAATGAGAGAAGCATGGGAGAATGGGGAAATAGAAGGCTCCACAGGGTCCTACAAACCTACAAGTAGAACATTATGACAGGCAGATCTGGGCCCAGGGGTCATGCTCAAACTAAGGCACCAGCCAAGGAAGACATGTGCAGTAAACTTTGAACCGCTACCCAGATTTAGCCAATGGACAGGACATTCTCCACAGTTGAGTGGAGAGTGGGGTCTGACTTTCACACAAACTCTGGTGCCCCATTTTTGACCATGTCCCCTGGATGGGGAGGCCTGGTGACACTCAGAGGAAGGATAGCAGGCTACCAAGAAGAGATTTGATACCCTATGAGCATATACAGGGGGAGGAGGTCCCCCTCAGTCACAGACATAGGTGAGGGGAGTAAGGGGAAAATGTGAGGGAGGGAGGAATGGGAGGACACAAGGGATGGGCTAACAACTTAGATGTAATATGAAAAATAAAATCTTTTTTAAAAGAAATTCTTTCTGTAATTTTTTTCTTAAATTCCTTTGATTTTCCATGCTAAATATTGGGTTTTTAAAAAAAATTCTTTTGTATTTAAAACAATAAACTTGTGCCAGTGAACTGACCTTATGCAAGGCTGCGGCGAATCTGAGTCCAATCCACATGGTGTGTGGAGAGAATTCTCCCTCACATTTTCCTCCGATCCTCACGTATGTGCACAGCACGCACACACGCCCTAACCCAAGGAATTAGTAAATGTATTTTTTAATGAGAATGTTTCCATATAATGCTTCAGATCTATTTCTAATAAATTTGCACCCATTGGATAAGATGTAATCTGCATAAATATCTATATTTATTTGCATCTGACTTGCTCCTGGGCCATTTAAGTTGTTAGGAGGATTTTCTTTTGTTCAGCTATTATAAACAAGATCCCTTTTCAAGATTTAGGTTTTAATTTCAACTTCCCCTGCCATATTCCTCTATTCGTTTTTTCCTTCCTTATTTTGGTCATTCTTTTGGGAGTTAAGGGGTGTGTGTGTGTGTGTGTGTGTGTGTGTGTGTGTGTGTGTGTGTGTGTGTTATATGTATATATACACATATACATGTAATTGTTTAATCTGTTCACCTTACATCCTGATGGTAGCCCCCTGCATCATTACCTCCTGGTCCCACCCTCCCTCCCTCTTCCTACCCCCCTTCCCCTAGTCCTCAGAAAGGGGGAGCCCCCTCCCCTGTCATCTGAGTTCAGCCTACCAAGCCTCATCTGGACAGCCTGTATCCTCTTCCTCTGTGGCCTGGCAAGGCCGCCCCACCAAGGGATCAAAGAGTGGGAACCACAGTCCACGTCAGCATTAGTCCCTACTTCCCATATTACGGGACCCACAAGGAGACTGGGCTGCCTCTCTGCTACATCTGAGCAGAGGGTCCAGGTCCTCAGTACTCATGGCCCTTGGTGGATGCATCAGTCCCTGCAGTACCTCCACCCTACCCTCCAACCCCTGCTTGGAGTTGATGGCTCCATTGGTCTCCTTGTGGAGCTCCTGTCCCCTCCAGGTCCTTCTATGCCTTTACCTCTTCTGTAGGACTCCCTGTGCTCCACCGCTTAGACCCCCAGCTGGGTGGAGTCTTTCAGAGGAGCTCTATGGTAGGCTCCCGTCCTGTTCCTTCTCTTCAACCACTTTCGGCGTTTGAAGTGAAGTCTACTCTATTTGCCCTTCTGAATGAGAATTAAGCATTCTTCCTAGAGTCCTCCTTGTTATTTAGCTTCCTCAGGTCTGGGTATTGTAGTGTGGGTATCCTGTATTATGTGGCTAACATCTGCTTAGAAGTGAGTATATACCATGTGCGTCTTTGTGGGTCTGGGTTACTTCAATCAGGATGATCGTTTCTAGTTCCATCCATTCGCCTGCAAATTTCAAGTTACTTTGTTTTTAATAGCTGAGTAGTATTCTGTTGTGTAAATGCATCACAGTTTCTTTATCCATTCTTTGGTTGAGGGACATCTGGATGGTTTCTAGATTATGCCTATTATGAGTACAGCTACTATGAACATGGTGGAGCATCTTTTGGTTATATGTCCAGGAGTGGTTTAGCTGGGTCTTGAGGTAGAACCATTCCCAATTTTCTGAGAAAGCACCAGATTGATTTCCAAAGTGGTTGTACAAGTTTCTAATCCCACCAGCAATGGAGGAGTGTTCCCTTTTCTCCACACCCTCGCCAGCATTTGCTGTCACTTGAGTTTTTGATCTTAGCCTTTCAGATATGTGTAAGATGGAATCTCAGAGTCATTTAGATTTGCAGTTCCCTTATGACTAAGGACGTTGAGCATTTCTTTAGGTGTTTCTCAGCCATTTGACAGTCCTTTGTTAGTCCTCTGCTTGGTTCTGTGCCCCATCTTTTAAATGGATTATTTGGTTTGGTGTTGTTTAAGTTCTTGAATTCTTTATATATTTTGGCTATTAGCCCTCTGTCAGAGGTAGGGTTGGTGAAGATCTTCTTCCAGTCTGCAGACTGTCATTTTGTTCTGTTGACAGTGTCCTTTGCCTTACAGAAGGTTCTCAGTCTCATGAGGTTCCATTAATTAATTCTTGATCTTAGAGCCTGAGCTGTTGGTGTGCTGTTCAGGAAGTTGTCTCCTGTGCCAAGAGTTCAAGGCTCTTCCCCACCTTTTCTTCTAACATATTTATTGTATCTTATTTTATGTTGAGGTCTTTAATCCACTCTGACTTTAGTTTTGTGCAGGGTGATAAATAAGAGTCTATTTAATTTTTTTCTACATGGAAACATCCAGGAGAATTAGATGCTATCTTGAGAAGCCTTTTTTAAAATGAAATGCTCAATTCCAAGCAAATAAGTGTACTATGTTTTAAAAGAGGCAATTTATTAATGCAATTAAAAATAACGGGAAAATTCCAAGACTCCTCATAGTCAGTAGTTTATGGTAAGATTGCAATTAAGTTAGACCCTTATTTACTCCTGGGGAACTATCAATATTGATAAGTATTTGATTTTTTTTAAATAATTAAGATTTATCATTTTGAAATTTTATGTCTCTACGTGTATCCTATACTTGCATGTGTCAGTGTATACATCTATTCACTTGTATTGAGGCCAAAGGATGATGCCTCCTTCATGGCTATTGACATAATACTCTTAACAGACTTTAGTGAATGCAGAGCTCCCTTATCCCAGTGTCCCCCACACTGACTGGCTGATATCTACCAATCCCAAGCTTCCTCTCACCCCCGGGCTGGATTTGCAAACACAGAAGGCTACCTGGGGTTTGACTTGGATGCTAAGGGTATGAACTCAGGGACTCATAGCCCTTTGAGCCACGGAGCTGCTCATTCAGCTGCAGCTAATTACTTTCAGGATGATTAACTTTCAAACTGGCCAGCCATACCATCAAGTTCTGTTACTACTGCTGATTCTTTCATGTAACATGGTTCCTATCTTAGTTATAGCAAAAGATCAGCATATATGTTAAATTATACAATTAACCATGAAAATATCAAACTGATGAATGTTAAGGAAATGTTCATGTAGAATCTTTTCAGAGGATTTACTACAGAACAATGAAGGTTTAGGCAATAAAATATTTTCTGTGAGAAATTAAGCAGTTATTATTTGTGGGCCTTTTATGTTTCATAGAAATGCTAAAAGAAAAGTGGAGAGAAAAATGCTGACTTTATTCGTTATGGGAAAACCAAACACTAAGAAGGTAACCCTGAGAAATGGGGTTCTTAACCTCTTCCATGTTATGTGCTTATGGTCTTGAAATGTCCTGTCCTCATTCCCCTGAAGTGAACCAAACGGAGTCAAATGCCCCCAGTCCTTTTCTTTTAATTTTGCTTCTGTAATTTACCTTCTTCCTAATGTTCTTAAAAAATTGGTTGGCTCTCATCCACTGCTCTTGGCTATTCTATAAAAACCCAAAGATGTCAGGCTTCCCAGTTAAATAAGGTCTTATATCATATATTTGTTAATTTAGTTTAACTAGCTAAACACATTTAAATTGCACAATGCAGCCATCACACAGCCTGGATCAAGCAGAATTATTGTTAGAATATTTATACTAAATAATCTGAGGCACAGGGGGAAAACAAAATAATTAGTGATTTATTTTTTTACTGAAAACTTGCTACACAAGATTATAATCAAGTATCTACACTAAAGCAACAGGTTGAAGGAATAAGTAGTCTTCAGATGACAGACAGGTGCAGCATCCTAGGAAAATCCAGTGCAGTAGAGCTGAGGTTGTAGCATTAGCTTCCTGGAGCTGGGCATCAAGGCATCTTTAGTAGGCACTGAAAAGTGATGCTTTTAAAATGCTTTGCTCTTTCCCGTTGACTACTCTTACATCTTAAAAAAAATCTCTCATCTCATATTATTTTATTCATCTATTATCAACCATCTAACTTTTCTCTGACAATTTCTTATTTTTATATAGATTCTTTATATGTAAATGCAGCCATATATTATATATATATAGGCCTGACCAGCAAGGCCTCTGTAGTGTCTCCTTTTGTGTAGGTATATCTGCACACTCACACACCATAGTCACACACTCCACCCCTAAACACACACACACACACACACACACACACACACACACACACACACACACATACACACAGAGAGATAGAGAGGACTGAGGAGGCGATAACAGTACTACATAATTTTGAGATCAGGTTTTTAATGTTCTTGTTGGCGCGTGGTCTGGTGTTTTGTATTTGTTAATTGTTTGCCCCCTGAGATTCTCGCTGTAGACTGTCAGGTACCCCAATTATTGTTGTTTAACCTTGCCTCCCTGTTTGACTAATAAAGAAAGCCGATACCTGGGCAGGGCTGGAGGAGGGTAGGCGTGGGAAAGTTTCGCTTGGTGTTGGGACAGAGAGGATCATGGGAAGGAGGAGGATGGAGAAGGAGGAGAATCACTCTGGATAGGAAAGAGCCATGTGGGCCCAGAGGAGGGCTGTGAAGTTCTGCATGGAAACACATGGCCCAGATGAACAACTTTAGCAATTATTTTACGATTATGGATGGGAGGTAGACCAAATAGAAATTATTAGGAGCAGGTGGCATGGGATGGAGCCTGGGAAATAATGGAAGGAGCTCAGGAGGTAATATCTGCCATGCAGCAGGTGAATTAAGGTTATTCTATGATATATCAGGTGTCTGTGTCTGTATTGATTGTGAAAGCAGGTAAGTAATACCACCATAATACTTATGAGCCTAATAATAAACATTTATTTAACTGTACCATTAAACTAAGAGCAATATGTTTTCCTGTGTAACTTAATTTGACATCAAAATTACTTTTCCCCCTCCTCTTCCTCTTTTTCTTTTTTTCCCTCAGACCCTCAGAATTCAGATCATTTGTGAGCCTATCAAAATCAAATTTTCCGATGTCCTTCTTGTGCCTGTATTTGATAATAACACTTAATGAAATCGGCCAAACAATACAAATGAATAATACATTATTGTTGGTTGAGGGCACCACAGTGTGTAGTCATCATTTATGCCCAGTTATTCTTGGAAAACTGAAACCTTATACAATTTTATATAACATCGGATTAGAAAATTCACAGTCCAGAAATAAGCAATACAATTAAAGCCATTTTTAGCAAGAGTTAAAAAAAAAAAGATGATAGCTTCTTTGTCAAAAATAAATCACACGTCTTTAACAAATGGTGCTGGTCACACTAGACAGGTGGATATAGAAGAATGAAAATAGATTAATGTGCATGTCACCCTGCACAAAACATACATCCACAAAACACAAGTACCTCAATATAAGACCAGATAGTCTGAATCTGACAGAACAGAAAGTGGAGAATAGGCCTGAGTTCACTGGTACAGGAAAATACTCTCTGGACAGGATGTGAACAGTGTAGGCGAGAAAACCAACAGTTGATAAATGGGAACTCATGAAGATGAAAATTTACACCAAAGGGCACCATCACTTGGGCAAAGGCTATAGAATGGGAAAAGATCTTTATCAATTATATATCCAAAGAGAGTTAGTATCTAGTATACGTAAAGAACTAAAATATTAAACATAAAGAAAACAAATTTTAAAAATATAAATTTGGTTACAGAACCAAGCAGAGAGTTCTCAAGAGATGAAACACTAATGACTGAGAAACACTCAAAAAATGTTCATCATCCTTAGACCTCAGGTAATCGCAAATTAAACCTACTTTCAGGTTTCATCTCACCCCAAACAGAATACTCATTGCTTATAGAAATGGACACCGGAACAGCCATTATGTACCTCAGTGGTGGTTTCTCAGGAAGATGGAAAGAGCTCTACTTCAACATCCAGACTTTCAGTTATCCCATTTTCGGCATGTAACCAAAAGACGCTACAGCCTACAACACACACTTGCTCAACCATCTTCACTGATGCCCTATTGAGAATAGCTCGAATTTTGATGAAGAAATGTTCTTAGAAATTCTTTTTTGTTTTTTCAGTTTTAAAAAAATGTGTGTGGCTGCTTTACCTAAATAAATGTCTATGCAACATATATATGTCCGATGACGCCATAAGGCGGTGTCATGTCTCCTGGAACTGGAGTTACAGCCTTTGTGGGCTCCCATATGTAGTGCTGCGGAGAATATCTAGGGCACTTAACTGTCAAATCACATCTTGAGACCCAAGGACTTTTCTTTTTCTTGAGACCAAAAGCAGAAGCATATAAGCCAAAATAGAGACGTAGACTTCATCGTCATCAAGAGGACAAGAAACAGAGTGGGATGATGATACGTAAAATGAGAGAAAATATCTGAAAGCCATGTACCTGAAAGCCATGTACCTGAAAGCCATGTACCTGAAAGCCATGTATCTGAAAGCCGTGTACCTGAAAGCCATGTACCTGAAAGCCATGTACCTGAAAGCCATGTACCTGAAAGCCATGTATCTGAAAGCCATGTACCTGAAAGCCATGCACCTGAAAGCCATGCATCTGAAAGCCATGTATCTGAAAAAAGGATCCCACCCACAATACACAAGGGACTTGCAACATTTACAGCTAAGAAAGCATGGTTTTTATAATGGGCACAGAGCTGACCAGCTACATTTAAATAACCATCAGAAATTACTGGAGAAATGTAAATCAAAACACAACGATCTATCTTTTGGAATAAATATTAGCAAGAAAGTATTAAATAAATGTTGGGAGGGTGTGGAGCAATCGGAGCTTTTGTACGCTGTTGGGAGGAGTAAGCTCAGTCATCTGGTAAACCAGTATGGAGGGTCCTCAAAGTACCAAAGATATAGTCAACTTGTGACCCAGCATCACACATACATAATTATCAAGACTGAAGCTAGAATCTTAAGGTGATAGCTGTACCCCCAAGTTCATTGAACTTTACTAAAACACATTATGGTTATCAATAGGCCCCAGAACATCCCTAAACATAAGGATAAAGAACAAATGGCAACCACACAATACTCCTTTAAAGAGAAGGAAAGGTACCATATTTGAAAGCCTAAGAAAGGTGAGATGCTCAGTTCTTACCCTCATCTCACATTCAGATATTTTTTTTTCTTTTTCGAGTCAGAGGTACTTGCTACTTTTTTTTAGTTATGATGTCCCCAAATCAGGACCTATATCAAGCTCATAAAAGAAATGGAGGAGAAAAATGAATTAGCAATTAAGCAACACTAAAGTATATTTGACTGAATTCTGAGTAACTACTAAGGAAACATCAGAGCAGATAGAGTATAGTGCCATTCTTCAAAGGCTCTGTATATTATCTTTAATCTCTGCTGCCCTGTCCCCAAATAAGGAGTACATTATTAATAAGTTAGAAGGACAGTTAAAATATCAGTTGTTAAAAGTGTGTATTATGTGATAACAACTTTCTACCATATCTCTTCTCCTGGATAAAAAATTAGAGTATCCTTCTCACTCTTCCAAAAAGAATAGATACGTTTGAAGTTTAATTTTTTGATAATGTGTATTTCTTTTCATTCTAAAAATTAATTCTTTATATTAATACTTGTACATCTTATAACAGGTTAAGCAAATAAGGTTACCAGCTCAGTACCCTGTAAGATGACTTAGCCTTGCCCCCAAGGCTGATGACCTGAGTTCAATACCTAGAACCTACATATTAAAAGGAAAGGAACATCCCCAAGTTGTAAAGTATTTTGTATTTGATTATGCCTTAGGCCATCAGATGTAAGTTCATTGTAAACACACCTCCACCACCACAGAGAGAGGAGGGAGGGGAGGGAGAAGGAGAGGGAAAGGGGAGAGAAAGAGAGGAGAGAGAGAGAGAGAGAGAGAGAGAGAGAGAGAGAGAGAGAGAGAGAGAGAGAGAGAGGCAGAGAGAGAGAGAGAGAGAGAGAGAGAGAGAGAGAGAGAGAGAGAGAGAGAGAGACCAGGAGGAGGAGGAGGAGGGTGGGGATACCAAACTAGCAAATAAATCTCTAATTTCTCTAGGCACTTCTCATTCTTTGAGTTGCAATAGTTCAATACTATCTGAAATATAGCAATTTTTTGCAAGTAAAATATAAAGATAGGGAGGGACAGTCCTAACCAACTTAGAAAAGTTCTTTCAGATCACTGTAGGATGACAAGTTTCTAACGTAAAAAGACAACATGTGTACGTTATGCACCCGTCCACTAACCAGAAGCTCTCACCTCCAGCTGAACAGTGTTCACCTCACTTCTCATTTGTTCTGCTTCTGAGGGACACATTGAGAGGAAGCCGCTTTCTCCTCCTCCCTCCTCCACAGGCTTTTCCTGGCTCCAGAAGCCCCAGCTTCCCCGTCATTTTTGGGCCCCGTTCTACTCTTACTTTCTTTGGTATCATTAGCCTTGTTTACTATACATTTTCTTATTTTCTTTCAGTAAGTGGGGCTCTTTGTATTCTCAATAGTATCACTCTACAACCAATTTGAGTTCCCTCAAAACTGTACCCTGCGACTCAGGATTAAATTATTACCTCTATTTTTTCCTGTGATATTTGATCACCAAATACATCATCTCTTTGGGGAGCCTTTCGTGTATTCTGAACACCAGGCAAGCAATAAGTAATACAATCCAGTAACAACCTGATTTCATTAAGATAATTTTGTATTCTGAGTGGCACACAGTCAATGCTAATTTGGAACTTTGCAATTCATGAAATATGTTCTTAATTCTAATTGTGCTTGATTGTCTCCTCCTTAGAGATATTAGCTCAAAGAATGGAAAGAAAACAAATGCACCATGATCACTTATTTATGTTAGTATTTTGTACACACTAATTTGTATGGTTAAAAAAAAAGAGTACGTTTTCTCCTCATGTAGTTTATTCTCTTTACTTTCTTGTTTTGATTAATCATTCTCATTAAAGCTTACCAATAACTTACGTTTTATGAAACCATCTAATGTGATTTTTTATTGCCTTTCTTTTTTGACAGATAAGTATTACATTTAGTAATTCTCTTAGCTCTTCTAGTTTTTTCTAAAGATGCAAAAAGCATACAATTAGCAGGAAACAAAAGGTGAAAACTAAAAAGTGACAAGTTAAATGTCTTCATCTCTACAATTTTCCACCTCCAGCGTCCTA
This sequence comes from Acomys minous, assembly GCF_964271855.1. Lineage (NCBI taxonomy): Eukaryota > Metazoa > Chordata > Mammalia > Rodentia > Muridae > Acomys > Acomys minous. Next base: position 115,427,514 of record NC_140492.1, on the reverse strand, counting down.
GAACATGATCCAGAGAGAAAACAGAAACCTTGAAACTACTGAGTCACAGACAAGTAAGTTTAGAAAGTAAATTTTGATCCAGCAATGTCATTTATACTTTGTTGTTATAATAGAAAGAAAGGACACTGTTTAGTTCCAACAAAATATATTTAATAAGTTATCAAGTTTTGTTTTTCCACAAATTATCTTGCAACAAGATTCTTTAGAATTTTGGAAGTAACAGAATAAGTTGGAATGTGTTTGGGGTTGTTTCTCCTTTTTTATACTTTTCCTTCAATACTGTGGACACTAATGAAAATATATTAATAGAGAGACGTTTTAAATTTTTGCACCAGAGAATGAAATCGCAAGTTTTACAAGATTGAACATCTGAAGTCAACAAAAAAAGAATCCTTAAGGAATTCTAAAATGGGAAATACAGACCTCACTGAAGCTTCATCAGTCCTGCGCCCTCACTATGCCTTCTTCTCAGCACTCACAGTGGGGCAGGAGAAGTCAAGTGATTAGCAGAGGTCCTGTATCACTGGGAGGCTTTTAAAACCAGGTTCATTAACCTACTGAAAAGCAATCTAAAGTTAGGATGGATCTGAATTCATCACAAGTACTAGATCAATTCAGATGTTGAAGGGAACAAGTGTGTGGCATAGCCTTGTCTTATCACTGGAACAAATGTGAAATGCAATCAGTGTTGCCCCAGATGGAGCACTACTACCGCCTGAAGGTGTAGAGTATGTGATCTCCTCTCAGAGTGGTGAATAGGCGAGAACATGAGGTGAGTAGCAGGTGCTACCTGAACATTAAAAAAAAAAAAGATGATGCTATTCAAGGTGAATGAAGGAGAGTGCTAGTCTGTTGAATCCAGCTTTCCTCTCAAATGGAAACTTGTGACTCTTATTTATTTGAACAAATAGTTGTTGAACACACTGTGTGCGGTAGAATATGTTACTGGAAGATAACATAATGTTTCACATACTTTACACCCAAAGTAATAACCCCGAGAGAAGACATACCACAGAGTGAAGGCTGGGTCCATTCTTCCTTTGTGAAGTCACTACACTCTACACAGCTCTCATTAAAACAGCACTGTGCTGAAAGTAACGATGTGTTTTCAACCTAGCAATGGTAATCCTTTAGCTCACTAATGAATGGAAGTAGCTAACATGTTTTCTTGATAATATTTTTTAAGATTTATTTATTTATTATGTATACAGTCTTCTAACTGCATGTGTGCTTGCAGGCCAGAAGAGGACACCAGATCTCAGTATAGATGGTTGTGAGCTACCATGTGGTTGTTGGGAATTGAACTCAGGACCTTTGGAAGAGCCCTTATTGATACTATTTTAGTAATTTGGAGGTAGATAAATAAAAGTGCACATTAAAAATGCTATTACATGTAAATACAGTTTAACGTAATATACAATGCATAGCTGTCTTCATTGCTAATCTATTACTGTGAAAAGAAACCAAGAGCAAAGCAACTTATTATAACAGAAAGCGTTTCACTGGGGGCTACCTTACAGTTTCAGAGGTTGAGTTTGTGACCATCAATGGTGGGAGACAAGACAGGAGGCAGGTACGCATGGTGCTGAGACTGATGCCCTGATCGCCAACTTAAAGACAGAAATAGAGACTGGGGCCCTGTATGGATTTTAACCGCTAAGTGACACACCTCGTCTAACAAGGCCACAACTTGTAACCCCTGATAAAACAGTTCAATCAACTGGGGACCAAGCATTCAAAGATATAAGTCTATAGGGGCCACCCCCATTCAACCCAGCACAACGACATAATGCATACTACGTAAGGAATGTAAGAAACAGTACTGATACAGACTCTCCATCTCCCCTCCCCTCCCCTTTTCCTCCTTTTCTCTCTCTTTCCCTCGATAATTTCTCTCTCTCCAAACATATCTAAATAAAAAGTGTTGTTTTTTTCTTGACTAGAAACTGATTACATTTTTTTTCTTAAACAAAAATTACTTTTCTTCCTCTTACCCAGATGTATGTCATCTTTTTAAAAATTTCTTCTATATGCTTAAAGAGAAATAAGGAAAACATATAACATTTGTAGTACACATTATTATATATGTATATATGTTTATACTTGATATATGCTCATATTTATATTTCTTTGTTTGGCTACTGGTAAATTTTCTGAACTCGTGTAGATCAGAAAATGACATCCGCCTGAGCCTAGAGGTGGTACCAGAACAGCTGCTGTGTCACATGTGCCTCAGCAGATAGCAGAGAGGAGAGCGGCTGTGTCTTTGTTCAGTGTTCTGGCACAGGAAGATCTGAAGGATCTCAACCTCTAACATTACCCCTGCCCCAAAGCTAACCTGAGATGACCACCAGCCTACCACCTCACAGGCCATAACTGAGCTCCCAGGATGGGGTACAAGTCAGAGACCAGAAGAACCCAGCCTGAGCCCACAGGTCACAGGCAGCAGTAAGCCTGAAACAGCCAACCCTTGCATGCCAGACCAGCGCCATGGGTCCTTGACAGGGAGCCAGCCTCATATGACTACCAGTCCAGAGCTGCACAGGCCTGGAGTTGGGGAGGGTGGTGAGGTGAGGGGCTTGGGGCCTGGGAGAGGGGGGCAGACCAGGCCCAAGTTGCCCTCTGCCCTGTGCCATGGCATGAATAGGGCACAGCACTCCTGAGATTACTCCTTAGATGGTTCTAGACACCTGGAGAGTCCAGGCCCTACCAAGAGGAGCAAGTAAGTGGTGGAGAAATGGAAGAGAAGGAGAAACAGAGGATGTGGCTACAACGAAGAGAGGCAGAGCTGGAGACTTGACTGTAGTGAGGAACAGACTGATGTGAGTAGCGGCTGATGCCTCTTGGGACCATGGTGAGGTCCTGGCCTGTGCTGCCACCTGGGGACACATCTATCTGGGTCTGTGGCCCTGCATCAGCAGGGGTCTGTTACCACCAAAGGTCAGGCAAGGCAGAAGCCTCTGATCTGGGCTGCCACATGGAGACATGTTGATGTCTGACACCTGTGCAGAACTGTTCCTGCTCCTTACCTGGGCACCATGGGAAAGCTGGCCCTGGAGCACGAGAACAGAAGAGCTGACCCCTACCTTTGTGGGAGTTGCTGATGGGCCATCCTCACCCCTCCCCACACCCCTAGCCCAGATCCAGGATAGGAGCATGGTGGTAGGCCTGGAAGGAATGTGGGAAACCTGGCCCTCCAGTTGTCTCCCATTTGTGGTGTGGATGAGGGAGAGATACCCTCCTTCTTCCTCATGCCTCGCTCTAGCTACAGATGGGATGGAAACCTAGCCCTGGGATTGGAACAGGAGACCTGGCCCTGCCTTTTTTACCAGCTTCAGCCCCTCAGGAGAGCTGGCCCTATACCTCACCTGGGCAAGACAGGAAAGCTGGCTCTGGATGTGGGGGTTGCAGGTGAGCTGGTCTGAGGGTATGACTATGGGAGAGTTGCTCTGACTCTTGTCTGCTGGGTGGTGGCACAGTTGAGGGAAAGGCGCTTTGCCATCTACGGGAAACAGAATTGGCCCTTAGGGCATCAGAGTGGGGAAGCTGGCTCTACCCCTCACTAGCTGCAGCACATGAAAGATCAGGAAATAAGGACTGGTCATATTTTTTTGTTTGTTTATTTCCTGTCCTCAATCTTGTCTTCTTTATTAGAAAAAATCCACTTACTGTTCCAGAGATAAAATTCAGCTATTAAAAACAAGGAAATGCCAAAATTTGTAGACAAATGGATGAAACTAGAAACGATCATACTGATGGGTTAACCCAGAAGCAGAAAGACTCACATGGTATATACTCACTTATAATTGGACACTAGTCCAAAAGGGATGTCCCATGAAATTCTTCACTTACCAAGAGATTGGGATAGATTTGAGACATCCTACTGAGACTCTAGGTAAGAAAAATATAGGAGATGGGGAAATAGAAGGACACAGAGGGTCCTAGACACCTACAAGAACATCGTGACAGGTGGATTTGGACCCAGGGGGGGTCTGCTCAACCTACTGCACCAACAAAGAACAATACAAGCCATAAACATTGAACCCCTACTCATATCTAGCCAATGGACAGGACATTCTCCACAGTTATGTGGAGAACAGGGACTAACTCTGACATGAACTCTGGTGCCCCATATTTGACCACTTCCCTGTGATGGGGAGGCCTGGTGGCACTCAGAGAAAGGATAAGCAGGCTACCAAGAGAAGACTTGATAGCCTATGACCACATAGTGGGGGAGGAGGTCCCCCTCGGTCATAGCCCTAGGGGAGGGGAATAGGGTGAAAGCTGGAGGGAGGGAGGATACAAGTGATGGGATAACAATTGTGATGTAATGTGAATAAATGAATTAAATAATAATAATAATAAGGAAATGGCAAGGCTGAGTTCTTTTAATATCAGAGCCACTGTAGCCTGCTTTGTGGCTGTCTGGGTTTGGTGGTTAGGGAGGATCCTGCTCTTATTGTTTCTCTGGAAACTTTCTCCTAGGTCCACTTGATAGACTGCTGTGGGCATGGCCAACACATTTGTCTCTGGCTGTCAAATTTCATTTTGTACATTTGTCCCTAGAAATCCAGCACTAAACATGAATACTGATGTCACTGCCAATCCCGCACAGTTCCATAGGATGAGATTTCACATGTGTCTGTGTTCTTGTGTGAGACACAGATTTTTGTCCTTGGAAGTTTAAATAGAACTTTGGAAATAACAGAATCTAAAGAATGGAAAACGTCTGTTCTCTCCCTTCAAGCATTTCTGTGTCTATTCTAGTTTCTCTTCTGAATGAGAATTAAACATCCCCCCTCTAGGGTCCTCCTTGTTATTTAGCTTCTTTTGGTCTGTAGATTGTAGTGCATATGGCTAACATCCGCTTATAAGTGAGTATATATGTGTCTTTCTGGGTCTGGGTTATCTCATTCAGGATGATCTTTTCTAGTTCCATCCATTTGCCTGCAAATTTCAAGATTTCCTTGTTTTTAATAGCCAGGTAGTATTCCATTATGTAAATTTACCACAATTTATTTATTCTTTCTTCATCTGAGAGACATCTAAATTGTTTCCAGATTCTGGCTGTTATGAATAAAACTGCTATGAACATAGTTGAGCAAATGTCCTTGTGTGGTGGAGTATCTTTTAGGCATATGCCCAGAAGCTGTATAGCTGAGTCTTGAGGTACTACTATTCTCAATTTTCCAAGAAAGTGACAGACTGATTTCCAAAGTGATTGTACAAGTTTGCCCCAATGGAGCCAACAAATCTGGGCCTAGAGGGACCTACAGAGACTGATGCACCAACCAAGGTCCATGCATGGAGAGGACCTAGACACCCTTGCTCAGATGTAATCCATAGGCAGCACAGTCTCCATGTGAGAACCATAGTAAGGGGAGTAGGGGCTGCCTCTGACATGAAATCTGGTGCCCAGACATTGATCCCTTTCCTCAGAAGGGGCAGCAACACCAGCCCACAGAGGAAGAGGACACAGGCAGTCCAAATGAGACTTAATATGCTGGGATCAGATGATAGGGGAGGAGGGCTCCCCTTTCTGAGGACTAGTGGATGAAGGGAAGCAGAAAAGGAAGGGAGGATGGGACCAGGAGCAGACTAGGGAGGGGGCTACAATCAGGATATGAAGTGAATAAATTAAAAATAAACAAAACAAAGAAAAAAAAAAGAATGGAAAATGTCCTCCATGGCTGAATCCACTAGTCTTTATTTAGAGAAACTAGCAAGGCTGTATTTCTGTTTAGACTTGCTACTGGGTGGGGCAGAGATAAGAACAAATAGCTTAATTTCCTTCTGAAATGACCCTTTCTATCATGCTCACATTGTTGAGTCAAGAGGCCATGGGGCCTCAACACAGCCTTTTCACTAACCCAAGGACCTCTTTTACAGCCTTCCACTCCAATGGCTAAATCTGTTTAGATGCTTCTTCCTCTATTCTCTCTGTTCCCACCCCGTCTTCCTTGTAGTCTAGTCCACACATTCTATGTGCACTGGCCCTATGAAGTCTTGCTCTAAGCAAATTAGAGCAAAGAAACTCTCTGATAAACCAATTAACGCCGGGGTGTAAATGACTAGCAAAGTATGCGACGTGTTAAATACTCAGAGATGTGTACAAGCTAATAAAGGACAGACAGCATTTTCTCCAAGGACTGTGGTTTTAGTAAGAGACTTTTTTAGCAACAGGAAAATAGGAGTGATTTTGGGAGTCAAGGCATGTATGAGAACCTATCTAGTTTTATCATATTCAGTCAATGCGTATTGAGCATTCAGTGAGGGATGGGATTTGAGAACCTGGAGATAAATAAAACAGAACTCCACACACCGAGAAGTTCATAGTCTAATAGCTGTAGTAACTGTAATGTAGCATCATTCCCAGAAAGACCAGGAGATGCTTGGGGCATGTAAAATGATGAAGGAGGCACTGAGAAAAAATGGTGTACTTCCTAAGTGTTTTCAGGGAGATTGTTAATGAAATACACATAGTATTTGTGGTGAGGAATAAGGGCCAGACTTGCATATATAGGGTAAACAAATTTGAACATATTTATTGAACTTTTTATTTTCTTAGAAAGTCTTTACCAGCTTTTTACAATATTTTATTTATAATACCATTAGATATTTTCCTTTAACAATTTCTTAAAGTGTTAGTATTAGAGTGTTTTTTACTTTTTAAAATTATATTTCTTTTTTATATACATTTATAATATTATAATAAATAAAATAAACTACATACAGCAAGAAGAAACACAAAATAATCAGGAATTATATAAATGTTACATTCATAGTGTTTTGGCTACTTGTATTTGAAAATCTTAAAGAAAACACCTTTCACATGTTGGTGAGTCTAAAATTCTGAATGTAAATACATATTTGTCATTTCATATCTCTATCAATTTAAAACATCTATCTAGACCTAAAAACATCTTAACCGTAAACAACTAAGCTTAATTATAAGACTAACTATCTGGTCTTCAACGTCATTGATATTTGAGAATGAATATAACTTAATTACTTGAATGAACAAGAAGTGCAGGTTAGCAGCTTTCAAAATGAAAGAAAAAAAAAGACAGAAACTGCTTTCTGAACTCTCTATAACATTGGAGTATCATCTTCAGCCTTCTGGCCCAATACATCTGACAGACATATTTGTGAGGCAGGAATTATATATAGGACTTGCTTACTGTGTCTTGGTAGAGTTTGACCATTGACTCTGCCCACATCCAAGCTTGCCCATTTTTAGACAGAATTCTGTTTGTGACAGAAAGGAGAACATTTAGCCCAGTGGCTTATTTGTCACATTTGAAGCCATCTCCACAAGGAGGTTCTTTGATGCTCATCATCTTCTTTGAGGTAGGCTGGGTGGTGCCAGGAGTTAATCTGTCTCCTTGTCAGAGAATCTTTAAACTAATAAAACATCTTTAAATGCCATATTCTGTAGGTCTTCTTGGCTTTTGAAGACCTTATCTATTTTACCTTATATATCTATAGAATCATGTCTAACTGTTAATCTTAGGATGTATATTCTTGTGATAAAAATAGACTAGTAATTGACATGACCATGATTTGATCAACTAACAATTAGTTTGTATTACCTAATTATCCTAAACCGACTGCAATAGCACTTTCAAAGTATTGGAATTAAACCTTTTATTATAATTGAGCTATATGGGTATACAATATATCATATTAAAGTAGAAATATATCTAATGTAAAGAATAATCTTACATTTGAATTCTATACCAATATATGAAAATTAAGCTTATTTTGCAACAATACACAAAATTCTCTACCAATTAGGTAAAAATAACCTCGAGGAGTAGATTCAATAACCTACTTTTTGTTCTATCTTCCCTATATATTTCTATACTCTCCCTTTCTTTCTTTTCAATGCCTATCTCCAAACCTAAGAATGGAAGATAAAGGAAAAGAGAGACATCCTGTGTTCATCCTCATCTTCTCTCTGAATAGGACCAATAAGAACTTATAAGCAACTCCCGTGCATCATATTTGACCAAGTCCCCTGAGTGGGGAGACCTGGTAGCACTCAGAGGAAGGATAACAGGCTACCAAGAAGAGACTTGGTACCCTATGAGCATATACAGGGGGAGGTAGTTCCCCCTCAGTCACTGTCATAGGGGAGGGGAGTAAGGGGAAAATGGGAGGGAGAGAGGGATGGGAGGATACAAGGGAGGGGATAACCACTGAGATATAATATGAATAAATTAATAAAATAAAATAAAAAATTAAAATTAAAATTAAAAAAAAAGAAAATAAGCATCAGTAGCCAAAGAGAGCAAACAAAACCCTACCCAACCCCCCTGAGGAGAAATGGGGCATCATTCTCTTAAGGATTCTTCAGGCTGACTTGGAGCAAATAATACCTTTGTAGGGGCTCAAATAAAATTGAGGAAAATGGTTAACAAGCCAGGAATAGCATTTGTGGTCCAGTTTCTAAATGTTGAGTGATTCCTGGCTTAATAGGAGTCCTGTGTGGGACAGTCTGAAATGCTGGACCAATTGGGATTGGAAGCTTTCTTTGAAGCTGTCCTGGGAGCTGTCATGTTCTGATGAGGAACAGCAACTGAAGCAGTTAAATATCCTACAGTTGAAACCTCATATTTCACTCATTTTTAGTAGTCATGGATATCGAAGATGTTGGCACCTAATACAAACCTTGTTTGACCAGCAGGACAGCAGTGTCTATTCAGCAACCTAAGGATGAATCTGAGAACCACAAAACCACGAACAGCAGTACTGGTGACCCACAGGTGAGAGCGGTCCAAATTGTGTGAAGCATAGTTGGGTCCGGCCTCCACCCACCTTGCAAAACCACAGAAGAGTCCTGGGTCGCCACAGAAACGAGCGTGCAGTCTCTGAAGGCTAATGTCATATGCCTCGCTGGTGGGCAGCTTCTGAAATCCCAGGGTGCAGAGTGAGCCTTGGTTCACAAAAGCACCAGCGCCTGTGGGTTCTAGTTCTGTGCAGGCACCACAGTTGGAAACACAAGTGACCTCTGGCTGTCCAGATAGCCACAGAAAGCTCCAGGGTGTGTCCAAGCAGCCACCAGGTGCCAGAACTAGTGCCACATGCCTGGCTGGTGGGCAGCTCTTAAACTCCCAGTATCAGAGTGTTAATGACCTCATACTGGTTGCTTTGAGGTATTTAGTATGAGTCTTTGACTTATCAAAGCCTACCTTCCAGGGACGTGCCGTCTCATATGCCAATTTCAGGACTCCGACTGATGGCAAATACTTGGTTTACATAATATGTAAATAGTTAATGCAGTAATAAATGGCATGTGTGTGTGTTTACACATGTTCACATATTGTACATATAAGTGTATTTGTGCATGTGTAGATTGCATCTCACCTCAGTTATTGAGGAAGATCTCTCACTGAATCCAGAGCTCACTGATTCTGGCTCTCCGAGGCAGCCAGCTTGGCCAAGGGATTCGTGCCTCTGCATTGCAAGTGCTGGAATTACAGGCTGCCGCCATGCCCTTTCAGCTACCACACACGTTCTAGGCATTTGAACTCCTGTCCCAACACTTTCAGGGCAAGTGGTTCATCCACTGGGCCATCTCCCCAACGCCTCGTTTTGTTTTTAGTAGATAAATTCACCTTTCGCTTTTCTTTTAAAAAATAAAGTAAGCATTAAGAAAGAGTTCTCTCTCTTTGTTCAATGTCAAATGGAAAGTTTTTTAACAATATGCCAACATTTTAGTCAGTGTTTTGACTTCTCAAGTCACTGCTAGGGAGTACGTAGGGAGCAGACTGTGGGAGAACTCCTACACTAGAGTTCATGTTGTCCCCCACTCTGTAATTAATACGCTGAAATCAATTTATTTGATCTTCAACCTAAGATACTGTTAGTTTAAGAAATCTGAGGAAGTTTGGTGGTACTGATGTATACCTTTAATCTCAGAATGTGGGAAGCAGAAGGAAGTGGGTCTCTGAGACTAAGACAAGCCTGGTCTGTGGAGCAGGTTGTAAGAGATCCAGGGCCACACAGAGAAGCTCTGTCTTAAAAAACAAACAAACAAACAAACAAATTTAAAAATCTGAAAGGTTTCAAAACATTACTCTGAACAGGAGAATACATTTCTTCTGTTGATAAGATTGTCACTGGAATTTTCTTCCTAGGTTTAATTTTTTTTCTTGTATTATAATTTATTTTAATTTTTTTGAGATAGAGTAGCTCTTTATACTGGAGTCTGTCTCCAGTGGGGACTAAGCTGTGGAAACAATGACAAGCAAGAGTGAAAGAAAGGCCATCTTATTGAAAAGAAAAACAACAAAAGGAAACTGAGGCCAGGGAATAGGGTTAGTCTGTTTTATGATTGTGACTTTTTCAATGGTAGTGGACAATGTCGCCCATGCCTGATATGGTGTGCCAGTCCGCAGCACTCAGCATGGATGGGGAAATAGTTCCAAATGGTTTCTGGATCCATGTTGGGCTCCCAGAGAGACTCACACATCCCATACATCTTTTCAGAGCAGGGACCACTGACTACAAAGCCATCAGTCACCATGGGGCAGCCAATGAGCTTTAGAGAGCAAACAAAGGCTTAAAGGTCTTCGGGTTGAACCCAACAATGACAGGCTCTGTGTAGTAGGGACCAAACCGTTTCTCACGCAAGAGGTTGGCCGCCATGCTCACGAGGGTGTCAGGCTTGATCTGCTGACTTTCTTTCAGCTTGTTCAGGCTCAGCCGGAACTTGGGGTGCTGGACAATTGTATGGACACCTGTGGCCATCTTGTCGAGGCCTATGTAGAGCATGTAACCCATAGGAACGATCTTCTGCAAGTCCTTGGTCACCATCTGGCCCTGGATCCCAAAATGCCTCTCTGCAGTGATGGTCACTCAGTTCTTCCCCTTCATGGCCACGAGGGCCCCTCCATTAGAGGAAATAGTAGACAGAATTTTAAATAAGAGCAAATGTCATTAACACAAGCAATTGTCTGCCTCTAAGTCTTCCAGCTATTCAGTAGAGAAGCCAGTAGCATCATGTGCACATTCCAAGAGTCAAGGTTTACCTACTTTTAAAATATTACATTGCATTTTGTTATTCTCTCTCTTTCCATCCCCTACCTTCCCACCAAGTCTTTAGCCTACATGTAAACATATTATTAATTACTGCATGGACTAAATCTTAAGGTATGTAAAGGAACAATTGTAAGGAAATAGGTTTTGGAAAACAATGTAGATCATGACTTAGACTGCCTAACTCCAGACAGTCTGGTAGAATAGCAAGTCTCGTTTTAATTTCACCTATTTTCAGGCAGATGGCATTCAAGCAGCCCCAGTTCATGATGTAATGGAAGCGTAATCACAGGGCTTTGATGATTACCTGGTGTCCCTGCTGGTGACACAAGGGCCCAAGACTAATACTTCAAACCCTCTCAATTAAATTAATTAAATTATAATAACCTTGGAAACAAATTGAAAAAGTAAAGGCGAAGAAAGAAAGTATAAGCAGAGGAATACTATCTCAAAACAGCTATAATTTACTGTTTAAGTGGGGGAAAATATAGAAAATAAGCCATAATAGGCTTTAACACTTTCAACTGCAACCATCAGGGATCTTAAAATACTTCTATGTCTAAATATAGGGAACTGATAAGACGCTGTCAGCACATACAATTTTACTTTTAATCTTACAAAGTGGGGCTTCTCCCAGAGTTCTCATCTTTTAAAAATAGTATACATAGGTTACAAGAATTAGTTTGGCTAAGTGGAGTAATGCTTTCAAAAAGATCAACCTGCGACAAGCACTCATCAAAATTCAAGTGAACCTCCTTTATCTTATAGATATGGTGAGATGCTGAGGTGGAGTGTGTGTGTGTGTGTGTGTCTGTGTGTGTGTGTGTGTGTACACGCGTGTGCTTCAAGGTGCACAAACACACATCTACACACACTATTGCATTTGATTTTTATGTAATTAATTTTCATAACCAAGTATTTTCAAGTAGCAGTTGTTTTCATCACTCACCTCTCTGATCCATGAATTGCAAAGGTGGCCTATGAACTTACAGCAACTTAGCTTTTGTTTCTGCCAGCATCCTCCACTTAGACCATTAGTGCATTCATGTAAGTACCACCTTCCTAAGCCAAGACTTCCATTAAGACAAGATTAATGTAACTAATGAGTATTCCTCTCCTGCATTTGGGCCCTCCCCCTCGTCATTTGTACTCCGTATTTGTGATCTGTCATTGTGACACGCCACCTTTGAGATGGCAGATGCTGAGCCAAGTTTAGAAACCTTGTGACAGAACAACTCTCCTTTTATACCTGCAATCTCCCTCCATCATTCCGCACCCTCTGCCAGAGCCTTATTGTGTGTGGTTATTTTAAGTTAATAAATGCACCTTTTAGGACTTCTTAAGAAAATACAAACACTTACTTAAAAGTTTCAAGCATTCATCTTAATCCATTGGCTTCTTAGTTATTCTCAAGCCCCTACTTTCATAGTTGGACACGCTAACAAGAAGAACAACTAAAGGTCCTCTTAAAATAATCTCACCAATTGGGAAATTTACAAAGGCATGTGTCTTGGAATGATGAAAACTTAAACATGAATGCGTTGCTTTGAATTAAAAATTATTGAGATCTTAAAGCTGTGTTGTCGATTTTTTCCACCACATAGCTTTATGTATAAATTTTATTATTGCTTGAATTTATTCTTAATTGATAAAGACATAAAGGTTCTATTTGTGAGACACCATGTGGTATGTTGAGGCAAGCTTATTTTCAAAAAGCTTTAGGTTAGAGAACAATTTTACATTGTACTAAGTGTTGATCTGCATATGACAGCTTCCAAGAATATAAATGAATCATATATATATATATATATATATATATATATATATATATATATATATATATACACACAAAACAACTCTCACCTGATATTTTCCCAACTTTTTCCTCAACATATTCATTCCTTACTTGTTTAGTGATTAAACGGTTAATGTAGAAAGTGACATCTTCTGTAGAATGCAACAAGGACACTAAGCGATGTAGGCATGAGAAAGCTCACTCTCCTACACTGAGGCTTTGCTTTTAAATCTGTAACAGGAACTGGCAATAGATGAACTAACAGAAGAAAACTGTATATGTGTTCGTTGTATGCCCAGGACACCATAGAAAGACAAGTACCCCAAAATGAAATTCAGAAACACATCGGGTTGAAACTGATTTCTCCTGACTTTATTTCTATGTGTTCGTAGAAATTCACAGGGTTGCCTCGTGAGTCAAGTCACATGTGCTCCCAAACTAAGGAGTGATGTTTCTGGCAATGCAAGAGTGAGATCCTAAAAGAAACTGGTTTTTTTTTTCTGACTGCTCAAAATACTAAGCCACACAATAAACTCTGCTTTATACTACAACCTTTCATTCTTTCTCAAAAATAAAAGCTGTTCCCACATTCTGTCTTTCTGTTCTTCGGTCTGAAATGCTCTAAATGCTCCACTATGTTTCCTCAAATGGATATTGTATTGAACTGAATAGTCATTCTCCCTTAAAATTATTTCCAGTAGTTACTGTATTGAAAGCTATCTCTTTCAAGATACAAGAAAACCATTCCCATATTAAAGCAGCCATGTATGAATATACTAGGAATTGTCATAAGCAATTTATTTGTAAATTTGGGTCTCTGGATTTGTCTTTTTGTTTTACATTTCTTCTGCTTTAGGGATGCAAGTGGTTGATCCTATGGGTGTCAAGATTTCTTATTAAGGGAGTAAAAAATGTATAATGAATGAAGAAAGCACATAATATTCTTGGTATCTTTATTGTGAGTACTTCTAGTCTTCCTCCCTCCCTCCCTCCCTTCCTTCCTCCCTCCCTCCCTCCCTCCCTTCCTCCCTCCCTCCCTCCCTTCCTCCCTCCCTCCCTCCCTTCCTTCCTCCCTTCCTTCCTCCCTCCCTCCCTCCCTTCCTTCCTCCCTTCCTTCTTTCCTCCCCTCCTTCCTTCTTCTTTCCTTCCTTCCTTCCTTTCTCTGTCCTGCTCCTTCTTTCTCCTCCTCCTCATTTTTCTTCACCCTCAAGCTCATGTTATTTTAATTTCTGACTGATAAAATGTACCTAAACAATCTTCAAATCACCTTGACTTCCTGTGTTATTTATAAAGCTTCAGAATGTCTAATTCACAGCTTTTTCTCTAGGATATTTTAAATCAGAAAGTTTGAAATAAAGCTTGAAATTCTCTTTAAAATAAAATCATTACCTGAGACCCAAAACTCTTTCAAGGGTTGTTCTTTGTGGTATATTCAGTATTTGGCATAGTGGTTTTTCAAGACATACTTGAACACTGACTTAACAAGTGGATAAATGGTGGTATTTACCTATCGAACATATTTGCAACTATTTTTCTCATGATTTTAAAATTATGTTGGATATTTGAAAAAATACCATGAGCTTTTTGGCCATATGGAGCTCCGACATTAAATGAGAAAATAACAATTCAAGACAGCAGTGGATGAACTATCAAATTCTGAAAGAAAGCTGCCACATTCATCCAGAGATTAAGAAAACCAAAAGTAATAGAAGAATCACACTCAATAATCCCGGTAGCATTGTTAAATGCCTATTTGTAATACTGAGAGATCAGAGGTAAGTCAAAGTTCTTGATGTTTTAAAATGTCTTAGCTAGTATAAGATGAACATTTCAAGTAATTAATAATGCTTTTAATGTGTTGCTGGTAGTATTGCTCTAGGAAGGGGCTATAAGAAACATGGCATAAGAAATGAATCAAATAATATCTGTGTCAGAAGTATTAAATTATTCAATATTTCAATTTTCAATATTGCCAGCACTCAGAAACTTGGTAAGCTTGTACACAAATAATAATATTCCCTTTATATAATGCAGGGGAAGGGGGGAGTGAAGTTCTTAGTGACTGTAACCTTGCATGTTTAAAGAGGTTAGAGAAAGTATCTCAATATGCCAAATCTTTATATGTAAATTATTATTTCATCATCCCTACAGGTCACTTGAAATCCACTCTTAATCCACTTATCAAGAGATGATTCTACTTAAAAAGGAATTTATCATGTTAGGGCTGTATCCTTAAATGACCCTTTGCTAACTGAGTAAGGCCTCAGATTTAGCTGGTCAATTAATTACGTGGCAATCAAAACTTACGATGTACAGAAATGAACTCCAAGATTGAAATCATATAAGCTAATAGACCTCATGTGAATTAAGGGAGTTATTTATAGGAAAAAAAATGAATCCTGTTGGCTTCATTGTTGTGCCATGCACTTTCAGAATGTTGCTTTTTAACGTCCTCAATTTATCACTCAAAAGTTTCAAATACTAAAATTTCAGTCTTCCTGAAATTTTTGGTGGCTGGGTTTCATAAGACACCTTGACGAACAACAGGCTTGCTCAGGTGAAGAAGAAACAAAGCCAATCAGAAGCAGAGATATTTTCTAAATGGCTACTGCTGTGAAAGTGTTGATATTTAGCAATATTCTCTTTAAAATATCAATAGTGGGTTATGCAATCTCATTTAGGTTTAGCATTTGACTTATTGATGTAGTCTCTTCATAAGTCTTGCCTTGATTTGAATTAAAGCAGAATTTGTACTTCTGATCTCTGGATAGACTACAGAAATTAATTGGGACGTGGTAATAGCTCTTTTGCATGGACTCAGGTTACCAAAAGAAACTGTTGACTGTTTATTCCTAAGTACTTCTGAGGAGTTTGGCTAGTGATTCCCAAGTGTAATAGAGAAAAAACTGGGAAGATAAGTATGACTGCATTATGGTGTCCTGCATAGACGTTGGGAAGACTCATTCTGTGGGTAAATGTACAGTGATGGATGATGATCAGAAAAGGGTATGATCAAAGCTAGTGGTAGTTGATTATTATTATTATTATTATTATTATTATTATTATTATTATTATTACTGTAAGAACAAATATTTATTTTTCTTTATATTATGTGATTAGTAACTCCAATAAAACTCAGTAACATTTAAGATATTATGACAGATAAATACTCAAGAAGAATAGCTGCAGTCTTTCAAATACGTCTTGGTTTATGTTTTCAAACACAACTGATAATATATAAGCTATAGGAATGCAGTAGAAAATGTTCATTTAGGGTATCTAAAATATAACACAATTGGATTTTTAGCCAGTGACCTCAGAATATCTTTAAGCCAGTTCTTGTAAAAATGTTAAAGGCTTTCCTAACGAATAAGAGCAAGCTTGTATTAAAATAAAAGTAATGGGATTAATGTGAACCCTTTTGAGCCTGAAGGACTTAAGGTCACAGTATTGACTATTGATGTCTCAATCTTCCTTTCAGCATTCATGATGGATATACACTGCTAGGTCCCCCAAAAAATATAGACCCCTTTCACCCTCATAAAGATACAGCTTTGGTTCTAAAATTTCTGAATGGAGACTAATATCTATCATATTTCTATTACTTGAAGTCTGCCGAATACCGATAGCCAAATCACTATGAATGTAACGTTTATATAACTCCTGATTGTCTCGTGGTTCTTCCTGATGTATGTAGTTTATTTTACCCATGTGTAATAATATAAATGTATATGTTAAAAAAAAGAAACATAACAAAAATATTCATCTTATTAAAAAACTGGAAAAAAAAAAGGACACAGCTTTGTAGGCAGAAAAACTGCAGAAGCCACGCAGGAAAATGGTGTTCCAGAGTAGCTCTCCCACCAGGTGCTTTCCTCCAAGCTACACCCCTATAAAGTGCCTTATGGTCTGCTATTGCTTTTTTTTTTCTTCTTTATATCCAGTGTACAGCAAAATTCAGAGGAGTCACTTAGACCTGCACTGCTGCACTCATAAGTGGATATTTGCCTGCTTTTCAGCAGAAAAAAAAACAAAGCCAAAGTTTATTGTTGTATTTTCCACATGAAATTAAATAAGGAGAGAGGTGCCTGTTGGCTGTGGTTGTTTAGGCCACATTTAAGGCAATGTAGTCAAGAAAGAAGGGTGTCCGTGTGTGTCCTACATTCCTTCCAAGATCATACTGTTTAGGTTCTTGGCTTAATCAGATGGAAGCACCACATGAGAATACGCTTGTTTCGTCTTCAACACCCGTTGTTCCCCCCAATAAATGTCTAGCGTTCCCTTGAGCGTGATGTTCTGAGAATTGGAAGTTTCCATCAGAACCATCATGGGGAAAGTAAGGAATTTCATGCTGGGTCCAACTGACAGCACTAAGTAGGTCAGGGATCCATTTCCAAATCTGAAGCCACAAAGAAAAGAGAAAAAAGAAACAGAAAAGACTGGATAATCACAGCTTATTCAGAATTTGTAGCCTTTCATCTGGACCCAGAAAGGAAACTTGGCAGGCTAAGTACCCTGCTCGTTGAATGACGTAGCATTTAAACAGGGACCCATCTTCTCTCTTTTTCAGAAAGAGAGGGTGAAAATAGGAGAATTGCAACACTAACCCCTAGGGATTTAGTTAGACGCACAGTAGATGGTCTTCTGTGTTTGGCAGCTACATTGTAACCCTGGGGCTATCAACATATACACGTAATCATGAGCTGTATGTACTTAGGTGTTGAGTCACCAAGAACGTTTTCTTCAATAAGGAAATGGATCAGGCATACATTAGCTCTTTTTTTTTTTTTTAAGACTTATGTATTTATTACATATACCGTGTTCTGCATGCATGTGTGCCTGACACCAGAAGAAGGCGCCAGATCTCACTATAGATGGTTGTGGGCCACCATGTGGTTGCTGGGGACTGAACTCAGGACCTCTGGAAGAGTAGCCAGTACTCTTAAACGCTTAGTCATCTCGCTGGCCCATAACATTAATTATTAAGACAGATCTAAAATGTCAAATATTCTAATGTATTACAGCTATTTGAGATTACTTTGTTGCATAGATACTTAATTACAGCTCTGTATAACAAAAAAAGTCAACATTGTTGAATAATAAGTTCTATGAATTAGAAGTAAATACACAGAGAACAATGTTCCATAGAGACCTAATGAATTCATTGTTTTCCTTTGTAACAGAGCCCCAGACATTAGTGGGCCCCAAACCTTAGCACAACTGACTCCATGATGGAAGTACCATTCAGACAACAAAAATCAGCATGTAAGACAGTACCACCTGCCAAAATTAAAACGAAGACCTAATCCACCAAAGTCCATATGTCTGGGAAAGTCTCTAAATGTACAAACCTTGCATTTTGGGTTCTGTAGCTTTGCTTCTGGGTAACTGTTCTTGTTAACCGAAGTATGTCACATGGGATGTGGTTTTTGTCATTAAAATTTCACTCTGAGAAGGGCTCAGAGCTACACTGTGACCCCAAACACTCAGTGTAGTCGCTGGCTGGCTAATAAAACTTTCTATCGGCTTAAATCCATGTCTGAGAAGTCTTCTCTGGTGGTTACCCGACACTTTAATGCTTTCTTTCTTTATCTCTTTTCCTTTCTTCCTTTCTTTGATTGCTTGCTTGCCTTTTTCCCTTTTTAGCTCAACAAAATCAACTGGTGTAAAAAGTCTATCAAATTAGTAATTTACATAGAGAAAGGGCAGCCCCCAAAGGTCTTCTGGCACAGGTATATGATATTCTACTCGTAACGAAGTTTGTCAGGAATGCAGTTTTGCTGAAAGGTTTTTTTTTTTGTTGTTTACAAATAAACATCAAGATTTCAGTTGAGTTCAACAAACATTATTGTTGATGAAAACATTAGAGATACACTGCTTTTGATTGGCAGTTGTTTTGCATTATGCTTTCAACTGTAAAATATTAAGTAATTTGTTTACTCTTTGCCAGAACACTGTCATGGTCTATAACACAAATTGAAACACAAATTGGAGTCCTGTTGTTTCCCCCTCCCCCCAAAAAAACTGGAAAATTGGCCAAAACGAAGCCTTCCAGTACTTTGGGTTTCTTCTCTGTTTAATAGAGAAAATAACCCTTTCATGATTAAATATAATAATAAAAGCAAAGAGCCCAGAAGGAGGATTGGGAAAAGTTATATATCCAGAAATGGTCAGTAATTATTATTCATAAGCCCAAAGTTTTAAAGTATGATGCGCCAGTCAGATAATAAAGTTCTAATTTGGGGCTTTGAACAAAAAATGTTAATTACCATATTCATTATAGCTACATGTAGATTGAAGCCACACTGTCCAACATTGCAGTTACTAACAATATGTGACCCCTAAGTGCTGAAAATGTGGCTAATTTAAAATATGACATGTCTTAGCCAGGCACGGTGGTGCACACCTTTAATCCCACTGCACTCTGGAGGCAGAGGCAGGTGGATCTCTCTGAGTTCGAGGCCAGCCTGGTCTACAAAGTGAGTCCAGGACATCTAAGGCTACATAGAGAGACTCTGTTTTGAAAAAAAAGTAAATAAATAAAATATGACATGTCTTAAATTAATATTGCAAGGCCAGGAAGGTGGCTTAGTGGCTAGGAACACATACTACTCTTCCAGAGAATCCAAGGTTAATTCCCAGATGGCTTGTAGTTCCAAGTCATTTGATAATTTTGGGGGGGCGGGCACCTGCACACATATGGTGCATATAAACTCACACAAACACACATATGTACACATAAATTAAAAAAATAAACAAATCCTTAAAACTACAAAATATATATGTGATTTGGAGATTTATTATACTCTTCCAAATGAATTATATATTTCATGTCTAAGTGATAAAATTTTGGATATAAGTTAAATTAAATAAATTTCTAAAATTAATTTGAACTTTACCCATTTATGTATGGTTACAGAAAATGCAAAGTTATACATGTAGTTAATACATTTGCATGCATGTGTGTATATATGTATATATACATACACACACACATATATGTAAACCATAATGCACATAACAAATTGCAATTATTGTGGGGGTGGTGGGGGTAGTTAGTATGTGTCTAGGTCATGTGTAAGATGTTTGTGTGTGTGTGTGTGTGCGCGCGTGCGCGCGTACATGCATGCTAGAGTTATAGAATGTGGCACATGGCATAGCTTTCATGTGGAGTTCAGCAGACAAGTCCATTCTTACTTTTCTGCCGTGTATCTGCAGGTGTGTGTCTCATGCTTTTCCTTGCCGTGTATCTGCAGGTGTGTGTCTCATGCTTTTCCTTGCTGTGTATCTGATCGTGTACGTCTCATGCTTTTCCTTTTGTTTTTGTTGACCATGAGTGATTTTCCTGACTCCCCTTCCTGTTTCCCATACGAAGGGTGGGGTTTCTGATGTGCACAGCAGCATCCCACTTGTAACTGTGTGTGCAGCAATGGAACTCAGTTGTCAGGGATGGTGTTAGTGCAGAAAATCTCAAAAAGAGACATTAGTCAACTAGTTTTCTAAATAAGGCAGAAAAATAGAAAAGTTAAAAAAAAAACATTAATATCACACATTTATCCCACATTGTAAATTTTCAGGAGATGTCGAGCTGGCAAATTCACAGGCCAATTCCTAAAGTTAAAGAGATCAACTGTTAGTTCCTAGAATGTCTCACTTTTCTTCATACATAAAGAACTTATCTAGGTACGTTTGCCACAAGTTCAGCCATATTTCTTTGGTAGAGGGGCATTTCAATATATTCAAGTCATTTTCTTTTAAATGACAGTATTCTTCACTAGGAAAATTAAATTAATTGAAAAGTTCTAATTAGAAAAGACCCTGGCTTGCAACCTTCATGTCTCACCTACCAAGCTGATCGCTATACTTCAGGTGCTAAAATCAGGCCTAAAGTTTAGGTAAGGATAGTTGATCAGCCATGTCTTCAAAACACATTGTATAGAGACAGTGGCCAGGGGTGGGGTGTCTCAGAACTAAAATAAAGTTACCCTTCGTAAGGTGGTGTTGCTTATCATCCCAGCACTTGGAAAAGCAGAAGAGAAGGAATCATTAGTCTGAGGAGGCTAGCCTAGGCTCATGATGAGACGCTGCTCAAACTAATGAGCTGCGGTTGCTTGTGCTAGCTCTTCCGAAGTAAGTGAAGTCAGAGGTTATAAAAGTGGTTCTTATACATGGCTGCCTGGCACTGTGTGCTTACCTTGCACTCTACTTGTTGTATTTGTTTTAGGCATGGGCATACGCCACCCCAAAATTGAGTTATTAAAACAGAAAGGGAAAAATAAAAGCGGCTCGGGAGAAATTAATTTCTCTCGGAATGTCATGCTGGGAGGAGGAAAAACCCTAGCCAAAAGAGACACCTGTCTCCCTGAGAGAGATTTCACATAGGTCTAATAGCCTGTTAAGTCAAGTTATAGGTTGAGGATGAAACCCAGATAGTGATGGGTCAGTGCTGACAGAGATGTTTATTATTACAACAGAGATACCAAGGGTCATGATGATGAAATATTTAAGTAACTATCTGGATGTTTAATGCCTGCTTAAAAGGAAGCTACTTTCTTCCTTTTCATACTTCTTTATAGTAGCTGAATATTTACAACCAAAGATGGTGCGTAGAGATAAAGCATGTACTTAGCAGTCTCCAACACACACACACACACCCCACACTTAAACACATACACACATACACACATACAGACAGGCAGACACACACTGACACATAAACACACACATATACAGGGGTCGTCACAGAATCTCAAAACAAATGATAAAGTTAAAAATCAACTATGTTTTATACATATTCCATCTGCTTCATATCCAGCTCTTGATGTAGCAGGTTTAAGGTTTTTGTGGTCTCAGTAGTGGAATATGTACATTATGTAAAGTCTATAATAGTGTGGGAGTTTTTATTGTTCATTTAATCCATTTAAAAACCAGCTGATGGAAATCGTGGGTAATGTGTAAACTCAAGTGCAAGCCTTGCTTGATTTTTTAAAAAAAATTCATTTATTCTGAAGTTAGTGAAAAATAAAATAGCTCAGGAATTAAAATTGAGATCATGTATCTGAAAGTTCTATATTTATTCTTCTCCTCAGATTAAAAATTTATTCTGTATATTAGTTTCCTAGATTTGCCTTCCTTCCCTGTGATAACGATAAGTTAAAATAGTGCTCTGTACACATGTAGCTTCATCACTTCCTGTGAGGTTTGAATATGAACCCCACCCCCAACACACACAGACACCTATAAGCTCTCATATTTGAATGCATAGTCATCAGAGAGTGGTATTATTTGGGAGGAGTTAGGAGGTGTGCGTTGTTGGAAGAAGTGTGTCACTGGGGGTGAGCTTTGAAGTTTCAAAAGCCCAAGCCAGGCCCAGTAGCTCGGTCTCTCTCTCTCTGTCTCTCTCTGTCTCTGTCTCTCTGTCTCTCTGTCTCTCTGTCTCTCTGTCTCTCTGTCTCTCTCTCTCTCTCTCTCTCTCTCTCTCTCTCTCTCTCTCTCTCTCTCTCTCTCTCCCTGCTGCCTGTAGATCTGATGTACTGATGTAGACCTGTCAGCTACTTCTGCAGCACCGTGTCTGCCCACGTGCCGCCATGTTCTCCAACCACCATGATAACAGTAGACCAAACCCCCAAAGCTCTAAGGAAGCTCCAGGTATCTGTTTTTCAAAATAAGTGTTGCCATGCCGGTGGTGTCTCTGTACAGAATAGCACACTGGCCAAGACACTTTCTATAGAACAGAAAAAATCAGATAAAATAATAGGAAAAATGAGTTCCTACTGAACACACACAGGCCTACTTTCAAAGTCTAAACCGCTAATCAATTCCTACTAACTTGAAGACTAAAAAATGTTCAGAGGTCTGTTACAGGGTGCCATGCAGAAAGTTCTTATTCAGAGTCTGCTCTTCATCTGAGCAGTGGCTTGTATTCTTATATTTAGAAGAACAACCTGCAATTCCTGCCTCTTCAAGAAAAAAAAAGCCAGACCATATAAATTACTGGCTGTATACAGTGATAGAATAAGAACATCATTTAACTTCTAAGATGTCATTGGCATTATAGTACACAAAATTCCACAAGATGGCAAGAAGGTACAATTTGTATCACTTGCACTAAAATATAAAAGGGATGCCTTGGTGAAAGGATGTACCTCCAGCCCGTGAGTCCATTCAAGTCTAGGAGCTGCCACTACTGGGGATGAGCTGCACCATCTGAGTCTGTAATGTGCACAAGTCAGTTGCAAAGTATTTCAAAATAGGCCTTCTAATTTTAGAATCCTGTTCTAAAATAGCAATTTGTGAGGATATCCAGCTGGAGTTATCTACTGAATTTCAATTTAAATGAACAGCTTGGCTAAGATACCATAAAGTAGGTTACATCAAGATGTGTTCTGCAAATCTTCCATACACCAAACGGCCTTGACAGGGATAGGAGCTTTACACATGTGGGTAGACAATGCCATATCATTTTGGAAGACTGAATCTCCTCTGCATGTGACTTTTTTCCATGTTCCCACGTGCACTTGGAAGACTGTTTTGTGTCACGCTAAGTATGAAGAATCCTCTGTGGTAAACTTTTCCTAGCACATTTCTCCTTGTGCCCTGTGCTGGAAAATGTTGTTCCGGATGTACTCTGAGATGAATGAGC
This sequence comes from Acomys minous, assembly GCF_964271855.1. Taxonomy (NCBI): domain Eukaryota; kingdom Metazoa; phylum Chordata; class Mammalia; order Rodentia; family Muridae; genus Acomys; species Acomys minous. The sequence continues at coordinate 115,404,034 of NC_140492.1, read as the reverse complement.
CAAGAAATTAGCTCATGGCCCTTTCTGGTAATAAGTACACTAGCTAAAGCTCATCTGACATATGGAAATGAAAACCTCATTACTTCCTTAAGGTTCCCTGGGGTGCATCTTTATAATTTACTCAGTAAGAAAGCCTGAAATTGAAATTCTTAAAAGATCAGTCTTTTAATTGCCCTCAAGACCAGCCAAGTCTTGTTTTCCAGAACCATTATCATCTTAGACAATTGCACTTAATTCCATAGCAAGTCAATGATTATTATTCATGCCTAATGATAACTTTGGAGAAGTAATATAAATAATATGATAATAATACATGTGTTATCTTACATATTATAATAACTTAGAAATAGTTTTCACACATTCTGTAAAACAGTAGCTATCTTGCATGAAGAATACATTTACAATTTAAAGTCCTTTCGTTTTCAGAAAATATTTTTAAGTAAAGAGCAAAGGCAGATGGTTCTAACTGACTGCTATCATTATGCAACTTGATAATTTTCACATTGGTTAATAACACATAATGATGATGGTAATCATGATGACAAAATGGATGCTTATCCACATCAAGAAGCACAACTGAGCTTAAGTTAACTCTACAGGGAGCCAATGCCCGGGGACTCCATTTCCCTCAGGAAGCTTGGGAAATGATAACATGCACATGATCACTAAAATTCATTTGCTATTGATCATGGCTGCTAAAACTACTTTTTAAACATGCAATCAGTATAGAACAGAAAAATGCACTTACCTTACATCACATGGAAATGTATATTCAGTTGTTAAACTAAGGTATTATGATAGGAATGTTATCAAATTTGAGGTCACAACCTGTGCCCCAAGTCAGATTTGAACCCCTATCCTCAATAAACCAATTGACTGATCCAAATTAAAACACGGAAAAGAGAAAGGAGAGACTTATGGATTGTGACCACACTGGGAAGAGGATCAAAGAGACTGAACCTCTTAAGTTCTGAAGAAACATAAAAGTTTACACAGTCTGTCCAGGATGTGAATGTCTAAGGTGCCCTGGTCAAGGTGTGGTCCTGACCATCACTGACTCAACATTGTCTGGTCTTAAGTCTCCCACTGCCAGGTGGTCTGACAAGTTGTTAGAATTGTATGATGAAATCTCTTTCATGAAGATGAGTTTCCCTTTGGGCTGGGGCTCTTGCCTTCTCCCAGCAGGAGATTCCTTGAGAAATTCTCTCTCTCTCTTTTTTTTTTAATCCATTGTTTGGACAATCTGAGAAATTAAAAGAAGACACGGGTGTCTCTTTAGCCTCTCCTCATTTCTGCTAGACTAGTTATATTGGTCGACTTTCTGTTTTAGTACCTTAATCTTGGGGTGTAATATGTCTATGTCCCAGAGAAAAATAATAGCAAACAGAAGGTAGATATGGACCAAAGTGGGGACACGTTTAGCTAGTGCCCGGTAGCTATAGATGAGAACCAGTTTTAAGAACCTCTTGGCTTTTTGTTACCTTTGAAAAGGCAATTCCATCTCATTGTTGTTATGTCCAGATGGCTAGATCCCCAAAGACCACCAGGAGTCTGAAGCCATATGAAAAAAAAAATCAAGGAGCCTTTATTCAAGTTCGAGGGCCCTTAAACCTCACCGACACGGCAGATCAGTTGCGAGAGCCCTGAACTGTCATCAAGCAGGGTTTTTATTGCGGTTACAGCTAGGAACAGGAGTTTCCAGTTTGACAGTTGCAGGATTGGTTGACATTTAGCAAGGTTGGGTTGGCGCTAGGGCATTGATTGGTCAAGCCTGACTGCAAACGCTTAAGTAATCTAATTGATAACATCTGGGGGATGTTAGGAACTTTCCCACTGTCTCCAGAGTGTCTCAGGCCTAGGGTGGTTCTTTTCTGTACCAGTGTGTGGTTTCTCCAGCAACTGAGGTGAACTTGAGGACAAGCCTAAGATGGAGTCCAGCAACAAAATTGAGTCACCGTGGCCCAGGTTCCACAATTGTCTTAACACAGGGTCTAGTCTCGGCTATGCTATCTTAAACTTAAGATACTCCTGTTTTGCCTTCACACTGTAGTGTTATGCCCAGATCTTGAGATTCCCAAAGACCACTCAGGAGCCATTTCTGCCATTGGAAGTACACTAGGGTTGTTTATTCAAGCCTGGGCAGGGACTCCCTCCCTTGCCAAAGCAGTGGACTGGGAATGAGAAGCCTGAGCTTAGAAAATATGTTTTTTATAGGTTTTTAGACAAAGAAATGGGTTTTACAATACATGATTGGATGGCATTTGAACAGACATGTCGGCTCCTGATTGGCTGTTGTTATGTGCCAGTTTATTTGCAGCCAGCCTGACTAGTAGAAGGTACATATTTCTCTGGATAGTTTCCCATAGTGAGGTAATTGTCTGTTACTGGGGGAATTATCTAAGGAATACAAGGCTGGGGTACTTGTTATGATTTTCTTCTGAACCTTAAGTATAGCTCTGGGTCAGGCTTAGCACAAATGGAGTCTCTTTTTCAAAATGAAGTTAGTTAGCTTCCACAGTAGCAGCTGAGGGCTCCATTTTTAGAGGCCTGAGGCCAGCCCTATACTTAATTGAAGGTGGTTTAGGGTTAGACAACATAAGGAATTCCAGAATAGCCAGGATGTTATCTCACATCTGCATAAGTGCAAGTCCACTGGAAGACACTGTGGCTTTTACTTTTAAAGGCTCCTCCTCCCTTTCAAGCAAAGTGGTAATCTCAAATCCTACTAAGGAGATTGGTCAGCTGCAACTTAAGTTAAAATACAACTAATTAAACCTGCATAGAGTTTGGATAGTCTTCTCAGTGGTCTCAATTCCACAACACCAAGTGCTAGGGGTACAGGCACGCACTGCCATTCTCAGTGTGGTTTTATTTCAGTTCTGATAATTTCCCACAACCTATGCTGTAAGTCAGGTCCAGTCACTGGTTCTCAATAAGCCAACTAAAAGAGGCAAATTTGAAGCAGAAACCAGAAAATGATTTATTCAATGTGGTCACACTGGGGAGAGAGAGAGGGAGAGAGAGAGAGAGAGAGAGAGAGAGAGAGAGAGCCAGCAAACTCCTCAAATCTGATCTGAGGATCTTGAAGGCATGTTGCAGATAAAGACATGAACAGCCATTCTCTGGCTTTTCTACTGAGCCATTTCTTCAGCCCCCACAGAAATTATTAAAAGAAATGAAAACAGAAGGCTACCATGATACACCCAATTTATTCATAACAGGAAGCAGGAAACAATTAGACTCTTTGACGAGTATTTACATCTCAGAATCATATTGCAGAAGTCAGGAGCAGAAGTGGTTTTATAAGTAAATTGAGACTTTTCAGGAAAACAATGTTCAAAGCTTCATAAATTTAAGAGCTAAATCTAGGTAAAGCCTAACTCTCTGTTTTTGCCTGTTTTATCATTGGAAATAAAGGCGATTTGTGTTGTTTAATGTGTTTAATCAAAATGAAGATGAGAAATCAGTTTTTTGTTCACTTAATTTCTAGAGTAGATTAGTTTAATTTTCAGTTGCTGTGTTAAAATATATGACCAACATTAACTTAAGGAAGAAAATATTTACTTGGGCTTACAGCTCCGGGGCCACAGAGTCCATCATGGCGAAAGGCACAGTGTGTGTTAGGAAGAGGAAGCAGGCTGATTACATTTTCATTCACACACAGGAAGCAGAGAGCAAAACAGGAAGTGAGGTGAGGTTATGAGCCTTTACGCCCGCTCTCACTAATATAAGGATCTCCAGAAAGGCTCCATCTCCCGAAGGTTCATCATTTCTCCAAATACTTTCCCAACTAAGTCTTCAAATACATGGTCCTGTACAAACCGTCACACAGAGCCTTCGTGATTTAGATTAGTTCCCATGACTAATAACTTGGAATTAGTCGTGAGGACCTGTATTGTTATTAATATGTGGGTGTTGTTCAGTCTTCACCTTTAGAAAAACAGTTCAGGAATGAAGGTGTGAGAGAATTCTGAGAGCTTGTGCGAAAACTCCAAGAAAACACGTCAAGAGTCTTGTGACCTCGGTTCTTCCTCAGCGTGGTTTATTCTTGGAATGTGCTTTTCTGCTTCCCCCAGCTCGTCGTAAATGGGTATGCTTCAGATTACACATCGCTGCTTACTTTTGTTTCTCAAAAACACTTCTAAGCACAGCCTGCCTTTGTGGCTGTATATAATCTGAATCCATATGAACTTTGCTCATATGGACTTGCTTAACTGTCAGAATATAATGTCTGATGCTTTGAATAAGGTTATCTATTGCATGAGACTTAGCCTACCTCATTTTTGGGGGCTCCATTCTCCCAGGCTAATGCCTAGAGCAGTAACAATCACCCACTTGAAAATGTGGATGGCTTAAACTAGGGGAATGTTGAGAAAAAAAAACACCGAGAATTAAGAGAACAGGGTAAGTTTTGGGAATTATCAGGGAAATTTAATTACTGGATGAAACATGGTAAAAGGAAGTTTGGGTAAATAATATTACGCTTGGTAGGTAATAGAAAGCAACATAGGTCAGTCCCTTGTGGCATTTTAGTAAGAAGGCAGAAGGCAGGACCAGCTAAGATCTATTATGCAGAAGAAATGTTTCTCTTTGTATGTATCAGGGAGACATTTCTAAGTTAGTTCAGAAACAAAGTAATCCTTATAGCTTTGAACCATCTTAACTGTAACAGTTACACAAAAATTAGATACTTGACCATTTAACGAGTATGTATTGGGTTGGACTTAAAATGTAGTGTGGTCTAATATGGAGAACTAAGAATGTTCAATAGTTTGTTTTCAAAATGCTCAGTTAAATGTAACATCACTGAAGGAGTTTACATTGGATTGAGTGAGTCAGTGTGCCAATGTATTAGAAGTCTGTAGGCACATACACATAGGGCTTGCTGTACCATGTTAGGTACTAGGCACATACACATAGGGCTTGCTGTACCATCTTAGGTACTCAGCATTCTCAGCAAGTCTGAAAACACTCTATCTGAGATAAGAATCCTTTCCCACGTTCGCACCCAGTCATTCTCAGCCTTGATGATCTATCTACTCATGCGGAGCAAGACCGTTTCGTTTTTTTTTTTTTTTTTTTCAGAAACACCTGTTGCTGAACAGAAGAGTACACCCCCTCCGTTTATGTTTTTGAGTTTAACGTCTGATAGGAAATAGTAGCTGAGATCTTGAGACCATGTATGAACCATGTCGCAGTTTGAGTAGCAACAGCCACCATAAGCTCACATGTTTGAGTGCTTAGTTACCACGGAGTGGCTCTAGGTGAGAGAGAGTAGGAGGCGTGGCCTTGCTGGAGGAAGAATGTCCCTAGAGGTGGTTTTTGAGCTTGCAAAGGCCCAAGCCAGGCTCCCTGGCTCTCTCTTCCTGCTCTCTGCAGATCCAGATGTAGAGTTCTCAGCTAGGTATGCAGCACCATGTCTATGTACTGCCATAGTCTCTACATGATGATAACGGACTAAACCTCAGGCCCTGTAAGCAGGGTTCCAATTACATGTTTCCTTTCCTAAGGGTTGCCCTGGTTGCCTTCACAGGGACTGAGACAGCCCACTAGAGGGTCTTGGACTTTGTATGTTCTAAAATAAAAGTGACTTGTTTTTTCTCTTGGAACTGGGCCTTAAATACAAGACTTTGTGGATGTTGGGTATATCCTCCATCACTGACTTCCATCCCAATGTACATGGTTGCTCGTAAATAATTTTCCTGTATACATTTTAATTAAGTAAATGCAATTTCTTATAGATCTGATTATCACTCTTAAATTCTGAGCTCCATTAATAAAGTCCTATATGGCATTACTTCTAGAAATATGTGTGTTTATTATTATAATGTACACATTCTATTATACATTCTGTTATATATTCACATGATAATTTAAATCCTAATGAAAATCAAGGTCACCAGCTATTCTTGTGAAGAGAAAGTTCTTTCTAAATCTCTGAAAGACTGTTTCTCTTAAAAGTAGGGCTGTGAGGCAGGTACACCACATCTTCAGTCTGAGCATCAGGAGGCAAAGGTTGGTGGGTCTCTGTGCATTTGAGACCAACCTGCTAAACATAAGGTTGTGGACCAACAAGGACTACATAGAGAGACCCTACCTCAAAAAACAAATAATACAATACAGTACAGTACAATACAATACCAAAGTAATAGAGGATTATTGAGGCAAAACCACGTACGTACATAAAGAATATGAACTAAAAATCTATAGCAATTTTCACTCCAGCCTGGTTGGGTTAGTTCTTATTTATATTATGATCCATTTACCAGCAGTGTTTAAACAACCATGAATTCATTCAATAAATAAAACCAAATAGCCATTACGTCTTTAAAAAGACACAAAGAGTGGGCTCTAACTTGACGACTTTATGAGGTATTTTCAGCATAGAGATGAAGGACGTGGCCATGTGGTACAGAGAGAACTTGACGGAGACACATGCGCAGGTGGAATGAATAGGGGACAAAACTGACCTACACTGTTTGTGAATACAGATTTATTGTAATATAGCCACACCCATTCATAGATCAAGTGTAATGCCTTTTGTATAATAAGAGAAGAAACAAATTATGACAAAGAATGTTTAGCTCAAAATAGCTGAAAACATTTACTAATTGTTTCATTAGGACAGTGGTTCTCGATTAGTGGGTCTCAACAACTTTGGCAGTAAAATGACCCTTTCACTCATAAGATGAGCTGCATATGAGATATTTATGTTATGATCTGTAGCTGTAGCCAAATTACACATCCAAAGTAGCAGCAAAAATAAAATAAATAAGTTTATAGCTGGGAGTCATCAGAACACAAAGAACTGTTTTTTGAGTTATAGCATTAGGAAGGTTGAGAACCACTGCTTTAGAGCAAAGGTTTGCTGATCCTAGATATATATAAATAAAAAGTATCCTATATTGGTAAGATGTTAAGGATCTCTACCAAAAACAAAAACAAAAACAAATTCTATAGAAATTAGTCACTATTAGTTACTATTTTCTTTATGTGAAATTTCAGGGTATCCATTCTTATGTAACCTTGTGTGTTATTTTTATATGGTATAATTTATATAGGTAAATTTTATTAACTCAGTCCCCCTCTTTATTTCACCATGTACTATGAACCAAGTGGGTTGCCTGATATCACAGAACTTGGTCTAGCTTGAGCAGTTTAGAGCAAGTGTGGATGAATTTTAATCCAACGACATAGCCGCTCTGGCAAGGGACCACTTCTAAAGACCCTGTAGGTCTGTGTGATCCAGATGGAATGCAGATGTGCCCTGGGTACAGTATGATCTCCCTGGAATACAGATATGCCCTTAGTACACACCTGTCATCCCAAATAATGAAAGTAAGGATAGTTTCTAGAAAGAAGCAGTGATGTTTGAAAGTGACATCTTATTGAGGGGCAGACAAAGTGGTGGATCAGAGAGAGATTTGACAGAATGAGTCAGAGACAGGATATGCCCAACTCTCATGAAAGCAGGACACGCAGGAGAGGCTGCATAAGAGCAGGTAGGGAGAGAGAGGGGTTTTTGCCAAGTTTGTTTTTGTGTTTATTTTTAACCAGGATTACCAGGACAGTCTTACAGAGACGGGTACCAGAGAGTAGAAGCTAAACTCGGCTGAAGTCAAAATGAGTCAGAGAATGAGAAGGAGCCAGATTAAAACATGTATCCAGAGTTTGCTTGAGGCTAGGCAGAGCAATTTAGTCAGAAGCCAAGAGAAGCCAGTTTGAATCAGCCAACTTGGAGAGGAATTTAAGACAAAACAGCTGCGTTGAGCCAGCCAGCGAGATCTCAGAAAGAGCTAGAAAGGCTTAGGAACGGCTGTCATCTGAGAAAATAGAAGTGACATACAGAATCAAGGGGTAGAGCATACACACGCATTCTGTTTATATCAATTACCATGCAATTATCAATTTTTTTCTGGTTGTCTCCATAAAAAGGGAAAACCCATCAATCCTCAAGAGCTCACACTTGTTAAATACTCCCCACTTAAGCACAAGGGCTTAAGATACCCAGAGTAAGCATTTAGGCCCATAATTGCTCATTTGAAATTCTACAAATCAAAAAAAAAATTTTTTAAATGTACTCATTTAAGAAACTATTTGAATTGACTGAATTAATATGAGACCATTTGTATCCCATGTAGGCTGCCAATTTCCCTGTTATATTAGCGTGTTTGATTATTATATACCCTTCATGCCTCTTTGGGTTTATAAATTATTTATTTAAGTAACATACATTCATAATATGCATTTTCAAAAGTCTGAAATAATCTCAATTATAAGACACATCTAAACATAAGCTTTTAGGATACCAGAACGTGAGTTGTCAACGTAGAAAAAGGCACAGGATTTGGAGCTTTTCCATTTGGCATTGTCGAGGCAGGAGGCAGCGGTCCCTGTCCTTCCCCTTCTCTTCCCACCATTCCCTCCTGCACAGAAATAAGAGTCTACCCTCTAAAGTGAAAATGTAGGAAATAACGGGGAGAAGGAAGCTTTTAAAGGGAGCTAAGTTACAAGTGAGGACCAGCTTGAGAGGGATGAGTTCAAGCTTCAAAGCCACCATAACTTCCCAACTGCCACGACAGATGGACGACTACACCCTGCTCACTGCCACACTTTAGTCTAAATGTGCTTTTAATCACATCACTTTAGATACAGAGGCAGGCGAATCTCTATAAAATCTGGGCCAGCCTGGTCTGTGTAGTGAGTTCCAGAACAGCCAGAGCTACATAGTGAGATCCTGTCTCAAAAAAAAAAATAATTAACCAAAGCTCAAATAATTTCATATTATTGAGCATTTGGACCAATTATTCTTATCTAAATGTGGTCCGTGAAATTACTTGATGAATAATCAGAAGAAATGAGTAAGTTGTGACTCTGTTGCTAATTCTTTAATGATGCAGTAGGCCACATCTTCACTGTCTGGATTTTAATTGTCAATCTAACTTGATTAGTTCACTGCTCACAAATATATTAAGTATAATGATCTGTCATATAATGATGCTTTCTGTGGAATACAAACTCAAAGCCTTCACTGCCTCCATATTGTGATTTTCATAACATTTTGAAGCAGGATTATTTATTAATTTTAGTCAAAAAAAACACTGAGCAATAACTATCACCTAGATTTTAGTAATGAATATATGGCCATATTTGATTTCATTATGCGCGCGCGCGCACACACACACACACACACACACACACACACACACACACACACACATATATAGTGAAGGAGTTTATGTTTGAAACTTTTAGGCCCATGATCTTGCTAGTTGGGGGAGGGGGGAGATCCAAAACTGAGGAATGGAGGAGGAATCCCACCCTCTGAAATAGAAAACACTTACCTGGCGTGTGACCTGTGGATTTGAGTGGATCTCCTGGAGCTTAGTAGAATCTTTTTAAGTTAGATGATTTAAAATCTGATTAATATTAAAGCTCTGAATTTCTAAATACAATAGTTCCATAGCAATGGAAGAGTTTTTATATACCTTAAATCACTTTCTTATTATCAACCCTCAAAGACCACACTCTCAAACACTTCTTAGATCCTCAGACCTTACATAAACTTTACACTTTTCTGAGAAGGCAGCTGAAGCCTTGGGTTTTGTTGCTAAATGGATCTTCAAACCCATCAGAGACCTGAGGAAGATAAACTACGGCAGGGAGCATAGTCCAAGTGGCATAAGTATTGATTATATGACAGAAACTTACCCATTAGCCAGGGTAGGCTCCTGTGGAGTCAGTGGCTTCACTGTGGGCACAGATCTTAGGGCAGCATCTCAGCATCAGTCCTGGCCCAGCAAATCAGAGCGGTCTTTCCCTGGCGGAGGACTTGGGAGAATGACTGACCTTATTTTGTGTAGGCAAACCAGGCCAGTTAACTCTCCAGGTGTCTGCAGTTAGGGCACCAGATGACTGATTAAATAAACAGCATGAGCTAATTGGCCAGAAGCTATAATACAGAAATGTGGGTTTATTAGAAAAGGGGTGGAAGGGGGAAAGGAAGGGGGGCTTGTACTGTGGGGGGGAGGCAGGGGGAAGGGAAGGAAGGGGGTAAGGAGGTGTGTGGAAAAGGGAAGAGAGTGAGAGAGAGAGAGAGAGAGAGAGAGAGAGAGAGAGAGGGAGGGAGGGAGAGAGGGGGGGAGAGGGAGAGAGAGAGAGAGGGAGAGAGAGGGAGAGAGAGGGAGAGGGAGAGAGAGAGAGGGAGAGAGAGGGAGAGGGAGAGAGAGAGAGAGAGAGAGAGAGAGAGAGAGAGAGAGGGAGAGAGAGACCATGCCCTGCAGCAGCACCTACCGTACCAGCCTTTTGTTAACAATAAATGGATAAGGGGCAGAGAAATCTGTTCTTTTGACTGCTTCAGGCTGACAGTAGGATGGCGACAGGGGGTCGACGGGCTGATCCTTCCCTCTGCCAGGGAGGCCTGGCCACAGAGGAAGAGGATGCAGGCAGTCCACATGAGACTTGACAGGCTGAGGTCAGATGTTAGGGGAGGAGGGCTCCCCCTTTCTGAGGATTAGGCGAGGGTAGGAGGGGGCGTGAGGGAGGGAGAGTGGTACCAGGAAGCAATGAGGGAGGGGGCTACAATCAGGATGTAACGTGAACAATTTTTTTTAAGTACATGAGATTTGGCGGAAATAGTGGTAGGAGAGATTGGAGAGGAATGGGGGAAAGGGTGGATGTAGCTGAAACATATTATATATGCACGAATAAATTATCAAAGAATGCAAAAGGGTAAACAAATGATAGCCTGGAAGAAAAGAATGCCCTGACCCTGGCCTCCAATAGTAAATGAGCATTTGTAAACGGTCTTACCACTTTGTTTTCAGGTATGTTTCAGCCAAGTAATAGTTATCTAACTAACACCTCACACCCCCACATTGCTTTTTCTTATTTGCTGTGTCTATTTCTCTCTCTACACTTATTTCTCTGCAGTAGTAAATATTTAAGGTAGCTTATTTAAGGTACTACCTTAATTTAGTATTAATATTAAGGTAGTAATAAATATTTAAAATATTCTCAAATTACACAAATTTAACTCAGCCTGTTTCCACTAAATATAACAAGAATTATAATTAGCATAATAATTGAAATCAGTCACGTTCCAAACATAAGAATTCTAATTAGCATAGGAATTGGAATCAGTAACAATTTCAGACATATATATTCATAGAAATGCTGAGTGTATTAGGTTTCTACAGAAGCTTTAAGAAAATAGAACATGAGCCGGGCATGGTGGCGCACGCCTTTAATCCCAGCACTCAGGAGGCAGAGACAGGCAGATCGCTGTGAGTTCGAAGCCAGCCAGGCTACAAAGAGAGTCCAGGACAGCCAAGGCTACACAAAGAAATCCTGTCTCAGAAAAAGAAAAAAAAAATACCTAAAAGAAGAAAATAGAACAAATGTAGCCATTTAAAACACCAGTCTATGGGGTTCACAGGAATGAACTCAGGTCCTCAGGACTGGTGGCAAGCATCTTTCCCCACCTCCCAGACAGGATTTAAGACAGATTGAGGGTAATTTTTCTTAACAAAATGAAATTCAAAGCTACGTTATCTGGTTCAGAAAGCAATGGAGGGAACAGAAGTGTAATGTCTGTGGAACCCAATGGATTTTGTGCAAAGTCACATTGTCAGTCCTGGGTCATCTTGAAGGAAATGCCCCAATGCACAAGACAACCCTCTCACTTCAAATCATGGACCAGTTGGCAAATGCTAGCTGCTGGGAAACTGAGTAACAATTTCCGCTAAGAGTACAGCTCCTTATGAGTTGACCCCTCTCCAGTGGAGGACTGCCTATTCAAGACGATTCTGACATCACAAATTAGACTTCAATGAGTACAAGAAAATAAAATATATAAACAAACCCAAAACAAACCCACAAGACATAAAGTTGGGTGAGTAGGGAAGGGGAAGGAATTGGGAAGAGTTAAGCAAAGAAAGGTGATTTACTTAAAAAAAAAAAAAAAGGAGGGCAGATAGCTTTGGAGAAGTAGCTCAGTCTGTACACACCCCACACACGCGGGAGGATCTGACCCCACACACGCGGGAGGATCTGTACACACCCCACACACGCGGGAGGATCTGTACACACCCCACACACGCGGGAGGATCTGTACACACCCCACACACGCGGGAGGATCTGACCCCACACACGCGGGAGGATCTGACCACCACACACGCGGGAGGATCTGACCACCACACACGCGGGAGGATCTGACCCCACACACGCGGGAGGATCTGACCCCACACACGCGGGTGGATCTGTACACACCCCACACACGCGGGAGGATCTGACCCCACACACGCGGGAGGATCTGACCACCACACACGCGGGAGGATCTGACCCCACACACGCGGGAGGATCTGACCACCACACACGCGGGAGGATCTGACCCCACACACGCGGGAGGATCTGACCCCACACACGCGGGAGGATCTGACCACGACACACGCGGGAGGATCTGACCACCACGCACGCGGGAGGATCTGACCACCACACACACGGGAGGATCTGACCACCACACACGCGGGAGGATCTGACCCCACACACGCGGGAGGATCTGACCCCACACACGCGGGAGGATCTGTACACACCCCACACACGCGGGAGGATCTGACCACCACACACGCGGGAGGATCTGACCCCACACACGCGGGAGGATCTGACCACCACACACGCGGGAGGATCTGACCCCACACACGCGGGAGGATCTGACCACCACACACGCGGGAGGATCTGTACACACCCCACACACGCGGGAGGATCTGACCACCACACACGCGGGAGGATCTGACCCCACACACGCGGGAGGATCTGTACACACCCCACACACGCGGGAGGATCTGACCACCACACACGCGGGAGGATCTGACCACCACACACGCGGGAGGATCTGACCACCACACACGCGGGAGGATCTGACCACCACACACGCGGGAGGATCTGACCACCACACACGCGGGAGGATCTGACCCCACACACGCGGGAGGATCTGACCCCACACACGCGGGAGGATCTGTACACACCCCACACACGCGGGAGGATCTGACCACCACACACGCGGGAGGATCTGACCACACACACGCGGGAGGATCTGACCACCACACACGCGGGAGGATCTGACCACTACACACGCGGGAGGATCTGACCCCACACACGCGGGAGGATCTGACCACCACACACGCGGGAGGATCTGACCACTACACACGCGGGAGGATCTGACCACCACACACGCGGGAGGATCTGACCCCACACACGCGGGAGGATCTGACCACCACACACGCGGGAGGATCTGTACACACCCCACACACGCGGGAGGATCTGACCACCACACACGCGGGAGGATCTGACCCCACACACGCGGGAGGATCTGTACACACCCCACACACGCGGGAGGATCTGACCACCACACACGCGGGAGGATCTGACCACCACACACGCGGGAGGATCTGACCACTACACACGCGGGAGGATCTGACCACCACACACGCGGGAGGATCTGACCCCACACACGCGGGAGGATCTGACCACCACACACGCGGGAGGATCTGTACACACCCCACACACGCGGGAGGATCTGACCACCACACACGCGGGAGGATCTGACCCCACACACGCGGGAGGATCTGACCACCACACACGCGGGAGGATCTGACCCCACACACGCGGGAGGATCTGACCCCACACACGCGGGAGGATCTGACCACCACACACGCGGGAGGATCTGACCCCACACACGCGGGAGGATCTGTACACACCCCACACACGCGGGAGGATCTGACCACCACACACGCGGGAGGATCTGACCCCACACACGCGGGAGGATCTGACCCCAAACACGCGGGAGGATCTGTACACACCCCACACACGCGGGAGGATCTGACCACCACACACGCGGGAGGATCTGACCCCACACACGCGGGAGGATCTGACCACCACACACGCGGGAGGATCTGACCACACACACGCGGGAGGATCTGTACACACCCCACACACGCGGGAGGATCTGACCACCACACACGCGGGAGGATCTGACCCCACACACGCGGGAGGATCTGACCACCACACACGCGGGAGGATCTGACCCCACACACGCGGGAGGATCTGACCACCACACACGCGGGAGGATCTGACCCCACACACGCGGGAGGATCTGACCAGCACACACGCGGGAGGATCTGACCCCACACACGAGGGAGGATCTGACCACCACACACGCGGGAGGATCTGACCCCACACACGCGGGAGGATCTGACCACCACACACGCGGGAGGATCTGACCACCACACACGCGGGAGGATCTGACCACCACACACGAGGGAGGATCTGACCACACACACGCGGGAGGATCTGACCCCACACACGCGGGAGGATCTGACCACCACACACGCGGGAGGATCTGACCCCACACACGCGGGAGGATCTGACCCCACACACGCGGGAGGATCTGTACACACCCCACACACGCGGGAGGATCTGACCCCACACACGCGGGAGGATCTGACCACCACACACGCGGGAGGATCTGACCCCACACACGCGGGAGGATCTGACCACCACACACGCGGGAGGATCTGACCACCACACACGCGGGAGGATCTGACCCCACACACGCGGGAGGATCTGACCCCACACACGCGGGAGGATCTGACCACCACACACGCGGGAGGATCTGTACACACCCCACACACGCGGGAGGATCTGACCCCACACACGCGGGAGGATCTGTACACACCCCACACACGCGGGAGGATCTGACCCCACACACGCGGGAGGATCTGACCACCACCACACGCGGGAGGATCTGACCACCACACACGCGGGAGGATCTGACCCCACACACACGCGGGAGGATCTGACCCCACACACGCGGGAGGATCTGACCACCACACACGCGGGAGGATCTGACCCCACACACACGCGGGAGGATCTGACCACCACACACGCGGGAGGATCTGACCCCACACACGCGGGAGGATCTGACCACCACACACGCGGGAGGATCTGACCCCACACACGCGGGAGGATCTGACCCCACACACGCGGGAGGATCTGACCCCACACTCGCGGGAGGATCTGACCACCACACACGCGGGAGGATCTGACCACCACACACGTGGGAGGATCTGACCCCACACACGCGGGAGGATCTGACCCCACACACGCGGGAGGATCTGACCACCACACACGCGGGAGGATCTGACCCCACACACGCGGGAGGATCTGTACACACCCCACACACGCGGGAGGATCTGACCACCACACCCGCGGGAGGATCTGACCACCACACACGCGGGAGGATCTGACCACACACACGCGGGAGGATCTGTACACACCCCACACACGAGGGAGGATCTGACCACCACACACGCGGGAGGATCTGACCACTACACACGCGGGAGGATCTGACCCCACACACGCGGGAGGATCTGACCACCACACACGCGGGAGGATCTGACCACTACACACGCGGGAGGATCTGACCACCACACACGCGGGAGGATCTGACCCCACACACGCGGGAGGATCTGACCACCACACACGCGGGAGGATCTGTACACACCCCACACACGCGGGAGGATCTGACCACCACACACGCGGGAGGATCTGACCCCACACACGCGGGAGGATCTGTACACACCCCACACACGCGGGAGGATCTGACCACCACACACGCGGGAGGATCTGACCACCACACACGCGGGAGGATCTGACCCCACACACTCGGGAGGATCTGACCCCACACACGCGGGAGGATCTGTACACACCCCACACACGCGGGAGGATCTGACCACCACACACGCGGGAGGATCTGACCCCACACACGCGGGAGGATCTGACCACCACACACGCGGGAGGATCTGACCACACACAAGCGGGAGGATCTGTACACACCCCACACACGCGGGAGGATCTGACCACCACACACGCGGGAGGATCTGACCCCACACACGCGGGAGGATCTGACCACCACACACGCGGGAGGATCTGACCACACACACGCGGGAGGATCTGTACACACCCCACACACGCGGGAGGATCTGACCACCACACACGCGGGAGGATCTGACCCCACACACGCGGGAGGATCTGACCACCACACACGCGGGAGGATCTGACCACCACCACACACGCGGGAGGATCTGACCACCACACACGCGGGAGGATCTGTACACACCCCACACACGCGGGAGGATCTGACCCCACACACGCGGGAGGATCTGTACACACCCCACACACGCGGGAGGATCTGACCACCACACACGCGGGAGGATCTGACCCCACACACACGCGGGAGGATCTGACCCCACACACGCGGGAGGATCTGACCACCACACACGCGGGAGGATCTGACCACCACACACGCGGGAGGATCTGACCCCACACACGCGGGAGGATCTGTACACACCCCACACACGCGGGAGGATCTGACCCCACACACGCGGGAGGATCTGACCCCACACACGCGGGAGGATCTGACCCCACACACACGCGGGAGGATCTGACCCCACACACACGCGGGAGGATCTGACCACCACACACGCGGGAGGATCTGACCCCACACACGCGGGAGGATCTGACCACCACACACGCGGGAGGATCTGACCACCACACACGCGGGAGGATCTGACCACCACACACGGGAGGATCTGACCACCACACACGCGGGAGGATCTGTACACACCCCACACACGCGGGAGGATCTGACCACCACACACGCGGGAGGATCAGACCACCACACACGCGGGAGGATCTGACCCCACACACGCGGGAGGATCTGACCCCACACACGCGGGAGGATCTGACCCCACACACGCGGGAGGATCTGACCACCTCACACGCGGGAGGATCTGTACACACCCCACAGACGCGGGAGGATCTGACCCCACACACGCGGGAGGATCTGACCCCACACACGCGGGAGGATCTGACCCCACACACGCGGGAGGATCTGACCCCACACGCGCGGGAGGATCTGACCCCACACACGCGGGAGGATCTGACCCCACACGCGCGGGAGGATCTGACGCTTGACTCTCAACATCAGCTGCAAAGCTGGTTATTTACTGTGTATCTGTCCCCAGCCAGGAGGACTGCAGTGGGGGGAGGGGGAACGGAGGGGTTAGGGAGACAGGAAGATCTTTGGGTCTCAGAGACAAGGACATTTAGTGAAGTCAGAGCAGTGAGAGAACCTATCTCAAAAAATAAGGTGGAGAGAGACTGAGAGAGGAACAGAGGGAGAAGCTTGGGAGATGGGGAAATATATCCCTGCTGGAGGCAACGACACAATAAATCAAGATCTTTGGCATTGTAATGTAGTGCTTGATAAAGTATAACAACCATCAGACTTTTATTAATTTCATCTTAAGGCATAGATAAGGGCTTGAAGAATTATTACAACTGTGTTCAAATACTTTAAGACCTTCCAAAACTGGAGAAGTGACATAACGTATATCCAAGTTCAAGTTTTGATTATTCAGTGCTGGGGTCAATGATTTTAATTCATTGCATTAATTAGTAAACACTGAGGCCCTAAAATGAACATGAACATATGTTTGTTTTAATTGAAAGTTTATTGGAAACTTAAACACATAGTTTTGTTCACACTTTCTATACATTGTTCCTTATGCTTAGAGCTCCAATGAAAGCCGTGCCATATGAGACCACCCTCCTACGGGCTTAAACCCATCATCTTAAATGCTGTTTAGTTTTTTTCATTTGCTTGGTTTTTGTTTTAATTAAAATGTTGCTAGAAACAACAGTCCTACCCAAATATGGTGCATATGAACCACAACAATGACCAGAGGAGCATTGTAAGCATGCAGTAGTGGCATGCATACCTTGGTATTAACCAACAACTTGTTAAATGCACTTAAGATCTATTCAACAAGAAGGAAGCCATGCTAATCAACTACCCAGGGTTAGTGACCTATTGGATCTCGGAGAAGAACCCACAACCACCACTTTCTTACAGCAGCACGATCCCTAATTCCACTCTATTTGTCATTATACATAGGTGAGTCTAGAAGTGTAGTCCTCCATCCTCATCAAGAACACGTTCCTTTGCAACAGGCAGAGACCATTACCAAATCCCACAACAAATCAAAATGCAAAGGTGCCTAGCCCACTTTCAATGGATACGTCTACCAAATAACTCCTGACGTCTCAGAGAACAGTGCAGAATATAGAATCAGAAAGGTTGTAAGAGCCAGAGGGTCATAGAGTTTGATGGGAGATTGTATCTCTCAGTAATGTCAGATTCTACACCCATTAAGTCTCACCAACATGAGTGCCTAAGCATGGCTGAACTAGGAGGTCTCAACCCTGTACAAAGAACCACGGGCAGCTCAGAAACGCTGAGAGTAGGGGATATAATCTTCCTCAGGGCAAAACACACCAACTGATTATCCAATGACAAGATGGTCATATGAAAACATATGAACAAGTAACATTATACAGACAGGACAGGTTACTTTTAGAAACATATATGTAGAAACATGTACGCATGTAAAAAAATTAATGAAAAGAGAGGCCATGAATTTGAAGGAGAGAAAGAGGGGTATATGAGAGGGTTTGGAGAAAGAAATTATAAAAAAATATATTAATCTCAAAAATGAATATTACTAATTATTCTTGATTCTTGAAGTATATTAAATATTAATAAACAAATGACATAAACAAATTTTGTGTTAATTATGTAAAAGGCCCGATACTTCTATTATATGAATTGTTTCTAATTTATCTTATAGAATCAAGCAATCCTGATCAAAACATCTGGACATACACCAAACACTTTTCATAAATATTAACTGAATGTGAATCACAAACACAAATGTAATATATAAAACTATAGCATTTTCTCTAGAAAATAGCATAGGAACAATTATGGCTTAGAGAATAACAGTTTAGATACAACCTAAATATATGATTTGTCAAAAAAAAATGGTAAGATGGATTTTCTTAATGTCTAAAACGGGTCTGTCTCAATGTTGAGAAGACAAAAGTCAAGCAAGCCAACTGGAGAAGATATTTTTTAAAGACACATCCACTAAATCACTATTCATCCAAAATGAACAAAAACAGTTAAAATACAATGAAGCAAAAGCAAATCAGTGTGAAAACAGGGACAAAGGGCCTTGACTGACTTCTAATGAAGAAAGACATAAAGAGAGGAAATAGGCATTAGAAAGATACCACTTTTTAAAAAAGGAACTTTGGACAGTGACGGAACAGAACTACAGAATGGTTACAATGCTAAGCGTTGGAAATGCCAATGCTGACAAGGCTTTCCAACTGCATTACTTAGAGAAGGAAAAGTGACACAGTCCCTTTGACAGGCAGCTTGGCGGTTCCTTACAAATGAAACACACCATACAATACATCAGTCGCACTCCTTGTGTAACCTGACACAGATGCAAACCTAAGTTTACACCACAAGCTGCCTAGGGGTATTTTTAATAAATGTGTTTATAATCACCAAAACTTTGAATCTGTGAACATGTTTGACATTAGAAAACCGTCATGGTGCTTGCAGACAAGAAGATATCCAGTGCTTTGTAGGAACGAGGTATCAAATCATGAAATGATATAAAACCTCTTCTTTCTTTCTTTCCATTTTTTTCCTCTCAAAACTTCTGATGCTGGAAGAATCAAGGAAAGATTTCTGCACTGAGGCTTTCTCAAGACTTTTCATTGCCACTACATAATTTTCTTGCTAACAGCGTAAGAGGAAATTTTGACTTCTTACTATATTTTCAAGTCTTTTTATTTTTATTTATCTTACTTTCTATTCTCCTCTTGGAACTATACATTTTACTTCAGATTTTTTTTCATAGATCATAATTAAATAAATATATCACCAGATTCCGATAAGTGAAGCAGAGCCATGGCGAACAGCATTTATCAGTGACCCGCTGCTGTACCCTCAAACCCGTGGTTCCTTAAAGGAGTGGTTCACTCTGATAAAGCGAAGCTCAGTGATGAGAGATCTTACAGTGAACACATCCTCACTTTTCAGTTTCCTTATTCAAATAATATAAATCCATGCTTTCTCCTCTATTTCTTTCATTGGCAGAATAAAATAGAAAAGAAATTGAGACCTAACTATTGCATTTTCCTGAGTCTTGGTTTTCTGGCTTGCAAATATAGAACACAAAAACCCCCTGGACAGTTGGAAGCTATGATGGTTAATATTACTGCCAACATTACAGACTGTAGATAAGCTGAGACAGGCCTCTGGGAGTGCCTCTGAGGTGTTACTGTGTTAAGGGAGGTGGGACGATCCACCTTCTGTGGCTGGGATCATAAACTGTACAAGTGAAGACAGAGAACTGAGCAGAGCACACTTTCATGTTGCTTTTCTCAGAATATTTTGCTGTGGCAATAAGAAATTAAAAAGAATTCAAAGGGATAATTTTTTAAACGTTAGTGGACACTATGGTTAAAATACTAAGTGTATTTCATTTTTAAATATTTCTTTTAATTTTATCTTTTTTAAAAATTGCCCTTCCTGGGAATGAGGGAAAAATATTTCGTTACAAAGACAACAGTGTAGCAATCTTAAATTCACTTTGCCCAGGTCTCTGCCTGTTTTATGGTTCTCCAAAGTCTCAGCTCTCAGGGTGCTTTCCAATTGTGTCGTTAGTGTGCTTTCTGACTTACCACAATTTTAATTAACTCAGTTCTGGAGTTTTCCTATGTGCTGACTCATTTTATCCCTTCTGCTCTGCCAGTCCTTTCACTGTGCACCTGGATTCTCCATTCTTCTGTAAATGCTCAATGTGCATCATGGTAGACGCATAAAATAGCTTTTTTTACCTCGGCAGAATGAAATGTGCATCTGCTTCCAAGCACAATTTCATCAGTGCAAGGTGATCAGACATTGACCAAAGGAATCCTTTGTCCTCCTTCTCCTCCTCCTCCTCCTCATCCTCCTCCTCCTCTGCCTCTTCCTCCTCCTCACCCTCCTCCTCCTCTTTCCCCTTCTCCTTCTAGTTTAAAGTCTTCTCAACTGTGTCGTTCAGCCATGTGGAATGAGAGCTCATGAACTGAGCAAGGACAAGAGAGAAAACACAAGTAGAAAAACATTTGCAAACACAAAAGAGAGAAAATGGACCAGTCACTTCATGGTACTTATATCAGAGGTGAGGCTATCAGAGATACAGAAGTTTATAAAAAAGATTAGAAAATATTTTAAGATAAAAATCAGTGTACTTCCTCTAATTTTTTTTTTTACCTGAATGTCTAAATAAAAAGAAGTGTTAAGGGTTGGGCTGGAGAGATGGCTCAGTGAATAAATGACAAGCTGCTCTTCCAGAGGACCAGCATTTGACTCCCAGCACCCACATGGAAACTCACAACTGTCTGTAACTCCAGTTCCACGGGATCCTACACCCCGCCCCCCCACAGACATACATGCAGACAAATCACCAATGCATGTAAAATAAAAATCAACCAATTCTATTTAAAAAGACTTTAAAAATGTTAAGGATCATGTCCAGCAGAGAATGATTCTGCCCAGATTGGCTAGAAGACACTCCCGCTGATGAGAGTGACAGTAACATGATGTTCTCATAAGTACCATGGGAGACATGTTTAACAGAATGTGTGTGCTTGTATAGAAGGGGAGAGGAAATAGTGCATTAAAAGCATAACCTGCAAATACTAGTCCAACTTTTCATGAGTTTTCTACAAAGTATAACTAACATTATTAGCTTCTAATAAGAAAAACCTCATTCCTAATGAGTCCAACCTCAGAAATGAGCTCCATTCTCCCCCACCTCACATTCTTCGCTAATGTATCCTCAATGTGCATTTTAAAAATGTATTTAAAATGTAGCTTGCTTTGTTGTACTTGAGTTTCAGGGGATCATATTTAGGCATGGGAGAGAGATAGTACTCTTTAAAATAGTAAAATTTGATTTAATAAAAAGCATGATTAGCAGAGTATTTATATAGCACTTAGTGCCTGGTAAAACGCTGCTGCTACACATGGTTCATGCTATTTTCAGTTTAGTGAATGAGCGAAACGTTATATTCTAGCCATAATTACGCTAGCAGGTGTGCAGGAGCTAATCAGCTTGACTGAATATCCATCTGGGTTGACAAGCATAAGGGATAGGATAAGCTCAGCAGCCTCTGTTGTTACTGAAGGAACACCTTGGAGAAGCGTGGCCAATTAGAATAGAAATTGTGTGAAGAGGATCTGCTGAGTCTTCTCATTAGTTTAAGCTTCCAGATGACACTTCACGGGCAGAGAAAGGGCCTGCGTTCAGATGCAGTGACGTCACCTTAGTGCAAACATTCTTATCCCCATTAAAACATGGACCGTTATGAGACACTGAGTATGAAAGAAATATTGGATATTTAACTTTTAACTCTGCCATACTGGGCTAATGAGGGAGAAGTGTTTTTGAGGTACTTAAAGACAGAAAACTCTCTTGTCTCCATGTCCACATGAGATGAGGTATGGCAAGCCTTCTTCGCACTATGGCCCTCAGCTGCTCACAGGATCTGAGGATCTTTATTGTAGGCCCTGTGAAACCATGATAAAAGGACAGAAATGTCACAGAATAGAGCTCATATTCTGTCCCAATATTCTGATTAAAAAAAACCAAACAGATATTGATACACAAATTCTTAATAATGTTTATATTGTTAGATTAGTTGGTAAGCATGAAATTTTTCTCATTAATTCTGTAGTCAAATGAAATTTCTGGAGAGTCAAAATTTTAAAGATCAGAGAATCATTGATGGTCAAATACACAAGAACAAAGCAAGTTAATATAGCCTAGAAGCAAAGCAAACCAACTAATAGGAATAAAAACACAAAGGAAGCTGACCATATACCTCAAGAGAAAAGAAGCAGCAATGTGTTCTAAATTGATAGGTTTCTAACACGTCCTTATCACGATCATTTGATTTCAAGTAACAGAGCCACAAATGCATCTTAGGAAGTTAGTGGTGAACTTCTTAGAAGTATGAAGTTAATTTTCACATACCTGCCCCTCAAAAATATAAATAGTTCCTAAGACAAAATTTTGGTTCTGGAGAGTCAGGGAAAGACAACATGTGTGGTCATTGGTTGTACGTGCAGTTGCTTAAACTCTTTTTGCTCACTCACATTTCCTGCCACATCAATAAACGTCTAGCATATCTCCAGATTTTCTTTGCATTTATGTTCAAATTACCAACAGAAATTACAGGTATTTTTTTTTTGTCCTAGGAGAGCAACTAATCCTTATCTTGCAGAGTTTGCCCTGAGTTGTGTAAGAAAACAGGCTGAGCAAACCAAGAGAGACAAGCCGGTAAGTGGCACCCTCCAAGGTTTTAGCTTTAGTTCGGCCTCCACATTCCCACCTGGGCTCTCTGCTCATGCTTCTCTTAGTGACAGAGTGTGACCTAGACGTTTTAAGTTGAAATAAACTCTTTCTTCCCGAGCTGTTTTTGGATCATGGTGTTTTATCACAGCAATAGAAACTGTACTAGGAAAATAAAACTTGAAAATATAATTGAAGATGAACTCAAAATTTCCAGGACCCAGAGGATTTTAGCATTCATCATAGAGAACAGTTTATAAATTTCATTTTAGTGTTATTAACCTTCAGGATATTGTTAAAGGAAACTATGTTAAGAGCCTTAAATGACGATCTTAGACACAGAATGAGTTCTTTTGTTGAAGTCTTGAGCTAGTAACATTTCTATCTGTAGAATGACTACAAACTTTGAGATCAATAAACATTGCTAATTAAGTTAATACCAAACTTTGTTTGTTTTTTCCCTAAATACTGTATGTTACATGACATGATTAATTACATTGCTCAAATATATTTGTAATTTCCCAAGGGGGAATTTTAAATTTAATGAAGTTACTATTTTGACATGAATTTTGCCAAATAACATAAAATGAAATATGACATTACCTATTTTATAGGATTACTGTGGATTACAAGAAATATAAATCCTTTTGAAGTGTGGTCTACTCCCAGTATCAGCTATAGAAAACACACATTCCTGAAACAGGATCTACAAACTTTACCCTTCATTCTTTTCATAACTGGTTTATGGTTAAAAGTCAACATTAAAAACTTAGCCCAGGGGTCCTGCTCAAACTAAGGCACCAGCCAAGGACAATACAGGCGGTAAACTTTAAATCCCTACCCAGATTTGCCAATGGTCAGAACATTCTCCACAGTTGAGTGGAGAGTGGGGTATGACTTTCACACATACTCTGGTGCCCCATATTTGACCATGCCCCCTGGATGGGGAGGCCTGGTGGCACTCAGAGGAAGAAGAGACTTGATACCCTATGAGCATATAAAAGGGGAGGAAGTCCCCCTCAGTCAGGGTCATAGGGGAGGGAAGTAGAGGGAAAGCAGGAGTCGGGGAGGAATGGGAGGATACAAGAAATGGGATAACCATTGAGATGTAACAAGAATAAATTAATAAAAAAATTTTTAAAAACTCAGCAAGGGGAACATTTGGATAAACAACAGGCTATAATCATAATGTCTTAACTTAAAGAGCGCAGTCTTTTGCTACATATGCATACAGGATCTAGATTCAATCCCTGCAAGCTCTTTGGTTGGTGGTTCGGTCTCTGTGAGCCCCTGGAGTTTAGTTTACTCTGTAGGTCTTCTTGTGGTGTCCTTGACCCCTCTGACTCCCTCTACCCTTCCACTCCTCCACAGAACTCCCAGTGTTCGGCTTGTTGCTTGGCCTTGGGTCTCTGCATCTGTGTCCATCATCCGCCCGACGAAGCCTCTCAGAAGACAGTTGTGTTAGACTCCTGTCTGCAAGCACGGCAGAGTATCAACCCTCTCCAGTGGGATGGGTCTCAAGCTGGGTCAGTCACTGGTTTGTTATTCTCCCAATCTCTGTTCCATCTTTAACCCTATACATCTTATAGCTTGATCATCATGTGGGTCCCCTACTCCCAACAATAGGAGTAGGGGATGTCTTGGAATCTGCTACCTACCTCTGCATCACTTTCTCCTAGCTGGGCTGCCTTGCCACGCCCCGGTGGGGGGGTGGAATCCGTGCTTAGTCCTGCAGTATCTTGAGATACCAGAGTGGCTTGGTACTAATTGGGGGCCTCTCTTTCACTAGGGGGGGGAGAGGAAAGAGAGGGACTGGGAGGAGGATTGGGATGTAAAGTGATTAAATAAGTAAATGGAGAGAGAGAGAGAGAGAGAGAGAGAGAGAGAGAGAGAGAGAGAGAGAGAGAGAGAGAGAGAGAAGAATGCAGTCTTTTACTTTTGTGTTTGAGCTCAGCCTTTCTTCCCACTTAATTCTACTGTGAACATTCACCGTGTTCATGCTGAGTTAGGGGCTGTTCTTACAGTTTTATTCCTTAATTATAAGCATAATGATGAGTGCACTCAGCTGTTTTATGTACTAAAATATAAATCCTTTAAGGACAGGGTCATGTTCCTACTTTCTCCTCTTGTGGGTCCTAAGCTAATGCTGACTGATGCAGGCAGTATTATTTTATGTATGAAATTGTAGACTGTTGGCTAGCTCAGTCAGGTTTATTCGGTTCCTTCAGGACCTCACAAAGAGCTCTTTCAGGCTGAGCTACTTTAAAACAAAAGGATGTATTGATTTTTGACCCAACTTCAGTAAAGAGCTAAAGTAAAGCTGCTATGTCAGAAACATGGAATCAAGGATCACTGGCATGTCAAGAAAGATCTTTTCCCTCATCTTCTCTCACATTATTATTTCTTTGTAGTTATGTGGGTTTTTTTCTCTCTTAGGGTTAGAGGTGGTGTTCTTCTATGGTATGGAAACCCAAGGTAAAATATATAAAACATTTTTGAGGATGAACTTATGTGTACCTATTATCATTTACTGATGCTGAGAAGTCATGTTTATAAAACACCTAGAAGTTTGTTGAGTTTAATAGAAATAATTTACCTAGGAGATATTTCGGTGGCTTAGTTATTTCTGGTTGATGAGGACAGCAAATCTTCTACTTTGGGCTTATTTATATGGTGGCTGTCACCTCTTCAACCATTTGGAAAATGGCCCAGCTAGGATGCCTTGCTCTGTTAATGTGCTTTCTGGTTTTTCTGCTTCATTTGTTACATTTATATGAGACTCCAAGAGAGCAATAGAGTGGAAAGATTTAAAGATTCTCAAGGTCAAGGGTATGATCCAGCCTCTTCCGACTTCTGAAGTTTATTAGCTGTTGAAGTTCACAAGCCCAATTTAAATAGAAAAACAACCTACTTCTAGTTTTTTGGTTTCTTTGTTTTTTTGTTTTTTGTTTTTTTTTTTTAGTTCTAAGAGCTACAAATGAAAAGAGGTCGGGTAAAAGATGAGTGATGGTAGCTGTTTATGCCTCACCTAAAGCAGCACTAGGCTGTGAATTGGTTGTCCCATTACTCACAGCCACAGAGGTAACGTCAAAACTCATCTCATACATATGTAGATAGGCAGATAACTCCCAGCTCCTCACACACTCTCATTTCTGCCAGCTAGTCTGCTCTGTGTGCTTTAGAAAATAATACAACATGAATTTACCAAGAAAATATTGTTCTTTTCCTAACGGCCCATGTTTCTCATGTCAAAATCCATGATGAGTCCTTCAAGAGCTAAAACCACTGCAGCCTAGAGGCCACATTTGATGGATTTTCACAGGAAACCACAAAATTCCAAAAATGTTTTTGCATGATTGTATGTGAAGATTAGTTTTCTTTGTAGGACTTATAGCAGTGGTTGCCAATTTGGGCCACACATTGGCATCCTGTGGGAGAGTGTAACGCCTCATTGCTGAGGTCGCATCAAGGAACAACAAAGCCCAGGTCCTTTGGATGCGTTTCCCATTAGTACCTAACTTACAGCAAAAGTGGAGAATCATTGTTCTAGCAAAGTTGGTCACTTGTTTATGACCAAATTAGAGTGACAGTGGCTTCACTCCTCCGCATTATGAACTGCTTGAGAATCTATTCTGGCCTTTTCCTGCCTATTTGCAGCTCTCAATCCAATATTGGAGAAAGCGGTATGAACTGGGTGTTTGCTTGCATCACTCTAAATGTTGTGCTACTGAAAGCAATAAGCTTGGTAGCTGTGGTGTTTGGGAATAGAGGACTAGGTAAAATCAAGAGGAAGGTGCCATCTTGTTGTCATACTTTTAAAATCTATTTTTGGGGGGTTCCTTATATCTCTTTCTCTTTCTTCCATCTCAATCTCTTCCAACACCCCAATACCAGGTAGGAGAGAAAGATTAGTGGGGAGAAGGGGTACAGATTTTCTTAGCTTCTTCCTGCTGTTCAGGGTTGTCCAATCCTTGTTTCAGGATACCCACTGCTTCTAGTCCAACTGCATGAACAGCAACCAGGAGCAGCACAGGAGAAACACCAGCAGCCTTCCTTTTCCTCAGAGCCCCCAGTCTCTCTATGGGTCTCATTTTTATTCCCGCTGGCAAAGACCATGGTCCTGCATGGGGTGGTTCTCAGCTGCCTCTCAGGAGGCAGTCATCTGCTGTGGAGCAGCCCCCATATCCCGCACCTGGATTGGTGTCATTTTGAAGGGTCCCAAGACCTCGCCTCCTCTATTGTTGTCTCATGAGGACACACTAGGAAGTCACCAGACTTCAAGTAGCATGAGACTTCTCGCTGGACCTAGAACTTGCTGGCTCTCCACTCTTGGCTTACATATAACAAGCATAAAAAAAAAATGACCCTTGGAGTCCTGCGGAAGAGTGGGGGAATAGAAGAACCCAGAGGAGACAGGGGCTCCACAAGGAGACCAGCTAAGTCAACACTTCTGGACCCATGGTGGAGGGCTGCAGAAACTGATGCACCAATCGAGGGCAATGCATAGAGAGAACCTAGACCAGCATGTTCAGATGCAGCCAATGGACAGCTCCTTTTCCATGTGGGTCCTCTAGTAAGGGGAGGAGGGGCTATCTATGACATGGACTCTGGTGCCCACTATTTGATCACTTCCTCTTGGCAGGACGGCCTTGCCAGGCCAGAGAGGAAGAGGACGCAATCAATACTAATAACACCTGATAGGCTGTGGCCAGATGGTGGGGAGGAGGGATCCCCTTGTCAGAGGACTAAGGAGAGGAGAATAAGGAGAAGGAGGAAGGGAGGTTGGGAATAGGAGGATACGATCGAGGGGGTGACAATCAGGATTTAAAGTGAATAAATCATAAAGAATTAAAAAATTAAAAATAAAATAAAAGTAATGTAACCTGTCACTTATAAACATTCCAGCCTAAGGGATAGTTTGTCACAATTTGAAATTCATTTTATAATAAAACTCAAATATCCACATCGTTTTAAAATGAATACACTTAAAAGTTGTTGTTTAATTAGGTGGAGCTTTGGGGAGTGTTGTGGAAGAGGGAGAAGTCAGGCTGAAGTAGGTCGCAGACATTAAATGGCTTTGCTCATGTTGACGGAAGGATGCTACATTTGGTACTGTGAGTCATCACTGGTGGAAGGAGAAGGAGAAACACAAGCTTCCTTATCCAAAGCAGAGGCACTGATTTGACCGACCTGACGCCGCTCCTCAAACTCAAAAAGCAGTCAACCAGATGATATGTGTACTGTATTCTTACACAGTATGATTATTAATATTGAAAGCATGTGCGGACATGTGTGGGAAGCAGAGGTGCTGCAGAATCCCAAGCCCAAGAAGTCAAGATCAACACCTTGGCAGGATGACAGTAGCGCTATAAGCATGAGATTATTAGACACTTATAAGAAAGCAAGCAGAACACATGTCACACTATGTTCTGCTATAAAAGCGGGAGGAAAAGACCAATTTCAGGTCATATCTTCTGAGTCTGGTACCATTGTGATGATAGGAATATTACATTCATGTCATGGGTTGAGATGCTGAAGTATATCAACTATAAATAGATTAAATAGAAAGAGGGTAAAAGACAACAATAGTAAAAAAAAAAAAAATAACCTCCTTGGAGTTAAAACATTAATAAGTCAAGTTAGGAAAAAGGGAAATTTCAAAACAGAATTACCTTAAGGTTAGTGGTGTGCTGCAGGTTACTTAGAAAGAAAAGATATGATAATGAAATTATATCTGCAAAGGCTATTAAATTAGGTTGATGTATTTGTAAGCCTCTTGTTTATGGGGACAAAAAAAATTGACGCAATTTTTTTTTCAAAATGGGGTTGATTTCTTTTCTTTGTGCCTTCAGAGGTTTTGGCCCACAGTAAACGGGCTCCATTATTTCTGCCAGAATAGTGTAAGAGATGGGCATGGAAGAGGAAGTCTACTCACTTCATAATGAGAGAGAGAGAGAGAGAGAGAGAGAGAGAGAGAGAGAGAGAGAGAGAGAGAGACAGACAGACAGACAGACAGACAGACAGACAGACAGACAGAGACAGAGAGAGAACAATAAGAACATTAGGGACAAAAAAATAGTCCAAAAGAAAAATAGTTTTTGCCTCTTATACTCTAAATCTACATTTCCACCATCTCCAAAACAATAAAGTTAAATAACTAATCCACAAAGGAATTGTCTTATTGATTATTATAACATTGATTTGTTTGGGGCCCGCATGATCCAGTATTGCCAAACACTACTTCTGAATATTGCCTTAGGAAGCAAGCCCTTGCCTCATGAGCCTCTTGGGGACACTACCAATATAAATACTGAGAACTCTAATAAGTCATTCTTGTGTGGTCCTGAAATTTCTTGTGACGCTGATATTCCAGATCTCCTTTTACATACGGAGTAATCATTTTATTACTTCATAGTTCTACACAATTCATGTATATTGTCATTATGATAATTGTGGGCATTTATACCTATGTAATTATTTTGATACAACTGCAGCTTTGTAGCATTCCTTCGTTTGTCTTTAATTCTTACTTATATTTTAGTACCATTTATTTAAAATGTTCTCCTTCTCCATATACCTCAGAACTCAAAAATACTTGATTTGATTAATTATAGACTATTTGAGTGACTGGCCTCTGGGTTCCTAGGGCCCTAAAGCTGCAAAATCTTTGTTCTTGAATAAATACAAGGGAAATTTTTTTTTATATAAGAACACTAAGTGGTGTTTAAGGATTATTTAACACTCAGGTGTTTTTATAGCTCGTTTTTCGTTTTTTAAGAGTGCATTTCCTTTCAAAACGCAAACACACCTTGGGAATACTCAAGACCTAATTAACTCACATTGAGTTTATAGAGACGCCAGATTGTTCTTCAGAGTCCTGTAGATCCGAAGGAGTGCAAATGGATGGACCAATATAGAAAACGGTAATTAGAAGACTCAAAGGCAAGTTGGCTTTTATTATAACTATACAAAAATATACATTTTGGACTTTTCATATACGTGGAAGTCAAGTTATTACCCACACACACACAAATAATTGTGTTAAGAAGTTACTTCAACTCACTGCTTTGCCTGTCTTCCCAAGGCCTTCCAGCATCAGGTGAGACCCCTCTCTCCAAATCCCCTGTCTACTGGGTCCCCTGGTGATAGAGCCAGTAGCAGTGAGCTGCCTGCTGTCCCCTGAGATCCATTGTCCAGCCAATGATTCTGCCTGCCTTTCCAAGGCCTACTGGCACCAGGAATCATCAAGGTTAGATCCTGCCTGCATGCCCCTGCCTGCCCCTGCCTGCCCCTGCCTGCCCCTGCCTGCTCCTGACTGCCCCTGACTGCCCCTGGCTGCCCCTGACTGCCCCTGGCTGCCCCTGACTGCATGTCCCTGCCTGCCCCTACTTGCCACTGCCTGCTCAGTTGCCCTAGAGTATGCCCAACAGTGGTGAGTTTCCTGCTGTCCCTTGAGCTCCACTGTCTGAGTCATAGCTCTGCCCATCTTTTAGAGGCATGTCGGGACCAGAAACATCCAGTTTAGTTCGTGCCCAACCAATCCCCTGCCTGCCAAGTCCCCCTAAAGCACAACTGACAGCTGCAAATCACATCCACTCCCCTGCAGTCCATGTTCTGACCCATAACTCTACCTGCATCCCTGGTAGCCTCCTGGCACCAGGGGCAACCAGATGGTAAAGGCCAGCAGTGTAAGAACACAATCAATAAGACCCAGGGCAATATAGCACCATCAGT
Source organism: Acomys minous (assembly GCF_964271855.1). Taxonomy (NCBI): domain Eukaryota; kingdom Metazoa; phylum Chordata; class Mammalia; order Rodentia; family Muridae; genus Acomys; species Acomys minous. The sequence goes on along the minus strand of NC_140492.1, from coordinate 115,372,982 downwards.
ACCCCACTATCCTACTATTAAAAAAAAATATATAGGTCCTGACACATCCAAAGCACAAGACGATGACCTCAAACCCAATCTTTTCAAGATGATAGAGGCCTTAAAGAGGAAAAGAATGCATCCTTTAAAGAAATAAAGATAGTAAGTCAAGCAGGTGAAGAAATTACACAAAACTATTTAAGGCCTTAAAATAAAAATAGAAGAAATAAAGAAAGCAAAAATTGAGGGAATCCTGGCGATGGAAAATCTAGGAAAGAGATCAGGAACTACAAACTCAAATATCACAGGCAAGTACAAGAGAAGGAAGGTAGATAGTCACGTGTGGAAGGTACAGTTGAAGAAATCGACACATCACTCAAAGAATATGTAAAAATCTAGAAGTTCCTGACACAAAACATCCAGAAAACCCGAGACACTATAAAATGACCAAACCAAAGAATAGTAGGAATAGAAGAAGGAAAAGAATCCCAGATCCAAAGGCCAGAAAATATTGTAAATATGCTGATAAACACACGAGAAGCTTACAGAACACCAAATAGATTGAACCACAAAAGAAAACCACATTGCCACGTAATAATCAAAACTCTAAATGTAAAGAAGAACAACAATATTAAAAGCTGAAGGGAAAAAGGACAATTCACATATAAAGGCAGACCTGTCAGAATTACACCTGATTTCTCAACTGAGGCTCTAAAGGATATAAGGGCCAAGGAAGATGTCTTGTAGAATCTAAGAGACCACAGATGTCAGCCGAGGCTAATATACCAAGCAAAACTTTTAATCACCAAAAATGGAGAAAAGAAGACATTTCACAATAAAACCAAATTTAAACATTATCTATCCACATCCATCCCTATAGAAATTACTAGAAGGAAAACTCCAACCCAAGGAGGTTAACTACAACCAAGAAAAAGCAGAAAATAAATAACTCCACACCGGCAAAACCAAAATAAAGTAAACACACACATACACACACACACACACACACACACACACACACACACACACACACTACCACCACCACCACCAAAATAACAGGAATTAAAAATCATTGGTCATTAATATCTCTCAACATCAATGGACTCAACCTCGCAACAAAAAGATACAGGCTAACAGAATGATTGTAAAAACAGGATCTATCATTCTGTGGCTTACAAAAAAGCACACCTCAGCAAGAAAGACAGACATTAGTTCAGAGTAAAGGGCTAGAAAAAAACTTCCCCAAGCAAATGGACTCAACAAGAAAGTTTGAGTAGTCATTCTAATAAAGTCTAATAAAATAGGCTTTCAATCAAAATTAATTAGAAGAGATGGGTAAGGACACTTCATACTCATCAAAGGAAAAATCCTCCAATATGAAGTATCAGTTCTGAATATTTATGCACCAAATGTAAGGGCACCTACAGTCCTAAAAGAAACATTACTAAAGATTAAATCACACATCGATCCCCACACATTTATAGGGAGACTTCAACATCCCACTCTCACCAATGAACAATTGATCAAGACAGAAACTTAACAGAAATAATGACACTAACAGAGCTTATGAGTCAAATGGACTTAACAGATTTCTACAAAACATTTCACCCAAACACAAAAAAATCCCTTCTTCTTAACACCTCATGGAACCTTCTCCAAAACTAACCACATAGTCTGTCACAAAGCATGCCTCAACAGGTACAAGAAAACAGAAATAACTCCTTGTATTTTATCAGACCACCATGAAATAAAGCTGGACTTCACAGAATCAACAGAAAGCCTACAAACTCAGAGAAACTCAGACAAACTGAACAACACCCTTCACAATAACCACAAATAATATAAAATATATTGCAACTTAACCAAACAAAAGAATGACCTATGAAACAAAAATTTCAAGTCTCTAAAGAAAAAGTGAAGATACCAAAGAAGATGGAAAGATCTCCAATATTCATGGATCAGTAGGATTAACATTGTAAAAATGGCCATCTTACCAAAAGCAATCTATAGACTCAGTGCAATCTCCGTCAAAATACCAACACAATTATTTAGAACATTGACAGAGCAATCCTCAACTTCACACGGATAAACAAAACAAACAAACAAGCAAACAAACAAAACCCACGATACCCAAAACAAGCCTGTACAATACAAGAACATCTACAGGTAACTCCATCCCTGATTTCAGGCTGTTCTACAGAGCAATAGTAATAATTACCACATTGTCTTGACACAGAAACAGACAAGTTGATCAATGGAATAGAATCAAAGACCCAGAAATAAGCCCACAGACCTATGGACACTTGATTTTCAACAAAGAAGGTATCTAGTCTAACTAGATACCTGCATGTAGAAGAATGCAAGGAGATTCATATTTATCACCATGCACAAAACTCAAGTGCAGGAGGATCAAAGACCTCAACATAAAACCAGATACACTAAATGCAATAGAAAAAAAGTGAGGAAAACCCTTGAAGGCATTGGCACAAGAAACAACTTCTTAAACAGAACAGAAAGGACTCAGGCACTAAGGATAAACAATTAATAAATGGGACCTCATGACACTAAAAGCTTTTGTAAGGTAAAGGAAACTGTCAGTAGGACAAAATCTGACAGAAGGCTGATATCCAAAATATATAAAGAACTCAAGAAATTAAACTGCCGTCAGGATGAAAGTAAACAAATAAATTAATATATGAAGAAAACTTTAAACTGCAAGGAGGTAGGGGGCAGTGTGGAGAAATGATTTCAATATTAGTAATTGACCAGATCACCCAAGAATGAGATGTGTGAAAGGTGTTGGCTTTCTATGTCATCTTCAACGTAATTAATGCATATAAATTAATGTATATAAATTGTAAGTTAAGCCAAACACTGAACATGTATGAACTCTTAGTTTTAGACAAAAACAAACCTAGAAAGAACATAGAATAGAGCCGGGCCGTGGTGGCGCACGCCTTTAATCCCAGCACTCGGGAGGCAGAGGCAGGCGGATCGTTGTGAGTTCGAGGCCAGCCTGGTCTACAAAGTGAGTCCAGGACAGGCAAGGCTACACAGAGAAACCCTGTCTTGAAAAACCAAAAAAAAAAAAAAAAAAAAAAAAGAACATAGAATAGAACATTTATCATTGCCAATAAATTATCTCCCTTAAAACCAACATTTTTTCCTTTTTATTAGCAACTACATTTAATCTGGCCATAAATGTTTTTTAAAAACGAGTTTTAAAATTACAATATTAATTCTGAGTGTTTATTATTTAATTTTTATTGTGTTGAAGTGCATGTGTGTTTGTGTCTGTGTCTGAGTATTATTTGGAAATGAGTGCGGCTGCCTTCAGAAGCCGGAAGCATCAGGAGCCCAAGGAATAGTTAAGGATGGTTGTGAACCAGCAGGTGTAGGTGATGAGACTCAAATTCAGACCCTCTGCAAGGGCAGCACAGCCTTTCAATGCTGAGCCACATTTCTCCAGCCCTTCAAATACAGATTTCTCTACCCTCTAAGTGCCTTACATCTTAGCATCTACTTTAGCAATAAATACTTAATGAAATGAACAGCTTTCAGCCTCTGTAACTGGACTCAGCGCCTGATTATATAGAAGTTGCTGACATTAAACTCTTAGAAGCTTCAGTTTTCAGACTTCACAGTTCTATGGTTACTTTAGTCCTGTTTTGGTTTTGTTTGTTTGTTTTATCACCTGCCTACATATCTTTGACTATAGTGTTCACCTCAGGAGCATTAAAGTGCATTAAAGTACTCTGACACGAAGTGGATGGACTTTTTTTCCTTCTCTCTCTCTCTCTCTCTCTCTCTCTCTCTCTCTCTCTCTCTCTCTCTCTCTCTCTTTCCCTCTCTCTTTCTTTTGACAAAAACCAAGAATAAAATCTCAGCCCAAGCTCAGTCATGTGAATACCCTAATGAGGGAAGAGGGGCCTGGCTCTGACAAGGGCTGCTCCCTGCTTTTCTGCCGTTTTCTTCTGGGGAGGGGGCTGCCTTGCTGGGCCACAGGGGAAGGGGATACCCTCAGTCCTGAAGCGACTTGATATGGGTGGGTGGGGTGTGGGGGGGGGGAGTGGGAGAAACAGGAGGGAGGGTGGGACTGGGGGGGGGGAGGGAGGAAGAGGGCTATAACCAGAATGCAAAATGAATAATAAATAAATCTCAGCCAATGCTATGAACAAAGCTTTTGGAACTGAGTCTATACTACAGCAGGGAGAGCTTACCAACCCCAAGGGCTGTGCAGGTTTGCAGTTGCAGTAGGGTACTTCAAAGTGCAAGTTAAAAAAAAAAAAAGAAGAAGAAGAAGAATCTTACATCACTTCCCTAAATTGTAACTGGCTAGCAATGACCCTTAATTTAAAGACTGTAGAGAAATTTTAATCCAGCAACATGGCTGCTTCTGATCACATCCGAAGACGTAGGTCTGAATGATCCGGCTAGAATGCAGATTTGCCGTCAGCACTCAGGTTTAATCTCTCAGGTAGGAATGCTTTAGTACATACCTTTAATCCCAAACAATGGCATCTAATTGGTGGGCAAACAAAGTGATGAATGAGAAAGATTTGATGGAATGAGTCAGAGATAGGATAAATCCGACTGTCAGGAGAAAAGCTATTTAAGAGCAGTGCGGGGAGAGAGAGAGTCAGTTCAGTTGAGTGGAGTTGAGTTCAGTGCAGTACAGTGCAGTTCACTTTGTGCAGATTCAGTTGAAGCCAAAGAATTAGAAGGAGCCAGAAGATTAGAACAGATTGCCAAGGTAATTTAAAGCCAACCAGAGCAATTCAGTGAGAAGCCCAGAGAAGCCAAATTAAATCAGTCAGCTTGGAGACGAGTTTGAGCCCGAACAGCTGAATTGAATCAGCCGGCCAGATTTCAGAATGAACTAGAAAGGGTGAGGTTATTCATCAGTGTGTCTCCAAGATGACAACTCCATCTGGCAAATAAAAGATGCTTTTAAAAATTACAGAGCAGGAAGATTCAAATTCTTACTTGAAGATTCTTTCTGCAAGCCAGAAGAGTTGGACCACTCTTAGACGCTTACAGAACTTCCATTACATGGTGGTCACCTCTCTCAGCACATCACACAGACATTTAGTTCTGAAAAAGGGCTCATACATTCAAGGAAGACAAAACTTGATGTAGCATCTCTCAGAAAACTGCCTCTTCCTAAATAAGCTTCACAGAAGGCAAGGCTTGGTGCATAGCCAAATGGTGATGTGTAAAGGTGCATGGGCACACCTTTTAATCATCATATATTATAAACATGATGATTGTTGTGCTCAATTACTGATTCGTATTTTTGAAGAGCTGGGGCTTCAACATTTAACTGCGGAAGGTACTGAGTTTAGGCCTGGGTTCCTCGGGAAAGGAATCTGGCTTCCGTGTGTGTCCCTTTCCACTGGAAAGGCTAATGTGACAGGCCAGTCCCATATAACTCATTCTGTCATGACTTAGAAAACTCGGCTTCTTGCACATGAAGTGTTGACTGTAGTCCAAATATTGGAATCGAACATTTTGTACAATTTCCCTCACACACACTGAGACATCTTTCTGTGCCTCTGGCTATATCTGTCTCAATATGTTTCTGTCTCTGTCTGCATCTATCTGTCTACTTCTACTTCTCTCTCTCTCTCTCTTTCTCTCTCTCTCTCTCTCTCTCTCTCTCTCTCTTTCTCTCTCTCTGTGTGTGGAGAGAGAGAGAGAGAGAGAGAGAGAGAGAGAGAGAGAGAGAGAGAGAGAGAACACAAATGGAGGGGCTAGGGTAATCCATTTGTACAATCATGATTACCTGAGTAAGGTTCCTAGAATGCATATAATGCATATAAAGATCTGTATCTTGTAGTGCGTGCCTAAAACCCTCTGCTGGGAAGCAGAGAGAAGCATGTCTCTAGGTTTGGTGAGAAAATTTACTTAAAATAAAGTGCAGAACTACAGAGAATGACATTAGATGTTTACCACTGGTCTCTACAGGTGCAATTATGGGTGTGCACATTTGCATACACGTGCACACCTGTGCATACCACACACACACACACATACACACATACATACGTATGCGTGCACACACACTAATAAAATGAAGAAAACTTAGATACTGCATAACTATGTAATTATCACGCACACACACACACACACACACACACACACACACACACACACACAAGTATAGATAGTAGAGTCAGTCAATATAGGGAGACTTTCAAAACACTGTGGATGTGTAGATTTAATGGGAGAAGCAGAAACACTCACAGAACAACACCAGATGACTTATTTTTTTACAAGGATAGTGGGATGTTTGTTAACATTGAACAGTCATTGGAAAGATGATATGTCAGATTAATGCTGTGTCAGAAACACTGATCGCTGGGCTAGCAAGACGGTTAAGGGTGAGGAGATTATAACACGGCACTTGTTCATCTCTTGCTTTTCTACTTCCGTAGAAGAACCAGGAGGAAGGCTTGGGGGAAAAGAGTGCAAAGCAGAGCAAGTACCGCACGGTCCAGGGTGGTCAAATGATGACACGTAAAGTCAGCCGTGACCCTCAGGTTCTGCACGTCTATCTGAGGCCCACTTGTTCTTCCTGTGTAGCCACGATCTTTGCTGAGACGTACCATTCCCAAAGATGCCCTGGATGCTCGCTTCCCTCTCCTAGGGCTTTACCATGTCCGTACTTCTCAATGCTGAAATGCAGGCGAGCTCCCCCAGGACTCTGTTAGAAAGAACACTTCCTCCCTGTGTGTCATCAGGGCCGCGATCCTGCTCTGAATACAAACTCCTGAGGGATGCTAATGCTGCCGAGCCGTGTGTCACAGTTTCAGTAGCAAGGTGCAGAACGGCATTGGAGTATCAGACATTCGGCCCGACTGTGGCCACTGACTGAGGTTCACTTTTCTCTGTTATGAATCATCCTTGACCACGGCACAGAAACGAGCATCTCCACCCCCCCCCCAAGTCCTTTATCCCAGCAGGCCTCAGCGCTCCCCTGCCCCCATTTCCTCTCAGGCTTTCTTCACTATCTATGCTCTTACTGACTTGTTTATCATCTATACCTTTCTTTAAAGATGTAAAATTAATAAGGCCATCACTTTTGGGTAAAAATTAAAAAGAAAAGATTTATAAGTTTTTATTTTATGTGCATGGGGTTTTGCCTGCATGTATGTATGCATACCATGTGCCTTCCTGGTTCCCCTTAGAGGACGGAAGAGGACAATAGATTCTTGGATTTATTGGACCTGTAATAACAAGCAGTTGTGAGCTATGGTGTAAGTGTGCACACTTAACCCACATCCAATACAAGAGAAGTAAATGTTCTTAACCACAGAGCCATCTCTCTAACCCCAATTTTTACTTTTTTTTAAAATCATAGCCATATCCATAATACCTAAGATATTTCTTGACACATTTCACTATGCAAAGAATGATTTGATTAGATAATAAACACCTGAACAAAAAGCAGAAATAAGAGCTTAATTTGAACTTCAAGAGTTTATATATAATTTTTATGAAGAAAAATTATATGTAACCCTGCATTCATATGCATATATACATGCATACATAGATGTTTGTATACATATATATCAAGAGAGTTGACACAGGGGCAAAGAAGATAAAATAGCTAAATAACAGGGGTTCGAAACAGCATAAAAGTTTCTGGATACCACCAGATATCCTTCAGATGTTAACATTTGAACCTCCTGTTCCTAATAGAAATGTGAAAGCTTCATTAACTAGGAATATCTGTTCAATAAGATCCACACTCCTGAATATATTATTTAATAATTACATCCAAATTTTATAAATCTGGTGGTAAGAAACTTGTAGAAAACATAGTCAGTCCAATGTGATATTTTCAAATTCATCTGATCCTCCCCCTTGGTAAACTTTCCTGGCAGTCACTTTATTTGTTCTAAGTCAAATACTTTTTATCATGTAATATAATGTCTCATAGAAACTAGACCTGCCATCAGTTACGGTGGAATTCAAATATTCAGGAGACCGGAAGATTTCCAGAAGTTCAAAGGCATCTTAGTCTACACAGTATATTTAAAATAGCCAGGATTATGTGGTGATGGAAAAATTTTAAAGGAACAACATAAAATAGAAAACAAGAAAGCTAGAGATAGAAAGTGTTGCGGTGGGGGAGAAAGGATGGAAAGAAAGAAGGGAGAAATATGAAGGAAAGAAAAAAGATATAAATGTTCACCAGTATGAACATTATAGAAGGAAATACCCTTACCCATCAGCACTGATTTAGGGAAGATTTTATCACTGGTTCCTTCTTCTGAAATGATAGTTATCGGTAGAGTAAAATATGCTAAGTATTTAGAAATTTTTTTTTACCCACAGCATGAATGGAACTAATGAAGAGCCCCTAAAATAATTTACAAATTAATGTATACGTACTGTGAGACAATTATATTGGACAGATCTTTGTCGTGCTATTCCCATATTCACTCCAGCCATCTAACGACGGAACTGCTTAAGTTAAAACTCTACAGGAAGAGTGCTACTGATCATAGCGGGAATAAACAATGCTAACATCCTTGTTAGTTCATAGTCAGAAAGGAAATTTGCTGTTGTAAGTGTGGAAAAGGAGATATGCCTTTGACATGAAGTTCTGTGTGAGCCCTGACACCCTCTTAAGTCATCATGTGTGGTTGTGGGAAGCCCTGTTACTGTGGCAGTTCAGAGGTCAATCCAAGCTTTTGAGGATCTGGAGACTTCTCTGTTTTCTACCCCATGCTTTTCCAGCTGGTAGGCTCGACTCCATGCCTTGTTGAAAAGCTGCCTTTGTTTTTTGTTTGTTTGTTTGTTTGTCTGTGGGTATTTTTCAATAAATAAGGCACATTTTTTGGCCTATCTTCATCCCGGATTTTGTCAATATTATCCTTTTCCCCAGGAGCCACATTGCTCTTAAAATAAGGTGGCTAAAATTTGTGGTGATGTTGTTAACATTGCATGGGATGCAAGGTTAGATCTGAAAACATGGATATACATGGATCGTTTTTGTTTCACCCAAATTTTTTTCTAATGTTTCCTTTAATTCTGAGAGGTTGGAGTTCAGCCTTAAAGACTCCACCGTCTCCTTCCACCTCTGCATTTTCATTGCAATTTCAGAATAAGCCCTTCTCCCCTTCTCCCTCCTTCTAATTTATTCATGTTTTATGGCTTAACTTAGGGTGGCTATCTTGGCTTGAAGCAACCATTTTGGGTATTTTTAAATAAAGCACATGACTATTAAAGTATATTTTCATATTATGCAAGACAATTATGGAGTAGACTGGGAAGAAAAGACCACAGGGGGAAACAATATATAGACATCAACTGCAGGAAAATCAGAAAGGAGTGTGATGTTTAATGATGACAGCAGTCAACCCCATACACAGTTAAGAACCTGTATACCACATGTTAAATCAGTCTTACCACCCAGGGAAGTGTTACATTTTCTATTTGTCTTTAGAATGAACATTGCATACAACATGTAACAGAAATGAATACTGAATGATGCTTTCAGATCTACATCTGATGTTCATCTGTGTCATTTTCCATCTCTCATGCATCTTTCATTAACATTCAGATTGATGATGAAGTTAATAATCTAGAATCGACTGACTAAAAACGGAATATTACTGGGCTAAATTTCTTTCCTCTCTTCCTCCTTCCCTTTTCCCTCTCTTCCTTCCTTCCCTTTATTTTGCTATGTAGAAAGAATCTTTGTCATCTTACTAGATATCCAGTCAAGTTTTACATAAAACTCTAATAAAGGCAATTATAATAATGGTCAGTGCATTCATATTTAGCATAGAGAGTGTGAAAATAATGCAATAGGCTTTGACTTGTATACTTTTGATAAAGATAGCTTGTTTTGTTGTCATTATCAATGTAAAGAGTTGCTGTAAGCAATTAAATGTCAATACCATTTATTCACAAAACACAAAGTGTCCTTTGTAAACATTCATCCCATTAAAAAGATGTGAAAATGAGCACAGGTAGATGGTCATTTTTGCCTCTACAAAAACTAAAAATATTTTAGATTAATTTATGTTTTAAACCTAGTGGTCATTAACCCTTTTGATGTAAATACCACAGTGCTTTCTTTCTGCCTAGGCAGACTCTGAAACTGTGTGGGTCAACGTTTTCAGATCATCTGTAGACCTTTAGGGACAGGTTATGAGCTGCACACATCATGCTAATCTGATCATTTATCAGAATCAGAAAATACGGCTTGAAATTAATTTTGGTTAACTCCCAAAATGAGATTGCTGTTGCCAAGAAGAGATAAATCACTGGCAGTATGTCTCAAAGGAGTTAAGCAAGTAAGTTTTATTTTTAAGTATGTAGAAACAAAGGCCTTCACCATATAAATTACTAAAAATAAATGGCATTATACATTGTTCAAATTGGTTTTTTTTTAAATCTCTCATATGAACTACGTGATTATGTCCTTCAAAATCATGTCTCCCATTCCTGAGGAGTTTGCTACAATTTAAATGGAAACTAAAACATGTTTTAAGAAAATGTGTTTGCTCTATAAATACAATTTTTTAATAGAACAGAAAATTGTACTCTTAATCTAATAAAAATTTCACTTCTGGAAAAAGTTCACTATTTCTGCTTAAGAAATATGAGTAATTCTAAGTCACTATAATAAATCTAACAGAAACACAGTGACCCTTGCTTTTGAAAGTGCTATAGACTTGTCCAACTGAAAAAATAATTATTATTGTCTACTCAAATGTTATAAGAATTAAATATAATTACAGAATAATAAACAGCTAGTGCTCATTGAGCAGAACGATCATTTATGATGCACAGGAAATAAAATTTCTCCAAGGAATGCTACATTTGGGTAGCTAACTTCAGGAAACTAACTTCACTTGAGTCCAAATTATTTTCATGTTCTGTATGTTAACTCGTTTTCACTCTTGGCTCTTTGTGCTCTTTCAGTTCACCTTGTATTACTTTTATATGCAAAGCTGATTATTTTTTTGGTTTTTAGGACTTATCTTTACTCTTCAGCAAACACGAGGTCTTTCTTTAGGGCCCAGCATTTTCACAAACAGCGTGAGGTTAACAAGTAGTATTAGTTCTTGCTCTCTCACAAATTAATTTTATTTCTTTGACATTAGCAAAACATAAAGTTCACCATGTACCCTTTGTTCACTCCATAAAATTAAGATTAAAGTATAAAGTTATAAAACCTTTGACTATGGAAATAAAAATGGCTCTTTAGAAGCGTTTAAATGCGATTTTACCATTTCAAACCCACACAGGGAAGCTTTGCTTCTTATACCTTAGGTATTAGGTAGAAATGTGGCCAAGGCCAAAATGACCTGTTCATGACTTATCAACTGTCCCAGGGGAGGGAAACAATAAGTAATGTGGCTGTTATTTTAAAAATCCAAAATGAGAGGTGGAAGATTGTCTTGATATGGATTTGAACCCTTTCTGAAGTTAGGCAAATTATTTTTATAGTTGATGCATTATTTTTAATAGCAAGTTTGCCTTGTACAATCAATTCAATTGTTTGCCTTAAAAAAGCACGCAACAATAAAAATGTTGCTTTTTTTTTGAGGGGAGGGAGGAACCTGAGGAAAAATGGGGCCAGAGGCAGGGAGAGGCTGGGAGGGTGGGAAAATTGTGGTCAGGATATGACATATGAAAGAAAAATAAAAATGTATTATATATTTAAAAATTAAATAAAACTGCCTTAAAAAGTCACTATTTTAAAGTGATCACAGCAACTGAAGTCACCTTAAAATCATTTTTAAAAAATCTTTGAAATAAAATCTCCAACATGATTCTGAAAATGTGTATGAGAAACTATTTTGAATAAAGTTAAAATAATTTGGGCATAACTTGGTATATGTATATATATATATATATATTTGAAAGTATGGTATTCATGACTATTTTTGACTATTCAGGATTTAATATAGTTCAGTACTTGATTATATTCTAGGCATTATTTTTTCTCATGGCACAGACATGAATTTTTAGACAGACATGCCTAGCATATAGCAAATATTTGTTAGGGTTAGTGAATATGCATTACAACAACAACAACAATATATCCATTTTCCATACTTGCATTGCATGACACATGCTCCATAAGAATGGAAAAGATAAAAAGTGAGAAAAATCTTGGTCATCTAGTTTAATCCTATAAAAATAAGGAAAGTATATTCCAAAGGAGCAATTATAATAAGATTACTAAATAAAAATCATAAGCCATAAAGTATATGGAGCTAAAATATTTCTACATAATAATAATAAACACCATAATCCTGAAAGACAATACAGATGATTTATACTTTGAATCATAAGCAATTCTTACTTTAGCGTAATGTATTTAAAAGTTTAAATTCATCATATTGTTTAAATTGTTCATGCCCCATAGGAATTATTAGAATAACTTGACTGTTTCCTTTGTAGTGTCCTGAAAATACCATGTTCATTTAAGTCTGTAAGTGGTAGAATCACCATTTTTAAAAGTGGAGTGACATCCACTTGGTAATCACTCATTTATGGAGAGGCCACAGAGACCTAGAGCCACGCATCCACTTGGTAATCACTCACTTATGGAGAGGTTACAGAGACCTGGAGCCACTCTATGTGTTTGGGAGCAATCACTTGAAAAACACAATTTTATCTTCATTGCATTTAAGAATGCCTCACTATTTATACTCATTGTGATAAATCTCATCTGAGGTCCTTGAAAAGCTCAGAGAAAACGGGTCATGTACATATATTTAAAACCATCCTCATGTCCAATAATATAAACATGGCTGTGTTTTGAAACTGAACAAACAGCACATACTAAAGAGGCATAGAGTAACGAATAAAATGAACAAATTTTACTATAGGGAAAAAGTAAAACAAAGGGATGACTGGAAATCCATATTCTATTTAAATTATTTTCACTCTATACTAGTAGAATATCTACAATAATTGTATAGTGATTTTTTCAAAAACATCTTTTTGGAAATTATACAAAGACAGAAAGATAAGAAAATCCATACTCATCAACGAGTCAAGACATTTGATTAGAGTTCAACAAAAAAATAAAATATTCATAATTTTGGTTTATTTTCTGTTGGATTTATTAATAATCATTATATATATATTTATGTATGTATGGCTTCAAGAAAAGACAAAAGAAACACTCATACTCTTCCCTGGTCAGACAATGGTAAGGATCAGCCACTGTCCTGTCTCCTCAGCAGCAAAAGACTGTAACACAGTCCTTCCTGTGCAGATTAAAACAACACCTGAGCTTAACTATGGACAGAGAAAATCGGCCACATTCACCTAGCACTGCACCTTTATATTACAGGAACGTCAATCACTGCCTCCTAAATATAAATAAACATCTATTTATATACATTCATACATATGTATATATAATTTACCCTGTACCATTTTGTTAGTTTAACATATAAAGCTTAGGGTTCTTTGTCCATTCCAGTACAAAGTGAATAAAAAGTTTATGGCTGCACTTGCATGACCATGCAATTCAATTTTGTTGATGTTTCCCAATAGTGCTAAAAAAAATTTATATATAAAAATACTTTACCACCAAACCCATCAATCCTGTCAAATGTAAACCTTTAATAATTTAAAGGACTAGTGCATGATCTTAATAAGAAGCTATTTTTTATATTGTAATAAAATAAAGGTGTTTCATATTGATATGTAAATGGTCCTGCAACGTCCCCTTAAGTTCTAGGTAGGCTGAACAATCTCTTGCTTATATCATCCCCAACAGGCTGTCGTTGGTCACCAGCATGACAGTAATAAGTGACATCACATTGCCTAGCATTGTTGACTGCTTTCACACAACTTAGGATCTGTTAGCAATTAAGTGTGACAACTTATTTTGGTTTCACAGGCATTAACATCCATTAAAGGCATAACAGGTAACACGGATCTACTTCCGAGCTCTGAGCTCTCGCTTCTGTGCCTGGTCTCTGTCTTCAGGTCTATGTGGAGGCCCTGACTGAATAGGATGTGTGGTCTTATAAGTTCTTAAATGCATCATCAGTGCCTGTGATACCCAAGACCTCCACGTCACGTCACCCTCTTGAGTTATTGATAGAAGTCAGACATTAGGAACCTTGCCCTTGTGTTCCAGTCATCAGCCACATGTGTGGGATGTAATAAGCATACAGGATCACTAAGGGACTTTCCTAGAAGAAACTGATGCTCACAATTAAGGAATCAAATGAACAAACAAACAATGCTTACAGACACCTCAACACCCCAGCTTTCTTTCTGTCACCAAGTCCACACTCTTTTCAGCACATTGAAAAGAAGGAACCTCCTGACTACCTAAGGACTATGTTGATTACCACATGCCTTAAGATTTACTAACTGCCTAGTTACAATATACATAGGGCAAAATGTATATTTTCAAACAGATGTGATGATATATTATATTTATTTCTTCACATTAACATCACAATAAACTACCGACTAACATGAAGACACAGAAAACATTTAACATCAAACCGAGCTGTGTTTGCAAATAATTGTTTAAATGATAATAACAGTAATATGTTAAATTAAAGTGAAAAAAACTCACTTCTAGATTTAAGTCAGAGATCCAAGTCAGCCTTGTAAGAATTATAAGAGAGGCAATTATTGAATTGTTATACTCTTCTAGAAGTGAGAAATACTGTAAGCCTTTTCTTACAATAATTGATTTGAATCTACTTTTTTTTTTTGCCCCCAAAAGCATGCCAGGAGTAGTTTCAGATGCTTGATTATGTCAAGAAGGAAGGAAAGTAATGATTTTTGGTGTAATACAAGCAATTTGTAGATTCAAGCATACAATTTTGCATAAAATATCGCAGGTTAAAATAATATTGTAGGTCTCAAGCCATTGCATTACACTTGAACAATTGTCACAATTATTAGGTTTTGTGAAATTTAAAACTCTAACCTTTGATGTGAAGCAATAAAACTAAATTCTTAGTGACCTTTACCTTTATACAACACAGGTTAGTTACTTTTATTTGGGCTGAAAAAAATTATTTACAACTAACATTGACTGAGTCTTGGTAAAAGTTCAGTAACACAGGACAACAAACACCTCCTCACCTTTTTGCAAAAATCAAGGAACGTGTTTGAGGTTAGAGAAAGCCTTAACAGTGGCAATGTGAGATTCCTGTGGTGGCTGAGTGTGTAGTGTATTCCTTCACCTAACTCAAAATTTAAAGCACCAAAATACAATTTAGAGCTATAATCTGGGATTTGTTTACTGAATCCCGCATAATCAACAATCTAGATGCAGAGGCACAGCTAATGAAAGAAAGTTTTGATTGGTGCTATTCTGGAACTAATTGGAATTGCTTTGAGAGAGAGAGAGAGAGAGAGAGAGAGAGAGAGAGAGAGAGAGAGAGAGAGAGAGAGAGAGAGTTTTGTTTGCATTGATTCCAAGAACGCTTCATAAAAGGGAGAAATACATATAGCAAAGGAATGAAGTAAAAGATTAGAAATCAACTGTCTTACAACAATGTGTTAAATCCTTTAATGGTTTTAAAGAAAAGAAAGACATGTAACACTGAATGCTATACAAGTCCTTTGAACTTCTCTTGGGCATTTAAATATATATATATATATTAAATTGTATATGTATATATGTTTTTACTTTTGCATGTAGGCCAGAGCTGTCTAAAATATTTTTTCAGAGTAGGCTATAGGGATCTATCATGAGATAGAATAAAATAATATCTGAGAATATTCTGTTTATTAGAGTATTTCTTTTCTGCTTTGACAATCAGCAAGAATCATAAATTCGAAGCAAAACGTGGTTTTTCTGCGTCTGGGTCTGTACTTAAGACTGAGGGAGACTCTCTCTGAACAGGTGCTGGTGGTGGGGGCGCTGGAGGCACTCCTCGGTTTGGAGGGATGGCTCCTGAGGACATCTGTCTGAACAAGGTGACACGTTGTGGCACTGTGCTCCTGCCCCCTGCCTGAAGGCCCGTGCTGTGGACCGCTGCCACCGGTTGAGGGATAGAGGCCAGGGACTCGCCCACAGTGGGATGAGGTCTGGAGATCATAGTAGACACCTCGTGCGGCAGCGAGGGCTGAGAGGCCGAGAGGGGCCTGACTTCTCTGGTCAGGTTGGTGTTATGAAGCGCTTGCGTGCTCTTGTGCACCTCGTTTTTCGGTGTGGAGCTACTAGGTGTCTGTGGCTGTTGTTGCTGTTGCTGCTGCTGCTGCTGCGGCTGCTGCTGTGGATGCGGCTGCTGCGGCTGAGGCTGCGGCTGAGGCTGCGGCTGCTGCTGCTGCTGCTGCTGCTGCTGCTGCTGCTGCTGCTGCTGCATGAGCGACAACTGGGAAGCAGTCGGGGAGGCGTAATGGAAAGTTCGCGTGGCCAGGGGGCTCTGTACAGGAGGACTGCAGACTGCTGTGGTATAGGAGCAGGGCGAGAGGATGGCTGAGGGTTGGGGTGTCTGTGTGCTGGGGCTGGGCGAGTGTAGGTTGCTGTGAGACAGGCTGGTTGCGGTATAGACTGGTGGAGACTGTGTCCTCATGCGGGAGGTTGGGGTGGTGGTTGAAGATGTGCAGTTCAGGGCTGCCATTTGCGGGTAGTTGATTGGAGGGATCGCTTGTACCATCTCTCTGTCGTGTTTCACAATCTGCTTCAGGATCTCGTTCTCCTGGTTGTTGAAAACACCAGTGTTCAGATCCTTCTGGAACTTCTGCAGGAGAATGGAGTTTTTCTTGCCTATCAGCAAAGGGAAAAATAGGCACTTTAGACGGGCTGAAAAGAACGAATATAGCCACACAAGGCTGACTGCTCCAGCTTGGTGTATGCCACTGTTAGGACCAATGGCTTTAGACGTCAAGAGCTCACCTGTCACCACCAAACAATAATAAAATTTCTCCCTCCTGCATAATTTTTGCATCTGCTTAGAAATATCACCCACTGCTTAAGAAAAATTGGAAAAACTAAAGACGGCAAAAGTGAAAGCTGCTTTAATAGAAGAAATGTACACTTTTGATAGAAGGGTTATTTGAGGAGTGGAGGAAAAGAGATGTTTGGGTCAGGCTGGGCGTAGAATCGTTATTTTAATTTCAAGTTGTGTTTGCAATGGAAAATATGAAACAACACTGAAGCATTTACTTTGAGACACGGTCAACAAAAGGCTTTAAATAGAACCATTTATACAGTTCTCAAGACTGTGAAGCAGATGGATTCATCATACTTATGACATGGAAAGCTTATGATCGTAGCTTAGAAACTGGGTTAGAGAGTAAAGAGGCTGTAAAGAAAGGAAAGAGACATGATTATGAAACCCTGCTACCGATAACAAATCGGCTTCATCTGTATCATCTGGGTGCCTGTAAGAAACATGGTCCCTTAGACCAGACCCAGATTGCTGAACCAGATACTGTTTCATACGCACACAGTTTCATGAAGAACTGTCTCAGATTTGGTATTTGGCCAGTGCCAGGGGCCAATGCTTCTTAACTCCAGCTGTATATTTCTCTCCTCTCTGGATCTTTAACAGATTACGAGTGTCAGTGCATACCAATTAGATGTGAACACCCTGACGTGGGGTCCCCATTTTAGCACTTGTGATCAGCTTTCCTCAGGGGATGCTTAGGAGCTGGCACACTGAGAATTGGCTCATGATCATCCATCTCCGGTACGCTGGCCAAGGAGGAAAAGAGTGCAGTGCTCCACATGCCTCAGCTCACTTCAGGACACAAATAAATGCTAGCCCTACTTCCTCTCATGGTTTTTTTTTTTTTTTGAGAGTTTCAAAATAGATAGGCATTAGAATTGATAGCACATTGGTAAAATAAATAAATAAATAAATAAATAAAATAGAAATCCAGAGGACACCAGGATAACATGGCAAACTGATTCAACTCACAGAGACTGAAGCCACAAGCACACAGCCTGCAGGGACCAGCGCCTGATCCTCTGCATATATGCTGTGGCCGTTAGCTTGGTGTTTTTGAGGGACTTGTAATTGTGAGGGCGGGTACGTCCTCCACTCTCTTGTCTGCTCTTGGGACTCTTTTCCTCCTATTGGGTTGTCTTGCCTTACTATATTTTCTTTTGCTGTGTTTGGTTGTTGTCTCTTGAAGGCCTGCTGTTTTCTGAAGGGAGATCTGGGGGACCAGTGGAGGGAGGGAAAATTTTGGTCAGGATGTGTTGTATGAAAAAAAATCTATTTTAAATAATAGAAAGAAGAACACACATATGCAAAAATTATACCCAGACGAGCAAGGTAAACGGAGAGTGGATACATTTATGCTCCATTGCTAAATAGTATCATTTCAAAAGTAACTGTGTATTTTCAAAAAGGTACATTATAATAATTTTCTTTGGTTCCAAGAAAAGCAATTTTAAATCATTGTTAAAATAGGTATTGCTTCTCTAACTTCTCCAAAAGGCTCTTTTGTTAGTATTAATAATGATATTTGTTTGATATATTGCCAGAATATACAATACAATACTTAGGTGTTGATCTCAAAACTGAGATAGTCAACAATACTTCGTATTTGAAAGGCCAACATTTCATAATTAAGGTATCTTTATCCTTGGAAAAAAGTAAAATGGTTGCCAGAGCTTTAATGCACTCAGGGTTTTATCAGTGTCAAATGTTTGGTGTTTGCTAGCAATGGTATTACTTGTACTATTGGTTAAAACCATTTTGTGGAACTTTCTTGATAAGTTATAATTTTGAAGAGAATGAAGATGAACCAGACTAATAGAATTTACTGAATATGCCAAACTTTAATAATTTATCTAATGATGTCCATTTGTTAGGAAGCCAGTCTCAATTACCCCGAAGTCAGTCTATGTGTCTAACAAAAACACTCACATGGCAAAAACTTTAGTTTGTCTTCAAATTATGCTTTTAGGAACGTCTTCTTAGTTCCTGGGCACCATCTCTCTGGATGACTCTCTCACATTAGGTCACTAAGTTGTCAGTATGAACCCCTAGTGTGCTTGCTGTCCCCTGTGATAATGCCCACATGTGACTTTTACTTTCCCCCATCTACTTAGATTCTGTCATAGGTAGAGGGAAAGAAAGATGAGTGAGACCCGGTCTTAGAGGAGAGCTTACCTTTGGGAGAATGAACTCCTGAGACACCTGTTTGTTGACTTCTAACTGACCCCCACACTCCATCTGCTCCAGGTGTACTTCCTCCCTCTCCCTTCCTCCCCCCCTTCATGTACATGCATTGTAGACCAAGTACCTCAGCTGTAACGGTGAGTGAGAGATGATCTCTTCATTCATAAAATTTAATGATTTTTTAAAAAAAGAACAGTTATTACAACAAAGGCGGTGCTGTGAGAGGGAAGTAAGTGTAGGAGACTATTTGAGGAACACGTTGAGGGAATTTAACCTAGTATGTGGTGAGAAGCCAGAAAAGATTTCTACAGGGAATGGCGTTCAAGCTGAATTATGAATCTAGTGCAGAACTGGAGGGTAAAGACAGACAAGGCGGACAAATAGGTTAAGGTTTGAAGACTGAACGAACACTATCTTTTCACATCTCAGTGTGTTCCAGGACAGCTAGGGAGTTTAACAGCAAGGCAACATGTTCTACATCGCTGTGGAAACTACACAAATGTTTAGCTTAACTAATAAGTTCTATTTAATATATTTTTGTTTTATAGCAGAAAATACTTCATAACATTGATGTTTGCAGAGTAAACATCCATGTAGGGCAAATCTACTAGGGCTTATTTTGCTTGAGTCTGTATTACAAACATTTTGATGTTTCTGCTGATAATGATTTAATTGCACAGTTTTTTAAACTTTTAATGTAAGTACAAGACGTAAAACTGGCCCTTTAAGATAGAAAAAGAGCCTTATAATAAAATTTGGAATGTAATATAGACTCGACTCGTGATACTAGCTGTAAGTTCTATTTCAGTGCTACCTAGAATCTGTACCAGGACTGTTTACCTGAGGATTCAAACTGAAGTGATATCGCTTGGGTTATCAGATTGCATCGCTAGTGGAAACAGACATGAACAAATCAATCCGGGGCCCTTAGAAGGAGCAGCTAAGACCTCAGGTCTTTCTAATCAACTATTTACTACACAGCTATTTGGGTTTTTTCCCCCCGACACTAATTAGCAAGGGATCTCTGCAGTAGGATTTGATACTAAATCAATATTGTGCTCGAGGAAAGCGGGAAGCAAGCTAAAGATTACCTATCCGATCCAGGCGGTCAATAGCAACAGTCTCAAAGGCGCGCCTCATCATCGGATATTCCTCCAGGACCTCATTGAAATTGTCCACTGAAAGGGAGTAAAGACGGCAGTACGTATCCGCGCGAACGCTGGCAGTGCGCCGGCCCTTGGTCAGTAAGCAAATCTCTGTAAAAGAGAAGGGAGAATCACTTGATTGGTAATATTCCTTTCCGAGTTTTGAATGCCTCCTACAATTAAAAGTCTGATGTGAGTGTCCAATGATTAGAACCAGTAATTTTCCATTTACCAGAGAATGCATTTGGCTATTAAAGCCATCTCATTGTTAATGTTCACTTTTTACATTTTATTTTACATATTGCAATATAACTACAATTCTCCTTTACCTTTCCTTTCACCACATTGTTCCACATAACCTTCCCCACTCTCTTTCAAATTCATGGCTTTTTCATATTGTTATTACACACACACACACACACACACACACACACACACACACACACACACAATGTGGCCTGGCCAATCCATACTACGTGTATGCATGATTTCAAGTCTGACCATTTGGCATTGGACAACACCCAATTTAAAGATTGTAAGTATTTTAAAACAACAGAACCTTTGTGATCAAATGGGAGAGAAGAAAATTTCCACTCTCAAAAAGGAGGGGGGAGTTGTTTTGAAAGACATTAAGAAATACGTAATGGAATTGGGAAAAAAGTTATAATCAGAAGTTTTGTGGACTCAAGGGGACAGGAAGCAGATAGTATTGATGTAGAGAGAGTCAAAAGTGAGTCTAAGTAGCTTAGTATAATTTACGTATTGCATTTGACAGAATGAAGAAAAGAACATTTTAAATGTACAAATGTGGCTTCCTAATTAAACACCACACAAGAATTATTCACTAAAATTAATATCCTCAAAATATGGCAAGTGCTTCTAATTAGAATTTCCAGTTTGCTAACTAACCTACATTATTTTCAAAATTTTATTAACTAAATGAAATTAGTGTAGGTTTTGCCTTCTTTTAAACTTGGAAATAATTTCATTCTCTCTCTCTCTCTCTCTCTCTCTCTCTCTCTCTCTCTCTCTCTCTCTCCTTTCTTTCCCTTTTTTTTTCTTTAAAGTGACCACTTTGAGCACAAGAGATGGCCCGTTGGGTAAAGGCACGTGCTGACAGCTCTAACAGTCCCAGCTCAGTCCTTGGGACCTGTGTTGTAGATGCAATGAACTCACTGACCTCTATTTACATTATTTACATATGTGCCACAGCACACGCCTACCCATATGTATGCATCTACACCTATAAACAAATAAACAAGTACATGCAAAAATAAATAAACCATATTACAAAGCCTCCTATAGAATTAAAGTTTTTTAATTATCTGTAATGCTCAGTAAAGGTTCTTATTTAACACCACTGTGCACAAGTACAACACAATATTTACAGTTATAGTTATTTATGTAGATAAAAATGGGGAGAGATTCCAAGATTGCAGCAAAGAGGACAAATGAACAAACAAGCCGGACAGCATTCTTCCGGTTCCCCAGAAGTCTGAAAGGAAACATCTGACCATGGTGGCTTTTCATAAGAGTAACAATCAGTTTTCTGTTGATCCAGCTACGCATACCAAATACATGTGATTTTTTAAAGAGTTTTTTTAATATTTTGGTATGGCATGAAGGATATTGGCCTGAGAATTTTAAATCCTTAACTCTGGCCTAGATTGGTGACCTTTAGGTGAGAAGATTCAGGGGGGAAAAAAGTCTTCATTCTTTGGACATTATTGCAAAATGTGATATTGCTCTACAGTTTGACTGGCATCATATCTGTTGCATAGGCTTTATTCATGTCTAAATCATAAAGTCTTATTAGCCTCTATACTCACAGTACATACATGGCATATGGTGCATAATAGTTGCTTAATGTTTTCTGGTTGAATCGACGAACCAAAAAGCAATACAGTGTACAAAGTGAATTATTAAATGAATTTTCATTCTATGAAGAAGCTATGATACAATGTTATGTTATTGAGATTTAGATAAAACAACATTGGCTCCCTTGCTGGTTATGACACATCGTTATAGAACTTTTTGTATACCTGTCTTAAAGCACACAAAACTATCTCTAAGGGCTAAAACCACTGAGAAAATTTCCCAACATTTTCTTAGATATAGATATGTCACAATTCACGAAGCAGAAAATTAAGAAGCTTTGGGGCGCTCAAGTTGGTTCTGTTCCATGCAGGCAAATCATGGTTTCTTGTTCACCATAGATCCTGTGGTTTTGCCCAGGGGAGATCTATGATAACCCGGCATCATGTGGAACCCAGTAAAACCGTTTCCTCAAGGCAACACACTCATTTCATGCTGCCTTTGATAATTATACCCATATTTCAAGCTTCATTATTATATTAACTAAATTGATCTAAGATCAATGATCTTTGATAATACTATTATAATTGTTTTGGGAGCATCCCAAAATATGACCATTTAATAAAATGAACATTATTTTTTTAAAAAAATAGAAAACATACAAGTCAAACAGAATTCCTGATAAGCCTGCCATCTAAAATGTCAACTTTTAAAGGTTTGCTTGCATATTTTCTAAATCATATTTATTTCTCCAACTATCTGGTTGCCTTCTGTATTTACTCTCTACAAACTCAGCTGGGAACAAACTAAGTGTAAGTACTTCATTACATGAGAGTCCGTGGAATATCTCAGCAGGACAGTGTGCTTGCCAGCAGGTGCAAGGCCTGGGTTCAGTCTGCAGCTGGACACACAAAAGGAAGATCCTCAGCACAAATATGCGTAGTGATAAATCCACTCACCCACAGACTGTATTGTAATATATAATAAGCGTCCTTTAGGTAGGATTTTTCCCAGAGTGCTTTGCAGGATGATTACGGAAGTGGTAAAGGTTATTCTACTAGGCTAAAATGAAATTGTCAATAATGTGCCCTTTCACAGGCACATTAGGAAGCTGGTCCCAATTTCAGCATCAGGAAAGCTGTTGTTTGAGAGATTAGATCCGGCCTAGCACACCAGGTGACGACTTTTTAATAATCCTTCGGCTATGAGACGTATCATCTGCCCAATGCTATTTTTGCTGACATTCGTTAACCCGGATTCTAAACATTTAAGTCTGCTTGACATTACTGTCACCTATATAAGCAGTTATTTCCTGAGGTAGGGCAAATAGCTTCGAGCATTTTCCAACTCAGAAGGATTTCACTGACCTCTAAAACAGTTTGACATTGCAGTGACACAGAGTTAATCAGGATCTCATGATAGACTTTCTAAAGTAATGTTTTCAGCCTGAGTTCTAGAATTTATGTGAAAAATTGTACTCGTTTATTTATTGTAACTGAAGTAAATGTTGCTTCCTTTTCTAAATCTCAGAATCATGAAATAAGAGTAATTACTCAATATGCAGCAAAATACTATTTTTTCAGAAAATTTTCTCAAATTTCTAATCCAGTGTCTTATAAAAATATACTAGAGAAAATATCACCTTTTTGCTTTCATAATTATTATATTTCCAGTGTTTCTATTAGTTACGCTAGAACTGATAATATTAGTCATTGGAATATTGCCTCCGTATGGTATAAAGGACATTAACATCTGGATTTACCAAGTTCCCTATCAAGATTGTCCTATAGCAGTATTTTGGATGTTAAGCAGATTTGAAAAGGGCTCTAAAGAAATGTGGATAGGACAAAACATTAAATATCAGTTTCATATTATTATATATTCCAAATTTTACATTTCTAAAATACAGACCAAAAATTATAAATTTTCAAATATAAATATTATAAAGGAATAGTTACATATATATTGACAGTCTGCATATGGTGGTGAATATTCTAATGATCGGTAATCCTGGTTGGACCAGATCGTATAGGTACTTAGTTCTCTCCTATCCCGTTGGCAATTGTTATTTATGATTATCTATGTCATCAAAAGCTATTGGCTTGTTAAGCAAATCATATCTCTGACCTTTTATCAAATTGATTCACTTCTCTTAAGAGACATAATTCAGTCCTCTTCCAGAGCAGGGTGTGCTCTTGGGTCATGGGCCATTGCCTCTACATTCCGGAAGTCATGAGACTCTCATTTCATTTTAATTGATCACAAATACTCTGATACGACATCATGTTCCTTTGTTGTTTATATGTATGTCCTCACGTCTTACCGTCTTTCCCCCTCCTCTCCCAATGTACACTGGTGTCTTTTCATTCTGTTGTGACTCTGTCAGCCGTCTAATGTCTTTGTAAATCATACTCACATAGAATTGTTCATAAACTGTTATCAAATACATAATTACGCTACCAATCTTTGTGAAGTTAAAATTCTAAACATTGATTATATCAAGAATTATTAAAATATCTGTTGCCTAAGTAAAAGAAAAAATAGTCACTGTCATTCCTGTGTAAGCCTGTGTGAACATCTATTTACTTAAATTTTAAATGGCCATAAAATGTAACATTAAAAATACCAAGATATTAGAGGTGCCAACATGCCCAACTTTGACTTCCTATAAAACAGGGTTTTTCTAAGGCAAGGTCTTGCTGTTCTGGCACTCATTATGTAGACCAGGCTAAGTTTCTGCCTCTGTTACCATGACTGCAAAGAGCGGGACCTTAAGGTATGGGATGTTAGGTTCCAAGTAAGTGACACAAACTCTTTCCTTAGAAAACGAGCTGAAAGAGTAAATCCCAAAGCATTAAGTTTATTGTGGCCACCTGAGTTGTAGGTACAATGCAGACTAATTTCACTAGGCTGGGCCCAGGTTCTATAGGCAAGTCCCACAGGAAGCCAATACTGTCGATGTCCACTGCTTATCAGAGGCAGTCACAGGCCTGGGTTAAAGAATGACTTCCAGGACTATGATTTTCAGCTTCCAACCTCTGCTGCCTCTAATACTCATGAAAAGAAATGCAAACATGTTTCACTTCAAGCAAAAAGGACATTCCCAAAAGAGATCACCGCTCCTTGAGGTAAGTTGTCACATGTGACATAGCGATCACGTGGCTGACTATAATTGTACAAGACACCCTGGTTTTTCTAGTTGTTGTGGCTAATTCATCAGTATGGCCTAATAATAAACATTATTATTATTATTATTATTATTATTATTATTATTATTATTATTACTGTTATTATTATTATGCCAGTATTTTCTAACCCACTAGCAAACAATCAATACACAGACATGTTATATTTTAAAATAGCCTTAGTTATCCTGGGGCAGGTCAGATATTAATCCCCTAAACTACTTCCCATAGTGGAGGCAAGTATGGAATACCTGTCCCAATCCCATGCCATCTGCTTCTAATGATTTCTATTGAGCTACCTCCCTTCCATAATCCCAAATACTTGCTAATTATCATCATCTGGGCCAGATCTCCATCTTTGCTGGTCATGTGCTTCTTTATCCTGCACTTAATCCTTCGCACAGCCTCCTCCTTCCTGCTCCTCTTCTCCTCTAGTCTCTTTTCCCCCAGATTCTCTCTCCCTCCCTCCCTCCCTCCCCCCTCCCTCCTTCCCTCCCCTCCCCTCCCTCCCTCCCTCTCTCTCTCTCTCTCTCTTTCTCTCTCTCTCTCTCTCCCTCCCTCCCTCCCTCCCCCTTCCCTCCCTCCCTCCCTCCCTCTCTCTCTCCCTCTCTCTCTCTCTCTCTCTTTCTCTCTCTCTCTCTCTCTCTCCCTCCCTCCCTCCCTCCCCCTTCCCTCCCTCCCTCCCTCCCTCTCTCTCTCTCTCTCTCTCTCTCTCTCTCTCTCTCTCCCTCCTTAAACCCAGGGAACCTTAGCCACACCTATCCCATTTCCCCTGCCCAGGTGTGATGAGATTTTACTGGTCAAACAGGTTAGGCTCTTAGGCAAAGTACAATGTGGGGCACAGACACAGCAAGCAGTAATTAACATCAAAATACATCAGACCAATCTCCAACAATACGTGTGACACAGTGATCACCTGGCTGACTATAATTGTACAGAACACCCTGATTTCTAGGGTTGTAGGGGTGCAGTAACAAAACATGAGGTTTGCCTCTTGTTCATGATCAGAGGATTTCAGACATGATTGGATGACTTGATCCCTAAGGGAAATACAACCTTAATCTACTTATGTGACACCAGCCTGTAACCCTAGCACGAGGGAAACTGTCCACCAATGGGTTAGATCATGAGGTGTTACTTGGTTATCTATGAACTTTCTTTCATCTTCATGTAAGTCACTGACACGTACATTGCTGAGATCAGTCTGAAATTTTTGAAAATAAATCACAGTATCAAAACTAAGATGTTTTGTTAAGCAAAATTTAAGTTAATTTTGAACATAGGTTTTAGAAGTTACTAAGAGTAGAGGTAAGTATTTAAAAAGTTTTCCAAACATTAAGATACCAGGATGGTGGGAGTTTTGTTGTTGTTGTTGTTGGTTTTTGTTTTGTTTTGTTTTTAAGGTCTCCTATAGCCCAAGCTGGCCTCAAACTCTAGATCCTAAACTCTCAAATTATGGGATTGTAGCTCTAATCCACTAATCCTAGAATGTCCTATAAATATTATTGGTACCTCTCTGGAAAGGTGCTGGAGGAAGCATTTTAAAAACTCAACAAAGCCTGGCAGTGGTGGTGCACACCCTTAATCCCAAACAGAGGCAGGTGGATCGCTGTGAGCTCCAGGTCAGCCTGATCTACAGAGCGAGTTCCAGGACAGCCAGGGATACACAGAGAAACCCTGTCTCAAAGAATAAAACAAGCAGTGAACATATGAAAAAAAACTGGTCCCTATGACTCTAAATGGAAACAAAGACTGAAGTTTCCAAAAACAGATCAAAAGATGTAACTTCATATTTTAAACATGTAACTGTCTCGTAAGTTTGGCAAATATTGTATTTTCCGGACCTGAACATGAGACACACCCAGTTTTTAGAGCAGTAAAACAAGAAAAACAGTAAAAATAACAATCAGGCTATAAGGCACACCTCAACTCCCCGCCCCCATTTTGGGGGGGGAAGTATGCTTAAGGTCTGAAAAATATGGTAAAGTATTATTTTGGAAAGGAGCCACTCAAGTTGAAAAGGCCTGAAAAGAAAGAGTGACAAAACAGAAATGTAATGGTCAACTCTAAAGATTGTAGAAAGGCAACAGACATACTAAATTTGAGATTTTCCTTTTTATCCTACTTTAATTATATATATATTATATATATATATATACATACACACACACACACACACACACACACACACACACACATATATATAAATTTAAATTTTTGTTGGGTCAATAAATGGTAAGGTATAAGCTGTAAAAATGTGTATTTGAAACTGTAAAAGATCCAATTTGAATGTAATAAAGATTTTACAAAACCTCAGCAAGAATTTGAAAGCTAAGGAGGGAGATCACTAACTTCTTGTTTCTCACCAGCTCTAATAACCCACCAGATCATTCCAGTTCTTTCCTTTTGATTTTTAAATCTGTCAACACTCAACTCTTTAAAAGTTAATCAAACACCTTGAATTATAAACTTCTTGAAAAAGCAGCCAGCTCTTTAAAAATTCATCAAATGACATCAGCTCTTTGAGACCTCAGATGTGTTTTGTGAAATGATTTCTTGTCAGCTCTGTTTTCCTTGTATCGCTTAATATGCTCACATAAAATAGGACAAAACCATTAGAGAAATCTCTCTCTCTCTCTTAGAAAAGAGTCACTGTATATTTATTAGACAAGTCTAACAGAGCAAAAAATAACTTATGTTATTCTCAAATACTTCACCCAACTCTCTCACCTCATGAAAACTTGCACTTACCTCTCAGGAATACACACATGACAATATAAATTTTATTGTATACTTTAATGGTTTGTTTAAACAAAGAAAAAAAGATCAACTCAGAGTTCTACAGAAACTCACTCTGATATTCACTACCATTGCTTGGATTATCATTAAAAAGCATATTAGGATTTTCTAAGTCTAGAACACACCTAAGTTCTGCATTTCCCAAAGTTCTAAGGTGTTGTCTGGGACAGGTTTTCACAAAAATTGGTAACTGTGGTTATCAGACTTGTATCTGAAGCTAAGCTCCTTATTTGAAAAAAAAATTGGATAAAAGGTACTAAAAGGATAGAAACTAAGAGATAATAATTGTAAAAGGTCCCCATTGCTATTAGAATTTTGAAGCCACGAGGGACATATAATGAGGAAATTAGACCAATCTTGCCAGCCTAAGAAATTCAAGCATTATGTCTTAAAAAGCTTAAAAATAATTCCAAAGAAAAATTTACTTCTACTTACTTCATATGACTTTAAATGGCTTATAATTAATCAAAACATAGTTTTTTGTTTACCTGAAGTGACATGACCTACATGGACTTTGAGGCAGGTAGAGGGACTCTATATCATAGGCCTGGGTGGAGAAGAAGACAGAAAAGCAAATGGAAGTAGGAATAGGGGGATAAGACGCAGTTATCTTGAGTACAGGGTCACAGAACACTATTAACTGGGGCTCATAAACTATATGAGAATACAGTCATTGGAGGTTGACTTGGTAGAGCTCACAATTTTCTAAGGATGGAAATGTCATTTTTACATATAATGTCATAGCGGACTTTTAAGGAACCAGTCTGTATGTAAAATGCTGTTTTAGGAAACAACGTATAGTACATCTTGCTTTGCAAGGGAAAAAATCACAGAACAGCAAATTCTTTGCCAAATATGTGCGTCACAAGAATATTTATATTTGGGGGAAAAAATGGAAGGGAGAGTTGCTTTAAGTCTTCATAGAAGTTTTGGGTGTGTAGTAGGAAGTAGTGACTGCAGCGACTCGCAACTGGCCAAACTATGGAGCATCAGTGACTACTGACTGCTCAGCCCTAAATGGAGCATCTTTATAACACTTTTCAAGGCTCGGGGGACTATCACAGTAGAGGGAGTCTGAAAGAATGTAGGTATCAAATAGGCACTCCGATTGGTATTCGGAAACTCAATGCAACTGTGTTTAACTGCTTAAGACCTGTACAAGGTTGACAGTGTCAACTATTTCATCCTGCGCGAGAAAGGGTCTCATAAGCGCTACCACTCTGGGTTGGATTACTGGCAGTTAATAGTTGCTTTAGGGGCAGGTTTTAGATCCTTCACTGGTAAGTTGCTTATGCTTCAATATATAACTCCCCTCCTATGCTCCTGAGAGCGACCATAATTAATCCTAGCCAATCGTCCACACAGAGTAGGAGGAGACAGAGACACACAGAGAGAAAGACACACAGAGAGAAGCATACAGTATGACAGAGACACACATAGAAACTGGGAAGCAGCTTGTTGGAAGGAAAGGTTTCAGTGGGAGAGGGACAAAGATGAAAAATGGTGAGGAGAGCGAAAATGACCCCAAAGTTCACTACATATGCATGCCTGAAATTGTCAAAAGATTTTTTTTTAATCTAGAAAGTCTAAAAACCGGTAACTTAAGAAAATTAAGAACCATGTATGAGCCTGAGATTTTAATCGAAGTAAAGCAGTGGGTCAAATACCAAAACAGCTCAGCCACATGCCACTTTATCTGTTGTACTAGAAACAGCATTCCTGACTCATTTAGTTACCATGACAAAAAAACCAAACCAAACCAAAACAACAACAACAAAACAACAACCCAGGAAGTTGGGAAGTGGTCTGGCATTCATCCCAGTGAAGAGAAATTTGTTTTCTTTCCAAAACCTCTCTGAGTTGTGATCATACCCTTTCCACGTAACGGCTACAAGATCTTCATGTTACCAGATAGTCAATAAACTAATATTTTATTTTCATGTTTTTTGGAGAAGAGAGAATTCGCAGGGTGTCTGTTGGCTTATTATTCTTCTCTCGTATAGCGCATCCGGGCTGCAGTGTTCCCTTCCCCTCGTCGTCCCCCCTCACCTCCCTCTTCTGCAGATCCATCTCCCTACTCTGCCCCCCCCCCCCCGCCCCTTTCAGGAAAAAAAAAAAAAACAAGGCTACCAGGGGCATCAACCAGACAAGGCGTGACAAGCTACAGTAAGATCAGGCATATAACATCACCTCAAAGCTGGACGAGTCAACCCAACAGAAAGAAAAGGGTCCCACATACTTGTTAAGGCTGAGTAGCTTTCCTGTTCTTGTTTTGTTATTTTAATTCCTAAGGACATTTCAATTTCTTTGGAGTGCATTGTTTCAACAAATAGGTTAAAAGACACAAGCGTTTCCTTGGAATACGTTTATTTCTTCCACACCAGCAGTACTTCAGCTTTCTGATTTAGCAGCCCAGGCTTGAGGTGGAGAATGTCTTTCTTTGAACCAAATACAGCAGTCAGTGTAGGGGGAAATTGCCAGGTACGCGAGGAACAACCGCTTTCATAACCTCTTGGCTCCTCAGTTACTTTCGGGAGAGCCAGCGCATGCAATTCTATCTTTTGGTTCTGAGACTGTATCTCATCCTGAAGTCTAGGCTGGACTCGAATGTAGCGTCTTCCTGTTTCGCTTTGCCAAGAACTGGGGTTACAGGCAAACCCTACCATTCCCTGTGTGACTCTGTTTCAGTTCTGACAACTTCGCCTCTGGTCTTTGAATAATATTCTCTATTCTGCTGTTCATTTTAAGTAAAAGTTATCCAAAGCAAACTTTTCCTACTTTATTTTTCCTGAGCTCCTGTTAGTGACATATTATTGGGAATTGTAAATATAGAAAGAAGATAGATTAATATGCACGTGTGATGTTAATCTCTGGCTTCCTGCGTTCGTACATTCACAAGCTCAGCACACACAATGTTGGATTCTTTTTTTTGAAATAATAGGAAATTTGCCTGGTTGCATAGGGCCAAAACATAGCTATGTGTCCTACTGCTGAAATACTGGTTTATGCATATATTTTTTGTTTATGATTTACTCCTTATGAATATCATCATTAGCAAAAGTTTCTAAATGGAAATTTGCTCAATGGTTTCAACTTCAAACGTTAATTGAGAATGAAGACTTCAAAGACCTAACTAGGCATGAAAACAAAAACAAAAAAAAATGCAAAGTGATAGTTCCTGATGTTACCCGACTTCCTTTAACTTACTGCTGGACTTGTACATCCACATACAGAACTAAAGGTGATTCTATAGAAGATGGCTTATCAAGCTCAGCCCCTTAGACCTTTTGAACTCAAGTACCCTGTTTTTCACATTAAAGAGATTTAGCTATCAGTTGTCAAGACATTTTGAAACATTGTGAACATTTAGCATCATCTTGACCTAAGTCTACTGCTTTTCAGTAAAAATCTCCATGCACCAAAAGTGTCCCGCTGAGGCAAGTCCCCGGAGGTGATAAGGAAATAGTTTTGGTCTCGCATCTCTGTAATCCTTGAAGTAAATCTTCAATAAATCTTGCTCCAAAGTAGAAAACATGTTATTTCCTTGAGTATTTTTTCCTTTTGGAAGATACACACACACATGCATACATACATACATACATACATACATACATACATACATACATTGTACATGTATGTATGTACTATATACATACATGTGTAAATATGCATTTGTATAAGTATACACACATATATTTTTAACAGAAGCTTAAGAATATGTTTTAAGAACCAAAGCAACTATAATAATTAATGTCTTTGGACACTTGCTTTAGTTATGCAAACTTTTTTGGATACTCTTCTTGGAATATTAAAGACAAATGCTAATCAATTTGTTAAGGAGATAAATTTATTTAAACTTATTAGAGAAGCTTTTCAAAATTTTTGTCTACTTGTTCTTACTATTTGAGTGTCAGAGAATACCAGTTGGCTTACCTATTTAATTAAGTAGGATAAGAAAAAAAATCTGTCATGAGAAGTTCTGAGTTATTAGACAAAGAGTAAATATGAGAAAAATAAAAATAAAATTTACAACAGTATTGAAAAGCATCACCCAGCATAAAATTATTTATAATAGACAAACTTGCTAACTTGAATTGTTTTGTTGATCTGTTTAAACAAATAAATAGTTGAGAACACGGAGACTAAAATCATCAGGGGAGACTCTAATTGGTTAAATGAATGTGTGACCAGAGAAATGTTAAATAAAAAAATAATGTCAGCTTAGTTTTATAATGAAGCTTAGATGTTTAGAGGTTAAGCTGTTTTTAGGTCTAGATAGATATTTTAAGTTGATAATGACAAGATGTGATGGAGATTGATTTTCATTCAGAATTTTACATGAACCAAGATAGAAAAGATGTTTTCTTCAAGGCTGCCAAATGCAAATAGCCAAAACGCTAAGAATGTAACATTTATATAATTCCTGATTGTGTCATGGTTCCTCCTGCTATATGTAGTTTATTGTATATATGTGTAATAATATAAATGTATATGTGAAAATAAAAATGTTTAATTAAAAATGTTATTTTATGTTGGGACATATGATTCAGTTTCATCATATTTTTCCCTGAGTAAAAAAAGGTAAAGACAGTATTGGTAGATTAGTTAAAATAAAGTCAGCTCTATGTCAAATAGAAGTGCTGTGTATTAATGATAAAGAATATCACTTTTTTCTTAATAGAACAAAAGATATACAAATTTCATGGACACTTTGTTAATTATCTCTTAAAATAAGACTTAATAAAGTATTGAAAAACTACCTCAGAACTACTATGGCGGTACTTCTGTATTTATACTTTTATGATAATTAAATAAGCATTAAAATTGTGTTACCATTCATGTAAGAGAAAGTTTCTGGCAGGCTTTGAAAATCAGTTTTCTGGAGGGAATGTTACTGAAAATACCCTGACGTCATTTCCCACTAATCCAGACTAGATTTAGGGACCAGACTTAATGTGAAGAATCAGTAAGTTGTACGTTTAACCATTCGTTACCCAACCTTACAGTTACATGCTGCAGATAAGTTTTCATAGCCAAAGTGAAGGTGGTATTTTCTTTCAAGCCAAATTAATATGTCATGACTACTGTTTACAGAGTACATTTCAAATTACTTAATACAAATTTCGAATTTTCCAACTATCTGCTCCTGCTGCAGGTGTCCACGCAAGGATACTTTGCATTTCAGCTTTAAATATTCCACTTCAATTTAACCATCAAACAACCTAGCTTTGTGTCTCTTTCTGTGTTGTTTAATAGCCACAAAGGCAGCTTATATGCAATAGCCACCCTTACGGACTCAATTACTCATTCTTTCAATCAATGCAGCACAAGTCTCAGTCACTTTCCTGATGTGTGTTTCGTTTACTCTTCTGGAGCTCCATTTTGTAAGGCTCCCTGCATATATAAACAGCACCTTCTATCCAAGATACCGATTCAGTGAGGTAGCCTAATTTATGAGTAGCTCTTCTACTATTATAGCAATATTATTTGCTAATCTCCCACATGTATCATCTTTGACAGTGTCTGTCTTCAGCACAGTCTTCAAATCTGTACATTCTGGCAAATACTAAGCAAGATCACAAGGAATGGCTAAGTGACTTAGGGACTCTCATCAGTTTCTAACCCAGATTTTCTTGTTCGATTTAGGGGACAGAACTTTTCACAGAAACTAGATAATTAACCTAAATTTAGTTCCATAAATAATATATCTCTTCTGTTCTAAGTTAAAAGTTAGAATCCGGCAGGTGTGATTTCCTCCTTTTCATGTCATGACTTAACCTATCAGCTTTGCACATATGTGTCTGTGCATATGGGCAAGCCAGGTGTCTGTGGAGTGCAGGAAAAAGGGTCAGATCCTGAGACTAGAGTTACTGACAATTACAAGTGGCCATGTGGGTTCTGGAAATTAAACATGGGTCTTCTAGAAGAGCAACTAGTGCTCTTAACCACTGAGCCATTTCTCCAGCTCTATGTATTACCTTTAAAGTAACTCACGTTAAATTAAACATAAACTTACACTGTACTTTCTATATTTGAAATATACATAGGAAACCACTCATGTATTCCAAATAAATGTAATTTAATGATAATTTTTGCCACAGATGGACTAAAAGGCATACTTGGGAAGTTGGACAGGGTCAATTTATGTTTACTAAATCAAATTTGATTCATTTCAGTCGAGGGTTTAGTGATGTCTATTTAGGAACATTATGTTTAATATTCAGATAAAACAAATCGCTTCTCACTTATAGGTCTTAAATGGTTTTAACAGACATTATTCTATTTAATGCTGTTTTAGGTCCATAAAAAATATGCAGAAAATAAGGTTTTCCATATATTCTTGTCTTTCACCAAAGTCTTGAGTCTTTACCATCTAAGAATGACAGGAAGCCAGTATCATTTCACTCGATCACTAATAATATTTCTGTAATTCTTTAGTTGTTATTTTATTGCCTCATAGCGTTGCATTTTTTAAAAAAATTATCATAAACTAATGTACTAGTTCATCATTGAATGATTAATTCAATAATAATGGTAAACTTTTATTATGTAGGTTACATGCCTAAAAATGTTAAAAATTGGGTAATGCTGGACAAACTAGTTGTTCTTTTGTCAAAAAGGCTCTTTGACATCTGCCCCTGCCTGTGACTTGTCTGCGACAGGCAGAAATGCATTTAAGATGAACCTAAGTCTGCAGCAACATTTTTAAGAGGAAAAAAAAAAGAGTTTGTGCATTGAAAAATGCTTTTCAGTCTTAGTATGACTGATATTTCAGTATGAAGTTTCATTTTGGATTATTTCAAAATTGTCCTACCACTCTGAGTAAAATGTTATTTCCAATATATTACCTGACCAAGACCCATTTAGAATGATTTTGCGGTTTCCACTCGGACCCTATGGAAGCCTCAGACCCTATGGAAGCCTCAGACCCTATGGAAGCCTCAGACTCTATGGAAGAAGCCTCAGACCCTATGGAAGAAGCCTCAGACCCTATGGAAGCCTCAGACCCTATGGAAGAAGCCTCAGACCCTATGGAAGCCTCAGACCCTATGGAAGAAGCCTCAGACCCTATGGAAGCCTGGGACCCTATGGAAGAAGCCTCAGACCCTATGGAAGCCCGGGTTCGGGGTGGGGGCGGGGTACCTGTGCCTATATAGTATCTTTGTACCTATCCATCCATCTCTATATAACGGCTCAAATGCACTGACAATCATAAATAACAAGTAGTTCCCTGCTACAAGAAGTAACAAAACAGACCCTGGGCATTTTAATACAACATAGGATGCAAACTGCTTAGCAGATGTCTGTATGAAGGGTTATACCCAGCATTTAAGCAGTAAGTATAAAAGGGAACAAACGTAGAAACACATTGAAATTATTGGTAGTAGTGCAAGTTTGTCCTGACCAAGAGTTTCCCCGAGGAAACTGTGTTTTACAAATATCAGCAGAACGTGGGAGATAGCATGTGATATTTAATTTTGCTAACGGTGACAAGGACAATGACATACGTCCAGGAAGCGTTTCAGAACTAATTAAGTAAGGGACTCAAAATGAAAAGTGCAGCAGATGTTTTCTGACTTCATTTTCATATATAACACTGACGTTTCCTACTAAACACTCCCTGTTCCGCAAAGATGGAAAAAAAGAAAAAAAAAAGTTCTGAGGATAACCTCTACTCTCTCCTACACACATTAAAAAGAGACGTTTCCTGAGTCATCACAATGAGCTACTGCACAACGCGATGACTAAAACCCTCAACAGCATGCTCACTGTAATCCCAGTGACTAACCCCTGACATTCATGGCTGGCTAACCCAGGCCAGCTCAGGTGAAGTGGCAAATGACTGGGCACAATGCTGACCAATGAAGTGTTATTATTTATAAATCATTTAATTGTTTTAATGCATTTATAGTTATCTAAAATGATGCCATGTGTTGGTGTTTTCCCTTGAACTGTCTGTTTTCTTTTCCCTTTTTAAACTAAGATGTAAGCTTCATTAATATTACCTACCATAGTCACTATTATAATAACTTGGGAAAGATTGTTAAGAGTATGAGTGAAGAAATAAATCAATGAACAAAGGTGTTAAAATGCATTTAGGCATCATAATTCAACTATTTTTAAAATTTCTTTAGTCAAGGTCAGGAAACAGTCTTAGTGGCCTTAATTTATTCACATTTGCTCATACGTAGACACATGTGAAGAACAAGTCAAACAACCATTTACTTTCACCATTAATGCATATAAGAAGGTAAGTATAAAAATTATAATTCCTGAACTTTGAACATCTACAAGCGATGCAGATTCCCCCAACAACTGGAGCAGAGATCTTCTCCGACTCTGATGCCTCCCTTTGGATCCTGTTCCCCTAACTGGGCTGCCTTGTCTGGCCTCAGTGGGAGAGGATGCGCCTAGTTCTGCAGCAGCTTAATGTGCCAGGGTGGCTGTCGCCCATGGGGGACCCCTGCCCCTTTCTCTGAGGAGAAGGAGAAGGGAGAATGCGGAAGAGGGTTGTGGGAGGGGGAGACTAGGAGGAGAGGAGGGAGGGCTGCAATCAACCCATAAAGTGAATAAATGATTATTTTTTTAAAAAATTGCTTGCAAAAGCAAGCAGATAAAAAGAATGGGGAAATTTGTTGTTTATAAATAATTGAATAGATTATTCTTACATTAATTTATTTCATCGTAAAATAGTATAAAGTTGACCACATTTACACCCACTTAACCCACTGGGCTTTAGGCTTGCAACAATCACATAGAAGTCTCTATAGTATAGGAGAGATGACCTGGGACCTAACTGCCATTGATCACGGAATCACATATCTCTCCTCAGCCTTAAACAATTGTTAGGCTGACTTCCCTCTACCTAGTCACATGTGTTAAGTGATGCTAACCACCACTGCGGCAGTAAGGTAATGGATTCATCTTCTTCCATTAGCAAAACATTTCATAATGAAAACCTTCCTGAAAGGCAGGTCTAGTAAAAATTCCCAGGCCTTGTCATTCACTTACATAAAAGTACACGATGTTTCAGTCTGTGCAAGGCCCTCTGAGCCCTGGGGAGTTGGCTCTGTTGGTCTTCTCCTGGAGCCCCTGTCATCTCCAGATCCTTCTATGCATCCCTCAACTTTCCACAAGACTCTCTACACTTTGTCCAATGTTTGCCTGTGAATCTGTGGATCTGCTGTTGGGTATAGCTTCTCAGTAGACAGCTATGCTAGGCTCCTGTCTGCAAGCAAAGCAGGGTATCATTAATAGTGTCAGGGGTTGGCTCTCTCCCATGGGGTGGGTTTCAGGTTTGGCTAGGCATTGGTTTGACATGCCCTCCATCTTTGCTCTATCTTTATCCCTGCACCTCTTGTAGGCAGGGTAAGTTTTTGTGGGTGGACTGGTGTTTCCTCCTTCCACTAGGAGACTCCTCTAGTTAGAGAGTGTCCTTTTCAATCTCCATGACTTAACAACTAGGGACCATGCATAGACTAGACCTAGGCCACCTACTGAGATGTAGCAGATGGGCATTTCAGGCTTCATGAGGGTCTCCTAGTAAGGTGAGTGGAAGCTGTCTCTGGCATGGACTCGGTTGCCTGCTTTTTGATCACTCTCTCCAGGTGTGCTGCCCGGCCATGCCACAGGGGAAGAGGATGTGCTCAGTCCTGATGCAACTTGATGAGCTGTGATGGGTGGGTAGGAAAGGCTCCCTTTTCTGAGGAAAATAGGAGGGAGGATGGGAGAAGAGGGAGGGACCAGGAGGTGAGGAGGAAGGAGCTATGACTGGGATGTAAAGTGAATGAATATATAAATAAATTATTTTTTTAAAAGTTTCATGATGAAGTATATTTTCTACCATGTAGCAAAAACTGTGTTTGTCTTGGCAGATAAAAGTAGAACCATTCTTTCATTAATGCTCATTTTAGTAGGCTAATTCACAATTAAACATTAGAATGTATGAAAACTCATGATCTTTCTAAGAAACAATGTACATTTACCTGGGAAGATAATCTCATGTTGATTCCCAGATATACCAACGGGGGGGGGGGGGGGCTGGGTATATTGTTTGACATGGGGAGGTCCAGCCTACAAATGGGCAGTGACAGTCCTTGGTTTGAAGTACAGGGCACACAGGTCAATTATGGATTCATTCTCTCTCTCTCTCTCTCTCTCTCTCTCTCTCTCTCTCTCTCTCTCTCTCTCTCTCTCTGTCTCTCTCCCTCTTTCTCTCTCTTCCTCCCCTCCTTTGCTCTTTGCTGATGTGAGTAGCTGCTTCAAGTTTCTGCCATCTTGACCTTCCTGCCGTGATGGACTATTATAACCTGGAACCGTGAGTTACAACAACAACAACAACAACAACAACAACAACAAGAGCCCTTCTCACTTAGATCGCATTTGTCAGAGGATTTTTGTCACAACAGAACCAATGCCAAAATACCAGTGAACTTTGAACTGTGATGCATATAACATATGTATATTTCAGATTCCAAGTCTTTCAGGAAGATTAAAACTCAATGTACTTCTTGACTTTTTTTTAACCTTTATTGATGCAAATATAATGCATCTATATTTACAACCATATTAAATGGCATGATGGAATAAAGAGTTAGATTCCCTGACAGGCAAACAGATTGGAAAATTGCCATGACTAGATAATAAAGCTGATGACCTTCCAAAATGGCTTGCTTCCCCTTCTTCCTCCTGACCTGATACAAAAGCCTGGCCAATTAAAACAGAGGCCAAGGATGGTGATGGGGCTTTCCCTGCTGACAGTGGGGCCCCTGGACTGGAGATAGGTCTGACAATTCTACCCCAAACTTGTGGACCTACCAGCCTACCTGTCTTCGTTCAAATTGGCCAACCCTAAATTGAGGGACAACTGCCCTCCAAGACCCTTAATGTTTCAAGCTGTCAAGAAGAGAGTAGAGCTTTGGAATTCCAGGTCTCTCTCTGCTTCATAGAGGGTCTTTTTCATTGTGTGCCTTGGCATGTGTGTGTGTGTGTGTGTGTGTGTGTGTGTGTGTGTTGTGTGTGAGTATGTGTGTGAGTGAGTGTGTGAGTGTGTGTGTGTGTGTGTGTGTGTGTGTGTGTGTGTGTGTGTGCGCGCGCGCGCGCGCGCGCGCGCGCGCGCGAATGTGCTCTTATCCCTGATAAAGACCTTTCTTTATAGGCTGATTCTCTTTTCTGTGTCTGAGAGTTCCCCCTGGTGCTGTATGTTGCACTTGGGAATTTGTTTCTCCCTTCCTTTTAGCTACTTAAAGGGCAGCGATAATGAACCAAGTCAAGACCACTACACAGTAACATTTTTCTATTTATCAATTTATGTGAACTGAAACATAGTACTATTTGTGAAACTTCTCTTTATCCTACTCTCCAAGCAGATAAACTACAATCCCTCTAATTCATTCTTTTTTTTAAAAAAATAGCTTTCCTAACCCTATGTCTAGGAATTGTTGAAATTCTCATACATTCTCAAGAAGAAGTAGCAGGTAAAAAGAGTGATGTTGAGTCAATGTGTCCTCCTGGAAAGAGTTTTAGGACCTCCATAGCAGGCAGTACAGAAGGGTCTGGAGTAAGAAGCTTCAGGACTGTCAAATCAAATCAGATGCCTATTCTTAAAGGTTCCCTGGGGATAGGGATCTCTTAAGTCATAAGGAAGCAGGCTCAGTTAATGCATGGCCTATGCTAAGTGACAGAGGTAGGGAAATAGAGTACACACGACTTGTGGCAAGTGATAGAGGTCACTCTCAGCTGTAGGGGAGTGGGGCCTATTAATGTTTGACCCACAGGATATAACAGTTTTCACACTGCCTAAGGCCCAGTTTGGGTCTAACCAGTAAGGATTCAGGATGCTGGGTTTCCCGTAAAGGCCTCTCAGTGTAGCTGATAGGGTTCAGGTTATGAGAGAGAGGAGGGATGGGGCACTCTAATTAGTAGGCTCTTGCCTGAACTCTTTGCATCCTCCTGTCTACTTGCTTTCACTAGACTTTCCTCTATCAGAATGTTTATTACTGAATGTAAAATGATCATTACATTTTTTATTTTAAAAGCCTTCAGTTCTTGCTCACTAAGTATAGGAAGAAATATGATCCCTTTACAAAGACATAGCTTTCTATGTCTTTAGGGTCTAGGTTCTGTCTCATCTCCTGTACCACTTGCTCACACAGTACATTCCAAGCATACTGAATACTGATGATGTACATCCTGAACACCTGTCTCCACTAAATTGAGCTTTATGTGTCATTCTTTCTGCCTGGAATGCACATCCCATAAATACCTCCTCAT
Organism: Acomys minous; assembly: GCF_964271855.1. NCBI lineage: Eukaryota > Metazoa > Chordata > Mammalia > Rodentia > Muridae > Acomys > Acomys minous. The sequence continues at coordinate 115,332,686 of NC_140492.1, read as the reverse complement.
TCCATTATCTCCTACTTCCTGCTAAGGTCCAAACAAGGTGTCCTTGCTCAGAGAGCATTATTCTGCCTTGCTAAGTTATAATAGTATTATTTTATTAATTCTCCAAACCACAGTGATCTTTAGGCATGCAGAGTCCCTCCTATTTACTTTCTTGAATACAGACTGATTGTAGGATACAGGGACTAACTAGCATATAAAGTAGGATTCCAATAAGGCTTGATGAATAAATAAATATTAGTCCAAATGAATGCTGTTAATATTTGGTAGATAAATATATTCTAATATAATCAGTATGTCAGTAGACCAGTTAGAAAGACAATGATATGAAAAGAAAAAAACAAATGAAGCATGAAAAAATGTTTAATTGTACATATGTGTAAAACTATAGCTTGTTTGAATGGTTATTTTACATATATTGTTGTAGGACTACTGAACATAAGTCTAGGAACTAGGGATACATGCATTTTAGATGGAAATTAAGGGCAGGTTAATTGTATAATTGATTAATACAAAGATTGTTAAAAGTTCAAAATAATAGCAGAGAATAAGAATAATTGTACCATAATTTGAGAATTTAGTATGCTTTCTAGTAAACTAGTGCAAAGAAGAACTTGAGAATGCATGTAAGGACACAGAGTGACAAGTTTCTGACACATAACTTTAAATGACACCAGCCATGACAATAACATCTACCTAAAGAATTTCAGGGGGAAAAAAACACAAGAAAAAAAAGCTCCTTCAGTTATCCTGGACTTTGGGCTAATGGAAAAACACTGAAAGAGAGCTAGTCTCCCAAAGCATGTCTCCCTGGTTGTGGTACATCTCCTTCTCCACGTGGTATAACATTAACAGCAAGATGCCATCTCAGATGAAAGATCACTCGGACCCCATAGAAGCAAATATTACTGTTATCGAGGCCTATGTAATGGGCTGATAACCCTTCTTGGTAGAAGAAGAGTGTAGCGGGAACATGAGCCTCCCCTAGGGTCCCAGCTGTCACTCTCTCCCGCATCCCCGCCCAGTGATGTTGGTAGAAGTGCAAGAGCTCAAGGTGAGCCAAGGTTAAAATTCTAGAAAGAGCTGTCCAGAGATCACCGCTCATAATGATATGCACCTTTGAGTATACAGCAATTTTTTAGTTGCCTGTGTTTTTGTAAGTAATCCTGTGCCCACAGCCCTATAAGTAACCTCAATAAACTCAATAGCTGAATTTGGATGCAATTATTTATTTGGTCTCTTTTTGATGCCCTGCCTTGCCTGAATAACCAGGAAGAGTAACTCAACAATCACTTACAAAACATCAGCTAAATAGACTGACTAATACATGTTGGCATGCTAAAAGAAATAGAGACCATTAATTAAAAATAAAAAGAATTCTGTGTTACACAATCAAGTCTGGTATTTAAAATACATTCCACCTCTCGTATACACTTGTGTATCTGAACATGTGTAGTTTGAGCTTCAATATCTTTGGGTTTATATGTAGAGATTCAGTCTAATTTTGATGGAAAATTAACGGCATTTGTACATATATTTATCATGCTTGTTTTCATCACCATATAACACATTCTTACAAATAAATAAAGCACATTACATTCTATGAGGAATTATCAGTAATGTGGGTAGAATTAAAAATGGACTGTGTGGAGATTAGATGTTATGCAAATACTACATCATTGTATTTAAGGAACTAGAGCATCCTTCCTTTTATTTTGTTGTCTCTGGGATTCCTGGAACTCATCCTCCAATTGACACTAAAGGAAAGAAAACTGTTTATACAGGTGTAACAATTTATTCTTTATAACTGTCCTAGAGATAAATAATGTTTCCTTTAATTTACTAGGATACAGATGCAAAAGTCATCTGATTTACATATTTAAACATAAATAATTAAATGGTAAAAGAATGTTACAAGAACTTAGTCCTGCTGTTACCAGGACTAGCAGGCTTGAGGCAACTGAGGAAGGATCTTTGGATCTCAATTCCATTTTCCCTGTTAATACTACATAGGGAAACATCAGCTTTGCCCTTAAATACCATATGAGTGGTGCCCCCTATTTGACCATTTCTCCTTGGTGGGGAGACCTGGTGGCACTCAGAGGAAGGGGAAGCAGGCTATCTGAATGAGACCTGACAGGCTGTGATCATATGGTGAGAGAGGAGGTCCCCTTCTGTCAGAGGTCTAGGGGAGGAAAGCCCACAGGTGACAGAGGGAGGGAGGGGGGGAACTGCAAGATACAAGTGAGGGGATAACAATCAGGATGGAATCTGTATAAATTATTTTATAAAATACCATATGAAAAGGAATATATATTAAGTCTTTTTGTGGTTCATCAAAGAAATCTACTTACTCCTGCTTTAAAAAAATGGATTCTGTGGTTTACTTCTGATCTCAGATGGAGACATGACATTCAGATCTGTGCCAAAGATCAGAACATTAAGAGTTAACATTACTGAGAAAATAATCTAAGGAGAAGACCACCCCTCAGGGACAGCAAGCTAAGAAGATGGGCAGAATAGTTATCTCATTAAGGAAGTTTCTTCCTTCCGTGGTTTAGCTCAATGAGCATCTCCATGCAGCATTGCTGTGTTCCTAAGGTTTAATTCAGAAAAGCACTCCCAAGCCCAAGCATGCTGCTCTGGCATTTTTGTCTTCTTCATTGTTTTCCAGAACACTCTTCCCTTTTCACAGTGCAGCTAGTTTCTGACTTTCCTTTTTGACTATGCTAGGATTTTTCTAATCCAAAAAACAAACAAACAAACAAACAAACAAACAAACAGAAAACCTGCATGCCTTGCTCTCTTCCTCTAGCCATCTCTGTCCCCATGGCAGATGCTAATATTTACAGTTTCCCTGGACTATTATTTTTCTTTCAAATTCGTAATTGGCCTCCATCTTCTTTTCAAGCTGGTTTTAAAATTCTTTTATTAAAGAGACTATGAATGCGGAAGAAAACCCTTGATTTTCCTAGTAACATAGTTGCAGCATGCCTCTTTGACAGATACTATATTGGACTGATTAGAGTAACACCCAATAGAGAAAAAGAAAATGCTACCTTCCCCCACCCCAGCAAATGACCTGAAGTATGTTAGAAGTTGAAGATAGTGTTTATGTAAACTATCTTAAAGATATAAATTAAAAGAAACTGCAATAGAAAGGCATTCAGTTGATAGCTAAGTAGGAGCAGAGTTATCCGAAACATGGCTCCAAAGAGACTTAGCATCTGGGCACTGAAACGCTTGCTTTAACAAGTCCAACTGTGTTTCCTAACTATGTCAGACCTTTCCCTTGGCTAATGCAGTTTTCAGGATACATCAAACTGCGGCTCTCTTGCTGGGAAGAGCTGAGCACTCCTTTAACTTCTCAGCTGGGAGCTGGTGTTTCATCATGAACCAAGCATATTAAATCGTTGTGGAAACGGAAGACCACAATGCAGACCATATGGCATCATTTCCTTACAGAAGAGAAGAGACCTTCATACCAAACTGTTAGGTCTAAGGGCTGAGGTCATAGATGCTTCTTGGGAGACAAGAGCAGGAAATTTCTTTATCTCTTTTGAGTAGTCTTCCTTGTACAGCCCATGATGGGTCTACTTAAGTATTTTTTAAAGGCCTGGATCAACTGTAAATCAATTAATCCCTGAATGAAACATTCACAAGCTTCAACTTTAAAAATGATGAAATCTACCTTATCATTTTTGTCCAATGCCATATTTTAATATCTGTGTCATTTTTGTCTAAACTGGAAAGTTTTAGTTTGTTAATATTTGCTTTCTGGAGTGAACAGATGATTTAATATAATTTCTTTCTCTAACCCAGGCTATATTCTGACCCACTGTCATTTACCTACCAACATTTACTTACCCATATCTATATATTTAAGGTCCATCTTTTGCAACTGAACTTAGAAGCTGCATCATTCATCCATCAAAAAGAAAAAAAAAGTTTCAATTTGTTTCTAGGTCAGGTCTAGTATCTTATCAGTCTGGGTGTTATGTGTATGTGAGATACAACACTTCACTCTATTATCTGATGAAACCACGTTCTAGAAATGTAGATGAAAAGCTTCATAAAAATCACTTGGATAATAAGAGCTACAGAACACGTGGAATGAGATGGAGTGATAATGTACACCGAGGCTGCGGTAACCAATGGGACGTGGTAGGGAGGAACGTACACCGAGGCTGCGGTAACCATGGGACGTGGTAGGGAGGAACGTACACCGAGGCTGCGGTAACCATGGGACGTGGTAGGGAGGAACGTACACCGAGGCTGCGGTAACCATGGGACGTGGTAGGGAGGAACGTACACCGGGGCTGCGGTAACCATGGGACGTGGTAGGGAGGAACGTACACCGAGGCTGCGGTAACCATGGGACGTGATAGGGAGGCCTTATTTAGCCTTTCCCAGCTGTTCACGGCTTACTTGCCTTAATCTTTACTTGTTATTTATCCCCACGGTTCTCTTCTCAGCTCAAACCATTTAATGTTTCTGAAACTCAAGTGTCAGCCTTGTTGTCCTCTGACATTCACAACACAATTGAAGCTGAGGCAAATTCAAATCCAAGTCTCTATAGTTATGGAAATGCCTTTAGATTTATAGATAAATCTTTTCTGGAAAAGGCATAGCTCTTCTCTCAGAGGCACTGACAGGGTCAGCCTTCAGAAGGTCACCTCTTTCACACTCACTTCCTTTCTTTCCTGGGAGCTCTATTTTCCTCTCAGGGCCTCCAATATTTGTTTCAGACACAAGTGGGTCAATGCCCAGAACTAATATAAAGAATTGAATATTAACTTTAAAATATCTTTCTAAAATGTATCTTTCTGTGCTGGAAATGAAGTTTCGCATTTTCATGTGCTATCTAATTTTCCCATTTTCACCCCTTTTTTAATATATCATTATAGACTTCTCACTAGGCAGCTAGTGGGAATGGTTTTATTTTCTTGCATTATTCCTCAAGATCTCTGGATCTGAATACTTTAGGGCATCGCTATATTTCATTTGCAAAGGTATTTCACTTGGACATTTTTAAATTAAATCTCTTCAGTGTGCAGTTTTTAAAAAGTTTACATTGGCTTTATACTCATTCTGTACTTCCTGAAGGGGAAAAAAACCTCAAAATTTCTTTCTATAAAACTTGCAACAGTTTGTCTTCTTCTTGTCACAGTTTTATCAACAAAGGGCTGTGCTCAAAGATGCTCAGGAATGCTAAGTCATGCTTCCTGAATGATGCTATACCCATCACCAAACTGGCAAGGTGGACATTTACAGCTACTAAAACATGGTCATTGTGATACACAGGAATCTGAGGCATGCTGTGACTCAGATATGTCAAGAGACTGATTCAGCAGCTCTCAGGATTAGTCAATATTTATCAGATGCTGCTCATTAACTTTCCACTATTCTCATAAACTTTCTTTTATTTTCATTTGAGGATACATTTTTAAAATGGTAAATTTGAGTGCTTAAAACTACCTAGGTAAGGGACTATATCATAACTCTTTTGATAACTAAAATATTTACTAAAGTTCAGAGTTATAGGTGAGGTGAAGGGGATAATATTGACGTTTAAAATGTTATTTTTTTCTTAAAATTATACTTATTTGTTTTGTACATATGACTATGTGCTTGTGTGCTGTGCATCTGTATGTGACCATGCCATGCCATGCATGTTGAGGTCAGAAGACAGCCACAGAAGCTAGTGCCCTCTCTGCACTGTGTGTTTTGTGCATGAAACTTAGGTCCTCAGGTTTGAATGTAACTCTTCTCTGGAGTTGGTGGCATCTTTAGTTGTCACCCTGTATACAAAGAGGTCGAGGGAAACTGTGGTTCTGCTTGCCTGCCTTTGCTTCTTGGTACATCTATTGTGGTGGTGGTGGTGGTGGTGGTGCTGCTGCTGCTGCTGCTGCTGCTGCTGCTGCTGCTGCTGCTGCCCCTGGCATCCTCCACTGACATCAGAACCCGGCTACTTTAGCATCTCAGTGTGTACTGAAGACCACTCCAAGAATCCTGTAGGTCTTAGGCGACAGATTGGGACTGCTGGATACCCAGCTTCATGAACTATGAAGCTATCAAGTTGTTAATCTCTCCTGGGGGCATACAGCCAATTTAGGAATACCCAAATAACACTGCACAATGTATTAAGTCCCATTTTACAAAATATGCTCATGCTATCAGTTGTGTTCATACAGCATACCCTGAATAATAAAGAAAACAATCATTAGAAGCCTGAACATAAATGGAGCTACCTTGGAGAATGGGGCTGGGAGGAGGAGGAGGAGAAAGGAGGAGGAGGAGAACGGAGGAGGAAGAGGAGGAGATGAAGAGAGAAGAAAGGAGATGAAGAGATGAGAGGAGAGGCAAAAAGAGAAGAGGAGGAGGAGGAGGAGGGGAGGAGGAGGGGAGGAGGAGGGGAGGAGGAGGGAAGGAGGAGGAGATGGGAGAGAAGAAAGGAGGGAGGAAGAGATAAGGGGAAAGGTTAGAAGAGAAGAGAGAAAATCATGTTTGAAAATCTTAGGATATGAAATTCAATATTCTCTACATCATTTGTTTTCTAATAAAACAAAAATGGGATATATTTATAAGACAAAATACAGAGGGATTATTTTTTATTCTGCCATGTTAGAAAATGGTAGTGACGTTGACAATATCTTTACCTAGTTATCCACTTTCTTTAATACATGACCTGCTAGAAATTATAAATGCAATTGTTTTACTATCTCTGTCAACCTTTTGTTCCTCAACAATCAGAAAGAACAATATCAATATTTTCACGCCTGTCCTGAGGCAGGAAACAGAGGGATCCCTTGCAGTTATAAGTGTCTTATAAATCCCATGACAATGAGAACATAGTACATTAATATAAGTCTATACAATAGGAGGATAAGTAGCTCTGTATTCAAAATGTGAATTGTTGTATTTCAAGGCAGATTAAAAACACTGCTGGGTTTTCAATAAAGTTTTTGATGTCTTTTAGTGTTTGATTGACCTTCTCGCTGATGTCTGTTCTGACTACACTAATGTGAAGAGCTACTGGTAAATTACCAGTGTTGAAGATATAGAGGTATCTCTTGTACTTCCTACTTTTTGTAGGCTACACAGTATATAGTGTACATGGGAATTTTTCGCTGTGAACCACCTAAATATTAATCAATTATCCCAGTGCGTCTCATAACATGGTATACAGTACAAAGGAACTCAAAAAATACTTCTAGCAGTTAAATTTGGTAAGGACAATTAAACATTTCAATTAGTTTGCTCTACTTTGTAAAATAGGTGACAAAGTGCAATTCAACTGACTAAACACTTTCTATTTCATTATCTTTAGTTCAGCTATCCTGGTTGGCAACTTGAATACTCCCAGAAAAGAAAACTCATCCTTGAAGATTTTCTATAGATAATGATAAAAAAAATCACGTTTGACTGGCATGCTTAATATTTGTAAATTTCAATTGCTTTACCAATAATGTAGGAGTGAGAGAGAGAAAGAGAGGAGGGGTGGGGGTAAGGAACGAATGTGTGAAGACGTGGGTACATAAAATGGGCTTCCCAATAACATCTATGTGCAAAGAGCCCTTGTATTCTGAATTGCTATAAAGCCTTTTTTATAGCTATATAATACCTTTTTTAAATTGCACCTGACACTTTAAGATAGAGCTCTTAAGTAACAAGAGTTCTGTCAATAACAGTCTGTAAGCCCATGCATTTTTTATCCTTGTTATACATACAAAATAATGAATTAGATATCTCTTCATTTTAAATTAAGAATTATCTTGGAACATTTTAAAAACAAATATGCCCATTCTTCCATTTTTCAATACAGTTGGGAAACAGATATTTAGAAATGTGAAATCTTATATATTTTAAATAATGCTTAAGTAACAGATAAAAAAGAAAAGTTGTAATGTTAATGAGACATCATGTATTATGTTTATATTTAACTCATGAATTCTTCATTATTTTAATGCTTAAATTGTCAAATCTGTTTTTATGGAAAATAATAATATAATTATAAAATTATTTAGCATCATACCTGGTATCTTGAGACTAGTTGTTTTGAGAATTGTGATTTTATGAAACTCTAGTGTATTACCTCATGAAAATTAGTGCATGTGTGTACATGTATATGTGCATGTATTGAGGTGACTATAACTTATAGCATTGAAGCTTTATTTAAGGTGGAAGTCTTTTAAGACTACTTATCCGATCCACACCACGCGTTCACTTCTGTGCACATTGCTGTAGGCTGTGCTCCAGGGCTACCAGACTAAGACGAGCACAATTGGGAGAATCCCCACACTGTTCAGTTGGCGCGGACGTCAGATTGACCATCTCCTGGCAATGTCCTTCGTGTGTATCTCTTGCTTTACATGACATTCACCCTTCTACACATTTAATGCTTACGACACAGCACATGCGAGGGCCACATCCTGTTTTAATGCTTATAAATGTTGAATCATTTAGTTCCCTAAGCAAAGCTAATGTGGGAGGAATTACCATTGATCCAGGTTTATAGATATGAGACAGAGACACAGTCTTGGAGACATTCTCCTCGTCTTCTCCAAGGCTCAAAACCTCCATTCACTATGCTCCTCCCTCTCAACATATTTTATGACACCTCAAAGCATAGACATCTCCATTTTTTAAACCTAATTTCTTTTGAAAATGCAAGATGAGTGGCCTAGAGAAAATATACTGGATAATGGTATCACAAAGAAAAGGCACACTTTCTTTAAAAAATAATAATGTGGCCTTAGACTTAAGTCAGGAATCACTTCACATGCGAGGATACCAAAAATTAAAGAGTTGGCCAAATGGTTTAACGTCTCCCAAATGCCACATTCCAATGAATTGTTCAGCTTGAAGGCACTGTAGGGGGTGTCTGACTTAATAATCTCATTTTACAGACTATGGCCTTGAGTTCTTGGCCTCTAGACAAATTGCCTGGAGACTTGCAGTTAGTTCTTCCCTACAGCTATGGGACCAGAGAGCCTGGCTCTGTGGATGCTGAGCATGCTGCCACATCATGCTGCTCCTTAATCTTTTTTATAGAATTGGTACTAAATATAGGCATTGGTAATTTAATTTGGAATTTTATGAGGGAGAAACCATCAACCAATAGAATGCGCTGATGATCCCCAAACAGGTGATACATGTACCGCATCAAGGACAATCAGTGGTGCGGAGGCAAGGTTGGAGCTATTGGGACCTTCAAGTGTGAAGTGAGGTCTAAATTTAAGAGTGAGCATAATGTGGTCCATAATGAAAAGCCTCCGTCTACTGTCAGCGCAGGTGGAAGGCCACAGAGAAAGGAAGGAAACTAGAGATAAAGTTGAAGTGAGGACACCGTGAGAAAGCAGCCATCTGTCCACCAGCAGCGCTGCTCAGCAGGGCAGCGGCAATACCTTCCAAATGAACCTACTCAAACAGCCGGGCTCTGAAGCAGTGTTTTACTTACAAGCCGTGGTTCTTTTTGGAAAACGTATATACTTTATCATACAACATTTTCTGATTACAGTTTTCCCTTGTCGGACTCCCTCCAGATCCTCCCAACCTCCCTTCCCACCCAAATCCACACCATTTACTCTTTTTCATTAGGAAACAGACATATGATGGTGATGGTGATGATGATGATGATGATGACGATGACGACAACAACAACAACAACAACAACAACAGCAACACAAAACAAAATAGGATAAAGAAAATGAGCCAAAGAAAATGCCTAAAAAAATAAAATACAGAGACACTTTCTCAGTCTTAAGAAAAAGCACCTTAAAAATGTGTTAAACCAAAATACTACACATTGCTGAAGATCCCAGAATCCTGTAATATCTAATTTACTCTTTACATTAAAAGTGTTATTTTGAGAAAGTCAAAACTCTTTCATTTGCTTCCAAATTTAACCTTATTGCCTTGAAAGACAATAGTGAGGAATGATCACTGTTTCAGTTCTCTTTGCTCTAGGAACTTAGGGTGGAGTTAAAACGGTGAGAGGGGCCGGTGGTCTATTACAAACAGTCTCAACCTGAGCTCTTTTGTAAAGATGCTGCACCTATGTGCTTTGCAGAAACTACCATGTCAGATACATCATTTTACCTAATGTTCTCTCAGGCCCACAAACACAAGGAAGTAGGACAATGAGTTCTATAGAGGTGCCACACAGAGTAATAGTTTTCGCAGCCTATTCAGAGAACTCCTGGTACTCTCCTAACGTTGGCTCATTAGTCACACCCGATCGTGGTCGATGATGAAAGCATTTGTCAAGTAGTTCGAGATTTTCATGGGCAGACCTGTACTGAGACACGGAAATCAGACTAGAGAGCCAGGGCATAGGGGTATGAAACGAGAAGGGCTGGAGACAGACTCTTGCTGCTTTGCTTATTGCCGTCATCGTGCACTGCAGCTGCTACAGCAGCAGCCACATGCTGGGCAAAACGCACAGCAGAAACACAGTTCCAATAGCGGGCTGGAAGGCGGCGGAGATCAAGACACCAACGTGTTCAGATTATAGGTGGCATCTGTAGGTGGCAGAGCGCCACTTTTTGTATCCTCATATCACGGAAAAGATAAAAGCTTTATTGTGTAAAATCTAAATTCACAAAATGTCATCATTTGAGGATTAGAGATTCAACATATAAAATTAGGGAAGTGGGTATCAGTGCTCAAAACAAGTAGGAAAGACAAGTAGATTTTTTTGGGAGTTCAACAATATACAAACTGAAAAAGTACAAGTACTAAACTTTTAGAATTTACTAAAATTTCAGTATTGTTCTAATGCCATAAAATGATCTGGTAAAATGGTCCCCACCACTGTGTACTGTAATACACAACTGTCTCCCTAGCACTTGGGACCTTGAGACATAAGAATCACAATTTGGCTATGGAGTGATTTGATGACTTGCTTGGGTCACATGAGATCCTGTCTTAAAACAACAACAATAAAACCAAACAAAAACAACTACTCTGAAAATGTGTTCAAGGCTCCAAAAATAGATTTGATGCAGCATATATCTACCTAATAAGAATAATGTGTTAGACATCATATTAAATGTGAAGATAGGAATAAAAATTAGCATAATATTTACTAAATATACAGTGTCAAAAAAGGCTGTGTGTTGGTCAGTGACTATCTTAATTACCAGCAATGGATATAAAACATTTATAACTTTATAGAAAAGTCTTCTGGACAGGGTTATCTTTAGATTTAGCTGTCTTAAGTTATAGAGCTATATTATTTGATCCTTAAGATAATGAGGTTAGTTCAAAGTTAGAAAATAATTTTAGAAGGTTTATATATTAATTTTCTGGAACTATATGTGCCTTTTACTTTCATATAGCCCACTAGCTTGTCATTAGATTTGTGTTGGTTCCCTTTTTATAAAGTGAAAACATAGTTTAGCAGAGGGAATATTTAAATTGAATGGGTTACTTGAGTGTTTCATGAGTTTTAGGTTTGAAAGAAGATAATAGGGGCTGGAGAGATGGCTTAGAGGGTAAGAGCACTGACTGCTCTTCCAAAGGTCATGAGTTTAATTCCCAGCAACCACATGTTGGCTTACAGCCATCTATAACGAAATCTGTATACATAATAAATAAATAAATCTTAAAAAAAGAAAGAAGATAATATAAAAGCTGAAGGTGGAATCAAGTCAAAGTACACTCCCATACCCACCTACCTCTTATGAGTCCAATCACATTGCAAGGATCTTAGCATTATTGGCTGCCATTTTGCTTTGGTTCCATGGTTTAAATTTGAAGAAAAAATAAAGTCTTAAACTCAGAGGATCTTTAAGTTAGCACTTGAGAGTAACATAAAACAACAAAATAACTGACTGGGTTAAGTGCTGTGAGAACACCAGGAGTAAAACACTAATCAGAGATGAAAAAGATAACACTTGAGATGTTGTTTCTTATAGATATGACCAACATGCTGCAGCAGCAAATTGAAAAGATGAGTTGCTTTTAACAGCAGACCGGCATCTACAAGGGCTGTCCTTGCTTAGTGAGGACCAGTGGCTTATGTGTTTCTGAGGGGGGAAATACCGAAATAGTTTAGGAATATAGTTTGGATCATTGAAATGAATTTTAGAGCCACTGCTTAAGGCTTGTGACATTATTATTTGAGACAGAGTCAAAATATCTGATTCAGAAGCATCACAAATGATGCAATATAGAGCAAAACCAATAAGCAGAATCTCAAATTTTCTTAAACCTGATGTGATACAGGCAAGGCACAAACAGCTGCTATTTTGACATAAGGGCTCATTGATTACATACACTAAGATCTCAATTGCAGGCTTACTCTACAAAGATATCTTAAAAATCATTCCAGGCTATCCATAAGGATAGTATATATTGTGCCTGGTTCTCCTTCCACTGAGCTTATGTGAATACCATGCTTCCTTCTGCCTCCTGAGCTATGCATCCTAACTTTGGGAGCAATAAAGCCTTCTATCTATTCATCAAAAGAAAATTCTTTAATGTCATCTTGATTTGGTTCTTTATATGCAAAGATTCATTTATAAATGACTTTATAAAGCAATAGAACTGTTATATTAGGATATAGATGATGATTAACATTTTTTCCATTTAATTGATGAGAACAGATGACAAAAACTGGTCAGGAAACTTTAGGGTAATGACTTTGACGATAAGTTTTTCTGTTCATGGTCCCATGGGCAGTATTGTTTTGCCAGAGTCCAGACAGGGGCACAGGTTTCTTGGTTTTTTTTTTTTTTAACTTTTCAAAAAGTAGACAGATTGAATAAAAGCCAATTTTCTAAATGATTTTTCAGGTCTCAACTCTTGGGGGTGGGGGAAAGGCTAGGTAGCTAAAGAGGCGTTAATAGGGCGGGAGGCTATTGAGTTGGTTTCTGAATCTAAGTTCTTTTACTAAAAGGACTAAGAACCCACCCAAGGGAACCATGCATGATTTATTTCCAAGTAGGCCAGAGCCTTCAGAAAGAAGTTTCAGAACTGCCTTACCAGCATTTTCAAACAATTGTTTCACTTAGCTTCAAGTAAAGGGTTACAAAAGGAGGTGCAAAGCAAAGAACTACAGGAGTATAGATCCCTTTGTCACTGGTTTATCTTCTTGATAAATGTAGGGGAAATTTTGAAGGAACAAAACAGTAAATTTACCATCAGCAGGTTCCTCACACCTTCTACAAAACCAGTGCCAACTTTTAAAAAGAACACAATGGAGGAAAGATAGAATAAACTACAGGAAATTTTAGTCCTCAGGTAACTCATGACAGGTCTTAGGGACAGGAGTTACTGGGGCTGTGTTTCTTTCTGTAAGTTTTGAAACGTCAAGGGAACTTCATCAGGCTGTTTGCATTCTGGAGATCACATTTCCAAAGCTGTATGTTACCATAGTAGGTAGCTAAAGTCATTTTGCATCTTCCAATTTCTAGCAAAGTGTTGGACCTTATAAAGGATTGAAAAACCTTTAGAGGAAATATTTCCTTCTTGAGTGTGTTGTTTCTTTTTAGTATTACATAAGAGCGCATGAGTCACACACTGGCTGTAGAACTTGAGATGTCCTCACTTTGGTGTGGAAAGCCAAACCCTGAATAGAAATAACTTAATAATAAAGTTCATAACAATAACGGAAAACATTGTTCTAGGAACACAACAAATTTTCTTCAAAAATCATACGATTTGGGTACAGAGCTAATTTAAAATGTAAGGAGGTATATAATGGTTTTACTTATTCTCTGGACAGTATTTTAACACTGTGATTACTTTAATGGACACTAGATAGGGCGTGAGAAGAGATTCCCAAAAGACCTTTGCAAATGCAGACATAAAAGGATAATGGACATCCCTGAAGAAAAAGTGAAGCTTGTGCAAATGTTCCATCTGTATCCTAGAGGATAACACCCCTCTGAAGGAAGTGTGCCACACACACAGAACACACAGGAGTCTGAAATTCAAATGCTAATCTGAGATTTGTCTCCTTCGAGGTATACAGCCAGTTTAACTGATATGAGCCTCCATTCCCTTATTGTTTTATATTGATTCTTTAGTCATTTTATTAGCATTTGTAAATTGTACAAAATGAGGTTCATTATGAAATTTTATAAATGTATATGAATACTATGATCATCTTTAATTTCCTATTATCCTATTCTACTCTTCCAAAAATATTTCTTATGTTCCCCTTCCTCTTCCTCCAAACCCTCTTTACCCTTTAAGTATCATCTCTTATTTTATTATTTATTTTTCTATGCTTTATTATTATTGGTATGCATATACATACGTATAAAATATATAGCCCAAACCTTCTGAGTCCATTTTGCATTGTTCATTTGTATGTACATACATATGTATGTATGTAAATGCTTTTAGGTCAGATGGCTTGGTATTGGATAATGAGTTAGAGGGCTTATCCCAAAGGAAGACTAATTCTCCTTCTCTTTGTCATCAGTAATTTCTTGTAGCTCTTTGTGTAGGGACACATCATCATAAGGCTTCTTCCTTACAAATCGGCTTGTCAACTGGTGTCATTGTTCAGGGATTGTTTAGGCTACCACACTGCTAAGGTTTCATAAGAGCAACTTACCTGGTCTATATGAAACATAGCCATGACCAGCCTGGCAAGATACAGCCAAAGGTAGCACTGTAATTAGGTAGTAACCAACATCTGTGTAATTAAGGCCCATTCGGTCAGAAGGAATTCATTTTGAATACTGTAAACTTCCCTAACTACCCATGACTGGTGAGGCCACAGAATCTAGAGGATTTTTTTTCCATGTTCACAAACCATATTGTAATTCTAGCTGCATTGTAAACACTTATTCTGATGTCCACAGGTGAATCAAAGATGTTCCCATTATTATTATTTTTTTTCTTCTGGAGATCACTATAGAAAACCACAACTGGTAAAACTACAAAGAACAGCACGCTGCCCACCGCCAATCTACAGCACAACCCCCTACAGTCAAGGCTCAGGAAAATCTTAGAGGAAGGCAAGAGGGATTGTAAAGCCAGAGG
This sequence comes from Acomys minous, assembly GCF_964271855.1. NCBI lineage: Eukaryota > Metazoa > Chordata > Mammalia > Rodentia > Muridae > Acomys > Acomys minous. The sequence goes on along the minus strand of NC_140492.1, from coordinate 115,317,686 downwards.
ACTCAGATGCATGAGAACAGACTTTAATGTCCTCGTTTGTAAAAAAAAAAAAAAAAAAAAAAAAAAAGGAATTTAAGATTGTAAAATTTAGCTCCAAAGAGGAATTAAGAAGGAGTCTAGGAACACTTTTCCTCTAGCAGCCAGAGAGTTACCCTTTGGCACCCTATTACCTAAGCATCTGAGAATTTACCCCGTCACCATCCATTTGAAGATTGATTGTGAGGACTAATATCAGTCTGCCCTGTTCCTGTGTTTACCATCGTGACTCACGAAGAAGCCTGGAACTTCTGTTAATCCCACAAGCCTACATTCTAATTTCTTACATGGCTGTGGGAGGTGTGAGGAATTTCATCTATCCCTTGCTTTAATTTTCCCAAAGCATTTCTCTTTGTCATCTACTAAAACAACCTAGAATTTCAGTAATTTCTGAGTTTCTTTAAGCAATCACAAGTTAAAAGTTAGGAGATTGTAGGATACTTGATCTCTTTTCCTCATTCACGCGTCTCTATTGCCTATAAAGTTGCCCAAAAGACATGGAGCGCCTGCTGTGGGCTCATCTACTTGGAATGCCTACTGATGAGAATATTGAATAAGTTTGGAGATGAATTATGCTAAACAAATTTACACAGCGAGGGCCGGGTAAGCTGAATAAACATTATATCTGTGGTATAAAGGAACTGAGTAAATACGTAATAACCTTGCAAAAATCGAAGCCCAGCTTCCAACATTTTTTATTAAGGAACTCTACAACATATTTAAGGAAGCAGTGATCCTAACTCTGCCAACTAATTATTTATAGAACAGGAGAAGAGAAACTTGTAAGTCCATTTTTTGAAGAGAGAGGCAGTTTAATTAAAACCCAGACAATATATTAAGGGAAAGAAAAAGAAAAGAGCAGTATCTTTGGTGGAATTAATTAATAACAAAACCTTAAGCAAATCCATTCCAACTTCTTAACAAACTTTAATAATTAAAAACTTATTTCAGGTGACTAGAAAACAAAATTAAATATCTAATAATACATGTAATCAACTACAAACAAGTTAAGAAATGAAAAAAATGCTCTATTTTGTTTAAAATTAAAATGCATAACAATAAAATAAATACAAATATTCTAAATCACACAGACAAAAATGGATAAAATAAAGATTCCACTTATTATTTAAAATAACTATGGAGCCTACCCTCAATATAATCAATAAACTTTAAAAAATTCCAAAACTCCTTTCAACTTGTATTATGTTTAATAGCAAAAAATATAATTTGTTTCTTCTCAAATGAATATCACACTGAGAGTATTCCTTATACTGCTTTAATTCAAAAGAGTACTAGTAATGTCTGCCAATGAAATGAGAGAGTAAGAGGAATTTACATGTATGTCGATGGAAAATGCAGAAAAATTCTCGTCATTAAGAAAACAAGATTGACCAAGATATAAAACCCAAAATATTAGTAACATAGTTCCTATAATTAATATGATATTATATGCAGGTCATTTTATAAAAGGTGTATGCCAAAGCCTGCAATTTCCTTCATAATTGCACCTTAAAATTGAAATTGGAGGCACGATTTAAATATAACTGTCGTTATAGGCTCTAGAAGGGACAAGACCAAGTGATGCACATGGGATTTCTTTTTTTTTTTTAATTTATTTATTTGATTGCATCTCCACTGTTATCCCCTTACATGTATCCTTTTGTTCCTCTCCGCCCACCCCCACCCAGGGATCTGTTTTTCTTTTGGAAGAGTGTTGAGATTTGATATTAAAATTATGGTGTACACTGGCCAATAAGCTTCTGTAAAAAAATCTATGGAATTCCTTAACACAGAGTAAGATTTATTACATGCAAACTGAGAACTAATTTATGAGGTCATAGCATTACTAAGTGTGCCAGCTAGATTTATGACAACTTGACACAACCACAGTCATCTGAGAGGAGGAAAATAGGACTGAAAAAATGTTCCCATAAAATTGGATGTGAACAGTTTCTTAATTAGTGATTGATGAGGGGAGGACCCAGCTCATTGTGGGTAGTGACACCCCTGGGCTGGTGGGCTGGTGCTCTGTAAGAAAGCAGCTGAGCCAACCATGGGAAGGAAGCCAGGAGGCTCACCTCCATAGCTTCTGCCCCCTAGGGACTTGCCCTGTTTAAGCTCCTGTGAAAGTGTCAGCCAAATAAACCCTTTCCTCCCCCACTTTCCTTGTGATCATTGCATTTTATCACAGCAATAGAAACTCTGAGGTACCAGGTGATACGCAGAGTGTGGAGAACAACTGTAAGAATATTACAACTGTAGAAAGCAGTGTCACTGAGAGGAATGGAGAAAGGGATGCTGACCTTAGTGCCACCGGAAGTCCCTGGAGTCCAGCAGAATGAAGGCAAAGTATATACATACAACTCTACCCCAGCTTACAAAAGTTGTTTCTCATGGCCTGCAATTTGTTTATTATGAATTATTTATGCTTCTACACCGAAACTGAACACAAAATTTCAGGAGACACAGCATCTTGGTTATTAAATGAGGAGTTACAAATAGGAATGGGGTTTGGACTAGACTATTCTACATGGTAGTGGATTAAATTTAAACACCAGTCAGAGTTCATTTTAGTTTTATATAGATGCAGATGGTTATAGAAACAAAATGTATGTACATTTATAGGCTAGTGTTGTGTTTGTGCACAGGCTCACATGCACGTGTGTAAGCATGTGTGTGTGTGTATGTGTGTGTGTGTGTGTGTGTGTGTGTGTGTGTGTGTGTGTGTGTCCCTGTTTGCAAGTAGATGTGTGTGTAACATTGCTTTATTTGTTTATGTGTTTGCTTGTTTTTCAAGACAGGGTTTCTCTCTGTAGTTCTGGCTGTCCTAGACTTGCTTTGTAGACCAGGCTTGTCTCAAACTCACAGCGATCTGCCCGCCTCTGCCTCCCGAGTGCTGGGATGAAAGGTGTGCACCACCACACCCAGCCAACATTGCTTTATTTGATCTAAGAAATTCTGGATACAATAGCAGAGAAGTAGCATGAACATTTCCTAGCAGCCAAATCTTGACTTAAAACACTAGTATCTAACAATTGAATGAAGGACCCTTTGGACATATGGAGAGCGCTAAACTGAACGAAAAATATTTATCACAAGCCTTTTGCACACTGAACAGAAAGTACGGAGAAAGCAGAGCAAAGAACAAGCAAATAAAACCTGACTTTAAGAGACACATAGGTACCATGTGATGGAACATCTGAGCAATCCAAGCCCTACGGTAGAGTAACATTAGACTGTATTTCATATGCCTGTATAAAAAAGTTAACAGATGAAGAATAGGAGAGGTTAAAGTTTCCACTTAGACAAGCCAGTTATATCAAGCACCAATAGTAATAAGGTGTATAGCTACTGTTCTGTGAATATTATATGAACAAAGGAGAATGGCCCTTTTTTAAAAAATCATGGTCTTCTTCATAAAACACACTACGACAATCTGATGGTGAAAAGCTAATGAACAAATTTCAAGAGGACTGAAGACCTGGGACTGAGTAGCAAACCTGCACAGTTTGCGTCCCATCTGACAGGCTTTATAAAGAGCACACAAGTAAACGTTGTTGACCAAGCGTAATGTGGCATTATAGAGGAAATACAAACCAGCGAGAAGGTAAGAATTAAGGTAATTTGGATTAAGTCGAATTTTGCTAATCCTAACAGATTAGCAAAAGCTTATATCCAAAGTGATCTAGAAGGTCATACAGATCACTGCAATAACAACAAGATTATAGCCGTGTCTCAGTTACGGACAGAGCTGCTGCACCATGAAGTCACAGGAAACTGTTTTTATTCTAGGCCTGATTCTGTGTCTGAACACAGTGACGTTCACTGGTATATGCTGACTTTGCTTGCGCCATCCTGGCCTAGGTTTTGCAGGAAACCTTGTTCACGTTATTAATATAACTATAAAGTGACTAAAAGGTGTTTGAATTCACAAAGCTTGTCGATTAACACAAACCCATTCTTATATTAGTATGTATGTATGTATGCATGTATGTATGTATATATGTATGTATGCATGTATATATGTATGTATGCATGTATATATGTATGTATGTATGTATTTACTTATCTATCTTATTTGAGGGGGACATGTATGTGCAAAGGTGCATGTGTGCATGTCAGGGAACAGCTGTGGGAGTCATTTCTTTTCTTCCATTATGTGGATTTCAGAGGACCAGCTCAGGTCATCCGACTGGGCAGCAAGTGCCTTTACCTAATGCACTCTTACTGGCCTCACGAACCCAGTCTTAATCATAACCTGCTTCAAAATTTCCAAGGTTTCTTTCAACATATTTCTCGCCCAGTCATTTGATAACCATACACTCTCCTTAAAACATTCAGACAGTAACTCTGCCGTCTTAAAGAGGACGTTGGCTCGTGTACACACACAAAAGCACGCACGTTACAGCAGCCATGTTGGAAACACCCCACACACTCAGGATTCCGGGCAGCATGTTACTGCCTAACCACAGTATGAGTCCCTTTCCCTTGCTCAGCGCTGCAGTTGATACTTGGGGTTTTGTTTATCATATGTGACCAACAGCGATGATGGCGGCTTCTAGCAATAAATTTAAAGTTAGGTTTCTAGACTTCGCTCCTTTTCTCTCAATACAATGCAAGGGACCTAGACTCCCCTTTTGAGACGTAGCCCATAGACAGCTAATGCGCGTGGGGAGGAGGGGAGCTGCCCCGGACCCTCCGACATGCCTTCCGGTGCCCACTATTCGATCACTGCCCCTTGGCAGGGCGGCCTTGAGGGCAGACAGAGGAAGGGGGTGCAGGCTATCCTGATGAGACCTAGTGGACTGTGGCCAGACAGTGGGGGAGGAGGAGCGCACCTGTCAGAGGTCATGGAGAGGGGAATAGAGCAGAAAAGGGGGGTGGGGGTGGGGAGGGGAGGAGCGGGAAGGTAAGAGCGAGGGGACAACAATCGGGAGGTAATGTGAGTAAATTATAATAAATTAAAAAATCAATTTAAAAAGTGAAGGAATAAAGTTAGTTCTTGTGAATATTAAGACAAAGGAACAAACAAAAACAGCAAAAACTGAAAATATTGATAGAATAATATAGCAGGCCGCATTAACTGCTATGGAACACTCTGGGGACTTTGGAGTGAGAGGGAAAAAAAACGTGTTTTCTTTGTATTTTCAGCCAGTATTATCAGGTTCCAAATAAAGTGGTTACAACTATGTTCTCATCAATACATTCATACACACACTTTCATGGAACTTGGGATCCTGCTGAAATATAAATATATTCCAAGTGCTGTAGCCAGAACTCAAATACAAGTTCGTATCCCAAATTACCAAACACGAGACGCCTCTGAAAGCCTCGCAACGTTTACTAACCTCCGAAGTACGAGCCATCGGTCAGCTTCATTTCCTTACTGGATTTAGTGATGACGCCAGCAACACCGTGCTGGATGAAGTACATTTTCTTCCCCACAGCTCCTTCTCGGATGATGTAGTCCCCAGGCTGGAACACCTCAAACCTCAGCTTGCTCAGCATGGCCGTCACGAAGTTGGGGTCCGCGTTAGCAAAGAGAGGCATTGTAGCCACCAGTTTCCGGCAGTTGAAGTTCACTATTTCCTAAAGTGGCAGGAATAAACACACAGGAAGCAGAATATGACTCATATCCGGGAGAAGAACGTGTGTCGGCATTTAATGACATGTATATACAGAATAATGGCTAATTTACATTTGTAAAAAAAAAAAGGTACATGAATTGTAATCCGCATATGTCACCAAAGTAATAAGTTTTATTTTAATTTGTACTAAAATTTCATTCTAGCACCTGGTGTGACAGAGAAATACAATAAACATTCAATAATATGTAAACTAAATAATATGTTAGTTAAAGAATTAAAAAGTACAAATTTATTACCCTTATTTATATATTATTTTTAATTTTAAATACAGCTTAAATGTGGGGGTTTTAATCTTTCTTTTATGTTTTTAAGTGAAGAAAAAAAAAAAAAAGAAAGAAAAGTCCTATATGTACTAAGTGAAATGTTGCTTCTCCTATAGTTTGTTGCACAATCTACCGGCAGGGATTATAGAAGGAGGAGGAGGAGGCGGAGAAGGAGGAAGAAGAAGAGGAGGAGGAGGGGGAGGAGAGGTTAGGGGTAGGGGCAAGGGAGGGGGAGGAGGGAGAGGAGGGAGAGGAGGGAGAGAAGGGAGAGAGGAGAAAACAACAGTTGTAGTGAGTGTGTACTTTTTTTTTTTAACACCATTCACATTAGAGTGAAGGAAATGGAGAACAGATGTTGCCAAAGGCAATCGATGAAAGATTGTAGATGAAATTTGATTTCTGCTCGGCAAGAACAAACCACATTTTCAAATCGCCCACTGGAGCTGGAACCAGAAAGAGGAAGTCTCTTTTCCCTGTCTTATTATTTGTTGTCTAGACAGTCAGAAGATCTATATGTTTGGATTCATTTTGCAGAGTATAACTCAGATTAGAAATATTTGTGTCTCTCTGGGCTAAAATGGTGACATAGGAAAACGCATCCTTGCACAGTTGGGACAAGCAGTGGTAGTGTAAACGTTACCATTATGACGCTTCTTAGCAATTCCTTCATAAAAGGACCTGGCCCTCAAGCTACCATCCATTAAAGATTACCAAAAACTAGGATTGCAATTGAATTTATAATCTTGTTTAAGAGGCACAGAAACTAAAGTCACTTCTCCTAAGAGGTAGGTGGAAAGGACGCAAAATGAAGGGGGAAATTAATCAAATTAGACCAAAAAAAAAAAAAAAAAAAAAAGGCTTTGCCTGGGAAAATACGTAGTGCTAAAGCCAAAACAAGATTTCTTGATATTATTTCAAAAATTACCTAATATTGTTTTGGCACAGGTAAAAATTCTAAGTGTTGAGTAAAGAAAATTTGATAGATACACCCCCTCAACAGAACATTACTCAGTCAAGAAAAAGGATGGCTTCCTGTCATTTTCTAGAATGAATGGTATTGGAGATTATTGTGCTAAAAAACAAACTAAGCACTGAAAGAAATGTGCTGCACAAGTTCCCTTGGATGTGAAATCTGAAGCAGTTGATTCCATAGATACCAAAAGAGAAAGTGTAGAAGAGTTTTAATCCAGCCACAGGGCTGCTCTGGCTAGGATCATATCCAAAGACCATGGTCTATGTGATGCAGATGGAATGCAGACGTGCTCTGGGTTACAGTATGATATGGCAGACACGCCCTGAGTACACACCTTTAATCCTGGACAAGGAAGGTGAAGTTCATTTACAGAAGGGAGCAGCCATGTTTGAAAGTGAAATGTAACTGAAGGGCAGACAATGTGACAAATCAGAGAAAGATTTGACAGAATGAGCCAGAGATAGGACACACCCAACTCTCAGGAGAACAGCACGGGTAACAGAAGCTACTTACCAGCATCACAGGGAGAGAGAAGAGAGGTTTTAAAAATGTATTTATTTTTATTGGTGTTTTATCTGTATGTCCCTGTAACAGTGTTGGATACTGGAGTAATAGACAGTTGTGAGCTGCCTTGTGGGTGCTTGGAATTGAATGTTAGTGCTCTTAACCTCTGATAGTGTGAGAAACAAATGTCCTGTACATATAAAAGTTGTTCCGATTCAATGTTATTAATACTCCTGTAGATATGACATAGGAAAATAATAGATACAATGGACTTAAAAGACAACAGGACTATGCCAGTAAAATGAGAAGACGAACCATGAAGAATTAAAGATTTCATGTGTAAAATGACAGAATAATATCCTATGGAAATTTAAGATGAATTAGATTTCAGAAGATACATGGATCCAAAATATCGTGCTTTCTGCTATTGGTTAAGATTGTTTTAAATTAAATTGAGTTTTTAACTTGTGGAGGTCTCATATTATTCCGTCTGTCAATGAGACTTCTGCTGGTGCCATAATACTTAACTTCTATAGACTAATGTTGATTCGTGGTTTGGTTTAATCTATGTGAATTATTATTTAAATCCTAAGACTTGAAGAAGAATAAATAAGTATACTGAATAGCTAAACAAAGTTCATTTTAAGTGACCTTCTAAGAAAGTCATATACATGAGCTCAATTATAGAAGTATTTGAGACAACAAATGAAAGTAATAAGTGTCAACAGTTAAAATTTAGGACATTTCTACGTTGTGGTAAGGTTTTGTATGTATCCCGCATTCCTGCAGCCAGTCCTTAACGCCCCATAGAGCTGCAAGGGATGCTGAAGTGCTCAGCACAGAGAGGAGTGTTGGAATGAACCGGCCCTTGTACCTGATTTAAAGCGCTGAGGCATCAGCAGTACACACTTAGGGTCGTTGGCTGGTGTGGCCCCCACATAAGGCATGATGCTCAGGTTGACAGGCACCAATAGAGGAAAGGACCTTGAACGGCCTGCCAAGCATGACATTTCTATCCTTGGTGTTCTTTAGAGAGGAAGATAGTCATCCCGCAGACTTATTTATGGAATCTTTCTAAAACATAGTATACTAGGCTCCGGTCCAGATTTACAGAATCTGAATCTAAAGCTTTAGGGGATATGACTCAAAGTCTCTACTTACAAAGTCAAGTATGCATCCTGAAATAAGTAGGTACCGGGAAGCCTAAATCTAGTTGAGAGAGGAAGCTGTGTATGCGTGTATTGAACATGAGCTAATTATAAATAATAAAAAGAGTTTTGGCAAAAGTCAATGGATGAATTATAAGACATAATAAAACTGCTTTACTGATAGGATAGAGTTGAAAGTCAACTATGGTTTACTTTCCTTTAAAATAAAAGAAACGATTGGAAGGTAGTTACTTTAAAAGAAAGCTGTCCCTCCCCCCTTTTTAAATTCTCAACTAACATTCATTTGATAGGTTGACTCCTAAACTACAAGATAATTAAATGTATTAGAAAACCATCCAAGACAAGAAGACATTATTGCCTTAGAAATGTTTCAAAAGTGTATCTAGACACTGAATGACAAGCTAAGAACCTGCTCTCATCTTGTAATTTTAAAACATTTCCCTTGATTTCTATGTCTCTACGATGGAAGATTTACAGCCTCTTTCTCTAATTGGGACACTTTCTTGCCTTTCAAGAAAGCTTTTATTGTCAAATATTATACAATAAACTGAAAGTGTAAGAAACTTATGTTTAATACTTAAATTATTGGAGTTAAAAGAGTCACAGCAAGCAGAGGAATGACCAGTGGGGGCATATAGTTTCCTAATTTTCATTATATTTTTTCCATTACATTGAGAGTAGCCAGTTACATATTTTTTATTAGCAAACTAGCTTTACTTTAGATTCTGAAAAAAAATCTATTTACCTCAACACACCTGCAGTCATAATGTACATTTTAAAAATTCTGATTCCTTTTTCTATAATTTTATGACAGACTGTTTCCCAAACTACAATGCAGCCCTCATTGCTATTCTTTGTAACAACAAGTGTTTTATTTTTTGTCAATCATATTATATATTTAAAATTTAATAAATAGAGAGGAGAGCAAGATGACAATTCCTTTTAAATGACGTGGACTCTAGAACTTTCCAGTAGCGCCTGCTTTGGAACCTAGCTGTACAATTAATTGCTAGATGAACATTTTTCAAGTTGTGAGTCAAACACTGACTTATCATTCATATCAGTCAGGATTTTTATGTGTTACATGTGTTAATGTTATAGACTGAGTTGAGCTCCTCCAAAGTTTATGTACTAGCAATTACAGGTTCACTAAGAGAAAATGCATTTAAGAGTTGATAGAGTTAAAATAAAGTCCAGATAATGATAGCTTTTTATGAGGGCAGCCAAAGACGATACCTGCTAGTGTTTCAACCTTGACCTCCGGCTCCTTAAACCATGAGTAAATGTCTCCAAATCTAAATTATCCAGCTTTTTGCATCCTGTCATAGATGCCTATAAAACACATTAAGTTAGGGTTATGCAAGCTTAAGAAGGATGCAGTTGTCCTTTCCACAGGTGTGCGCCAATACTGCAGTGCCACCGCTGCTAGCATGTGGAGGTTATAAGCAATCCAGTGACAACGAATCTGAACAGACATGGAAAAGTTTGTATGCCTTGAGACCGTGTAAAGTTTTCAATTTAAGGAGAAATGAAATCCAAATAGATAGTCGTATAGGTGAAGAGTAGTTGCGTTGGTGCAGTCAGTGTGGAACATTTGGCATTGTACCATCAGGGGCACATGACAATGTACACAGGCAGGCAGATGGCCCAGAAGACCAGGATTAGAGACGTAGGAAGGGCATCATTTTATGGAAAATGTTGAAATCCATGGTGGGTAAACATAGCATAATATTTATAAGCCTGACAATTCAAAGTATGACACTTGTAAATATAAATTAAACCTTAAGTATCTCTAATACTTGTGCCTTAAGTTTTCATCATAATCAAACTTGTGTAACAATTTAAACAAGAACTCTTCCTAATCTGTCTTGCCTAACTCTGGCAACCTCTGTTCTACATTCTGTCTCTATTGGTTTGGCTAATACAGATTAAAAACTTAAATTTTCAGCAAAGGAGTAATTTTCAGTCTTAGAAATAGTTGCTGAGAGACAGACAGACTGCTCATGGAACTGTGTAATGTTTGACTACGTCTTTCATTATAAAAATGCAAGTTGCTGTATTTGCTCTCTCTATTTCTGGCCTCCTTAGTTAACTAAAAGTAAGAAAAAGTGCAGCCTTAAACAGTTTTCCCATGTGTTTACAATCATCACCACGAGACATTTTCTATATTTGAACTCATTACTGTTCCAGAACTATTAACTGGTGACTGCTTTGTATTGTAGGAGCCCTTATTCTATACTTTTGGTAATGTTGCAAAATCTAGTTCACTTGTCACACCAATAAGTACCTGATTTACATCACTTTTCTTTATGTAATTGAATTGCCTTAAAGAAAAAGAAATGAGTTGCATATAAATGTATATTTGCTGGAACTTTTAAAACCTATTTTGTTTGAAGGAAGAAACTTAAGTAAGATATTATGCATACTTTGCTATGTATTTTATAAGATGGGGTTATATAATGTGTGTGTTTATGTATGTATACATATATATGTATATGTATGTGTATGTATATATTACTAGAAAACAATTAAATTTTCATATTTGGTTTGATAGTTTAATAATTTATAGCATAAGTAATTATTGTGACATATTTTAATTTTTAATTCCATGAAACAACTGTGGAAGCAATTCTTATCACTAAATATAATGATTTACAATTATACTATACAATCCAACAGTTCTCTTTGGTACTGTTAGTTTCTGCCCCACTAATGTGGTCTTCCTTATTTAAAATTAGTTTACAACATATTTCCACTCAAGTTAATCTATATAGTGTGAATCATGTAGAGTTTTCACTTATATAATTTCTAAAGTTCAAAGTTTTCTGTGAAGTCTTTCTCATAAAAGTTTGAGTTTCCATTTTCAGTGTTCCTTGTCTTGTTCTCTATGACCATTCACCGGATCACTTTGAAAAAGAATAATTAAAATACTATCATTCTAATCTTAGCTGTATATCTGGTATTTCTACTTTTTAAAAAATTAGGTTTTGAGACATTATTTTTTCTTTAGATTTTCCTGCTCCTGACCTTTGGAAGTGGCTAAATTACGGCTCATGTTGTTGTCAGCTAAGACATAGATTTCACATAAGGAGACTGCAGCACTTAAATATGTTAAGAGTAAGAATTAGAATTTCAATATTAGTTGTAATATAAAATAGTAGCACAGACCACTTTTTGTCATTCTGAGATAAAGCACCATAATTTAAACACACACACGTTTAAACAGAGCTTGATAAAAGGAGAGAAAAGGGAGAATAATTTATGATTATTTATAATCATAAATAAATGTTATAAGTACAAAAATTATGTGCATTACTAACGTAGGGAAATAATTTTTAAGTTCTCAAAAATCAAGCACTCTAAGGATTTCCAAGGTTCCATGTCACAGTGTTCCATTTCTATCAGCCTTGTGACATCTGATGTTCAATATTGTCATTAGCACATCAGCACATCAGTAGGCTCAGGTCTTTGCAAGTGTAGGTCATTCTCTGTCACTTTGGCCTCCTCAGCTCATAGTCCTTAGACATTGGGATGCCATCACTTAGTGACAACGGTGTTATTTATTTGATAATGTGATATCAAAAATGAAGTTCTTCAAATACTTGAAGTATAGTTTTCTCTAGAATTATGTTTAAAAGTCATTGTTGTCATATAACCATGTCCACCATTACAACCACTGTTATCCCCTCACTGAACACTGTTACCACCACCGTTACCTAAGAATGGCATCATCACTTTAGTGTTTTGACTATGAGATGCCTCCCAAAAGTGTGTATATTTGAACACTCGCTCCCCACCTGGTGGTACCATTTCAGAAAGTTGTTAGGTGGTAGAGCCTTGCCGGAGGAAACAGGCTACTGGGGCCAGGCCTTGGCATGTTGCATTCTGGCCACATTTCGAGTTGTCTCTCCATTCTCTGAGTGTAGATGTAGGGTCACCAGCCAGTCTCCGCCTCCTTTCACTGTGCACCTTCTTGGCCTGCTGCTGTTTCCTCTCCATCAGGAAACACTATATCCTCTGAAACTGTGAGCCACAGTAAACCCTTCCTCTAGTTGCTTTTGTCAGGTATTTTATCATGGTAACAGAAAAGGCACCAAGACAACCATCCTATTCCATAGTTTCTAAGGCAAACCTTAAAAGCTAAGTAGACCATGAGAATCCTTAACTTCCCTCATTATTAAAGAATAAAATCCCTTATAGCTCATATGCATATTTGGGGTGCTACTTTTAAAAAATACAAATTTGTTTTTGTGTACTATTCTCATTTAATAGTCCTAATTCAAAAGCATGTAAAGGAAATAATTTACATTTGGTTCTATAGATGACCTTGATACAAAATGTTTCTATTTAGTGAAGAAAGATACTCGTTACCAAGAATCATGGCCTCAATCCAGAATTCGGGACCCACAAAATTGGTGGAAAGTGTTAGCTCCTGAATTCACATACAGACTATAGCTTGTGCACAACTACACACACACACACACACACACACACACACACACACACACACACACACACACGAAACAGAGAGAGGGAGACAGAGAAACAGAGAGACAGAGAGAAGAGAGAGACAGAGAGAGAAGAGAGAGAGAGAGAAGAGAGAGAGAGAAAGAGAGAGAGAGAGAGAGAGAGAGAGAGAGAGAGAGAGAGAGAGAGAGAGAACCACACACAGGCACATACTAATTAATGCAATGTCTTTTAAATGTATTTATCTCAAAGTATAGTTTTCCTTCTACCTTAAGCATGTTGATAAATATTGATGTCTAAGTGACTTGTTAACAATAATCAGGGCTACTTTTAAACTTGATCTTCCATTATCATCATTTTAGTGTGGTTTCTGTTTCTTAGTTCTATCCTTTCTAAGATCATGCAAAATAATTTCACCACTATTTTAGTTATAGTGAAAGGCATGGCTTTCCTCAACAAGAAAAAAATTCTATTGCAATAATGAAAAAAAACTTTATATTTATTTGATTAGTGCTTACAAACTTATTATATCTTAAATGATTGCTGAATGAAAAATTATGTACTTGGCAAGTTGTTTCTTTATTCCTTGAACCAAGGAAAAACTGAATTAGAAAGCTGACTTAGTTTAGGCATCTCTTTGTCGACCATGTTTCCTTTCTCTGCTCCTAGTCTTCTTCCTCTTTATCCAGCCACATCATCTGCTTCTCCACTCAGAGCAAACCTTTTCCTTTGAGGCCCTTCCTGTATACGCTTGGCTCGGTGAATACACACTTATTTTTATCAGCTATTTTTGTCTATGTTGCCTTGCTATAGCAATTAACTATGGGTGATTTCCTCCATCTTCTGGCTTTCTCTTAATGGTTTTCTTGCTTTTAACTTCTCATTCTTTTCATAGTTCTATTTTACTTTACTTTATATTTGTCTCTTCCAATATAGAAACACTTTATTTGAGACTGAAAACTGCATGCCTTTATTTGCCTTTCCATTCATATCTGGGTCAATATCTTACACAAATTAAAAAAAATCAATGCAAGTGGGTTTTTTCCATCATTTGATTGGACCTACAGATGCATGGTGAAAACAAACACAAAAATCAAATGATGACATCAAAAAACTTTTAGCCAAGAGGGAAAAGACGTAAATCCTGTGTTGATGTCATTGGGAATTATAACCTCTATAAGATCACACACACATTCTTTGTCCAGTCTTTTGTGGGTTGTGACTGTTATATAAGTACATGATAACTTTGGGAGTCATGGCTTTATATATAAAATGCATCTGCCTATTTTGTTAATTTTAACAAAATGGAATTTAGGAGGCATTTTTAAATACACAAGTATAGACTTTTAAATGAGATTCAAACTTACACTAAACACACACACATATGCACAAATTTTGCTTTCTTGTGTAACCAATCTATTCTACAAATTAAAAGGCACAGGACAGGATAATACTCTGAGCCTATCTCATGTTCTGTGAGAATGAAGTATGCTGACGTTTTAAAGTCTCCTGGGACACATGATCTGCACCTATTTTCAGTCCCCTGCTCCTCACACTCCATTGTTTAAAAATAGATTAGCTCTGAACTTTGGAGACTTAGAAGGGCATTAACCCTTTCTTGACCATTAGGTTTACCATTCTTCTCCAATGGATTCAGTATAATGCTCATCATGCTGAAAATAGACCTTCCCCTTCACACACATCCCAGCAAGCCCTCGTGCACAGGGGGCAGAGCTCACTCAGTTTTCTAATTAGATTTTATTTTTAAATATACTGCTGGCGTTTACTAAAGCACATATCAGTCTTATGATCTTAATATTTCAATGTCAGGTTTTGATGCTTGAGGCACTGCCTCCAGAGAGCTGCCTGCTGAAATGAAGAGGAAATTATTAGCAGATTGTTTGAATAACTGCCAAAAGAAATGGGACATACAGTAAGGCCTACTTCGGCATCTTAAGCATAAAACTTTGAATCACCTTTACATGTAGTTATTCTTGTTTTATTTTTCAAATATGTCTCTCATTGAATTATAAGTTATTAAGACCACAATAACAGGATAGTCTGCACTGAATAATGTGACTATTTAAGACTTTTTTTTAAAAATGTGTTTACCGTGTAATGGGCAATTTCTTGATCTTTTATATATTTCAACTTCTTAGTTTTAACAACAGTTTATGGAGTAGTAAATGTTATCAACTTTTGCATTTAAAAATGAGAAAGAGAATGCCAGGTGAAGTAAGAAATAGTTCAAAGTCACATGTCTAGTTAGTGCTGGCTTGTGGGGGGACACTGTAATATCAGTCAGGATGCTTCGGAAGCACGTGTTCCTGCTTTATTTCTCATGGAGAGGACAGTACACACACAGCTACAAATGCCACCAAAGGGTTAAAAATTTCTTAAGCAGTGAGTCCCAACCAGTGGGTTCTGACACATTGGGGGGTTGAACAGCCCTTTCACAGGGGTCACATATCAGATATACAGAGTATGAGATTCTTACTTGATGATTCCTAACAGTAGCTAAATTGCAGTTATGAAATAGCGATGATATAACTTTGTACTTTGAGGGTTACGACAAAATGAAGAATTATATTAAAGGGATGCCGCATTAGGAAAGTTGAGAGCCATTGGTCTAAAGCAAAGAAATTTGGCATATGTTCAGACATCTAGGAGGGTACGAGGTACATAGGGTCACAGATGTCCAAGTCAGAAAATATGTAATTTTGACTAGACACAGCCACAAAGCACTTATTTTATAGACAGGGGAGATGATAAATACATCAAAGCAAAGAATTTCTGATTGATGATATGAATTTTCAGGGAACAATCTTAAAAATTTTTTTCTTAGAAAATTGCACTTGTTCCTTTACTTCTAACCATAGTGCTTTCAGCTCACAGTGAAATAAAGGGAGCTTTTAAGACAAAATTGTAATCACTGCATTCCAAGAACACTAACAACTTTGGTAGAGCTCAGTGTTCACGTGCTGAGGCTCAGCCACTGCTGGACTGAGAAGACCCTCTTCCCCTGGGAATCGCCCATGTCCTGGGTGTGCCCCTGCCTGCATTTGCATGGGGACAATCAGCAGCAATCGCTTGATAAACTGTTGAGTATATTCTGTGCAGACTGTCATGGTAACCGTATTGGTACATTTGGGCAGCTGTGGTCAGAGGCATCTGACTGCCTGAATTGAAAACAGTATAAACTTATTTATTCTTGAGAAGTTTACGATTAAAGTACTAGCAGTGTGTGTTTGGTTAGGGTACTCTTGCCTACAAACAGCCTTCTTTTAAGCTTGATATGGCAGAATGAACAAGACATTTCTGAGACCTCTTTAATAAGAACAGCAATCTCATCGCCAAACATTATGGCAGAACTGCCACCCAAATTTCAGTTGCCACCATCTGAATTTGGAGGAGGGGTGACATAATGTCTTCCATACGTTGCAAGGATGTTACTGAGTTATAGTGAGCAGAAAGGATATCCGTATACCTTCCATAATGTGTTCCACTGAAGTCACTATTCCTTTACTCTGTTAATCAACCAACCCCCACAGCACATAGAAAACTAGACTATAAAAGGGTTATGTATAAAGTGGGACCACATGGCATACAGGGCACACTCTGCAAGCACAATTACAAGTGCACAGTTGTGTAAACAGAGAGGAGAAGTCTGCTTGCCGTAGGCAAATGTACAATGATACTAAGCTGTAAGAGTAAAGCTCATCAAACTGAACACAGTTGTTCTCGCTCCTCCATGTGCCCCTGTTCTACAGACAGAGTGCTCATCAACATTAATAATCAGCGGCTCTTCGAGATGAGTTGCTAGGTATGCAATCCATAGTTATTTGCACTTACTTATTTATATAATAAGTAATTAATATAAGTTATATGTGTGGTTGATGGTGGTGCAGAAGTCAATAAAGACAAAGCCCTCCTTTTTTCTAAAGCTCATTGGGTGACAGAACAGAGGACACACAAGGAAACTTCAAGAGAAAGCAAGACAAAGCAACGTGTGTCCAGAACACGTGATGGAGAATAGCTACAGAGGAGCTAACCCAGATGACTTGTCCAGGGAAGGGTTTTTTGATTAATTAAATTGGTATCAAGACTTGAACCATATGCATGAGCCAATTGTTTGTTAAAGGTTTTCAGCAGGTTGTCTCTAACACATAGGAAAGGTAAATCACATAACTCTTGCTTTGATGGAACATTTCTTCAAACCATGTTTGGATTTTATTTTTAGACTCAATTTTTTATTTTAATAATGACTTTTGTTGTTGTTGTTGTTGTTGTTGTAATTTGATGTCTGTTGCTATGATAAAATATTGTGACCCAAAGCAACTTGGGGGTTAAAAGGGTTTAATTGGTTTCTACTTTCAAATCACAGTCAATATTTCAGGATGTCAGGCAGGAACTTGAAGAAGAAACCATGAAGAAGTGCTACTTGTTGGCTAATTTTCAGGCTCCTGAGGAGGATTTGCATGGGGAATTAACTGCCCACGGTGGGCTGGGACAACTTATATCCTTTAACAATTAAGATGAGTACCACCAGCCATGCCCAAAGGCTCATCTCATCTATACAATTCCTTAATGGAAGCTCCCCTCTCAGAGGACTCTAATCTGTGTCAAGTTGACACATCAGGCTAACAAGAACAGTTATTATTCTTCCACGTTGCTTCTACTGACACTTCCAATAGTCTTTATAACATCCAATATAGATTTTTGTGTTATACTCATGTCAAAGAATTTTTTTTCATTTTATAGGGTTGGCAAATTTTTCAATTTTTAAGAGTTTTTAAATGTAATTAAATAGCTATAATTCTGAATAATATTTTCATTTATGATTATGATAAAGATCATCCATTCAGTAAACATTTTATGGATTATTGGTGCACACTGATCATTAGAGACACTAATGTGATCATGACACAAGTTATATATTTAAAAGGCTTGCAATCATGAAAAGGACAATAAATTAACAAATGATAATCAATGTAGGGAGACAAAATGGTCACGATAAAATGTATGAAAGATGGAATTCCTGGTAAGATTGACAAATGGAAGTAAAACTAAGATGACTAAAAAAGATTGAGGAAAGAACAGCATGAAGAAAGGAAGAGGTAATCAGAACTTTTAAAAGGAAATCATCAATGATTTTATTAATGGTGAAGAACTAGCATAAAGATACAAAGATGGAGACTGACCACGAGTGGTCTCCTTTGACATGTGTAGGAAGTTGTACTTCCTTCTGGGACTAGGATTTCATGTTCAAGGTCTAAGAAAAATGTGACTCCATCAGCCTTGGGTTCTACTAAAGTCAACACGGCAGCCAGATATGAGTTACATTTGGGCTGACAAAGGAAAGCCAAGGAGAAAACTGTTATTGCACTTAAAAGTGGAGGAAAAAGAACCAGAGAATATGTTATTTGAATGGATTAGACAAATAGGTAATAACTTCATGGTGAACAGATTGTAAGAAGTAATAATATTATAGGTCCGTGTTGATACAGAAAAAAGTGAATACTGCATTCCTCTTCACTGGAGAGCAGTATAAATCATGTTCAAGAAAATTCTAGTGATTTTACAGCACATTGGCTCCTTTTTTCTTCTGTTTTTATCACAGTGGGTTATGATACATAGGGCAAGTTTTTAAAACTCCATTTTATCCTTGTTCTGTTAGCTCTCTGCACTGTTTCATGATGTATTAGGCTGTGGTCCTAACTTTTTCTGGCCATTACGTGGTACAGTCTGAACTATATCTCAATTTTTTTCTTTTTAACTTCACCTTTGTTTCTGTCATTGTGCCTTAGATTACTTTGTCTTTCTCCTATGTCCTGGTCTAATCTATCTCTAAACTTCTTCAGACCTCTGAAAAACCTCAGCCCAAATCACTTGTCTTGAGATTTGGATATGAAAAATCAAAAGATCTGTATTCCAGCATGCAAAGACAAGTAACGGTTTAAGAATCAAAATAAAAGAAATGCTTTTTTAAAAAAGTAGAAATACAAGACACATTTGAGTTCTTTTCTACAAAGATGTATATCTTCAAACTCTATTGAAATAAGTCATAACAATATAACAGCCCATATTTGTTTTATTTTCAGAACCCTTTTGCACATTTTATAGATTTCACTCTGCAAATAAATTTTAGTGGGTGTAACAACTGCAGCTTAGAGATGGCTATAAAGAAAAAAACGTTGAGATGAAAATATTTGTGTTGTTTAATTTATGTTAAATGTAGGAAGACTTTTAAGAGAGAAAACTAAAACATAGATCAAGGGGTCCTTGTGGTTAAGGAGATAATAAGGCAGAGATGAGAAGAAGAATTAAAAGAGCTAAAGGAAAGTAAGCAGAAAAGTAGCACACAATGAGCACAGCCCAAGTGCTCCTGAGTTCAGGGAAAGAGAAAGAATAGATTCAACCTTGTAGCAAATAAGGAAGGAAGAGATGTTGATTGAAGCAGACCATCAAAAGAAGAGAGGCATTTCTGGAAAATACAGTATGTAGGGTAAGAAATTATCGTCATTATCGCTGTGGTTGCCTGACCATATGCTGTCTCCCTGGGCTACAGAGCAGCTTGTAAGGTGATAGGTAGATGGAATCCAAGCGCAAGAAGATTTAATTCATAATGTAACAACCAAATTTTTTTCTGAGCAGAGAAATGACAGTTCATATACACAAAAGATTAGTCTATCTTGCTTTACGGGCTACTAGAGAGAAACTAGACCCAAGGCTAGAGAAAACTAACAGGAAGTAAAGATTTTGAGAGGCAGTAATGGAGAAGAGAGAAGGAAAGCAAGTGAGATGTATTATGGATGTGAATCTGAGAAATGGTGTGCGGAAGACGGGTTGTAAAAAAAAAAATCTAAAGTGGAACTCAAATTTTACATTCAAAGTGACCTGAAAGAATAACTAAAAATGTACAGAAATGCTTTAAAAGTTGAATGTTTTACTGAGGAAGGATAACGACTTCATTACATAACTTACATGCTGCAGGGGAATATCATATAACTTTTAAGAATGTATGAAGGATATATGAAAAAGAATTTGATTAAAAATGCATAGGCTAGAACTGTGTCATGAAGCAAGTTGAAGAAAACTAGTCCAGCGGTAGGGAATGAAGCCCCCCAAACTCGGCCGGTGCCTCAGTAATAAGGGGGTGAGCAGGGGAAGAGGGATTTGTGTGTTGTTAGCGATGTAGCAGAGCATTTCTAACAGCACAGAGAGGGAAGATCCCCTCCCAGTGGGGCCTTTGATAACTTTCAAGGGCTACATTTTGTGGTCCATACTTGGTGATCACACCACACTGTAACCATTACATAGAAAGCTTGTAAGACAAATTTTCAAGGCAAATTTGTAATACAGCATAGCACTGTTTGATGTAGGAATTGTAACCATTACACAGAAAGTTTGTAAGAGATTTGGTAATAAGAGAAGTCAAGAGCGTAGCAGTGTTTGATGTAGGAATCAACAGTGTCCATCCACTTTGGATTTAGGAGTGAAGTGGCTGGTAGCAGGGGGAAGGGCTTGGGGGAAGGGATGAAATGAGGTTGCTTAGCAACGAGTGCCTCCTGGTGTTGCAAAGTATCTTAATGAGGTGCCATGGGTTGGTTTACCAGAATCAGGTGAGCATCTTCTCTTCCAGTGGCCAAACATGAGCAGAGATAATGGATGAGAGGGGAGGCTGAACTATCAAAACCCAAAAACTAAATAAGTGAGCAGGGTTGGTCAGCATAAAAGAATAAGGCTATTGAGAGCATAAAAACAGTCAAGCTGCGGAGTATATTCTGAGAGCCAAGAATACATAAAACCGAATAGGATTCATAAATAAATATTTTTTTTTTCTGAAAGTCTCTTAGAGGAGGAACAAATATGGTGAATAGAGGCAGCACCTGATGCATTCGCCAACAGTTCTGGTTATCTTTGTGAGCAGGGACGCGGCAGAGACGAAAGGACTGTCCAGAAGAATAAAACCCATGAAAACAAGGATGTGTCAAGGAGGCGAAGGGCAGTAAATCTTACCTCTCTCAGTGGGTCATTAAGTTCGTTGAGAATATTTTCCTCATCAAAGATCTTGCCTTGGTACCGGTGCTCGTAGTAATCGTGTATCTTCTGGCGCATGTCAGCTGGTAGCTTGTGGAATGACATGTATTGTTCCACTTGTTTATACTGTAGAGGAGACAAATAGGTGCACAGTTAGGCCGTGTTACAAATCATCCTGTTGTGTTGCCGCACTGTATTCAGTAACGCTGGAATAGTCTGTAGGAGAGAGGAAAGCCTTGCCAAGGTGGGAATTAGTGCACTAAGGTCTAATGCGCTTACAGGCGCCATACTGTCTACAGAATCCTATGTAGTTGTCCATATCCTGAAAGGAATTGGATGTGTGCAAAGGCATGGCAGGAGTCAGGGATGCAGCTCTGAAACAGAAGTGATGGGGCCAGAATAAAAAAGTGGTGGGGGTGGGCGGTATACTTTACTAGTTGAGTTCTGGAGGAACCTCTGACTAAGACCTGATTCCGCTTAACATTTGAATCTAGAGGCAAAGGACTTGGCAGCTCTCTGAAGATGATAGCTTCTTAAGCGACTCTGATGGGTAGAGAGCTCTGAGCACTTAGGAGAAGGCTCCAACTCACGTGGGCATGGGAGAGAATGCCAGCGAGAGACTGGTTGTTTAGGCAGACTTCAACTGAGGCATTCAATTGTGCTTAGTCAACTAATTCTTAGATTAGAATGTTTATAAGACCAGGGGAGGGAGTGGCTTTTAGGAAAGGCTGGTCTTTGGGTGTAATCCTAGAGAGGCTTCTCTGATGAGTCTTCTATATTTATGGAAGTAAATGCAAAATTCATCTCAGAAAACGACCCAGCTCATCAAATAGGAGCATACGAGCACAGGTATCGGTCTGAGAGACTGTTAGAAGAGAAATCCGGGTGTCTAACCCATGTCTGAGAAACAGTGTCTTTGTGAGTCGTACTTACATTAAACTTTGGGAAGCATTCTTTAGGTGTTCCTAATGCAGCTATTCAAAAATATTATTGTACATATATGTGTTAAGACTATACTTGTATGTATGTATGTATATATGTATGTATGTATGTATGTATGTGTGTGTGTGTATTGAGAGAGGGTCATTGAAGTTCTGGCTTCAACTAGCCTTATGTCAAGCCCAACAGATATCTACCTGTTTCTGTCTCCCAAGTGCTGGGATTAAAGTCATATGCCACCCTACATAGTTGAAAAGAAACGAAATAATTTTATTGTAGTGATGATAGAGTCAATATACAATAAAATTTCAGGTCTTTGTCATTGGGCAATGTTACTGAAATGATTCCTCCATTAAGCCAGTGGTTCACAGCCTGTGGGTTGTGACCCCTTTGAGGGTCATATATCAGATATCTTACATGTCAGATATTTACATTAGAATTTATAACAGTAGCGAAATTAAAGTTATAAAGTAGCAACAAAATAATTTAATGTTTGGAATTCACCACAACAAGAAGACCTATATGAAAGGGTTGCAGCATTAGTAAGGTTGAGAACACCGAATTAAATACAATATAAATGATGCATTTCCTACCTTTTTTCCCTAATAATAGAGACCTGACTAAAAGGCCAATGTCTCTTTATTCCATGCATATAATTACTATACCTGTGAATGGTTACTGATGGCAAATGTCACTGAGACATTTTAAGCATCAAGTCACTGCATTTTCCCAACATTTCTCTACATATAACAGGGAATCCTTTCACATTTTATCCAGAGACTCATTTTTATAAATGATTATCCTGAACTGAGATACCACTTTATCACAAAAATGTCTTCATTCAATACCTAGAAACTATTCATTCCTTATACTTTAAAGGCCTACTCGAAGTGTTTTAAGCCTGGGAACATAAACTCCTGCACCCATCCTTCTGATGCAACAAGACATAATGTTTTATGTGCCAACTCTTCACCTCCATTGTGTATAACTAATTTCCAGTAAGTAGTTGAAAATGCATTAAACATCAGTGACAAATTCAAACATCTATGTGCTCTGCTCGCCTCTTTCCAAGGACACAGATTCCCTGTGCTTCATGCCACCCCATGCTGTTGGTGCACAGCGGTTTCAGTGATGTACAGACTCTTAGGATGATAATGTAGGTAGGCAGCTAGATTTGAATCTGCCTTTATTTCTGGCAAAGTCCTTCGGCAATAAGAGGGAGGTGGGACATCTGACACAATGGTTAGAGTCTGGAATTCTGTGGGACTATCTTGGTTTTAGCTTCTTTACTAGAGATGCAGACCTGGCCCCAAGTGAGAGCTTTGGCATTTATACCAGACAATCAACATTATCCAGTTATCAAAAAACTGGGACCATGAAGAACTTATGCTGTGGAGAGGCTCTTGGGTTTTGGGGACTTGTTTACATTATCTTTCTCCCATTTTCTTGTGTCCTTTGGTTTTAAACAAAGCTTTTGTGTAGTGTAGTCTGCAGCCCAGTGAATCCTGCAAGTATACAGCATTAGGGAAAAAATCATCACAGGGTTGGGTTTCAAGACTAAAGAAGAGATGAAACTACTCTTCTGCCAGCGCTAATCACACATCAGTGTGTGTGTGTGTGTGTGTGTGCGCGTGCGCACGCGTGTGTGTGATGAATATGCAAATGTGCATTCCAGGGTGTCCAGGATCCACATGTATTGCTCTCCACCAGACAGCCTTTAGGCAGGGTCTCCTTCTGAGTGAAAGCTTGTCGTTTTAGGCAGTCTTGCAGGTCAGGATGCCCTGTTGGTGTGCACCTGTGTTTCTTCCCTGAGGCTGGGATGGAGCCTATGCCTGGATTGTTACAGCAGGGCTAAGGGTTCAAACTCAGATATCCATGCTTGGTAGTATAAGCTTTTACCAAACGATCTGCCTGTGCAGTACTGAGTCAATTGCTAAAACATTATCAAACACCACTATCAATTAAAAACATTAGGAATATGCATCCGCAGCCTCTACCCATATCTCCTGAATGAGAGGTCTACATGCAGGACACAGCAATTCGAAGCTTAACAAACACTAAATTTTCAAGTCCCTTCTCCGTGCCACGTACCAGGTTATCTTAGGACACAAGGAAGCATATCTGAACGAGAGCAGCAGGGAAATAAGCTCTGGGTTTCGGAAAGCTAAGTTTAAGTGGCTGTGGAACGTGGCCATGCTTATATGTAGGTCAGGCACTCAGAGAAGGAAATACACACGTCAACGATGACTAAGAGACCAGGGGATGGCGTGTCAACTGAGGAGAAAGCTGGCACAAAGCTGAAGTGGCATTTTAAAAACAGTTGAGATAGGGAAGTGGTTCAAGTTAAGGATATGGATAATCACCATCCAACTTTCAAAGGGGAATAAAAAAAGAAAAGTAGCAGAACCCAGAGTCTAAACGGAGAGTGGCCAACAGGACAGTGTAGAGAGGAGGTGCAGGTCAGTGGACATGGGCTTAGAAATTAGTCAGCCATCTCTGTTAGAGGATAACATTTGTGTGTAGTAGGAGCTGACTTTGTTTCTCTCACACATAAAAGGATTTGCCAAAATAACATGGAATTATCATTGTCGTGGCTGATGGCCAGCAAAAACAAAAAACAAAAAACAGGACAACTCTTTGATGAAAACATGTAAGTGGTGTTTGGAGAATGAGATAAACTAAATATTAGTTAGGCTCACAAGTTCAAAAATTAAAGACCATCAATGTGTGTTAGTTGTTGCAATGTAGGATTTTTGAAAATCAGCATATTTAATAGCCATCAAGATGAATATTTATGTAAAGTATAGATGCAATTTTTTCTTAAACACAGAGGAACAAAAATAAAACCCATTAGAATTAAAGGGGCTGCTTTATTTACTGCTTAAATTTTATCATATTTCAATTTTTATGAAATTAGAATATGTAAAGGTACTATATGTGTATTATTATATATAAAAGATATCAAGATCGTTTATTATAAATGTTAAGAGCCCACCCTCAAACCCAGCAGCTTTCACCCACATTTAGAGTTATTTGCTTCTATTTCTTATATGGATTAAGCTCAGGTATTATTTAGTCATTTATTGCTATAAAATGGTATTTATCCATCTTCCTTATCTCAAATCTTTCTTTGCATCCAATAATTATTACAATAGTGTTTAATTCTTCCCTTGGTATTTTCTGCAAAATTATATAGCACATTTACCTTTATTTATTGCTTAAAGAACTGACAGTATAGACCAAAAGTTTTAGATCTTCTTCATTTCCACTTCCTAATTTGCTGCTTCTAAAAGGCAACAATAATTGGTGCATGCCTTTAATCCCAGCACTCGGGAGGCAGAGGCTGGCGGATCGCTGTGAGTTCGAGGCCAGCCTGGTCTACAAAGTGAGTCCAGGACAGCCAAGGCTAACACAGAGAGACCCTGTCTCAAAAAACCAAAATAATAATAATAATAATAATAATAATAATAATAATAATAATAATAATAATAATAATAATAATGTTGTACTTAGAGCTGAAATTCTAGACTCAAAATGCTTCCTTTGCTTTAAGCAAAGTAAGATTGGCCACAAGGCTAAGGAGAACTCTTGATGGCATTTGTATTTATTTTTGTTTGTTTGTTTGTTTTTGGATTTTCCAATCATGTTATAATTTGCAGGTCTGGCTTTAACTTTGGTTTCCATATTCTGATAGCCACTATAGTTTCTTTAGAAAATTTCCTGTCAGTTCAGCTCACAACAGCTATGTTGGCTTCACTGAAACAAACCCTCCAAGAAACACATAAGAAAGGGCGTGTGGGATTCAAGTTTCATGAATTCTTTTCTCTATAAAAATTATAATATACACTAGCTAATATATATATTAGCTATAAAGCAATGGGTTTTTATGAGGAAGCTTGCACGCCTGCACGTGGTTTACGTAGACCGTGCTCTCCTCACCTCTCTCTCCTTACCCCTCCCCCACTCTTCCACTCCCCTTCCACTTTCACGTTCTTTTTCTTTAAACTAGGTTCCAGATGACAGAAAATATGAACCTTTTTTTAAAAAGGGGCTCATTATTTCTGTCAATATGATATGTTCAGTTCAAACCGTTTTTCTACAAATGATATAATTTCAATCTTCTTTATGAACGAGAAAAACTCCACTGTGAATATATCACATTTTCTTTATCTATTCGTGTGTTGAAAACCGTCTGGGCTATTTCTTAACCTGACTATTGGGAATAGTGTAAAGATATACATGGAAATGCAAATTTTTTTATTTTAAGATTCTTTTGGGGTTATCTGCTGAGGAGTATATGTCCGAACGTGAGCAAACTCAATTTGTGTGTGGAGTGGTGCATACATGTGCGTGCACATATACATAGTCACATGCATGCAAACACTCGGAGTCAGCAGATACAGATGGATGACTTTCTAAACAACCTTCCATCTTTGAGACAAAGTCTTTCACTCCCTGATTTGGCTAGAGTGGTTGGCCAGCAAGCCCCACGGGTCCTCCAGTCCTGACAAATATTTCACCACTCTGGGCCATCACCCTGCTCTATATTTAACTTTTTGGTTTGGGGATTCTGCATGCTACTTCGTATCTCTGTCTTGATTGATGATACAATTACAAAACTCTCAGCTGAACAACTGGAATTGGATGCTGAACCTCTGAATTTGAGTTTCACCATCTATGCTAGACTAGATTTATCATATATGTAACATATTGTTTCTATGTGATTCTTATTCTTATTCTTATTCTTATTTTTTTCCCTTCCTGTATTCCTTACTGGTTCCTTATATTTCTTTGCATTTCTCATACATTCTAAACCATTTTCTAAAATCCCTAGAGTTATTTTTACCCTAAAATTTTTCTTCCTTTACATTAGCCACTTACATTAGTACAGTAATGCAGAAAATTTAAAAATCATACTGAGATGTGATTCTTTCCTGAAATTTGGATGTTTAAGAAAATGTAGATGCTACACTTGGATTTAGCCTCAGGGAGTCGTTACCGACCTTGTCTTTTACGTGCAGCATTGAGTGTGAGGGAAGTGAGGAACAAGCTGTGATGATTTGAAAGTGGAAGTGAAAACGTGAATGTTAAGTGTAAGCCTCTTTCTGCATGTTCAAATTGTAAAAAAGAACTAGGGTGTTAACTGAAGGAATTAAGGGGCATGGCAAGTACAACAAACAAACAAAAACAAAGAAATTTTTGGATTGGTGAGAGGGGAGGACATCCTATTGAGACTTTAGGTGTGAGAAGTCTGGGAGAATGAGGAAATAGAAGGATCCAGAGGGTCCTGGAAAACTACAGGTGAGTCTGGGCCCTGGGGTCCTCCTCAAACTATGGCACCAGCCAAGGAAAATATAGGCAGTAAACTTTGAACCCCTACCCAGACTAGCCAATGGACAGGACATTCTCCACCGTTAAGTGGAGAGGGAGATCTGACTTTCACACAAACTCTGGTGCCCCATATTTGACCATGTCCACTGGATGGGGAGGCCTGGTGGCACTCAGAGGAAGGATAATAGGTCACCAGGAAGTGACTGATGCCCTATGAGCATATACAGGGGGAGGAGGTCCCCCTCAGTCACAGTCATAGGGGAGGGGAGTAGAGGGGGAAGCGGGAGGGAAGGAGGAATGGGAGGATACAAGGGATTGGCTAACAACTGAGATGTAATATGAATAAATTAATAATAAAAAATAAATTATATAAAAAAATCCTCCAAACAACAACAACAACAACAACAACAAAAACCAAAACCAAAACCAAAACCACCAGTCACATGTTTCTGTTTTCAAATAATTTTAAAATACTATAAATATATTTTTTAATTTTGGTAATGCTTGGAATTGGTTGGAAATAATTGGGCTGCAAGAGCCTTGAAAACACTAAGCAAGAGCATTACTAATAAGCTAACATCCCTATCCACATTTAAGTTGTTTTCAGATGCAAATTATGATATCCTCAATAAAACAGCAAGTCCTTGAACTACATATTTCTTCATTTCAGTTCTCAGAGACATCTCCAAGTCATATTACATTTCACATGCCAACGTTTTGGTGATGTTTTTTTCCTCTACCCACATCTCCACTATCACCATTTCAGTCAAAGACACTTTATCTGTCCACTAAACTCATGGCTAACCCCTACCTACACTCACAGCATCTCTGTTTTGTGCCCCAATACAGTTCTAAGCTAATTGTCATGACTGAGATGGAGAATCTTTCCCAAGTGGTCTTTTTATGGCTCTCTCCTTCTTGAAACCTTTCAACGGTTTCTTGATGCTTTCAGGATGAAGTCCAGCTCCTGTGAGTCTACGGTCCTCCCGTCCACTGAGTTCTGTGCTCCTCCATGTGCATGCATCGCTGGTTCTTCCTCAAAGCAACTGAGGCATTCTTACCCAGCTCTTTCTTCTTCCTCCATCCATAAGGGTTCCAACCGCAAGCGTCCATGTCCAAGGAATTCTTTTACTCATTTCTCAAACCATCGCTACACCGAGTTGTTGTCTCTGATCCTCTCAGCACATGTGTTTGTTCAACACCCAGGAAGAATGCTGACATTTTTTTTTTTGTCTTATATGTGCTCAGAGAAGGAGAAATTTTTGTCAGAGGGCATTCCTGGCCTGACATGTGTCCCATTGAATGAACTTGCTCCAACGTCTCTACATATTAAGTTCCCAGATTACCTGAGTGGGTGTCAATGTTTTATACACCATCTGAAATATGGAAATGAACAATGTGAAGTCTTCAACATCTCAGTTAAAACAATGATAGAAGAAAGGATCATTTTCCCATGTAGACTGACATTTGGGTTAATATTTTATTATTATTTGTTTTCACTGTTTATTATGCTATGAATATATTTTAAAATATGAAAGCCTTTTTAAAGTTTTAAATTTTGTTATAATAAATGCTGGTCTGTAACATTCCCTACGTATACAATGCACTCCGCTTAGTTGACCTAATGAAATCAAAGTTTGTACACAAACCTTCACATCAGATGGTAATAATAACACGTTGCCTTAAATGTAACAAAATGTGATGCACATGGCAGAGCTTCACATAATGACTTTATTAAAATTCATTGATTACATCTCCAAAATCTCTTTCTTATTTATAAACAACGCTTCTTGTTTATTATCAGGAAATTTTTTGAGACAAGGTTTCTCTGTGTAGCTTTGGCTCTCCAGGACTTGCTTTGTAGAGCAGGCTGTCCTTGAACTCACAGAGATCCACCTGCCTCTGCCTCCTGAGTGCTGGGATTATAGGTGTAAGCTACCTTGCCCAGTTTATCAGGAGTATTGTAGTGTAGTATTTATTTATACAGTTACTGAACCACAGTGTCTGATTTAATCCAGCATTAAAAAGAAAGGAATACATTTGTGTGTGTGTGTGTGTAAAACATTATGTTTTGTGCAAAACAGCTTGCCAAGCGTTATTTAAAAAGGTTTTGGAGCAAGGCAGAATTTAATTTTTAAACATACACCTTCAATCATTCTAACCTGGCTAGTTTTTAACTTCTGTAATAAAAGAAATCCTGTTTATTTAGGATTATTTAGAAGGTAAGCAGCATGGACATGAGCAGCTTTTCCATTTTGACTTTTAATATAGTAAATGGGAAAAATCAGTGTATACTGCAGTAGGGCAAGACAAACAAACAGAACAAAACGAGTCAAAGAAAAACACCAGACACACACTTAGACACTGAGACACACAAGTTTGCCCACACAAGAATGCCATAAAAACACAAAAACTGGAAGCCATACAATCACATGAGGTTGGTTGGCAACAGCAGAAACGACACAGATTTCCTGGGGTTTGTGGAGTGGTACTCACGGTTAAACACAACACATAAAAATGATAGGGATAAAAGCTGTGTTATGCACATACATTCTGAAAAATGAAAGAAAAAATATGCCAAATGCTGCAAGAGTGGTCATAAATTTAGAGAACGTCTCTAAATTCCTGTTGTTAATCATTTCAACAGCTTTCTATAAATTCATGTTTTGCAGATGTTTTATTGTCTATCATCTATTGAGCTAGTAATGAAGAAAATAGACAAATTTCAAATGAAAAATAAAAGGAAGATGACACTATATGCAGATGTCAGGTCCTACTCTGTGTAGGCAGAGATGTACATCGTGGGAATTGTGCAAAGCTGTCAATTTTTAATGTGGTATTGGTCGACGATAATGGCAATGACAATATTCCTGAAATGATTCAAAGCTCCCAAAGAGCATTTGGTCCTCCGACTACTTCAAGAATCATAACACACATGATTTTACTTGTGTCTTCATGAAGATCCTAGGAAGTGCCTGGAAGTAAGTGCAAAGGTTAAGGCGGGAGCAACGTCACTGTCTCCTGGCATCTCTGACATTGTTCAAACATCTGTGTATCAGCTGTTGCACAGTGGTGAGGCAGACAATGAGGAAGAGCTGCTACTGACATCATATTCAGTATTCAGCTCGGCTTAAAAATAAGAATAATGCATTCTGGAGTCTGGCCTATAAGAAAAGTGGGACAGACAAGGACTCTAAAGAAAATATCTGATCCTCCTCTGGACCAGAAAAATAATTAAAAGTATATGTCTAATCCAGTTGTCCCATGTCACCAGGCAGAAGTAGCTGGGAGTTACAGTGAGGCAGGCTGAGGACTCAAGGGGTTGTATTTCCGATTCATAGAAGAGTTAATATTTATAACACCTAAAAATTTCAGAGTCTATGTGTGCTTTGTAAAGTTATAGCCTTCACAGAAGTGCAAAAGCAAAGAGGACATCCATAAATAAAAAAAAAATGGTGAAATGCAGCAATAAAGGCAGAGAGATATAAGGCGTCTTTCAAAAGGTCTAAGGTCTCTGTCGGGAGAGGTAGGTTCATTCTCACTTATGTACAACTTAACTTCCTGCCATCTTCCCAACATAGGCGAAACTTTTTCATTCTGTTCATCGTTAGCAATAAGAATAAATATGGTCATTCTAAATGGAACCTTTTTATTACTGGAAAATTTTGAGGAACTAATGTTTACTTAGGGAGCGAGAATATCCCTATTATCATTGGCACCCCTTAAGATGTTTAAGAGAAGGTGTTTATAGGAAGAGATGCAAATTCTAATTTCACATCTGTCCCTTTTTCATTTCATGCCTTGAGGCAGTAACTTTCCTTTCTCGATCTTCTCTTCCTTTGTGTCATAAAATGGTAGGACGTGTT
Source organism: Acomys minous (assembly GCF_964271855.1). Lineage (NCBI taxonomy): Eukaryota > Metazoa > Chordata > Mammalia > Rodentia > Muridae > Acomys > Acomys minous. Next base: position 115,286,450 of record NC_140492.1, on the reverse strand, counting down.
ACAGAGAGATTGCATTGAAGAATTAAATATGATTTGGCATGCAGCAGTGCTAAATTGAGTGTCAGTTACCTGCCTGATGGTCATTTGAATTAGAAACGACTTACTGCGAACGTGCAAACAAGGATGCACGTGCAACGTGCTGAGGGAGTTCAATAGACAAGAGATAACGGTGCTCATAAATACATTATACCCTCAAAGTAAAATACACATGGAAGTACCGTTTCGTGTTTCCTGGATGCACAGTTGGAAGGGTCTGCAGTTGACAGCAGGCATGTCTACCAGTGAACACCCCTTCTCTGCCTTTTCCCTCACGCAACAGGAAATGGAGGATGTTGGGCACAATTCAAGTCGTCATGAAAGGCTCGTCACAGGCATTGGAAGCAGCCTCCTTTATACTAACTCTATCCACTGTTTCTTGATCATCTCCCATTCAGAAACGCTTTTCCTCACGCTTTCAGTTAATTTTTCATCCTCTATGCTCATAAAGTATATAGTGTCTGGTATCTCTGCTCCTTTACTTGCCCTTTGCTGTGGGCATTTCTTTAATATTTTTAAATCTGTTCTCTTTTTTCCCCTGTCATTTTTCAATTACATTGGGGGCCTGTTTTGTGCTGAATCACGTGCAACCTGTTCTTTGCATCCTTAGTAATTAGAGTGGTTCCAAAAACGAACCTTTAACACAGTTGTTGAGTCTTGGTAAAGCCAATTAAAAATGTTACATATTTGAAAAGGCAGAAATATGCAAACACTCACTCCTTGTATCTCCATGTTGACACCTGTTCCTGCGACTCAGGAGAACTACTTCTTACTTGTGTTCAAAATATCAGGTGGCTGTGTGATTGGGTGTCATTACGTATGCTTAGTGGAATAACCAATTAAGTAGCAGTTCCAAAGAGCAAAGCTGGTGGAAATAAAAATCACCCAAGAGGGTCGTATAGAATGGTGGCATTTTAGTTTGAGAAATAATTCCTGGCATAAGTAATTAAGGTCATTTATATAGAATAAAAATGGACAGGTTATTCTAAGAAAAATGGTCTCTTTGTACTGTGTCCCCAGCCAGTACTGCACACTAATGAATTATGTGCATAAAGATGACCCAGATGACACTTGAAGTGTCTTTTGGATCTTGTCCATGAGATTAACATATATTTAGTATAAAAGAGACATCGAGAGCTGGAGGGCACCACGGAGATAATTGTTTTCAATACTCTCATTTCACAGATGAGAAGAAGAAGAAGCCTAGAGTGGCGAATTCATTTTCACAGGTTTTACATCTAGTTAGTACTGTCAGGGGTAAAGCCAGATCGCCGAATTCTTAACGAGCAGCCTTTCTATTATCACCAGTGCCACCCTGCTATCTATTATGGCTTATTGTTTTTTGGTATTTACTGGTACTTGTAGTTTGGGACCTATATTTCGCTTAACCATAATAATTTATACACAAGGCCAGGCACTTTTGACACTCCCAGATGAAGAGGGGCTATAGGTAGAAAGAGAGAACTCTTCACTCTGGCCCAGTGGTGCACTCTGAGACTGAAGCTGAGTTTGGAGCCAGGCAACTTCAGCACACGCTTTCCAGCCTTCGAGGGGAGGTCAAACACACTTCTCCCAGCGTGGGGTAAGAGACATGCATCTAACCATGAATCCAGCCATATTTAAAAATCTCCTCAGTTTTCCTCCCCCTTCTCATCTGGTTTTTGCTGCTGCTGCTGTTGTTATTGTTGTTGTTGTTGGTGGTGGTGGTGGTGGTGTGTGTGTGTGTGTGTGCGCGTGTGTATGTTTGTGTGTGTGTGTGTGTGTGTGTGTGTGTGTGTGTGTGTGTGTGTGTGTGTGTTTATGGTATCATCCTTCTCATCTCAAACACTACTTGACACACTTTCACTTCCTGAGGTCACTAATTATACATAGAAGGAGCACTGTTGTATTTTCTTAAAGTAACCCTTACACTTAGTTTTGTTTTTGTCTCGTATTTCTGTTATTTGAAGTAGTATTAAATAAATCAAAGAGAATACTGGATTAAAGTTTTGCAAGCTGATACAGAAATGAATAAATTTCTATAACCAAAATTAATTCAATTAATGGTGCACTTCCTGATTGTCATACGTGTCCATAAATGTTTCTGTGCTTTATCTAAATATATATGTAAAATACATGGTGGTTGATAGAATATGGATATTGAATACCCCTCACAGATAACATGGTGAAAGACTTGTGCGCCACAAATGGAGATAGGAGGTGGGGCCTGGCAGGAGATTTAAGCCATTTTAGACTTACTCCTGAAGTGTGTAGTGGGGCATGGGACTTTTCTCTTTGCTTCCTGGCTGGATGATTGACTGTTGCCCTCCTTTCTCTAGTACACATTCGACAGTGATTTCCTGTCTCCACAGGCCTAAAAGCAAAGGACCTGACTGATCATGACTCAGAAAGTCTAAAACCAAAATAGCCATGAACCAAATATCGTTTTTCTCTGTATACATTAAAGATCTCAGGAGTTTATTACAGTGACGAAAAGCTGACTAACCCGGTAGCAATACATTATAAGCAAATCTTTCATGCATATTTTTATATTCAGAAGTTTTTCTGGGACTAAGAGAGTAAAGTAGCCTGCTGCTTGTATAAAGTAAGATTAGTTCCTTTATTCCATTTAAAACTAGAACACTATTAAATGTTATTTACTTTTCCAGAGAAAAAGCAGAGTATATGAATGTGCTACGAACACAGTCACGATTGACAGCTATCTTGAACCATCTTGAAACTTACAGTGTTTTCCTTTAGTGGAGCTTTTGCTATGAACTCATAAAGTGCCATCCCAAAGAACAACAGAACAACGCTACCACTTTATTTGCCTTCTTAATGTTAAGTCGTGTAAGGATCTCAATAATAGCAGTAAACTAAGTGTTTATTGAAATGAATATGTTTTCAATTGAGATATTTTAATAAAGTATATGCCCTCTAAAAATCTGATGCTTTTGAAAATAAAAGGTTCAGGAAAAAATTCTAGAAGTCCTCAAAACTAAGAGAAACTTGTAAATCAAACCAAGCAAAGATCAGGTAAAAATAATTCAACTTATTGTTGGACATGAATAAAACATATCAGAGAGTGCCTGACAGGTGTCTGTGCTTTATGGAGATGGAAGTGAGGGTGAATGCTGTTAGCATCGTGTCAAAGAACGTTCACTTCCATCTGTAACAGCAAATTCAAGAGAACAAGTATGCTAATAGCATTTCTAAAAATTCAGCTAATATACCATATAATTTCAATACTTTGGTAATTTGTTACTATGACTACATTCTGATAACTTTGGTGTGTCTCATTACCTCTTCTTTGAAATAATTATAGTTTTATACAAATTCCCTGAGATAATCAATAGCTTAACTTATCATTTAAAAACCTGCAATTAGGTTTTAACTCTAAGACACACTATGAACATTATTCATGTTTATCCCTTTAAAGTAACCTGGGATATTTCCAGATAGTAAGATATTTTTCACCAATATTTTAAATAGTGAAATATACAAGATCCTTCTATTACTTTTACAAGTCCAAGAAGTATTTTCAACCTCTTAAGTTAATAATAGAGGAGAACTTACACTTCTAAGAAACCCATAAGAATTTGCTGTAAAAAATACGTGAACTTTATTATAACTATTTTCTAAAACAGAAAATGCATTGTATCCTGGGAAAAATGATAATCCAGTTATCCTCCGATTTCTCCACTTGGAAAGTTTGTAAACCAACTGCTTTAGGATTCTGCTGGGGGAATTCTTAGTTCTACGTTCTATGAAGTATCAGGCCCTTTAAAAGCTCCACATAATGCGAACATTTTCATATTCAAGAATATGAGGGCTGGAGAGATGGCTCAGCGGTTAAGAGCACTGACTGCTCTTCCAGAGGTCCTGAGTTCAATTCCCAGCAACCACATGGTGGCTCACAACCATCTATGATGTGATCTGATGCCCTCTTCTGGCATGCAGATGTACCTGCACTCAGAGCACTGTATACGTAACAAATAAATAAATATTTTTTTTAAAGAATATGAAAATTACCCGTGAAGATCTGATGGAGGGCTATAATAAAGTAGACACCTCAACAGTGCCTCCATTGTAGCAAACCCGATCAAAGGAAAGCAATGTGAAGCTTGTGGTGTGGTATTTTGAATCAAGATAGCCCATAAGTGTAATATCATAAAGTGAAAACACATAGCTTAACGCACCTATGTAACATGGGCAAAACTGACATGTTGAAGGGAAGCACGGCTTATGCTCAGACACACTCACCTCTGATGTCCCCACCTTTCTAACATCGTGGTCAACCAAATACAGCGATTTGTTAAGGAAGAATTTCACCACCCTACTCATCAGATGTTGGGATGAAAATTCTACTTGGCCCAGGTAGGAATTTAGATGGTGTCTTTTGAAATTATAGAAAAAATTATCTGATTCACTAAACACTTCAAAAGGAAAAACTTACAGGTCCTCTGGATACTATTATGGACACTGGCTGGGATATCAGACCGTGTTTATGAACGTCACTGCTGCTCAGCTTGTGCATGTGCCATGTGCTTTGATATTGATCTCAGGTTTTTGGTCTCTAACTTGTGACTTGAGAAGACAGGCATAAGAATATCTAAACAGAAGCAATGCCCCTTTTAGAATTGATGGGATTTAAAAATCTGAAAATGTTTTAGCTAAAAAACACATTTGTATTAATGTGATTTGAACACCACTAATTATCAGATAGGTAACATTTCAAATGGGAACTGTAATTCTGCCAAGCTGCATACACACTCCTTTCCAAAATAGTATGCTTTAAATTTCTGATTCTTTAGCATTATGCAGGTTTAGAGTTTAGACAAGGCTGAAAATTAAATGATTTTATATTTTGTAAGCTTTGATGATGTGCTATCTTATGCAAAATTATTCATAATGCTAATACAAATTATTTCTGTGGTAATTACATACATATTTCATCAATTTCTTGAAGCTTAGAATCAAGTCATCTGAATTACTTATAAAAGGGAGGAATAACTGATTTGTGTATTGGTTTTTGTTAAATACATGTTTTCTCCAACCTATTTGTATAAGGCAGGAATGATAGATCACTCTCACCAGAAAAAAACAAAAACAAAAACAAAACAAAACTAGTTACAATAAGAAAAACTGCCAGGGAAAAACCTTTCTTCCTTTGTTCTGAATAAAACAAGGTAACTAGAGATGGAAAGATAACACAGTGCTTGACCTGAGTTCAGATTCCAAGCACCCAGAGCTGGGCAGAGGTGTCTGCCATCCTAACATGGAAGCCAGAGAAAAAGATGAACTAGGGGCAGTTCTATTTCTAAATAAATAAATAAATAAATAAATAAATAAATAAATACAGTGGAGAATCACAGAGGAAGGCACTTACCTGCACATACGGGCAAACGCACCTCCGCATGTGTGTGCACATACCAATGCACCTCACATATATGGAAACATAACATTTGTTTTTCTCAATGTAATAAAGCCTACTACGAATTTTCTTCAAATCTCCAGTAAGTTTTCTGATGTTTTAATATTCACCACATTCTCGCCCACCCACCTCAGGGCTTGGAACTGAACTCTGGACAGGCTGGACAAGTGCTGTAACACTAAACTATAGTGCAATTCCTCCCCTTCTGAAGGTGTATTTACTGACATCCCTTTGTTTATTAAGAACTTTTAAAAAAACATGATGTGAAAACATCTGAAGGAATTAAGTGGTCGTGAAATTAAACAACAATCCCTTTGGGAATCCGGAGAACAAAGTAATGCAACAGTCACACTCTGCGTGAATTCCATGGGGCTGGTTAGGAAAGGGTACAGCCAGTGCATGGTACAGCAGTTCTGGGATCCACGAGCTCCTACTTTCTGTCCCTAGAACTTATCTCTACCATCTGCTTTTCACGCAAACAGGTATTCTCACTGCAGAAAATCATTTTATAAGTTGACCAGAATTTTGAGGGAACACGGTGAGGACTAGAATCCTCAAGACAGAGGCCTCATGGAGCCAGGTAGAAGCTCTGCAACATTGTTGTACAAAGTATCTTGGCACAACAATGATGACTTTTAATGGTGAGGTTTTTCTCTTCACCGCATTCAATGATGCCATTTGCGTAGAGCTCCGACTTCTCCCCTTTTTCTGTGTCTCCTTGTGGCTGTCTATACCACAGCCTTTAACGGGCACCAAGCAGGAAGTCACTCATCTAGCAATCTGACCCCAAACATGCAAGATGTTTCTGAAATTAACATTTAAATAATTCATTGGCTTCTTGGGTCCTCTCTAAATATCAGAGACAAAACTATAGTTCTGCAGTTGGGATGTTATTTTTTTTAAGTATGCCAATGCTAAGGAATTAGTAATGTTACAAATATTTATTTTATTAATTGTAGTATTAACTTAGAATAGAAATCTTTGAAAGTATGCTATTTGGCAAAGCTTAAACAATGATTTGGGATGCTTTATGAACTTATCTGAAAATGTTTGTAACATTTAGGTAAGAATAATGCTATATTTAATGAAAACATTTTGTGTCAATGTGGCTTATAGATGATCTATTTACCTATCACAGCTTTATTTGCTCTTGACAATTTTTGACTAGCAATATGTCCTGATTTTTTTTAAGTCTTTTCCTCATTTCAGACATTCTTAAAGAGAAAAAAATCTGACTGACAATGTCAGTTATGATAGTATTTATGACCCAGAGATGGCAATTTAATTTTATACAAACTTTCACTGAAAATAAAAACTTGTATGTTAGGCTTTTAGAATAATGGTTAGATCATAATTTAAAAGTCAGGGGAAATAAAGTAACTAGTACAGCAGTGATATCTACATGAAATAAAATGCCTTCCTTCCTCCAATAACTTACAGATATTTTCCAGCTCCTGGCAGATGGGCAGTGCATTGGAAGCACCTAGGTAATGTACGGAATAGCTGATTGGTGTGTTTGTACAAACTATGTTGTTCTTGTGCATTTAGGACTATATATAAAAAAATTATGCATACTCTGGTGCCTCACCTTTGACCACGTCCCCTGGAGGGGGAGACCTGGTGGCACTCATAGGAAGGACAGCAGGTTACCAAGAAGAGACTTGATACCCTATGAGCATATACAGGGGGAGGTAATCCCCCTCAGGAACAGTCATAGGGGAGGGGAATAAGGGGAAAAGAGGAGGGAGGGAAGAATGGGAGGATACAAGGGATGGGATAACCATTGAGATGTAACAAGAATAAATTAATAAAGGAAAAAAAGAAAGGAAAAAATTATGAAAAACAAGGTCGTGAATTTGAAAGAGGCAAGGAGGACTATATGGAGAATTTGAAGGAAGAAAAAGGAAGAGGGAAATGATACAATTATACTCTCAAGAAACAAATCATTAAGGAAGAAACTTATCATACCACAGCCTTCCTGTACCAGTATTTTACTTAGGCTCATAGTCTTAAAATGCTCCTGGTCCAAGAATATTTGGAGTACAACCAGCTTATCATATTGGAGTATTAAATTCTGTTCAAGAAAGTAAGCAGATGGTGTACTTTCGTGGAAATTTTCTGGGTTAATCCAGGAACCACAAGAACCCCTGTTCATATCATCCTCATTTGAAATGGGAAGGAGAAAATGGTTACCATATATGAAAGACACCAAATGAAAGGGTTTGTGTTTAAATCAATGAGTCCTAGTGATACTGCTGTCCCTTAAAAAGAATCCTAAGCAAAACATGAATATCAACCCTCACTCATGTAAGCACTGGGCTGACATGATTTTTCTAAGACCAAGAGCATCACGCTTTCGAAGTAATAATTATAAATAGAAATAGCACCACAGCAGCAGGTCAGCTTACTCATTTCATTGTTAAAAAGAAGAGCTGTAAGATAGGACATTAACATTTTCTTCTCAGTCTTAACTAAATAACAGAATGATTTAAAATGATATTGGATAGTACTAGAAATGGTTCTGGTTATTTTATCACCTCTCTATTTATGTAGTGGTGCTTCATTTTGTAATTTAAGAGTTATAATTATGTTTTGGAAACAAGGTTTAGATCTTTCTGAGGCAGGGAGTCCAGCCAGGCCTTGAAACAGAACATACTGCCCATCAACTCAGCAAGCACAAAATTGCTTCAGCCCTGATGACTGTCATAATGATAACACATCTTTTAATGCCAAGAGGAAGTGGTCAATCTCAGAAGTCCAGAAAGAAAAAAAGAAAGGATTCAAAAATGTATTTTCTAAAAAGTTATTTGTCTTTAGGCAAAGGGAGGATATATAAATAAATACTCATGTATGATAATACAAGCCTGTAATCCCAGCTATGAGGGAGGTTGAGCTTAGAATTCTTTCTTTTCTTTCTTTCTTTCTTTCTTTCTTTCTTTCTTTCTTTTTTTAATTAGAAGAACTCTTAATCTCTCTAGATTTATGTCAGTCTGGGCAAAAGAGTGAGACATGAAAATACGTAAAATAAATATAGAATTGAATTTAAATAAATCCTGTTTGAACCATGACATTTACATACATGAAAAACAATGTGATTCCAATTATGAAAGGTATTTTATGCATACTGAAGCGAGGCTATTTGGAAAAGCAGAAATCACGACTTTCCATTATAACACACATATTTTAGTGTAAGAATGGACGTCTCTGAACATCCTCCTCACTCACTGCCTCACGCAGGGACTGGGGTAGCCACAGGTTTGCAGTGTTGATGTTTCCATATTTAGGGCTTAAACACACATCAGGGAAATGGACCTTCCCATCAGTGTGTGTATCGTTCCTCGGGTATATAACAGTCAGGTGATTAAAGTTTGGCATGACCTGGGAGGAACGCCAGAGCTTCCAAACACTTGCACGACCTGGCCTTGGGAGTAGCTAAAGCAAGTGAGGAGCAGAGTGAGGGAGGTGGCAGAAGGAAATCTATGGCTATTTTTCTTTTCTTTTTTTTAAAATAATTTATTCAGATTATATTCTGATTGTTATCCCCTCACTTGTATCTTCCTGTTCCCCCCTCCCTCCCTCTTTCACTCTATTCCCCTCCCCTAGGCCTGTGACAGAAGGGGACCTCCTCCCCCACTGTATGATCACAGCCTGTCAGGTCTCATCTTGGTAGCCTGCTTCCCCTTCCTCTGAGTGCCACCAGGCCTCCCCACCAAGGGGAAGCGGTCAAATAGGGGCCCCAGAGTTCATGTGAGAGGCAGTGCCCGCTCTCTCTACAAGCTATGGCTATTTTCAAGAGGAAAAATGTTTTTATGGTAGGAAAAGAGATTTGGTTGTAAGATCCCTAAGATGTTAAAAGCCGACTCAGCACCATTTTTTTTTACCCAAACTCCTCTTGATGAGCTTAGTTTTTAAAGCATATGCACAATCATAATTATTTTTTTCTTTTCTTTTGATATTATAACTACATCATTTCTCCTTTCCCTTTATCCTGTTCATACTCTTTCATATACCCCTTCTTGCGCTATTTCAAACTCGTGCCCACTTTTTTCATTAACTACAGTTGTATGCATATATATGTATACATACATGCATACATGGATATGCATATGTATTCCTAAGTATAACCTTCTCAGTCTGTATAATGTTATTTGAATACATGGTTTCATGGCAAACCATTTGGTACTGAACAGACAATTGGTATGCTCTTTCTTGGGTAAACCAGCAGCTCTCGTTACTTTATTTTAAATGAACAGAAATTTACTTTGCTTTAGAAAGTGATTAGAACACGTTATAAAATACATCAGCTTTGGATTCTCAACCTTCTCTCAGTGCGGTCATTACCTCAGATAAATTAGGAAGATTAGGGTGATAGAAAATTGTTTAATTCAATAATTTCGTACATGATTTTATAATATCTATTGCAAATAGAAATTTTTTACATTAATTACAATTTCAATTTAATTCAAAAGGCTTTTAATGAAAATTGCACAAATTCTTATTTTGAGCATTGTTGTCCCTTGGGGTACATTTAACATTTAAATTCCCTTTTATGACAATTCAATACTTCATGAATTCTAAGTTTACACAACAAAATGAATACAAAGATGGTTAAAGCTGGAAGTTTGTTGTAAATTTAAGGCCAGCCTGAAGTACAGAGTGAAACCCTGTCTAGACACACACACACACACACACACACACACACACACACACACACACACGCACACATGTTGGTATGTAATTCCAAAATATTGAAAATGCAATCCTGAAGATTTGTTTGTTTTTATGAAAATATGTATTTAGACATCATATATCATGTATAAAACATTAATACACAAATACATGTTTACAATATGTAAATAACATATTTACATTAACAATAAAAAGAAAATATGTAGCAACATTCAGATAAAAATGATATGAAAAGTCAATATTTTAACTTAAAGCAACTAAAGACAATATTAGGATATAAAATCAAACATCACAGTATGATGTTCTCCTTATATTTTCATAAAATAAGCCAAATTCCAACTAATATATATCTATTTTCAGTCAAACAACTTTGAAGAGTCTTCCTCCTTTACTGTGAGGTCTGTTCTTCACAAGTTAATTGGGATTTGTTTTTTTTTTTTTCCTTTAAAAATCAACTTCAAAGCGGTTTTGACAGTTTCCCTTTCATTATCTCATCAAACAAGTACCAACTCGGTCATTACAGTCGTTGGATATTTATATTTATATTCAAGTCAGGCACCTTTGTTTCCTTACTTTTATTATGGGATTACAATGGCAGAGACGTCTGTAAATAAAACAACTTAAGTGACGTAAACTGACACCACTCACACTTACTCTGTCAGCCCTTTAGAGATGTTGTGCGACGTGGCGAAAACACCTTCATTCTGGTGTCAGTGGTGCAGGAAGACAGTCTGCATGCTCTCAGAAGGCGATTACACACACCACGCCAGCCACAAAACCCTTATCTGCAATGATGATGTACTACCTTCCAGTTATGTCAGGGCAACGGTGGCACAAAGCTGTAGGAGTAGCCTGTTAATAACTAACTTGACTTAAGGCTACTCCGTGAGATGGAACCCTTAATCAATAATACTGCCTGGGTGGCTGAGAGTAGCTAGCTCAGGGAACTTCAGTAAAACCAGATACGACTCCTGTGGAAAATAAAATAAAAGAACCCAGCACGCCCAGGGTCTGGATGTGACCAGGTTTGTTTTGAATAATGAAAACTATTTTTTTATAAAGGAAATTATATCTTAACGTACTTTTGTCCCTTTCTACTCCTTTAGGAGAACTTTAACATGGTAGTGACTTCCGTGCACACACTGGGCACAGGAGTGTAAGATAGCAGCTGTAAGCATGGCTTTAGAGCCTGGACAGTGGGGCTACTTTTGTAGAGATAAGGGAAGCCTATGTGTGGGCTATAATATAACTTACTACTGTAACATACAGAAAAACATACAGACAGAAAGGCACTGCATGTCTAGACCTTTCTGTACGCTTCCATTTCTTCTTCTTCTTCTTCTTCTTCTTCTTCTTCTCCTTCTTCTTCTTTTTTTAATATTTTTAATTTTTTTACATATATATTTATATTATTACACATACATACAATAAACTACCTACACTAAGAAGAACCATGAAACAATCAAGTATTATATTAATATTAAATTTTTAGTGTTTTGGCTATTTGCATTTGGCAGCCTTAAGGAAAACATCTGTCATCTTCTCATTTGGGAAGCTGCTAACCTGCACTCCCTGTATACTCAGGTAATCGATTTTATCCCTTCTCAAGTCTCTGATGAGGTTGAAGACCAGAGAGTTTAGTTTTACAGTTGAGCTTAGTTGTTTAGGGGATAAGATCCTTTTAGGTCTAGATAGATGTTTCAAGTTGATAATGATGAGACATGATAGATATTGATTGACATTCAGAATTTTAGATGCACCAAGATAGGACAGACGTTTTCTTCAAGGCTTCCATTTCAGGTTTTTTTTTTTTTTGGTCTGAGTTACTTTTTTTTTTTATTAATTTATTCTTGTTACATCTCAATGGTTATCCCATCCCTTGTCTCCTCCCATTCTTCCCTCCCTCCCATTTTCCCCTTATTCCCCTCCCCTGTGACTGTGACTGAGGGGGATTACCTCCCCCTCTATATGATCATAGGGTATCAAGTCTTTTCTTGGTAACCTGCTGTCCTTCCTCTGAGTGCCACCAGGCCTCCCCCTCCAGGGGACATGGTCAAAGGTGAGGCACCCGAGTATGTGAGAAAGTAATATCCCACTCTCCACTCTACTGTGGAGAGTGTTCTGTCCATTGTCTAGATCTGGGGAGGGGTTTAAAGTTTACTGCCTGTATTGTCCTTGGCTGGTGCCTTAGTTTGAGCGGGACCCCTGGGCCCAAATCTGCCTATCATAATGTTCTACTTGTAGGCTTCTAGGACCCTCTGGATCCTTCTACTTTGCCTTTCTCCCATGCTTCTCTCATCTAGAGGCCCAATAGGATGTCCTCCCCTCTGTCCCAGTTTCCTGGTAAGTGAAGGTTTTCGTGGGACATGCCCCTTGGGCTAGTATGCAGATATAAGTGAGTATATACCATTTGAGTCTTTCTGCTTCTGGGTTAACTCACTCATTATGATCATTTCTAGCTCAATCCATTTGTCCACAAATTTCGGGAATTCCTTGTTGTTAATAGCTGAGTAGTATTCCATAGTGTGGCATGTATAAGTGAGGGATTTATCATATATTATTATTCCAGCAATTAAAACTTTACTCTTCGAAGACAGAACCTGAACCATGGAGACATCTTATATATCTTCTTCATATATTTTAGGTATATAATTACATTTTAAGGAATGAAAGTTTATCTATTTTATTCTATTCAGACTGGGCTAACCTCAAACCTACTATATAGCCAAGGATGACATTGAGAACACCTAGTGGGATTACAGGTCAGTTGCACTATACTTGGTATATGCCTTTCAGGGAATTAAACTAGGGCTTCAGCATGCTAGGAAGCATGCTACCACCTGAGTTATATCTATATATCTGTATATATGCATGCATATATGTATGTACAGTACACATATATGTACATATATATGCATGTATGTGTATATATATATATATATATATATATATATATATATACTCAAGATAAAAGTACTTGAAAATTAACTTGATGAAATCTGAAAATGCTAAAACAGATTGTATTTCCTTACTTTAATATTTAAATGCTTAATTTTAAGATATTTAAAATGATACTTAAATATTACATTAAATATTTCAGCTCCTTACAGCCTTGACAGAGGGATATCGGTTTGCTAGCTTGAACGCAATCATTTTTTTATGAAGAAGTCAGTTGAAGATACAAGGGAGAAGAATGCATACCTTTTCTTGGTACTGCCTCCTTGAAGAATCCAGTGACTGGATCAGAGCTGTGGCGTGGCCAACGAACATTGCATAGCAGGTGGCTCCGACAATCATGCTTAGCATGGTAATCCAGAGGTCAGACATGCTGACAGGGGCTTGCGCGCCATAGCCAATGCACAGCATGTGACTCATAGCTTTGAAGAGCGCATAGGAATACTGTTTTCCCCAAGAATCATTCTGAAACATGAGAGAAAAGAAAGTGAACTTAGACACTAGGATAATAAAAGGGATAATAAGTGCAATTCATCTGCAGACGCATTGCAAAGAAACAATATGCATAACTTCTTACTGGGTGCTTACCAAATGACCCGATAACATTCAAATCTGGTTTATTAAGATAAAACAGAAATAACGCCATTTTTAATTCATTTATTCCTTGTCAGTTTTAAGTTTTCCGAAGTAAAATCCCAGTTGAGACTATTGTACAAATGACATCACAATAAGAGTTAAGAATAAATGTTGAGTCTCACTGAATCTTTCAAGGGAAGTTATTCCTCTAGTAACTGTGTTTGCAAACTGAGAAATGTAGCCGATGGGCCAAACCATATGAATTCCAATATAAGAATTTTTGTCAATAATATACAGCTCAGGTTTTATGAGTGCAATTTGGTATATGTATAGCCTTTAATACCTTTGTGTTTCTCAAATGAAAAACCAAAATTGTTCGGGAAATACAGCTATAACTTGGTTGACATTTTAAAACTCCTCAAAGCTTGACTTGTAAATTTCTAATGTTGTTTCAAAATTTAAATCCAATCTCAATTTTACAGAGTAATATCTGTCAAATATGTTTTCTTTTGCCCAAATTTCAAGTATCTAGTTCATATGTTTTGTTTTTCTGAGACTGGGGTCTTGGTGTAAGACATACTGTTTAGTAGTACAAGTATTCACCAGCATGCTCATCTTAAATTCAAATGCTCTTCAGTGTTTGCCTACCTCCCTAGATCAAGGCTTACATAATTTATAGGGACAGCTATAAAATCAAAATGTTGGGTCATTAATTCAAACCCAAAAGGCAAATGCAAAAGATACTAAAATACAAAGGCATTTCCTTTACACTATTTTATTACTAGCAAAATGAGATAATTGTAACAGATGAATAACTTAAAACCTTGTAAATTATAAAAATAATATTTGGTGGCACAGCGGTATAAAATACATTGAGTGGTTATATGTTGATCTTCACTGGCTAATTTTCAGTGTTCTTCTGTAAATTATTTCTTAGTCCAGCACAGTTTGTACCATTCTCGCTCCACCCTCATGTACAGCAGTTATAGTAATGCGAGTTGCTTTTGGCTAATGGAAGATCACAAACAAATTTTTATATATCTTTTTAATCTTGAAAAAAAGATATTTTGGTTGATCTAACTGTTCCTGGAGCTATTAAAATGTTTCATAGGCTGTGAGGACATTAAGACAGATTTTTAATACATCACTTTACAATGTAAATCTCAGTACATCTGCTGTGGATGATTCAGATGGAATAATTTTTCTATTAAGATTTAACACCAGAGACATCAGTCTCATGTTTGTCTGAGTTGGAATTTTTAATTGTACTTTTGCATTATGAGACAACTGGTTACTATAGCTCCATGGGAGTGTCAAGAACTGAGTTTCATGGATCCCTCACTCGCCTTCCTCTATAGTGCTGTCTGCAAATCAAATGTCTCAGACATAACCGCATCACTGGAAACGGACATAAACACAGTGCCTTGACCTCATTTGTATCTGGCTAATTGCAGTACAGTTATTTGTGTACTTGCTCTTCTAGTTCCGTGAAATTTTACTACATAGGTAGGTCCCTGTATTCATCAGAGAAGTCAAGACACTAAACAATTCTATTCTACTGTAAGGATCAGGCCTATTGCTTTTACATTGAATTTAATGCTAATCTATACAATGGCATTTTAATGCTCTGTCTGGAATTTCCTGTAACTTATCAAGGCTATGCAAAAAGACTGGGGTAGTTATGTGAATGCTTTACTTTTACAATTCTTTTTAATATATTTTATTTTAATTTATTAATTTATTCAAATTACACCTAAATTGTTATCCCATCACTTGTATCCTCCCATTCCTTCATCCTCCCGCTTTCACCCTATTCCCCTCCCCTAGGTCTATGACTGAGGGAGACCTCCTCCCCCACTATATGGTCATATGTTATCAAGTCTCATCTTGGTAGCCTGTTTATTCTTTCTTTGAGTGCCACTTGGCCTCCCCACCAAGGGGAGGTAGTCAAATATGGGGCACCAGAGTTCATGTGAAAGTCAGTCCCCGCTCTCCACATAACTGTGGAGAATGTCCTGTCCATTGGCTAGACTAGGGGTTTATTTTTACAATTCTAAATGTCTGTTTATGCATCCTATTATTTGTGCATATTTCTGTTCAATCACAAGAAATCTTTACCCAAAACTGTAGTCCTTGTCAGTAATTTGTTCCTCTAAAGCATCATATGAAAATAATGTTATTTTCTATAAAGTGTGATATTTTTAAAAATTAATTTGCTTTTCTAAGTTGGTGAATATTTGTTTAGCACTGCTCCAGGAAACATTGACTGGATATGAAAACTTCAAGATGTGACAATTGCAATTTGCATTTAAACAAATCTTTTACTTTCGCAGTGGTTTACTTGAGTCCTGCCAGTAACTGCCATAGAACAGCGATGAGAGATTTGACATATGTGCAGACACTGTAGGGAAGGGACCCTGGGGATTGTGAGTAAGCACACCTCTCAACAAGACTCCTGTCTTAGATTCACCTTTAGATTGTCCTGTGGCTGCTATCACTGCCTTTGTATACTCTGCAGTTGTTTCCACTACTAATCCAGCCCCATTTATGGATTGGCCATGTTGGAGACACATAAAATGCCACAATTTTGATTCATATTTATATGCATTTTGCTGCTCCCTCCAACAATTGACAATCAACAGCATGGCCTCCCATCATGCTCTCTCTCTCTCTCTCTCTCTCTCTCTCTCTCTCTCTCTCTCTCTCTCTCTCTGTGTGTGTGTGTGTGTGTGTGTGTGTGTGTGTATACTGCTGCTGCTCTACAAGCTTAACTCCATAGTATGCTTCCAGTAGATTTTACTAAAAATATAAAAAATTCCAACAGGATATTATTAAGAATTGTAACATGGTGACAATATACAACATTAAATGGGCAATTTCAAGGTCCCAAATTATTCTTGTACAAATGATCCTAAGTATAAGACTTTTTAAAAAATCCTTTCACCAAATTTATGTCTTTTTAAAAAAAAGAATGTGATAAAATTTAAGAACTCAGACTCAGAACCATTGGAACAAAATATGCTTCCTGACAAATAAGAAAAGCAGCCACATTTAGCAGGAAAAGATAAGGGTCTTAATGACTTCTGTCAATTACTGAGGAAGTAAAGTCATGCTGTGACATCAATTTATCCAAATGTAAAAGTGCACAATGTAAGAGTTAAAAAAAAATTCTAACATTAAGACAAGATACTTTTCTATATATTTGTTAGGCTATCCTGATAGATATACTATCTGATACTATAATAGATCCACATAAAATTTTTACCTTGTAAAAAGATTTTTTATATTTCTTTATACAAGAAAATTTGTACATTATTTCAAAAATATGTCAAGGTTCTCAAATTGTACATATTTCAAGAAGAGGAAACACTTAGATGTTCCAGGAACAAAAAGTACACATTCAAAGAACAAGTCATTATATTTCTTTGAAAGTCTTGAACACAGTAATTCTTTTAAAATAAATTATATTCATGAAATTTCTGTCATTCAAGTAAACCAAAAATCATTCATTATAAACCAGGGGAGGGGAAAGGGAATTGGGAGTAGAGGGAGGTAAAACTATAATCAAGATATATTGTATGTGAACATAATCAACTTTCAATAAAAGAATAAAAAACCACTTTTCTTTATAAATTACTTTAGTCATGGGGTCTTATCACTTATCTAGAAACGTAAGTAAGACTGCATCTCAGCCTGTAGTTCAAATATTCTTGAATTTACTAGGTAGTCTAAGCTGGCCTTGATCTCATGAAGCTCCCTTCCTTCAGTCTCTGTTCTGTGTTATTTGTTTGCTTGAGACATGTTTTCTCTGCTCCTACTAGACCAGGCTGGACTCTAAAACACAGAGATTTGCCTGCCTCTGCCTCATAAGCGCTGGGGTTGCTGGCATTAAAGACTCATCCAATTGTGCACAGGCTCTTGGCTTCTGGGATTAAAAGCTTCTGTGACAACATTTGGTGCAGGCATCATTCTTAACATCACTTGTCAAATAGTTAACAATGAAGAGAGGAAAGAAAATAACATACTGAGATCAGAAATTGGTTAATGGAAGAAGTCATTAGTACTTTTAATTTTATTACATATATTATTTTTCTTTGTGTGTGTGAGTGTGGGGGTGTATGCCCTATAAGACATGTGAGTTCAAGGTCAGAGGACAAGTTGTAGACGTGGGTTCTTTCATTACTCTATGTATATACTGGGCATTGAGTTCACTTTATCAATTTGTCAAATGCCAGCCAGTTCAGTAACTACTATTGTAATCTATGTAGCTTAGCACTAGAGAATAGACTACAACTTTCTACGCTTTGGTTTTTTTGTTTTTATAGGTAGACCACATTTGTAGCTTTAGACAAAGTATTAAGGATAAAATACAAATGATCAGCATATATATCACATTCAAAACAAAGAGTACTTAAGTAAAGAATAGCTAAAAACCAAGAATATGTAAAAATCCAGGAATATATAAATTCTTTGTATGCAAATATTTAGTGTTTTATGCATTTTATCTTTTAAAAACCACACCATCATATTTTGCCCTACAATGATAATAATACAATCTAATGGTAGAGTGTATATTTAAAGCACATTATAGTGTAAAATTTCAAGTTACATATAATGTTATTTCTAAAGAAAGTAAGCAAATAAATTACATGAGATAATTTAATCAATAATTTACCTTATCTTTATTTCACTAAAAATATATTCAACAATTTTCCTTACAGATAAACCTTTTTATTGTTTAAGATGTTTTATTTATGCCTTTACTCTATCAATGAATAATTATCATAGATGATAATGAATAATTATCATAGATGATGATAATGTGTGAGATGGGAACATCACTCAGATGTAGAGTGTCTAGTAGTGTGCATGAGGCCCTATGCTCTATCTCCAGTACCAAACCCCCAAATACACACACACACGGGTGCGCGCACGCTTGCCAATTTCACTTGAGAATTTTATTTTGATATTTTCCTAATTTAAACATAAAATATTTTGTAGGCATTTCTGAAGATTTCTAAATTTTTGGCTAAATTTAATTGCAAAGAAAAGAATAAAGAATATGAATGCTTATTATAGGGTGTTCTAGATATTATGACATATGAGGTACTAATTCATATTTAGCTACATTAGCCTAAAACCATCAAACATAATTTCCAGCCCATCAGCTTTCAGAGAAACTGTGAATTCATTACTATAAAAGGCTATTAAAATATGAATGGATTATCCTTATAATTTATAATAACTGTCAGTATAAATAGGCTGAGTAAATAAAATCTCAGTAAAATCTGTACTCACAAAGAATCCTAGAGATAATAATATGGTGGAGGAAGCAAGGGAGAGGGGGAGCTCAGTGAGACGAAGGCATTTTGGTCAGCCTGTTCCATCCATTTCTCATTTTATTCTGTCACTTACAGAGACAGAAGCCAGGCAGTGGCATCTGGGGAATTCTCACAAGAAATAGAACAGAGCCTATTTTTCTGGAGATTGACAAGTCCTGAAGCACAGTTGGTTGTAAATTCCTAGGAGAGTATGTTCATTTGACGATGTCATCATTTTATCTTCTGCCTGTGAATATGGCAAGGGTGGAAAATGTTTGGGTCTCCCCAGTTTCACAGTGCTGGAGGGAGGCAACAATAAACTGACTTTGGGATTTTAATTATATAATGAGTAGTTGCTGAAATACAATTATACTCCCCTTTAAATGTAAATTGGATTTTTTTTGTTTAGTTGGGATGTCTTCAAAATCATCAGACTTATATATCTGTGACAAATGAAAACAATTAATAACCCCACTAAAGAAATGTCTACCTTAAATGGAAATTTCATTTCTTTTCCTACTAGTATGTCAGTAGAAATTTACTTTTTACTATGAGTCTGTCAGTAGAAATGCAAGTGGGAACCAATTAAAAGTGACAAACCTGACTTGCAGTGTTCTTCATTCAGAGCATGTGTGAATTGCTGTGGAGCATCAAGCAGTCATGTTGGTTATAATATCAAGATGAAGTTAACCAAAGGAAGTAACCCCGCTATCGCGATATTTGTGATGGAATAGAGCTTTATTCAGTCATAAAAAAAGAACAAAATTCTGTCCTTTGACAAAATATTTAAAACTAGAGCTCAGTATACTAAGTATATATTAGCATGTTAAGCAAAATAAGCTGGACTTCAATAAATAGTGTATTTTTTCTCTCATTTGTTGAATCTGGGATGTAAATATGTTCTATGCTGGGTGAAATGGGTGCTGATGGTGTGCTGAAAGACCGGTGAGGGAAGAACAGTGGGAGAAAGACATGGTAAGAGAAAGCGACGAATGTGAATTAAATGCAATGATACACATAAGTCAATTTGTCAACATGAAAAACAAAATTCCTTATTTTATATGGCAATTTTGAATTCTATAATACATACGAAATAAAATCATGGCAAGATTAGCTTTTAGTCAAAAAGAAAAATCAGTGAATGAGGGAGCTTGCTTTTTCCCTTGATTTTTTAGTAAATTAATTTTTGAGATTTTTGGTGTGTTTTTATGGCTTCAATGATGATGATAAAGTGCAAAATTTATAGTAACTAGATTTATAAATTAAAAATTAATGATGCTTAAGATCATGGATTTTTTTCATATTTACTTTAATGTTGTATACTATGTTTTTACTTTAATGTTGTATACTATGTTAGGAAAAATTAAAGCAGATCAAAGTTTGGTTTATCCATTAATCCAAAATTTTATACTAAGAACTCAATAACACTAGTTATAAAATTGTTTCAAGATCAAAAGTTATTGTAACCATTTATAGTGATTATTTAACCATAAAAGTCTTTCCAGAATATAAAAATATTTAATGGGACACTGTTTTCTACATTTAACTGAAGCAATATATGTTATATACAAATATTTGTAAATATACTTTATATATATATATATGTATATATATATATATATGTATGAAGCCACAATGGAAGATACTTATACTCTTTGCAATGCTTAAATATACTCTATTATTCCTCTTAAAATTAATGAAACCTAACTAGGTGTTGTTTTATCTAGGTTATAAGAATAGTAAATCTTAGAGAAACTATGAAATTTGCTCAAAGTCAACCAGTTGTAGATGCCAACTGGACATCAATAAGTACTTTATGAACCATAGTATAGAACCACCAAAGGTATTTATCTCAGAACTATTTGTATTAATAGGATTACAGTCCATGGTTTTTCATGCATTTAAAGTTATTATTGTTACTCTGTGTGTGTGTGTGTGTGTGTGTGTGTGTGTGTGTGTGTGTGTGCATGCCATGGTGCACATGGTGAGTTCAGGAGACAGCTTTGTATAGTTCATCTTCTCTCTCCATTTTTACATGGGTTGCAGAGATCTAACTTATTGGCTGGCCCACATGACATGTGCCTTCACTCTCTGTCATCTCACCAGCCCAATCTTGATTCATTTTAAGATCATTACCACATCACCGAAACTCTTTCCAATTCATGTTTCAATTTACCCAATGACAGGGAGCCTCTAGGACACTTATATAAAGTTTAGAGCAACATTTTCTGAGGTTTACATCAGAAAAACTAACCCCAAGAAAAATTCCTTGGGGATTAACTCCAGGTATGGTAGTGTGGCTAGAAGCCAGAGAGACGACTCAGGAGTTAAGAGCACCTGCTAAACACGGTTTATGTTCCTCTCACCCACACGGTTGCTCACAGCCACCCGAACTCCAGTTCCAGGTCATCCGACGCCATCTTCACGCCACTGCAGACACCATACACCCTCACAGCGTACATACATACACGCAGGCATGATGTTCATGAATATAAAATTAATACATCTAAAAAAGTTTTAAAGATAATTTGACTATACAGCCATACTTATATTTTATATTTTCTTTTTGGCCAACATGTCTCACTGGACTTTCCTTATCTCCACTTTTCCCCAAAACTTAGACAAGAACAGCGTATTCTATTATTTTTTAAAAAAACTCTTCTCTTGAAGGAAATTCTGGCCCCAGGCTCCATCCTTCATAAAGGCAATACGTGCAGGAGCTGAGTCACTCTGGAACACTAATTGATACTGTGTGATTTTCCTCAAACTAGGGCAAAGTAAAATGAGCAACGGTACCACAGTAAGTGTTTATTTTAAAAGATTCTTAAAATGATTTTAAAAATTATACCTATATATGTGGGTCTGCAAGTGGGTATGTGCTCATGAATGCAGGTGTGCAGAGCATCCATGGACATCAGCCCATAAGCTAGAGCTAAAATCAGGTGTAAGCCACAGGCCGTGGGGGCCGGAACAGGACACAGACATACATATATGTGTATATCAATATCTCTCTATAGTACTAAATATGCATGTACATGTATATTGTTTGTGTATATGTATGTGCATTCAGATGCTACAGGATGCATAGAGGTCAGAGGGCAACTTGGAGGAGCCACTTCCACCCTGAGAGTACTGGGAATCCAACTCAGGTTGTTAAGCCTCTTTACCTACTGAGCCACTGAGCATTTTTGATTTGACAATATAAAATTTAATGAATTGTCCTATGTGGCTATTTAAATTTAAAACCGAGAAGTTTTATGAGGATGAATCTGAAATTAGTATGTTAACTTTCAGAACGGGGGCTTTTAATGGTAGCTTTTAATCTACTAATACAATGTTTTCATATGATAATATCTGAAGGAAAATAAGCAAAGACCCTCAAGTTTTTGTGAACTTCGTTTGAGTTGGGGTCATCCTGCATTATCTTCACCTTACAAGTGGTGTAACAAGCAAGGCGTGGTGGCGCACGCCTTTAAACCCTGTACTCGGGAGGCAGAGGCAGGCGGATCCCTGTGAGTTCAAGGCCAGCCTGGTCTACAAAAGTGAATCAAGGATATCCAGGACTGTTACACAAAGAAACTCTTTTTTCAAAAAACAAACAAACAAACAAACAAACAAAAAACAAGTGCTGAAACAATTCTGAGTGTCATTGACTTTCTCATGTCCTCACTGAAGGATTATATCTCCCCCATAGATCTCTGGCTACAGGCACAATACATCTTAGGCATAATCTTAATTGTTATCTTATGCCTTCTCGTATAAGGGTGTTTAAGAAGAAAAATCAACCATGTTCTGCCTAAACTGTTACGATTTTGACAATTCTGATGCAAGTCAAATTATTATTAAGAGGGGAAAAAAAGACATGCCTGTGTAAAACAGCATGGCAGCCACTGTCACCTATACTACCTAATGTAATAATTTCATCGGTTCCCAGCACTGATGCATGAAATGGCCATCTAATAAAACTGAAATTGTGTGGAAAACTTTTCTCTTGTGCTAAAATAGTATCAATCTCAGGGTTAAGTGATTACTCTAACAGCCGAATAATAATTACATAAATCACCAATGCCACATATTACTAAGCTCTAAATTCTAAAGGAATCACCTTAAATCGCATACGAGCAGACAATGCCTTCAGCAACAAGTGATTTCCAGTTGGTATGTTGCGTGTGCAATCTCAGAGATAAGCCTGCTGTGGAGCGTGGTGAGAAGAGACAGAAGGCACTGAGCGCTCAGCTATTTTTAGAAGCCTGACTCCCAACATAAAGCTCTTACCCTGGGATGCGACTCTGTGTATTCTTAGTAGACACTGCCTCTGCCTCAGCATTCCTCAGAGAGTAATCTGTTTTGACGTCTAAGTCTACATAAGCTTTCTACAAATGTAAGTTTTATGATTTATGGAATCCTTGATCCCATGATCAATTCCACAGAAAATTCAAACACCAAATAGTACTTAGAGAAGAGGCAGGGATAGAGTTTGTGAGATTAACAGAATAATGTTATGATAGATCTCTCTCTCTCTCTCCCCGTGTAATATGTATATATGTATATATAGTAATATATACTATATTATATATATAAATGTGTGTGTGTGTGTCTGTGTGTTGTGAGAGAAAGAGTGATATTAAGACTAGGGAGACAGAGAAGGGAGGGAATGAGAGAAGGAGAGAGAGAGAGAGAGAGAGAGAGAGAGAGAGAGAGAGACAGAGACAGAGACAGAGACAGAGACAGAGAGACAGAGACAGAGATAGAGATAGTGACAGAGGATTCCTTATAAAAATTAAAAAGATTAAACTACCCTCTCTCAGTCACACCCTTGCATATACATGGAGACTCATCTGGAACTGTGTAGCAAAGTACAGAAGCTCACTTAACACAAAATCTGTTTCTTTTTCCTTCAAACTTACTGCTTCTGATTCTACAAGCATACCAGGTTGGGAAAATGGTGATTCGTGCATAATTCCCATTGCCAATGAACTCTTTTAGATTAGATTCTCAAACATCAGAACAAAAATACATGGGCAAATGTTCCATTTGACATATGGCACTAATGACTTGAGAAAATAACGTAAAACTGCTTTCCATTGAAAGCTAGGCTAGTCCTTTTGAAATGTGTTCTTTCTTACTAAAGAAGGAGATAAGCATATTTTTTTCCTTTAAATAAACAATAATTTCACAGTAGTTCTGATGGCAAAAAAAGAGAAAACAAGTAAACATAAAACAATTCAACATTCAACTTTTATTATATTTCATTGGTCAGGCATTGGTTTTTATTTTTTCCAATAATCTTATCAAATGATCTCAGCAGCAGATCCCTCCGTTCCATTCTGTTCCAATTCTACCCTCAGCACAGCCAACATCCTCCATTTTAGGAGCCTGGAATGACAGTCAGCATTTCCTGAGGCAAACACGCTCCTGCGTGTACCTCGTTTAGGAGACTGAACTGAAGCATGTTAATAAGACAGAATATGAAAGTTGATGGTTAGCATGCCTCCACTAAGGGATGCACAGGCCACAAATACATCACATCTTAGTTCCTCGGTATGGAAGTAAATTGCACGGTGGCTTCCAGACACAGCTCTGAGTGCCTCAATAACTAATTAACAACATGCATTTCTCAGTCCAAAAGGTGTAGTCAGGGAAATAAGTAAAGATTTAAGTTTAATAATTTCTCCTGTGCATTACTTTTATGATTTTTTACAAGCTACTGCTAAAATGATTCGGTTGTTCCAGCAATTCAATATTATTTTGTTTTTGCATTTCTTCTTTGTTCACATGGAGCAAAAGTTAATAAAATATATGCATATTCATATTTGAGTATATGCATGTATCCACCCCACAGTTACCTAGAAGAGATTTACTGTAATGAGAACCCTTATGACCCACGAAGATGCTGCCTCAAGTTTGATTGGCGATGAAGGCAGACACAGCAGTAGATTGGGGAGCTGACTTCTCTCACACTGAGGAAAAACAATGAAAGTAGTGTACCCAACTCACTAATGGGAAAATAAGGCAAAGAACAGCTCATAGTAACCTCCCATATATTGTTATAAATGACTTAAAATTATATCCGTTGATTCTCTTTCTTTCATACAGGGAAGACATTAGAAAGTGATAGTTTTTGGAAGGTCAACATTGATATATCTATATGTTAGCCTTAAGTCAGTATCCAAATGTTTTCATGCTCCAAAACTTTCACGGTTGACTCCAACAGTGTCAACAGCAAGGATACGCCCAGAATGATATAAACACAAGCAGAGAGACCACGAGGAACATCCTAGCTGTTATTCTTTATGGGGAAAAAATAAGGACAGAAAACTGAAAGTAAAGGACATGTTCAAATAAATTAGAAGAAGATAGGTGAGTCTGAAACACTATTGTGTGTATAAGAGTGTTGACTTGGGATTCTGCAGTTGACTTGGGATGACCTTGACTTGTCTTATTTTACCACTGGAAATATAACATGTGATTAAAATGGTTTAAAAACCCATAAAGCTGGTTTTACCTCTATGTGTCAAGTTTTAGGGAAAATGATAATAGAAAGTTGATACAAGATGAAAAATCATGTAGACATGGTTGCATCTTGGGAGAGTAGAAAATGACTACCTGCATGAAAATATAAATGTGACATTACTACCACTACTGTCATTAGTGTATTTTGCACAATGACAACAAGTCTTTCCTGTGGTATACAGGTATACATGCCAGTTCAAAGATGATCAGGTTGTTTCTGATGAATATTCATGTTTTGTTAGCAACATCATTGGGGAATAAATTGTATAATTTGAATGTGTGCATTATTGGTAATTTTTAGGTAAATATCTTTCAAAGAAAGAAACAAGAGACTATTAGGTATTTAATATGGTAACCATAATCATAGGGGAACAACTTATAGACAGATTCAAAAATCAATTGAAGGAATTTCAAGTGTAATTAATCTTCCAACTAAGTGTCATAGAAATAATAATGCTGAAAGCTTAAGAAAAACAAACATATATCTGATTCTCACTGTTGACCCTGAGAGTTAGTTAATAAATTGAACTTTTAGAGAACAAAATAGTTCCTGAAAAAATATTAATGGCCAGTTCATTATTATTGCTTTGATATAACACTATTTTTTGAAATCTATCAGAATTAGCTATGGCTGGGAGTGGTGGCACACTCTTTTAATCCCAGCACTCAGGAGGCAGAGGCAGGTGGATCTCTGTGAGTTCAAGGCCAGCCTAGTCTACAAAGCGAGTCCAGGATAGCCAAGGCTACACAGAGAGACCCTGACTTGAAAAACAAAACAAAACAACAACAACAACAACAACAACAACAACAACAAAAACAAAAACAGAATTAGCTGTGACCTATTGTTCACTGAGGAAATGACACTCTCATTTATTCTTAGTTAATCTTGAGAGAACTAATAAACATCCTGTTTTCATCAACAGTTATTCATTAATGTTTTCTTTTTCCCTCCACTCTCCTTTTCTCATAAACAACAAAATGAAAAAAAAAATGAGTAGGTAAAAAAAACAAAAAACAAAAAACAGTTGTACAAGAGTCACAAACATTGGCTAGATCTGGGTGGAGTTTGAAGTTTACGGCCTGTATTGTCTTTGCCTGGTGCCATAGTTTGAGCGGGAACCCTGGGCCCAAATCTGCCTATCATAATGTTCTTCTTGTAGGTTTCTAGGACCCTCCGGATCCTTCTACTTTGCCATTCTCCCATGCTAGATCTAGCCAATGGACAGGACATTCTTCACAGTTGAGTGGAGAGTGGGGTATGACTTTCACACGTACTCTGGTGCCCCATATTTGACCACGTCCCCTGGAGGGGGAGACCTGGTGGCACTCAGAGGAAGGACAGCAGGTTACCAAGAAGAGACTTGATACCCTATGAGCATATACAGGGGGAGGTAATCCCCCTCAGGAACAGTCATAGGGGAGGGGAATAAGGGGAAAATGGGAGGGAGGGAAGAATGGGAGGATACAAGGGATGGCATAACCATTGAGATGTAATATGAATAAATTAATTTTAAAAATCAAAGAAAAAAAAGGAGCCACAAAAATAGGTCTGCTCACTCTCCTGGCCTTGTTGCAACCAATCTGTCTGTTCAGCCTCAGACTGCATCCAAACAGCTTACAATCACCAAAGCCTGCCACCAATAAATTCTATTCCCTCAGATCCCAGCTGTGTTTGCCTTCATTTGATTAGCTATATGTTGTATTTCCTGTATTTCTACTGGATGAGCCCAAATGTTCTAGACCAAACATCAAACAGCCAAACACCAAACAGCTATGAGCTAAAAGTGCACATTTATACCGGGTAACCAATGAAAGTTGGTTGTAACAACCGAAGAACCACTTTTCCTTCTTTATCATCCAGTCTGCAGCTTCAAGCAATTCTGTTATCAATGAATACTGCTGCGCCATATTAGGACTCATTTCTGCTCACATCTAAACATACGTTATGGTATGAGATGGTTTGGAGTTACTAATAGCCGCCATGCTTGTCTTCTGATCATGACCCACTCTCATGTTAAAACTAAATTACATCCCTTTCATCACTCCCATGAAACAGATACATATCATGTTGTTATATGTGGTAAGTGGTCTCGTGTTACCCTGAGCGACTTCCTGGTTCCTGGTTTCCAAACACACAGTTCACCGGCCATGTTTTCACAAGGGGCTTTCTCCGACTTAGTGTGCTTTCTGGTCTCCTTCTTTCCGTGGCTTCTACTAGTCTGTCAATATCTACAGTCATCTTGATGCCCTCCCTGCCGTTTCTTTTTCCTGTTCAAAATTCTCATCTCTATGACAACCAGAAATTATGTTCAATTTTCATTTGTCATATATCACCTTTGTAATGTCTATTTGCTTTTTCAGAATAACTGAATTCACTAACACCAGGGACCACATAACAACCATCTCTATATCAGTATTGAAGCTGAAGGAATCTAGTGATAAGAGTTGAATGTCTTACTAATATGTACAAGTGTTCTGCTCTACAGTGTTACTATAGCTAGCCTCAGTTTTGGAGCTGGAAATCTCCTGAACCACAGAGGAAGGCAGGATTTCTAATTAGGATTCAGGGAATTTTCACTGTGATTGAAATGTGAACTTTAAATTTATTGAAATTAAGCAGATGCCTTCAGCAATTTGATCAACTGTTCTCCCAATTATTATCTGTATAGCAGATGTCATAAACAATTCGGCATGTATTTAAATAATGATATAAAATTGAAAAATGCATAACACTTCGAATTTGTTAGATATTCCTTTTTTTCATGAATGACTTATTAAGAGTTTGTATCATTGCCCAAGTTTCACAACATACTTTCCTATATTTTTTTCCTTACTTTATTTGCTTTCAGGAGGAAGACAAACATCCTTTCATGATGATAAACTAGTTTTGGACACCAAGTGCAGAAAGCTAAAATTGGAAGCACCATTCATAACTCAAATACAATCATTTACATATTTTCTTCATGAAACAAAAATGGAATGCATGCCAGCTATACATAAATTGTCAAGGTAACCAACAGAAATTCTTCTGTGTTTCCTTAAACAAGGATAACAAATCTAGCTTTGATATCAGGAGTAAAATATATGGTTTGTTTTGTTTGTGTGTGTGTGTGTGTGTGTGTGTGTGTGTGTGTGTGTGTGTGTGTGTGTGTAAGTGTATCAGCCTAGACAAAACCCTGCTTGTGGATTAGACAAAGGACTAATTGATGATGTGTATATTAAAAGCCAGATGGATTGCATTCCATTGTTATTTAGTGGAGTGACATATAGCGCAAATAAAAGCAAGAAAGCACTATTTTGTTACTTTAAAAACATAATTAATTAGATAAGATTGCTTTCAATATGCTCCCTATTTTTTTCAGGGCAGAGAGTAAAAGGCAGAAGTCTTTCCATAGGAGAACCCACTGTAACTATTGGTGACAAGGCAGTACTTTTTTGTTTTTGTTTTTGTTTGTTTTTGTTTTGTTTTGGTTTTGGTGTTTTTTGTTTTTTGTTTGTTTTGTTTTGTTTTTCGAGACAGGGTTTCTCTGTGTAGCCTTGGCTGTCCTGGACTCCCTTTCTATACCAGGCTGGCCTCGAACTCACAGTAATCCGCCTGCCTCTGCCTCCCAAGTGCTGGGACTAAAGGCGTGCGCCACCACGCCCGGCTGACAAGGCAATCCTTAACCTTGTCCTTTCCCCATCCATTCTTCATGCTTCCAACAAAGAAAACAAGACAAAGGAAAAACTTAAAACTTTTCTGTATTTACATCTTATAACATTTTATAGGCCAATTTAGAATGCCCTTGGCTTCCCAGACTGATTTCCCATATGCAAGCAAAGTAAGAATAGTTGTAGATTAAACTTTAAAGGTACTTTGCAGCAATGCTGGCATATTTTGACTTTGCATAACGTCTAAAGTTCAGCCATACTGACCAGACTCTGATGTGATTCTTTCTAACCATGGCATCATGAACATAGTGAGTGGTCATGACATATTAGCAGTGGCTACTCACTCTTAATGGCTCAGCCCAGATATGATGTAGTTGTAAACGCATCTGCAGGTATATAACAATTTTTTAAAAATCACCATCATCAATAATTTTTTTACGGCCTATTATGTTAATGAAATACTTATGAATCAATTTATCACTAAGGCAGTAGAAATGGAAAGTCTCTGAATATTTGGCTCTAAGTCAGGTCAAGGTGAGAATGAGAAATGTGATCTATAGTTTGTGTTTGTTAAGATGTGTGACCTTTACTCTGAGTTCAGCCATGCCATCACTGTTACAGCAAAAGTGATCCTGTTATACCCAGCTTCGTTTCTGAAATAAATGCAAGGTCATTGCCTCCAGCAGGTGACTGGAAAGAATACGGCGTAATATTTTTAATTCTGACAACACCACTGTGAATATTTGAGAGGGGGGAGGTCTTCTAAATGTACCGTAAAAGAAAAAATAAATAAAAGAGGATTATCTGGAGTCAGCTATGATGAATCTAATTTGGCTAAGCAGAAAAAAAAAAAAAAAAAGGCAAAGGCTCTTCTTCAAATAAGCCACCTAAAGTCTCATTAGTGTAGAAGGAAAATATCTCAAGGTCGCAGTCAAGGTGTGTGAATTCATGGTGGAAATTTTCAGTCCTCCAAGTGCTTCCCAGAAAGGAAACCAAAAATTAAAGAAATAACAACTGTCAGGGATATTTGAAAAACTCTTGTAGAGCATATAAGCTTTTTTTTTTTTTAAGGAGAACTAAATATATACAGGTTTATATTTTTGCAAACTAAGGGTGACAAGGGTGGAGTTGGGGGTGGAAGGTAACATTACTAGGCTGGAGTAAAAGTTGTATCCCTCGAGAAGTTTGAAACTAGAAAAGTGGGAATTTGAAACTACTAAATGGTAGCTTTTCATGAATTTCATCTTATTGAAAAAAAAAACTAACTCAATTGAGATGAACAGATACAAACTCATTTATACAAACTCCTTATTGACTTTTTAATCTATCATGTCATATTAAAGACAAAAGAAAAACTGATACTAATGTACTCCGTTGAAATGTTAGCCAAACTGAGGAAACATCTTCATTAGCCTATATTTACTGAATAATATATGCAAACATGAGCATAGCTGTATGTGTGGATTCCGTCATATATGCTTCTGCCCTCTGATCCCTCTCTGAAGACCCACAATATCTGTCACAGAACATATCTGAGCTGATAAATCATGTCTATAGCATGAGCACACTGGTGATCTATTTCATATTGTTTCATATGCAGCTTTTACAGTCAAATACCCTGGTCTTTTCTAAAAGACATTTTAGTAGTGATGGAGGGAGCCATATGTTTCTGCTAGCAAGCCCATGAGGAAAATAGTAGTTTGAGTACCGTTAGAATCTGATGCTGGTAAATCAATATAACTGTCAACAGCTGGGTCCTTAGAGTAACACAGATGTGAGAAATGAAAGCTAGCACAGCTGTGGGGATGGAAACAGGCACTGTGCTCCAGGTTATCAACCATCTGGGAATTGATTCTTGGAGCAGAAGATATAAATCCGCGTGCAGGCTGCCTGTGGGAAGTCCCCATGTTTCACTCTAAGGGCTGTATGTGATCCAGAGACTTACACATTCTATAGGTGCTTAGCATAACCCATCTCAGAAGTGTGAGCAGAGAATACAAAGTAAGGCTACATCAGAGTGATTCGTCACAGAATATTTATAATAGAAAACAAAGAGTGGCAGCAGGCTCCTTGGGCTCCTGTTTCAAAGATATCCAATTGTAACTGAAAGCACTATTGACATGGAGTTCATGTTTTTGCTAAATATCTTCCTGGTCACTTTTAGGAAATTTTCGTGAAATGTAGGAAAACTTAAGACTACCATAGGCTACAGCAATATCCTACTCTCTCTTTTTAACCAAATCTAAGAGTGTTATTTTATACCATGCAAGACCTGTGCTGTCATTACTAGGAAAGCCTCCTAGGGACAATCAAATACTTAGTCAAGTAGCTATTAAGTAATTACTTGCAAACAGTAAATGGCAGTTCAGATACAAGGAACAAGTACCTCAGCAGGTGGACGGATGGGCCCAGCTCATGGGTCATATGAGAGGAAGAAGCCAGCAATGGCTAGAAACCAGGAGACCACTTGCCAAGACTTTGGAGAACTCTGCTGATATATTTAAGTAAGGGGGTATTTTAATTTTTTCAAAATGTCATTGTCATATCTGTCCCCCACTCTTTCCCTACATCTAGTTTCAACTCCCCAAAATCTCTCTCATTTTTGTCCTAAATCCATGTGTTTAAAAAATTTTTGTTCTCTCTCTCTCTCTCTCTCTCTCTCTCTCTCTCTCTCTCTCTCTCTCTCTCTCTCTGTGTGTGTGTGTGTGTGTGTGTGTGTGTGTGTGTGGTGTGTGTGTGTGGTGTGTGTGTGCGTGTGTGCGTGTGTGCGTGTCTTTGTGTAAGGTTATGTGGTTATGTACTTGAATATGGGTAATCAATCAATACGCTGCCGCTAAGAAAAGTGACTGTCGCTCAGCACTCATCGACTTCCATGAAGTCCTCAGCTAAGACGGGATGATACCGGGCTTCCCTGCCCACTCCCAGAAGGAATCTCAGACCACCTAGATCTTGTGCAGGACCTGTATTAGTGACCGCCGATTCTGTAGGCTCACATTTGCACCAGCCATGTTACACTCAGAAGCCAGCTTCCACAGCACTTTTCCCCATCCTGTGGCTTTTACAGTCTTTCGGCCTCCTAGTCCGTGATGCTCCCTGAGCCCTGGGCATGGGGGGTGGAAAAAGATGCTTCAGTTACAGCTGAGTACTTACAATCAGTCTCAGGCTTTTTAATGGGGGGGGGGTCTCTGAATTTACTACTGATACTCGTAGTACAGGAGAGACTTTTTGAAGAGCTCCTAGGATGTGGAACGGTGTTAGATATAACTTTTGTCCAGTCCCAAATTGCCTCCCTCTATATTTTGCATAGGCCAAAGTCTCCGTACACAGTGATTTGCAACCTTACATACTGTAACCTAATATATACAACTTATTGTAATCCCCTTGCTCTTAGCTCCCTGTTCCCACCCTCTCTCCCTCTTCTGCCATATTCCCTCCCCTAGACCTCTGACAGGGGAGGCTCCTCCTCCCCCACCTTCTGACCAGACCTATCAGGTCTCATCTGGGTACCCTGCTTCCCTTTCCTGTGTTTCCACAGAGCCTCTCCTCCCAGGGGCAGTAATCAAATCATGGGCACCTGAGTTCCTGTCAGAGGGCAGTCTCCCGCGCCCCCACCCACTTCCCCAGGTTGAGCGGTCGGTGGGTTACATCTGAACAGGGGGTCTAGGCTCTCTGCTTGCAATGTCCTTGGTTGGTGCACCTATTTGTGCCGGT
The DNA here is from genome assembly GCF_964271855.1 of Acomys minous. NCBI lineage: Eukaryota > Metazoa > Chordata > Mammalia > Rodentia > Muridae > Acomys > Acomys minous. Next base: position 115,253,585 of record NC_140492.1, on the reverse strand, counting down.
CCCCCTGTGTACCTGAGGCCCAGTCAGTCACAGATAGCCAAGTGTTCACATGTTCTCAAAATAAGACAGACTTGCACTGTAATGAATGAGCTGTCTTCACCCCACTTCCTCCTTGTGTGCGTCGCATTCACTTCTCTGACTATAAATAGCATCCACCTGTTTACCAGGGCAGAACACTCTGGATCATTTTTAATTGTGCTGATGTCCATCTCTAGAATCATACGGCGGAACGAAATCTTATGTCACATTTGGACAATGGAAATTCTCCCTGCTTTTCCGTAGCAGCGTGCTCCCTTACTTTCTGATTTGAAGTTGGCCTCAGTTAATGAAAAATCTTGCCAAGAAGTCTAAGAGCTGTGGGCTTCCGTTTAGGAGAGTCAGAGCTGGCTGTACTTTCTATCAGTGTTATTTAGCTTTTTTCTGTGCAGTCCTGTCTACATGACTTCCTCTCTGTTTTAGAGTTGTTCCTGTCTCTAGAATCCCGGTGGTCTTTAAAATCCAGCATAGTAATTGGTCACTGCTGAAAACGTTCCCTCATCTTTATGACTTCAGAATGACAAATAGTCTCTGTTGGCCACTGTTTGTGTAATCCTTTGGTAGAAAGTAAAGAATCTGTATGCCAAAACAGAAATAAAGCTTACTAGAGTTGTGAAATGTCCACAAAAGATATGGGGGGGGGGGGGAGAAGTCATTTCCCCTTTCTTGGCATCTGTTCATTCATAAGATACAAATTTGCACCATGAGAACCTAATGCTCATTTTTGCCTCCAAAATATGACATTTCTATGACTTGTAATGCAAGCAAATTGATTATCATAGTGTCTGCTTTTTTTGCATCCTTCTTTCATTATGTGGCATTGAGCTGGTTATTTGGTCAGTCTCCAACGCCTTTCTCCTACTGTGCCTCAAAGGATACGTACTGAGTTGCAATATGCCCAGGTTAATAAACTCCAAGAAGAATTGGAGCTATCAATTTATTTAGAAATGGCTCATGAAGTAAAACGTTGTATACTAACTCAGAGAAGTGAGCTCTTACCTGCTCTCTGACTTCCTACCTCTTTCCTGATGTGAGGATGTGATGGCTTTGGTCCATCTTTCTGAATGTGGCAAAGTTATTCACAAAGTATGGAGGATGTCAGGTACTATGAGTCACATACCAGCCTGAGACAGATTGATTTTTTTTTAACTTTTCATCTGAGAGTCCATTTAGTGTACTCCCTTATGTTTCTTCAAAATAAAGCCTTTTATTTTGTCTAACCTACAGAGGAATAGTTACTAAGTTACACATACACATCGTGTAGTCTACAAAGTATCCAGGTGTGTAGAACTTGGCAATAAAAAGTTCCAGAAAGGCATGCTTTGTGTTTTCCTCCTTTATAGGGAACTTGGATCCTCAGTTTTTAGCAGGAAAGTCCTGAAACTATGTAAGACCTCAATTCTTTCTTTATGATTTTATTTTATTTATTTTTGGCATATACATCTATATTATTACACATAAATATTCGATGGGTTTGAAGACCAGATAGTTTATTCTTACAATTAAGCTTAGTTATTTAGGGGTTAAAATGTTTTTAGGTCTAGATAGATATTTTAAGTTGATAAAGATGAGATATGATAGATATTGATTTTCACTCACCAAGATAAGAAAGATGTTTCCTGCAAGGCTGCCAAATACAATTAGCCAAAATACCTTGAAGGCTTCAATTCTTAAAGTGACAGCTAAATTACTTATTCAGCATGGTTAATTTATTTTAAAAGTTTACAGTTTCACTTTTAGTTAATGCCAAAGAGAAACCACTAAACAGTTGGATTTGTGAGGAGCATTCCTAACAGCAGGATGCTTAGCAGCAAGAAAGCCTGAATGTTTGCTGAAGAATTCAGCTGCATTACTGAGATGATAAGTGAAAGAAACTCATCTCTCCAAAAATGTTTACTTACCTTTCTGTGGTGCTTACAAATCAAAGCCATAACCGTAAAATGACAGTAACCGAATAAAACCAAGAGTACATGCTGGAAGCTGCATTGTAAACATACACACAGTTTTTTTTTTCATTGCTTTTCTTAAGTCCAGAAACGAAATATTTAATTCAACATCAAAATGTGTCCTAACATATTTGGCTACTATAATGCTCTACTGTAAACTTGATGGCATGCATACTGTACATGCATGTCTTTTTATGTTTGTGAAAATATAAAGTTCAAAGTAAGGATTCCAGCATGGTTGGGATCATGGTGAGGTCTTTTCTTCATGTCTCCACATTGCTCTTCCTTTGTGCCTGCTGCATATACATATATTTTCTCCTTTTTTTTAGTGGGGGTTTCTTCCTTTGATAAAGTGCCAAACATGGTACCCTAAAATATACTTTGGAAATGGATAAAACTAGAGAAATGGGTGGCCTTCTAATCACCCTGCCCATCTACATGAGAGCTGGTCCCAGAGAATATTCTGACTTATTTTCCCTGTGGGTAAGTTGCAAAGCATTCTCTTGTTCTGTCTTATGACTAGGGAAAATGGAGGAAGACAGAGACGCCAATAAAAGTCTCAACTAGCAGCTGTTTAAAGATTGCTGTCTATTACAAATTGATTATATTCTTTTTTGTATAAATATAATTTTACATGCATGTCTGCTTTTCATAAGACCAAAGTGTAAAATATGCACAGTGTTCCCTAAATAAACATATCTAGGGGGGTTATTTTCAAGTTACCATTCTTACATAAAACTTTGTTTAAATTAATTTCTTCTAATTATTCCTTGTACATCTGTGTATCCTGACAGAAGTATTGCCGTGAACAGTGTAACGTGAAAAGGAAGGACTTAAGTCCTTTTCCACAAGTCACCATGGAGATGCCAACCTTCCAAAGCTAACTAAATGTAGTTATTCTGCAGGCCAAACCTCCAAATGCTGTCATATTGAGATTTATATGAAATTTGAAGAAACACAAATATTCAAAACATGGCAAATGGCCATTTTCTCATGATCACTATAGAATGATTTCCACATGTGCCTTGTAGTAGAAATGCTGCGTTACCTTTAGGAAAGGCGTATGCACGGAGCACCAGCTCAGTGTGCAAGGAGAGTAGACTCTGCTTCACAATATTTCTTAGGCTCTCATCTCTCAACAGGTGCTGACTGTCTGGAAATATTTCGGGTTCTGTAAAGTTTTCTTTTTTCCCCCATCACTATGTTTATTTAGAAAAAGAGAACACTAGTCATCTATCGATTTCTTCATATCTGTTACTCAATAGCAATTCTATTAACATAATTATTATTAAAATTATTCTATTAGCTGTCTGCCTCATTTTGCCTTGCTGAGGTGTTACTGGTGATGAGCTTTAAGCTAAAAGAGGAGAAGAGATACTGACTGCTACGGGCAGTTTAAGAGTGAGAGACACAATAAACCTTCCAATGGATCTCCAGCTCCTAAAGTCCCCACCTCCAGCTCAGCGTGTTTAGTTTTATACTCTCAGACTAAACTTATCTCTGTTCTGTACTCCAACCTCCAACACAAAGCATTTAAGAGGACGAAACTGCCTGCAATGCTGTAAAGAGTCATGCCAATTCTATATAAAGATAGAATTTAAAAAATATACCAGAAAGTAACATGAACATAATTCCTGTAGAAATTAGAGAAATAAATTTTATTCTATTATACTGTGATGCTAGGATCAGAATCAAAGGCAAAGATCTAAGAAGAAAACTCATTCTACCACTCCTAACAGCCAGATTGCCAGTAGTCTCTCTGCTTGGAAAACTTGATTTGGAAACTCAGAACTTGAATTGAAAATTCTTTTTTAAAAAAAAGCTCTTTGTAAACAAAAATAAATGTGTTTGCAATACTTTGTGGATAATATTGCTTTCACTGGGAAGGCAACATGGAATACAACACAAAATGACAACATTTTAAAATTCCTTTCTCATAGTATATTGGGAATGTTTTTACTTTTATAAGCTTTAATGTGTTACAGTATTCATAGTCACAGTGCTTATTGCTGCTGATGTAAAAGAACCTATCAAAAGCACGGAGGTACACCTTCAATAATTTATGTCTTTATTAATAGGCATGTGTTGTTAATGCATGCTCTGGGAAGCACATTATTCACACTCTGCATGTACATGTATGCAACATATATATGTATATGTATGTACATGTGTATATGGAAATATCCATAATATTGCCATTGATAAAGAATACTTTCAAAACTAGAGGCCATTTGAAGGGTCATGGGACTAAGATGGTTGACTCTGTTGGTCTTCTTACAGCATTCTTCTCCCCTCTGATTCCTTCTGTCCTTTGCTCCCACTTTTCCACAAGACTCCCCAAGCTCTGCCTAATGCTTGGCTGTTAGCGTCAGCATCTAGCCATATATTATAGGACGGCAGTACTACAAACCACAGACCCGAGGAAGGACCTCATTGAATCTCACTCAGGTGGGGACATAGACTAGAAAGTGGAAGAGGGAGTGGAGAGGGAGCTGTACAGGAAAGGATGCTGGGAGGGAAACAGGCAGGGTGATCAGGTGTGGAGAGAGTCGGGAGGGGAGGTTTCAGGGCCTGGAGATAAAAAGGGAAACCAAAGGCAAAGGCTGGGGCATCCCTGAGACAAGCTGGGGCCTTGCTAGGAGACAGGCTCTAAGGAAGGCAAGGGGATGCCTCTCCTCTAGTTGAGCCTCCTACAGCAGGGAACACAAGACTGAGGAGGCCATCTTCTATCCAGGTAGGACAGAGTGGTCCAAGGGTAACACCAATTCACCTACAAAACCTTCAAACCAAAATTTCCCCATCTGCATGACATGCAGAGACTGAGGGAATGAAGAGTCAAAGTCTGGCCCAACCTGGACCCACCCTATAGGAGAGAGCCAAACCCTGACACCATTAATGACACTCTGCTATGTTTATAGAAAGGACCCTAACTTAATAGTCTCTGACAACATCCTCCCTCCAAGAAGATGAAGGAAGCACTTTTCAGGAGAGGCCCCAGGTCTAGCAGTAGATGGCCATGACAAAAAAATTATCTCAACAGCATGTTTGGAGGTTATTTATCACATGCATGGTTTTTGTGTATATTATGGCTTCTGGTTTTGTATTTTTATGACTTTTATATGTGTGTATGTGTGCAACATGAGGGTTTTTTTTTCTTTTTTTGGCTCATTTTCCTTCTGTTTGTTTTGTCCTATTCTGATTTGGTTTTTTCCCCCCCTATTTGGCCATTATTCCCTAGATACCTGTTTGTGTTATAACAAGAGACAGAAACGGTGTAGATTCAGATGAGAGGAGAGATGGGGAAGAACTGGGAGGAGTTGGGAAAGGAAATTGTACTCAGAATATATTGCATAAAAATAAATTTTCAACAAAAGGAAAAATAATACTTTTGATGGAGAATTTATACTTTTATACTTATATTTATACTTTCTTTATAATTCTTACTGGTCAGTAGTTCTACCATCTATGATGTTTTTGAGTAATCTAATATAAAATGCATGGTATACCAATAACTAATATAACCAAGCTATAGGTGATGGTTTGTAATTTTCATGTTTGAGCTTTAAACTAGATCCCTAGAGCTGAGGTTAGCGTGAGGTCACTAATGTGCACTTGATTGTGGTGCTATCACATCATAGAAAAGTACTACACAACTTACACACACCTAACCACAGTTAATTCATCTGTGTAGCATTTCGTTTGTCAAAACACAAAGAAACCCTTCTGCTGGATTGGAGAATAAGATCAGAGCTATTATCCAGGTCTTTGGCATAGTCAATTCAAATCTGAGATAACTATAGAACAAATATTGGAAACATTAAATATCACATCAAGTCATCAAATGATGTTTGAAAGTAAAATGTAGAAATGTTAATTGAGGAGATGTTAGAGGTTGCTTCATGTAAGGATGAAGATGATGGTGATGATGATGACGACGACGACAGACAAGGCAATTAAGGGTTTAGAAGAAAGAATACTATAATTACAGACACCACAGAAACAATTATGTAAAGGACTGCATCGCGGAGCAGAGAAATCTGGGGAAGGACCTTGAATAAACTGAAGCTATAGAACTTGAGACAATGGAAATATACCATTGATGTCTGGGATATATATTATATATTATATATATTGAGCTTTATTAACAGATTAAAGGATTCTACTGATAAAAATGCTGTGATATATAATTATGTCATTGATGTTCTGGAATATATATATATATATATACACACAGATCAAATGATTCTACTGGTAGAATGTTGTGATATATAATTCAATCAGGTTCTGGCTATTATGAATAAGGCAGCTATGAACATGGTTGAGCATATGTCCCTGTTGTGTGGTAGTACATCCTCTGGGTATATTCCAAGGAGTGGAATAGCTGGGTCTTGAGGAAGCCCTATTCCCATTTTTCTGAGAAAGCACCAGATAGCTTTCCAAAGTGGTTGTACTAGTTTGCATTCCCACCAGCAATGCAGGAGTGTTCCTCTTTCTCCACACCCTCGCCAGCATGAGGTGTCAGTTGAGTTATTGATCTTAGCCATTCTGATGGGTGTAAGATGGAATCTCAGTTCACACAGAAGCAAAAAGAGCTAAATGGTATATACTCACTTATATCGAGACACTAGCCCAAGGTGTACGTCCCCATGAAAAACTGTACCTACCAGAATAATGGGTAAGAGGGGAGGACATCCTATTGAAACTTTAGGTGTGAGAAGCCTGGGAGAAAGAGGAAATGGAAGGATCCAGTGGGTCCTGGAAAACTACAGGCGAGTCTGGGCCCTGGGGTCCTCCGCAAACTGTGGCAACAGCCAAGGAAAAAATAGGCAGTAAAAACCTTGAACCCCTACCCGGACTAGCCGATGGACATTCTCCACTGTTGAGTGGAGAAGAAGATCTAACTCTCACACAAACTCTGGTGCCCCATATTTGATCATGTCCCTTGGATGGAGATGCCGGGTGGCACTCAGAGGAAAGATAATAGGTCACCAAGGAGAGACTTGATACCGTATGAGCATATTCAGGGGGAGGAGATCCCCCTCAGACACAGACATAGGGGAGGGGAGTAGGGGGGGGAAGTGGGAGGAAGGGAGGGATGGGAGGATACATGGGATGGGCTAACAACTGAGATGTAATATGTATAAATTAATAAAAATGTATTTAAAAAAATAATTCAATCAGTAAAAAGAAAAAGTTGGAAGATTAACTAGGAAGTTTTATCTATAACTTAAATATGGAATAATGGTAACTTGTAACAAATAAGTTCTTGGCAGAACACATGCAAGATAATGCTAAATTTTATAAGATGAAATGGAAGCAAATTTGAGTGGCAGACAGTGTTGCCATAGTTATGGAGGAATGAGAAAAAAGTCCTGTGCATTTATAACCTGAGTTTGAATTGATAAAAATATTCTATGCCCAGTCCTCAACCAAAAGGCTACAAGTCTTCCTGCCATCATTTCTATTAAATGTTTGAGTAATCAACATTCTTTAATTAAAATATGGTGAATATTATGCACATGAGTCTGACAGGTCAGTGCCCTTTTGTATCATGTACGTACATTTTCCCCATCTTTCATAGGGAGAGTGGAAACACTAAGAAGGGTCTGTGTAGCTAATGTATGTGGTCATGGAAGTCTCTTGTTTTTATTCTTTGCGGCAACAATAATATCAGCCACATAAATCTAAAATGTCTTCTGTGTTTACATATGTAAAAGTATCTACTTACTTTAAAAAATTCCACAATTGCCTTTTCAAATAAAAGAAAAATAAACATTTAAGACAGTACAATGAAGATAAAATTGTAAGCTGAATGCACAATAGAACCAAAAAAAAAAAAATCAGGTTCCTGTGGTGTCTACTGTACAAATAAGGTCATTACTGTAGTAATGTTTAAGATGATTCCTGAGTGAAGCCAGTTGGTATAGGGTTAAATTCTCTTGCATGGCAGTGGTTTCTGAGACTGACTCACAGAGCTGGCAGACACTGGTCAGCTTTTGTTTTCTTCCTCAGGTGCATTTTGTAGCTGCCTGTTTCTAAGATACCGAGGGCTGAACACAACACAAGGGTGTATGACTAAATGTCAAATCTCAAACATTAAAAAGTACTGTCTGTTCACAGAATCTAGTACATTGCCACATCTTATGCTGTTGTTTTTATTGTTTTTTTCTCAAGTTGGCTTTTAAGTAAAAACAAAACAACAATAACAACAAAACCAATCCCTAAAAATCAACATTTCTATGCTTAGAGAAATTATTTTTCCTCTCTAAAATTCACACATATTTCTCAAAATACCAATTTAAGATATTTTTCTCAAATATTCATGGCTTAATCAAAATTGTACCTTCATAGCAACAAGTTGTTTTTTTAATTACTTTATTCATATTACATCTCAGTTGTTAGCCCATCCCTTGTATCCTCCCATTCCTCCCTTCCTCCCACTTCCCCCCTATGACTGTGTCTGAGGGAGACCTCCTCCCCCTGTATATGCTCATAGGGTATCAAGTCTGCAACAAATTGTTTAATTATATTTGGCCAGGGAATAAATGTTGTAAGTTTAATTTGAGATGAAAAGTTATCATTTGCATTTTACCCAATTTTTAGTGTTGGATAATGTAAATTTTTCTAAGATGTATTTGTATGTAAGAGGTTATTTTTAATAGTTTGCAATTTTGTATACATGACTATATTTACAACTATATCAAGTATAAAATGCTTGCAAATACTATATTTGTGAAATTTCCTACATAGCTCCAGAAATACTTATACTCATTAAGTATTTTAATTTTTTATTTGTAAATATTTATAAGTCTACATTGTTAAATCTATGATACAGCTCCTCATGGTATTGTTTCTGTGTCAAGTAAAGCCCAGGTACCTAGGTCCTTGAACAAGTGGCTCTGAGAACAGATTGTCTTTTTCTTCCACTGTAGAAAGTAGTTCTGTGATTGCAGTCTATTTTCAAATTTTCAGGGCACTGCCTGAAAGAGAACATTGCCTCTTTAGCTAGCAAAACCAGCGGTGCAGTAGGGAAAAGGGCACAATTTGGAGTGTGATGGTAACAGAAATCTCTCAACTCTGCAATCCATGGTGGCTTCAGTAACCCACCCACTCTCGCCGAACTGCTATCACCCTCATTTTTCAACTTATTTAAAATTTTTATTTTAATTTCTACCACTTCAATTTCAAACATGTCATCCATCTCCCTATCAAATCTATGACATATTCTTCAATAATTACATATCTAGTATGTATGTATGTATATGTGTATGTGTGTATGTGTAACATACTGGATACATTTATTATTGCTCAATATGTACATATTTTTATGACTGACAACCTGCCATGGGGTTGGCCTCTGGAGAAAACTGATTCTAGCTCTCTCAATACTTTTTCAGTTTTAATACTATAATAAAACCAAGAGAGCCATTAAAAGGGCTAAAGGAGACAATGAAGGTAAACCCTCTGTCACACAGAAGCATTCCTGGTCAATACAGCAAAAAGCCTACCCTATGGAGCCTCACTGTATAAAAAAAGGAATATTTTTACAAGTTAAGTTTTGGGCATAGAATTAGCATTGAATTTTGTGCTCCAAATCCAGTTCAGCTCTTAATGATAACAACTTTGTGTTTTCTCTTATTTAAAATTTAAATCATTAATAATTTCATTTAGAATCTTAGTATGATATTTCATAGTCATGTTAGTGCTAAATTGAAGTAGTGTAAATCTGCTGTTTTAAAAAAGATTAGAAATCACTTCAATTTATCTTGTATTCTCACAAAATTTAAAAATTAAATTATGTTAGTAAAATTTGCATTTTAGTGCTTAATAGCTAATTTATATATGCATTTATTCATTAACTTTGATACCATAGAAGTAAAGACAAATGCACTTATTAATTAAATATTTTATATGATTTGTAATGATTTAATATCTTCTAAGTATTATTAAATAATGATATTGCCACCCTGCAGCATTTCAAAATTAAATTTAAAATCTAAAAGCTTCAATTCTTGAAAAATACATGTTAAATTAAATGCAATATAATGCTTGTGAATAGTCTGAGAGGAGGAGTGAAAGGAGTAAGCTTTGTGGAGGTGGCTGGGGCGAGGGCTCACTTAAAAGCACTTGCTGCTCTTGTTGAGGACTGGGGTTCGATTCCTAGTACCTATGCCCGGTTGCTTACAATTATATTTCACCCATGTTTGAGATCATATATTTCTGTCCTGTGTAGGCAGCACACACATACACACACACACACACACACACACACACACACGCACGCACACGCGCACATACACACACACGCGCATGCACACACAAACACACATGTACACCTGCACTCACACATACAGGCACACATGCACGTGACCACACACATGCATCCACACACACATGCATGCATGCACACACAGACAATATTTTTAAAGGAAAATGTATGTAGGCATGTATGGTACATGTAGATGGAAATATCATAAAAACTAACATGCAGGAACTAGCGATAAATTAGTAGGAAATGTCTAGTCTAAGAGCTGCGTTACTCACTCATCTAGCCTTTGCAAGACTGTTAAAGGGCACGAATCATCTTTGTATATGATGGCACTTATTCACAACTGTGTCAAGTGTCCCAGGATTTATAAGTAGAACACATCAGTTACAACCTCGAGATTTTTGTTTCAGAAGCATTTACCGTACTTATCGATTACTGTACAAATCAGCCCTGAAATTTAGCGGCATAAAAACAAAAATAACCATTTTCCTCTGCAATATGACAGATTAATACACGCCAAGCATCTGTGGAAACCTCAGGAGAGGCTAGCGCCCCTTGTGGTGGTCCCTTGTGGTGCAGAGGAGTGCTGGAGGACATAAGCTGAAAGAAGGCAAGGCCAATCAGTTTCCCAGCAGGCTGTAAATATTATCGGAATTACAGCAGATGAACTGGAATGTTTACAATGTACTGGGTCCGTGGGTGGGATAATTGAGTTTGAGAATGGGCGGGGATTTGCAACTGATAGAGTGTTTGAGGAAAGCCCTTAGGAATGGCTGAAGGTATTACAAGCCATTGATAGAGAGGAGCTTCAGCTACTGTCCTAGTCAGATTGTCAAACATTAAATCTACAAATACAATGGAACAGGATGAGTTGTGAACACAGTCATAAGAAATTTGAGCTGGAGACTTCTAAGAAATTTGGGAAGATAAATGTTTTTGTGAGGTGGAAAGAAGCACCGTGGGTAACTTCAATAAGTAGTGATGCATCAGAGCCATGAAGATAGAATATTTTGGAATAAAGACAGGGATAGTCTATAAGTAGTAATATAAGTTAAAATTCTAAAATTATAAGGTCAGAAATTCTAGACACAATGAAAGTAACACTGACCAATTAAGAGACAAGAAAAATTCCCGTATCCACTTGGTTCTCTCTTTATAGTTGGGCAAGTAACTATGCACAGCAGTGACATCACCACAGTAAGTTGCTGATTCCTCTAAAAAATAGTGAGGCACTGTTTAGACAGCCTCTTGCCTCCAGCCACTGAAGCATATATATTCATTGTTAGTTCACTTTCTTTTTGTCTTCAGCTATCCTGACAGTGTGTGCAATTTTTTATGTACTTTCCTGAAGGTGAAATGCTCAGACAAAGCAATGGTAAGGGTAGCTTTTCTTTCCTTAAGAGGAGAGAAATCAGGAAAGTATCCTGTGGTTTTCATTGTGTTTGCAAGACTTAACATATGTGTTTTACAACCATTATAATTACATATACATTATAATGTATATATATATAATTATATATACATGATGTATGTATAATACCTATTAATATTTGTCAAGTCACTGAACTAAAATACATACAATGTTATTCAAATAAAATTTACACCCCGTACAATTTTTGGATAAAGCTGTTAAAAACACACATGGATATAAAAAGACAGTTTTTTCAATGAACAGTACTGAGGAAACTGTTTCCACGTGTAGAAGGAAGAAAACGGATCCACAAAAACCTAATCTAGTGTAAAAATCAACCCCAAATGGTTCAAATATCAGACGTCACTCTTTGAGACTATTGAATGCTAGAGGAACACAGAGGTGTCATATACTGATGAATCCAAGCAGAGGCCAGGGTTTTCTGAAAAGGTCTCCTATAGTACAGGGAATAATGAAAAGCACTGAAACTGTGTTACTGTATTTAAAAGCTCTGCATAAAAACAAACAAACAAAAAAAAAGAAACAAGCAGAAAAGGCATCATCAGATTTGGTGAAAGAGGCTGGGGAGGTGGTTCAGGGCCGGGAGCTCTGGCTATGTGTGCAGAGGACCTGGCTGGGTTCAGTTATTCCCCACCACATGATGGCTCACAGTCTTTCTTCACTCCAGCCCAGGGAATCCAATGCCTTATTCTGATCTGCACAGGCATCAGACATGCATGTGGTGTACACACACATGCAGGCATGACATCCATAGACATAAAACAACATGATCCAGAATCATTAAGAATGGGGGGGAAAAAACAGCTTACTGATGAGAAACTAAATTTCTATGCCATACACCAAAGAGAAGATTAAAATTAGAATATATATAGAAAATAAAAGGTAAATCACTTTAAATCCCCAAATTATACGATCAGTAAGTGGGCTAACGGGTTGATTAGCTGGGTAAGTATTTCAAAAATGGTGGAATACAAATGACTTGTAAGGACTGGAAGACACACTCAACGGACGTACTTAGCCATCGAGACCATGCACATCAAGACTAGTCTGCAACTCCACATTGCATGAAACAGTGGCCAATAACAAGAAAAGAAGTGGCAGATGTAAGGACAATACAGGCGGTAAACCTTAAACCCCTACCCAGATCTAGCCAATGGACAGAACACTCTCCACAGTAGAGTGGAGAGTGGGATATGACTTTCTCACATACTCTGGTGCCTCACCTTTGACCATGTCCCCTGGACGGGGAGACCTGGTGGCACTCAGAGGAAGGACAGCAGGTTACCAAGAAGAGACTTGATACCCTATGAGCATATACAGGGGGAGGTAATCCCCCTCAGGAACAGTCATAGGGGAGGGGAATAAGGGAAAAATGGGAGGGAGGGAAGAATGGGAGGATACAAGGGATGGGATAACCATTGAGATGTAACAAGAATAAATTAATAAAGGAGAAAAAAGAAATGGCAGATGCTGATTAGAATTTAGAGAAAGAGGAAAGCATAGTTATACCGTTAGAGAAAGAGCATAGTTATACAGCCACTATGGAAGTGAGGGAGGAAGTTCCTCAATAATTATTTTCAATAATATGTATAAATATAATTTAAATACTTTATTGTTCTTTCCTCACTTGTATCTTCCTGTTCCCCCTCTCTCCCTCTTTCACCCTATTCCCCTCCCCTAGGTCTGTGACAGAAGGGGACATCCTCCCCCACCATGTGATCACAGCCTATCAGGTCTCATCTTGGTAGCTTGCTTACCCTTCCTCTGAGTGCCACCAGGCCTCCCCACTGAGGGGAAGTGGTCAAATAGGGGCACCAGAGTTCATGTCAGAGGCAGTCCCAGCTGTCCACACAACCGAGGAGAATGCCCTGTCCATTGTATGTTTAAGACCTAGTATTATTCAGGCATGGTGGTGCACTTGGGAGGCAGAGGCAGGCAGATCTCTGTGAGTTTGATCTACAGCCTGATCTACAAAGTGTATCTAGGAAAGCCTGGGTTGTTACAAAGAGGAAAAAAAACTAAGAATTTTCTAACTTCTTCCAAAAATACTCTTCCTAAGATATAATTAAAATTTGGGTAAAATTGTGTTTAATAAATGATGATTAAAAATGGTTTGCTTTAGGTAAACAGGCACAAAGAACACTAGAAGAATTTATCAATAAAATATTCAAATTTTACAATGCAGAAAAGGATTAGCCAATATCACATTTATTAATGATGCTGACTAAATTTTGTAAACATAAAACAAAGGTCCGTTAGGTTTAAGAAACAAACCATCCCAGACAGCTGTTTGTAACATTCCAAAGTTGATTAGCTTGCTTAGATTATAGTAGAAAAAAAATACCACTGTGTAAGATTGTAGTACCTTAGAATCTGATAATTAAAATTCCCATTGACAAATTGTAAGCCTCTTTTAAAGAAGAGCCAATTACTTCTGTTTTTAGCTCTTTGAGTTAATTTTTGAGAATTTCATACTTAGGTACCATCTTTACATTTCATCCAGCTCTCCTTCTCCCTAGTCCGACTCCTCCAATGTCATACCCGACTCCTCACATCCATTACCCATTTTAAAATTATGGTTGCACCTACATGTACACACACATGTGCACCCATACAGCACCAGTATACACACATGTACAAACACCCGTCCGCACATGCACGAATACAACCTAAAATATACAGCTTGCTGAGTTCATTTTGTGTTGCTTGAGTTCATATCTATTTAAGGCTAACCACTTTGGACTGGACAGCCTAATAAAAAGCTTACACTCTCTCAGTAGTTATTAATTGCCTGTAGTGGTTTAACATCTAGAGATGATTCCTATGGCACCTTTTAGATTCTATTGCCTGGTTGGTCGTTGTTGTGGTTCGTAGGATTTACATGGGACTATGGATTTCTTTGCTCCTTCGCTCCTTGCAGAGTACGTTCTGGTATTTAGAGACATCAGTAGGGCGGAGGGTTCCAGGTCAGATCTAGCTGAACTTCTCTAACGTGTGTGGGAAGTGTGTGGTGTCTTCAGCAATAGGTCCTTACTTACAGGTTACAGCATGTCGCCAAGGGCAAAGGCGAGAGCCTGCATTATTTTAGATGTCTCTTCTATTATCTTAACCAACAAGTTGAAGGGAGATTTCCTATGCCTGACATTGGGGATGAAAAAGAAACAACAATAACAACAACAACAACAACCAATTTCCTGCAAAAAGAAACAGACCACACCGGGTAAGGTTTTTGGGTGACTTATAGCAACTGTGGAAAGACAGGAGGTTCTTAGCAGGGAGTAGCCATGACAGATCCCAAGCAGGACTTGGATAAGCCAGCTTAGCCAAGGTGTCCATTAGCACTAATAAAGGTACAGAACAAAATGTAGCAGGTGACACTAATTTCCCTCTTTACTTGAGTTACACTGCATTTGACCCATGCAGTTGATCCAGAAATAAACTGCATGTTTATTTCTACCGAGCATAGGTTCAGGAAAAGAAGTAGAATTTCAGTTTTTCAGGAGAGAGTAGTAAGGAGAAGGTGAATGTGAGGAACAGGAATGGGTGTTAGCCTTCAAAAGAGCGAGCTTACTTGGAGGGTGATGTCAAATGTGTGTTAGACCAAGGAAGACACCCACAAAGTGTTTTAAAGACACAATGGGCAAGTGTTTTTTTTTTAAATAAGTGTGTGATGGAATATTATAATTTCAATTAAGAGAAATTTCAATTGAGAGAAAGCTCATTTCAAATGCTCTAGTTATCATAATATTTTCTACAGGTTTATCCAGTCTCTTCCACTTAATATTCAATTTAGTAACTTTTCCTTTTGTAGAACAAGTTCCAAAATTTTAGCTCACTTAAGTTTTCTTAGTCCTAGTTTCTTTCGTTTTCCCAGTTTATGCTTTGTTATATAAGATGGCATTATTATTATTGCCATCTAGCAAAAAATAAAGTGTTGTCTCTTTTTAAACACAGAACCACAAATAAATTTGTTATAGAATTCTACATAAGTAGAATTGATTACCTTTACATTTCAAATGATAAATTAAGTAATTCCAACCAAATGCCACTAAACTATCTAATTATTGTACACATATGTAAAACACAGTCTTAGAGTAGATCTTCAATAAAGAAAATACTGATATCTGTTAAAGAGCATGCATTTTAGTTTCAGACCCTAAGCCCCAACCCCAGTAGTCTTGTGAAGTAGAAAATGCAAAAGAGAGAAGGCTATGTTTATTGCAACATTTTATCTGAATTTCCTGAACTGTACTGTGCTAGAAAAAAATCACTGAATCTTCAGTTTTCTCTGTGTTTACAAATATTTAACTGACATACATATAAATGCAGGACTTTATAGATGCACCCACAGTGCTAGTGGCAATCTGCTCTATGGGTTCTGTGACTGTTGGTGGGAAAGATGCCTTATGGTGTGGATCTCCTTATTCCCACAGTTTTTACTTCATGTTGGCGATAGATGTCTAAGAGATATTTTGCAGCTGTCCAGTCAGCTTTAAGCCCAACATATACACACCAACAATGAATTCTCGATCTAAACTTAACTGGCTATGCTCATGTCCCAGATGTTCCTCTCTGCTCAACATCTGCTGCTTAATGAACAAAGAAAGGCCTTTGCTTTGTAAAACGAAAACTGAGATGTTTTTAGGTTCTGTAGAGGTACAGAAGGAATAAATGATTATATTCTAAAAATGAAATTCTTTAAGGGGGCTTATATGATAAGGAGTGGGCAGTCCAAAAAAAAATGTCTGGTTTAATGAGCCTGGGAACCTGTAAGTGCTCAATCCACAAGGCTGGATGTCTTTGCAGTCCCTATCTGGAGCTAAAGGCGTGGGAGATATCTGGAAAGCTATAGCTCTTCAGTGCTCAGGCATGTGCTAATACACGTATGGTGTATCTTCTGAAGCTGGTAAGTAAAGAACAGGAATTTCTATGATCATTAATATGAGAAATGCAAAGTCATAACTACTAAAAATATCTTGTATTATACTAAGGAAGAATTTTATAGATCCAGTTAATTTTCTCCCAGTTACTTTTTTCCCCAAAACATTTTTTGGGTGTAGCCCTGGCTATCTTGGACTCGCTTTGTAGATCAGGTTGGCCTGAAACTCACAGAGCTCTGCCTGCCTTCGTCTCCCTGAAGGCTGGGATTAAAGGACTCCCAGTTAGCATTTACAATTTGTTTATTTGATTTTCTTTTTGCAAATGAAGAAGGAGGAAACGGAATTCTTTCAGAGTCTGAGTCTGACAAAAGAGAACAGTGGGTGAAGTGGCAAAACTAAGTCTACTCACATTCCCTATAATTATTTATTTTACATTAGCATCAGGGATAGAACACTTCAAGAGGCTGTTACTAAAGGCGCACTGTATTTTTTTTTTTTTAGTTTTTCAAGACAGGGTTTCTCTTTGTGTTCTTGGCTGTCCTAGACTTGCTTTGTAGACCAGGCTGGCCTTGAACTCGCAGAGATCCACCTGCCTCTGCCTCCCGAGTGCTGGGATTAAAGGTGTGCGCCACCACTGCCCGGCTGTGCACCATATTTTTGACAGAAAGCTTGAAAAGGATGCAGCCGGAGCTGACCTTGAACTTCTTCCCTGAGCAGGGGAGCTACAAATACTGCCGGGGGAGAAAAGACAAGAAACACAACAACCAGAACAGGAAGATATTCTGGGAAAGGCAGTAGTGGAACTTGTATCATGTGAGTGAGCAACAGCTTTTCATTGAACTTAAGGCCTGCAAAATCGGACGGAATTCATGCCTGGTAAAGTAAAGATGACCTATGGCCCATGGCTGCTGAGGCCACAGAAACCAGAGAAAAACCTATTAATGCCAGATTCCTACACATTTATACCCATAACTAAGTACAGCTCCAAGCCCTCAGAAAGAAGCTTCTTTGGCAACATATGGAGC
This sequence comes from Acomys minous, assembly GCF_964271855.1. Classification (NCBI taxonomy): domain Eukaryota; kingdom Metazoa; phylum Chordata; class Mammalia; order Rodentia; family Muridae; genus Acomys; species Acomys minous. The sequence goes on along the minus strand of NC_140492.1, from coordinate 115,235,997 downwards.
CTATTATGGAAATACACACCGGTCAAAGTGCAGAGGACACCTGCCGGTGGGTGCTGCCTTCCTAGTAAGACATCTACAACACAACTCGTAGGCATAAAGCCTGAGAGAACATCAAGGATGGGTTTTTTAGGATTCAGAAAACGGTCCATCTGCTCTGTGGTCATTTCTTCTAGATAGGAATGGAAAGAGGCATCAAAGAAATCTCAATATATGGTTGCCTAAAAAGACACCAAACAACCCCACTGACGTGACAATGTAGACGGTGTAATGATCAGAAGGCCTCAACCTCGGTGAAGACGTGGTCTCCGGGAGCAAGCCCTTTGATATCGGTATTCAAGAAGGCATCAATAAAAACATACGCACATCAACCAGAGCAACAGTAAGTTATATATAGACCATTGGGATTTGTATTGGAATTGCATTCTTGCATTAAATCTTTACATTGATGGTCATTTTCCCAATATTAATTATAGTAATCTATGAACATGAGAGGTCTTTCTTTTTTTCTGGTGACTTCTTCAATTTGTTTTTCCTTCAGAGATTAAAGTTTCCATTGTAGCAATCTTTAGGCTTATTGATTAAGTTTACTTCTATATATTTTTAAAATCAATCTACTGTGAATAGTAGTGTTTCCCAGGAACTTCCTTAGTGTGTTGGAATATTGGTATATTGAAATGTTATTGATTTTTATAAGTTGATTTTGTAGCATGTCGCTTTATTGAAAGTATTGGTAATTTCTAGAAGTTTTCTAGCACGATTATTGGAATCTATTTTTTAATAAAATACATCAAAACAGAAATAATTTTACTTCCTTTCCACTTTATATCTTTTTATTCTTATATTTTCTTATTGCTACAGAAGTGCTTCAAGCACTGTACTAATACAAAATCTATATATTAAGCAATATTTGTAGAGAATGAATTTTTTTATTATTCTTGACCTTGATATACCAAGGAAAATTTGATATCAGAAGATGGTCAAAGAACTCCTGGGCATTTATCTGAAAGATGCTCCACCATACAACAAGGGCACTTGCTCAAATATGTTCATAACAACTTTATTTTTAATAGTCAGAATCTGGAAACAATCAAGACGTCCCTCAACCAAAGAATGGATAAAGAAACTGTGGTACATTCACACGTGCTATTAATCTATCAAAGACAAAGATATCTTGAACATTTTCTTCAGTAGAGGGATATCTAGATTGTTTCCAGATTCTGGAACTATACAGTAGTTCACAGTTGACTCATATTATATTCCTAATGGAAACTAGTTATGATTAATTAAATCTATAAGGATATTTTATTACAGTAATAGTATTTCCTTGTTACTCATAGTAAAGAAAAACTAATAAGTAGCTATAAAATTTTGATAGCTTGCAAAGGGCCACATGTTTTAAAGTTTTTCCATTAGGATTTCAACACCATGCTCTGTCACAAAGCAGTATAAACTCACCTACTAAATGCAGCAAGAGCATAAGATATAATACACAGAAAAATACTGCACATTCCAATTGTGTTATTGTTGGTTTATCTTATTTTTTGTTATTACTTAGATGCTGGTTTGTTTTGTATTGATATACAGAACAAGGGTTACCTGAGTGGGAGGGGGAGGTGGGAAAAACTTGCAGTTGTGAGAAGGAAATCATAATCAGAACATATTGTATGAAAATATTTTTCATAAAAGAAAAATAGAAGAATACTCTAAAAATAATGATATATTTTTCCACTTGGCATAATTTCATACTTTATGCTATAACCTTTGTAGATTTTTAACACAGTGATGTGCTTTAATGATTTCATTTTTAAATGACTTTTTTGGTAGTAAATATACATTTCTTCAACATTTGATTGTTAGGGATATATGCTGAAATTTATGGATAAAAGCACAAATATCAGAACATATTATCTTTTCTCCAGTCTTACCTTTCTTAAAGTACTATCCCTTTTGATCTGCTTCTGCTTTTTTTTTCAAAATTTACATGGAAAATACTGTGTCTTCTGTATCAATATATATATTGATATGTATCAATATATAACATATGTATTATTCACCCTCTCTACAGAACACCTTCCTTCTTCTCCCTGTCTCCTTCTTGACAACCCCACGCCATCCCCAAAGCTCTTTTCTGCTTTCATGCCACATGTAGCCCATTTCTTCCTCACACCTCTCTGGTTCTCCTCCAAAAATATGTCCTGCATACAAGTGGACTTATGAATGGATATAAATTACTTTTCAAAGTATTATTTCAGGAAAAGAAATGGACAATCAATAAGTGTTCAAATATCAGACAAAATACAATGTGTCTGCCTGATTAGGAAACAGTTCTTTAGTGCTTATGCCTTCTAAATTTTTCTTCAAATTTTCAAATTTAGTTGACAAAACCAATGTTACGATTACCAATATCTTTTAAAATTACAGATTCAAAACCCTAAGTCTTTGTGTGTTGAGCTGCAGCTTGGTGGAGTCTCATCTCCATTTCTCCTTCCTCTCCCAACTTGTTACAAGGACATTTTGGTTACCAAGTAAGAGTCATTTTATTGGATTCAGTTTATTCTCTTCCCTAACAAGGTCTCATTAAATGTAACCCTACAATTTAGCATATGCTTTATGAGTTAGCTGTGCCTTTGATGTCTTAAGCCAGCTTATCATCAATGTGCCAAAATCATCTCAGATTTAAAGCAATAATTATATTCGTACCATTTTTCTTTCATGTTGACAGTCTGAGCAGTGTTCCGTTTGTAATAGGGGTAAGTTTTACCCAACTCAGCTGCATTGCTCCCAATACACAAAGGTAACATATCTAAATATATTCTAACAGATTCTTTTATAATATCTCAAACATACACATATATGTGAAATAAAAGGAGGCTAATATAATAATCCATTGCTTATTTTTTTATTGAGTCAGGGCTTGTTCTGATAATACAGAACTTCTCTGAAACAATTTCATTTATTAATCAAATATCCTAAGCTGTAATTCGCCACATTTTTGTCCTTCCCCTCTCTTTATAAACCATTTTCATATACCCTGGAAACACAGTTCTAAATTTTTTGTGGTTTTGTGTAAAGTCCTTTGCGAATAGCCTATCATTTCTTCTTTAACCCACCACACTTTTAAGGCACAATGCACATGAGCAAGGGCATTGAGCTCATTTGTAATAGCAAAATACTGGTTTATGGGTTCAATTTCCTTAAAATTTATTCAAGTCAATTCAGTTTAACAATCTCACCTTTACAAAAGACAATGTTAAGTCCGAGGGAATGTATTCTACTTATATCCTGCTATTCTTCACTATGGTGTCGGTCCCAAAGGGGAGAGTTAATGCAATTCCTGATCCTTCTATTAGTAAATACCACTGGTGCGTCCCTCACTCTAAATGTTCCTTCCAGTTCTCCACGTGGTCTTGAGACTTCTGTCTAATATTCTGCATACAACCCCAAAGTAAATAAAATTTTGCATCCAACTGTTGTAGATTCATTCTCTATGTTTATACCATATACAAGTATATAATTACTTCTTGTATGTCTTTGCTCACTTCGTATTTCTAGGTATACAGAATGTCTGCTTCTGGTCCTGTCTCATACACATTCACACTCGTGCACACGCGAGCGCGCGCACACACACACACACACACACACACACACACACACACACACACACACACACACCCCTCATGATCTAAGGTTTTCCTGAAACTCACTATGTGTTTAAAAATAGCCTTGAACTTCTGAATCCCATGCTTCCATTTTCACAGTGCTGGGACAACAGACATTTGCCAACATGCCTGGTTTATAAGGTGCTGGGGACAGAATCCAGAATGTTTTGCATATTAGGGAAGCTGTCTACTCACAGAAATATAGCTCAATGATCTTAACTTTATTTTCTGTTGCTGTGGTGAAATACTGTGAGAAAAGTAACTTTGTGCAGAGGAAGTTTGTTCTAGTTCACAGAGATAAAGAGTCACAGAGGCCGACTCGTGAGAGAATTTCCCCAGGACGTAAGTTTCCATTTTGTTATTGCATGCATTAATACATTGCTGTCTGATTTTGATTTTGAATGCAATGTAACTCCTTCCAATTTTCGTTGCCTTGGTTTCTCCATTTCAGTTTACTATAATCTGGAATTATGACCAAATACATCTTTTCTCTCTTAAGTTGCTTTGTCATGGTAGTTTGCCACAGTAAAAAGAATACATAACTAAGAAACCAACCATTGCCAGTTTTAAATAAGAATATTCTGTATCAAAATTGAAGACAAGAAATGTCAACATTAACCTACCCAAAACTAGAAATGTTTATAATAAATAAACGTAAAAATCAAATAACTGTTCTATGTATTAGAGATTTTCACATTTAAATGAAGATGTCAAGGCAGTAAAAAAAAAAAAAAATTAGGCCACCTGCCCAAGGCCACACTGCTGTCATGGGTGAGAGAGCCAGGATCTGGATCAGATCTATTTCAGAATATAAACACGCATCTCCTTTTCAGTGGTAAAACTCAGATTTACTTTTAAAGCAATGGTGTGCTTACAGTGAGGGTCTGTACTCATGAATCGCTCCTGAGCAGAGCTAGGTTTCTGAGGTTTTTGACTGACGAGAAGATTATCTAAATGTTGATTGCGCTGGGTCAGACTTACATCTTTGAAGCATAAAAAAATGACTGAAGGCGATTCTGTTATATATTAAGCTTTTATTTGATAAATCACCTGCAGTGCTAAGAGTTGTAGGAGTGCACGTCAAGTTTGTTAACCCAATAAGGATTATGAGCTAAGTGAAAGTGGTCACAGGGATTTACTCAGTTCTCAAAAATGCAATTGGGAATATGAAATGTTCACACTGTGATTCAAGAAACATTCTTTATGTTATTTCTTACGTAGCACACTGTTTTTTTACATTTCTAATTCTGCTGTATAATTCAAAAATAACATTTATATCAGTGCTGTGACAGGCCAAAACAAACAAAAAACATAAAAACAAAAAAACACACAACATGGCATAGGAGACAAATGATAAAATATCCTAAATATAGTAATAACTATATAATCCTTCATAAAATTATTAGAAAATAGGCAATTTGGCTACATATATACTATAAAGAAATATCTCTATAATACAACAGAATGATAATCTCAGACTTCTTCGAAAGATATCTTCATGAATTGCACGACATCTCTAGCTGTTTGTGGATTTATATATAGTAAATTACCATTTATTTCGTATTCCACTGATTCTCACACAATGAATTGTATTTTATAATTACACTCAATATGAGCTAAAAATATTTTGGGCAATTTGTATATATACATATATGTATGTATATACATGTGTGTGTGTATGTATGTATGTGTGTATGTATGTATATATATAATGTGTATTGTATAAGACATGAGACATTCCAATTGGTACCTTTAGGTTTATGGAAATAGTAAAAGAAGAAATATCATTCAGAAAACGAATAAAGTCCAGTGGGGTTCTAACTACCCTCAGGATACTTCAAGTTACTGCAGTGGTACAATTGACAGTTGACTTCTGTGAGCACGCTCCCTTTTGGCTCACCCTGAATGAAGCTGGACGGAAGCTTCATGAGGTAGAAAGGTCAGGTACTTTCAGAGTAACTAATGAGATCTGATAAACAGCTCCTCTGGTCAAGCCAGTGGACAAAGTGTTCTCTCTTGGTGTTTTTATTAAATCTGAACAAAAAGAAGAAGAAGAAGAAGAAGAAGAAGAAGAAGAAGAAGAAGAAGAAGAAGAAGAAGAAGGAGAAAAGAAGAAGAAAGAAAGAAAGAAAGAAAGAAAGAAAGAAAGAAAGAAAGAAAGAAAGAAAGTGTGTGCATTTTCTGGTTATTTCATTTAGAAAAGCTAAGTTCATGTAATACAAAATTTTACATAGCATTTATGAGAGTTTCAACAAGATGCATCAAGACTATCTATGAAAATTAATTTACACTGATAAATAAATATGTGCTGAAAGAAAATAGAAGCCTGAATGGTAGTTTGTTTCCTTCACTACCTTTAGTTGGGGACTGAAGGTAATTCCCTAGGAGATGTTTCTTTTATATATGTTTTACTTCTGTTTAAGAACAAGTGTAATTTTGGCATGGTATGACATATATGTATTGTATTTGTAACATGAGAAATGCTAAGGCAAGAGATTTCTAAGTTAAAGTACAGCCCGGGCACTTTTCAGTGAAGCTAAGCCTATTCCAATATATCTCAAAATATATACTCAGATTTTTAAAAAATGTGTGTGTGTGTGTGTGTGTGTGTGTGTGTGTGTGTGTGTGTGTGAAAGTGTAATTAGAACTTACACCTTTTCTATTTTTGGCTTGATTGAAACAAGCTGTCATGTATGTAACCCATGTTAACCTCTTACTCTCCCTATGCAATTGAGGATGACACTGAACATTTGATCATCCTGTTTCCATCTCCTGAGTTCCTAGATTAGACTCATGCACCACCATACCCAGTTTCTGGTAGTATTTAAGATCTAAGCCAAGTTCTGAACAGAGGAGATTATGCACACTAAGTATACTAACAAGTAAACTACAAGTCCCATGATTTGCTCATATATGTCCAAAGTAACTTAATAGAATCAAAGTCAAATAAATACATACAATTATTTATATATTACATGTATTAATTCATCTGTATTAAAGAACTGCAATTATACCTAAGGTTCTCTGTCATGCAAATTGTATTTGCAAACAAAATATGGCATTAAAGTTTGTTTCTATACCTTCATGCCCATCAAATAATTCATATATAAGAAGGGAGAAAACAGTTTAGATACTCTTTTCCCCTTGAGAGGTGCCATATTTCTGTTGAACCAGGCTTACTTGCCTAATGGACAGAAAGAAGATGGCAAAGAGAAACCACAGCACTCAGCAGGCTGCTGACCTACTTTATTATGATAAGCTCGTATTGGCTATGAATGCATTTTTTTTTTCAGTAGAGTTACAATGATTTGTCAGCACATTACTTACTTTTGTTAGGACATTTTAAAAAACTGTTATGACAGTACATTCTATTTTGGAAAAAAGTCAATACTGCTGAAATAATACAAAGAAATTGAAATATAAAGTAGATTACTAAACTCTGAGAGAGGACAAATGTTTTTCGTTAATTCTTAGTTACATTATGTCACCATTGACATATCATCGGGCAATTAGGAAAAAAATCACTGTATGGGTTGTTAAGTAATGGTAGAAGAGACTTTGGAAATGTCTTAACTGCCATCCTTAACCATGGTTATAACACATGGTCCATACTCAGGGTTCTTGAGGCTTAGTTCATGCATTTTGAAGGCCTCACTTTAGAGTCACTTCAACAACAGATGTAAGCACGTTTGTTACACTGAATGATAAATTCTTCAAGAGGAAAGATTACATTTTGTTAAACTTTGCATATTTTTCAGCACCCAGGGAAAAATGGAATGAAGGAACGCTTGTTGAAAATTGGGACTAATGAAGATACAAACTTGGTCTCCTTCTCTACTGCATGCTTTGTACGTAAGGTGATACCTAGCATAAAGGTGAGCTCAGTGGTGCTGGTCAGTCTGCACAGCTGCATGTGGAATCATCCACATAAATCCATACTTACTACTGTGAACAAAGCACAAGACCAAATGGTCTAAGACTTCAATATAAAATGAGATACACCAAAACTAATGGAAGAGAAAATAGGAAATAGCCCTGTTTTGGCACAGAAAAAGATTTTCTGAACAGAACACCATTAACACAGGGATTAACATAAACAATTAATAAATGGGACCTCATGAAACTGAAAAACAACCGTGTCCCTCAGCAGAAGAGGGACATACATTTGATTGAGAATGTTTTGCTGAAGCCATATAATGGCCTCAATCAAATATACTGCTTTGAATTGACTAAATTTTTTAGAGCGTGATTCATCAAACAGCACTGTGTTATATGCCTCAGGTTTCTGATACATTAGTAACTTTTACTGTCACGAAAATGTTTATCACGTAAAATGTCATTTAGCAACATTTGATTAAATGTATTATTTTCATATCATGCCCATAAACCAACCTAATGTGTACATGCTCCAGTTAGAAAAGTAAATCTGAATTCCAAGTATGGAGTATTCAGAATATTCTGGAGTCTTAATACGCTCACATCACAGTCCTTTATAGGATAACCAACATGTAACCATTCATTTGAAAGACTGTGGGTAGAAGATATGGGCTGCCTAAGTGTAATCCGACAGCCTCAATCACTAAAAAACCTTGTTCTAGATAAGTGATATTTCACTGAAAAATATTTCTGTGAAACTGTACTTCATACAATGTGAATGTATTTTATATTAAGGTAATTAATATGCAGCTTAAATTATACAATGGCTTTGTCATATTCTCAAAATTAATATTTTACATTTGTAATTGCATCCGTTGCTATTGCCCTTAATCACTTTGTAATAAATTAACATATTCTTAGTGCTTTATACAAGCAAGTAAAACCACAAGGTGTCATGGAAATATAACACATTTCATTAGACATAAATTATCTGTCAAATCTAGGATCTTAATTCAAATGAATTAATTTTGTAATTCAAATTCACTTCTCAAATGGAAAGAAGCAAATAGTACAGACGTTGAACAAGATGAACCCCTGTTCTTGAACCTAGACCTAGAATGTTTCCAGCTTCCAACACTTTTCTACAGCTCAATAAGCTCACTCTTTCCATCTCTTTCTCAACTCTGGCTGGCTGGTTCAACTCAGCTGACAGACTCAAACTGGCTTCTCTGGGTTTCTCACTGAATTGCTCTGCTTGCAAAAACTGCCTTGGACTCCAGGAAATGAGCAGCACAAAGATATTTGCACTGCACTGCACTGCACTGCACTGCACTGTACTCCCAGACTCTACTGTACTGTCTCCAGAAACTACTCCTTTCTCTCTGACCTTCTCTTAAGTAGCTTTTCTTTCTTGTCTCAAGAGAGCTGGCCATATCCTATCTCTGAGTCATTCTGTCAAATCTTTCTCTGATTGTCAGATTGTCACTTTCTTTGTCTGTCTCTCAATTGGAAGTCATTCTTTGGGATTAAAGATGTGTACTAAACTGCAGGTATAGGGTTAAAGTCATGAAGTGTTTATATTCCAGCCAGGGGGATTAAGGGTGTGTATTCCAGCCAGGGGGATTAAGGGTGTGTATTCCAGCCAGGAGGGTTAAGGGTGTGTGCTAAGGGCATGTCTTTATTCCAGCTGGATGTTACAGATCTAAGTCTTTGGATGTGATCCCTTACCAGAGTTAACCATGCCACTGGATTAGAACTACTCTATATTTACTAGTTCACTAAATTCACTTAGTGACTTTTTATTTTTTTTTATTTTTATTTTTTTTTTTAATTTTTTTTTTTTTGTTTTTTTGAGACAGGGTCTCTCTGTGTTAGCCTTGGCTGTCCTGGACTCACTTTGTAGACCAGGCTGGCCTCGAACTCACAGCGATCCGCCCACCTCTGCCTCCCGAGTGCTGGGATTAAAGGCGTGCGCCACCACGCCCAGCCCTTAGTGACTTTTTAAACAGAATGTTTAAAGAATTACTTTAAAGTGTGTAAATTTATGAGCAAAGATATTAGCTGACAGAAATCAAGAATATTTTCATGTAACAAAATATAAACTAGAAAATGTTAATGTAACAATGATTATATCAAAGCAGTTACTAACACAGTAAGCAAAGGTATAGCAAGGCTATGGTTCTCTCTGTCTCTCTCTGTCTCTCTCTCTGTCTCTCTCTCTGTCTCTCTCTCTCTCTCTCTCTGTCTCTCTGTCTCTCTCTCTCTCTCTTTCCCTCTGACTCTGTCTCTCTCTGTCTCTCTCTGTCTCTCTCTCTGTCTCTGTCTCTCTGTCTCTCTGTCTCTCTGTCTCTCTGTCTCTCTGTCTGTCTGTCTCTCTCTCTCTTTCTCTCTCTCTCTCTCTCTCTCTCTCTCTCTCTCTCTCTCTCTCTCTCTCCCCCTCTGTCTCTCTCTCCCTCTGTCTCTGTCTCTGTCTCTCTCTGTCTCTCCCTCTCTCTCTGTCTCTCTCTCTCTCTCTCTGCCCCTCCCTCCCTCTCTCTGACATACACAATTTTATGTAGTCACACTTAAAGAAAAGTACTAAATATATTAAAATTTTGCTTTCTTCAAATATCTAGTCAAGAACATTAGTAGGAATTTCTAATCATAGGTTTAGCTCAATAACTAGCTAATATATAAATAAAAGATCAGGATATAGAGTTAATTTGGATACATAATTTTAATATGTAGGCAGTGTTTAATAATATTTAAGGACATACATGCATTATCTCAGTACCAAAGAAAGTATCAAAGCAGCATATTTATTATGGCATACTTACAAAAGGCTCATGTGTCTTACATACAACTAGATTTCTAGTTTCCTGTTTTTACTTTCAGGTAGATTTTTTTTTTCCAAATAGAGAAAATGATCAGTTTGGCTTTTCTTTTCTGTCTTCCTTCCTTTCTTCCTTCCTTCCTTCCTTCCTTGCTTCTTTCCTATGTTCCTTCTTCCTTCCTTCCTTCCTTCTTCCTGCCTTCCTTCTTTTCTTTCTTTCTTTTGAGTTTTTTAAATTTTTTAATTTGCTCAATTTATAACCCAATTGTAGCCTCCTCCCTCATAGCCTCTTGGCTCCGCTGTCCCCCCATGACACCGCCCCTCCCTCCCCTAGTCCTCAGAATGGGGGCCTTCCTCCTCAAACACCTGACCTCAGCCTACCAAGTGTCACCTGGACTGCCTGTATCCCCTTCCTCTGTAGCCTGACAAGGCCGCCTAGGCCCAGAGGAAGTGATTAGCCCATGTTAGAAGCAGTCGCTACTCTGCATATTATGGGACCCACAAGGAGACTGTGCTGCCTATCTACTACATCTCAGCAGAGGGTCTAGGTCCTCACCATGCATGGTCCTGGGTTGGCACATCAGTCTCTGCATTGCACCCCCACCCCAGTCCTCTGTCCAGATTTGTTGGCTCTATTGGTCTCCTTGTGGAGCTCCTGACCCCTCCAGGTCCGTCTATTCCCCAACTATTCCATAAGACTCCCTGTGCTCCACCTCGAAGAAGTTTGGCTGAGTGTCTCAGCATCTGCATGGATCCCCCGCTGCTCTATGGCAGGCTCCCTTCCTGCTCCTTCTCCTCAGCTGTTTCTGGTGTCTACTCTATTTGTCCTTCGGAATGAGAGTTAAGCATTCTATCTAGGGTCCTCCTTGTTATTTAGCTTCTTTAGGTCTGTGTATTATAGCATAGTTATCCTGTATTTTGTGGCAAAAATCCACTTATAAGTGAGTATACAACATGCATATCTTTCTGGGTCTTGGTTACCTCACTCAAGATGATCATTTCTAGTTCCATCATTTTGCCTGCAAATGTCAAGGTTTCCTTCTTTTTAATAGCTGAGTAGTAGTCCATTGTGTAAATGTACCACAGTTTCTTTATCCATTTTTCATCCGAGGGACATCTAATCAAACACTGAATTTAGAGTAGTCACTGTTGTAAATGGGATGTTGTGGTTAAGGCTTCTTTTTAATCATCTTTCTTAATTGTTCTATATAATCTTGTTTCAAAGATGTTCAAGTGTGTTTGCAACAAATAGTATAGTCAGATACATATTAACTGTATCTGTGACTGTGTATTATATCTGTGTAATAGCTGATTCATGTAATTTCTAAAAATTCCAGTTTTATGAAAAAAAACCCAAATCAACAAAAAGAGACGAAGCAGTGCCTTGCCACTTCATAGAATTATTTTGTATAACAAGAGGTGATAAACAACATTGAGGTTTAAAAAAAAACTATATTAAACACAACACAACATACAAAGATACCCAGAATTTCTCATTTCTCCTTCCCTCTCTCTCTCTCTCTCTCTCTCTCTCTCTCTCTCTCTCTCTCTCTCTCTCTCTCTCACACACACACACACACACACACACACACACAGTTGTATGAAGTACACAATTTTATGTAGTCATGCTTAAAGAAAAGTACTAAATACATTAAAATTGTACTTGCTAAAATGTGCTTACCACTAAATACATATTATATTGCCCCATAATAAAATTGTACAATTACGCGCCTTTTATACAAACTTGAAAAGAGTTCTTTTACTTTTTCAGTTTTGGCAACTGCAACTTTTTCTGGAAGATAACTAGGGAAACCTAAGATGATAATTATTTGACAAGTTCAGTATTGCATTTGTGCCAATGATTAGTCAGCTCTCGCTGTAGCGCTCATCTTTCTCTTCTACACCCCACAATAGCCTGAGGACCGAATGCCTCAGCTTCCTCTCCCAGACAGTGTCCTCAATCCTGTCCTTTCTGTATATTTTGCTTCCTCAAGGATAAGCAAAGGGATGTATAAAGGCAACATCACAGATTTGAAAAGTGACCCTAGCCATTGAAAAATTCCTTGTATTGTTCTATATGAACTTCCATAAAGTATATTTCAGTTGATAGATCCATTGTTTAAGAAGGATTTTAAGAAAGGTCTCTGAGACTAGCATTTCACCAGATGTCAATGACAGGAAGGACAGGACCAAATGAGTATGACATCTCATATCAACGCATATTCTCTTGAAATTTTTATGTTAATATGTTTGGCTGAATAAAATTAAATTTTAAATTTAAAAAATATTTACATAGGCTGGAAAGTGAAGATTGACATTTATCTTTCTCATTAAGTTTTCTTCGTTCTAAACACAGTAAAAGTACTAAGATTTCCTTGAGCTTCCTGCATACCTAATTTATAAACATAAAAACACTTGAAAGGACATTGTGTGACAGGTATACATGTGTGTTTATATGACTCAAATAAAGCATATCTCAGTGTTCAGAGTAAAACATAAAAAAAAATAGGTGCCAGAGGAGACACATTCCCAGGAATACAAGAATAAGGCTCAATCATACAGAATCTGGTTCATCGGATTTCATTTCCATGGGAAAGAATTTACAGAAGAGGAAGCAGAAGACCCTACCAGACACACTTTGAAGTTTTGGGTATAATGTTGGAAATGCATAAAATAAACGGCGAGAGGTACTTACAACCATTTCATTCAGAGAAACCCAGCAATCTGGTGGGAAGTCCTGCAACAGGGGGACCAGGAACTGAAGGCAGCCGTCCCAGTGACACAGCAGCAGCATCATGCCAATCAGGTTGAAGATCCTCACCACTGCGCTGGCGAGGTCATAGGTCATGTGGAATATCTGTAGGCAAGAGATAAAGTCATGGTTTACAAACCATGTGACAAACCAAGATGCCACCAGCATCAGATCTGATGTGAGTTCTATGCACGGAACAGAGATATGGAAAAGGTGTCCGGTGGAGAAATAGCTTAATAAATAAGGCTGGCCATTTTGCTCTGAAAGTATATAATAAACAAGATTACATCTAAAAATGCATGAGACACAGTACACACTTTAGATGACATTAATGTTGGTGGCAAGTTTTGTCTACTATTTCTGTCGACCGATTTTAGTTTTTGTTTTTTGTTTTTTTTCTCTAAAGTTAGTAAATTTGAGAAAGAGGGAGAAGCTCCTTCTCTGATTAAAAAAAATCTCTTTGTTAACAGTTTTGATTAACATTAAGGAAAATATACAGGGATTACAAAATATGAGAAAGATCTGCATTGAACTATGAGATACGACTGAAGATGAACCGCAGCACTATTCGAGGTTTCTGAGCTCAGACGCTTGAGGAAAAGTTCAAGCTGCCGTTGCAGGTAATGCTGCATATGAAACTGTTTTATAGTTGGTGACATTACTTCAGGAAACACAAAACAGTGACCATTTACATATTCAACAAAATGTCTCGGTGGGGGAAACAACCAAACTGCTTTTTTTTTTTTTCAATTTTTTTTCTAGTGATTGCGTAATGTAGAATCAGCGGCAGCTTTTCCCCTTTCCAGCTTAGCGTTCACCTGGTCTAGAAGGAACAGAATCCGCTGGGGAACCGACTTAGATTGCAGGTCAATATTCCTAATGTTAACGATTTAGAAAGGGAATGAGCACGCTCAACAAAGATGATATTATGTTTACTTAAAGCCAAAAATACATTTTTATCTATTCCAGTTTTACTTGATATCAACAATTCCTTAAACAGTTTTTCACTTTGACTACTACCCAGCTATTACTCTATGGCTCACCACCTCCTATGGGACAATAGAACAGCCATTTCTTTTGTTCTTCTTCTTCTTTTTTTTTAAAGCTCATAGACAATTTTGTTGGAATTTAAGAGCAAAACGCCAAGGCACGGAAGCTGCCTGGAAGTGGCTGAGAAACATCCATGTGGTAGTGGGAGAAACTTTAGAGGAAAAATAAGCAAGCCCAAAATATTGAGAGGAAAACCCAATGTATTCAGAAAAGCATGTTTAAAGAAAAGTAGAAGAAAAGGAAAATTCTTCTTTTTAGAATTATCCAGGACAGCACAGATACTTCTGACACTGCACGATGGGGCGGGGTGGGGCGGGGCATAAGCTCCTGCACAACAGTCATTTTTAGTCACAGTTTCTTCTCACATAAAATTTCAATTCCATGTATCTACATATTTTTAAAATTCCTTCACCAGATTTAATATTATCATTATTTTCTCTGAAAAAAAAAAACACCATGTGTTTCAAAGAACATCAGGAAAAATTTTAAATTACATATGAATATACTGAAAAATCTTACCAGGAATCAGTGATAGCAATGTTTATATTTTAAGCTACAAAATTGTAAAGCTTGAAAAATGTCAAGCTCAATGTTTGGGATACAGAACTGAACTCGGTGTACATTCTTTCTCCCACTTACTTTGCATTTACTGTCAGTACCATTGGGTATCAACATGAACAGAACAATTCTAATACTCATTTAAAATTCCTGGAAATTTCAAATCAACAGCACCTGATAACTGAGCATAATTTGATATGCCATATTTGATATGGAAATGTTTAAATTATATGCTATTATATATTCTTAAAAGTGTTACACTTAAAGTAGGGTAACCAAATCTATTTAGGAAACAGAGAAAATGTTATCCATCGGTATCCACGCCTCATCGAATGTATGTTACTTACTGTTAGTATAGTGTGATCTACCATGCCAAATCTGTAGCTGCTTCTTGTCCTTGTACAAACCACTGTAGATTTCGCTTGCACCCTGGTCACTTCTATTTACACCACAAATCAATTCTCAATGCTATACAATGGCTAATAAAACATAAATGCTATATAAATAGTTGTTCAGTTGTATTATTTAAGGAAAATGTTTACACATGTTCGGTACAGGAGGACTTTTCATTGTACCAAATATATTCATATTATCTTTCTCCTCACAGTTAAATTTGTGGATGCATAAGGCACAGATGTGGCTAACTGGCTGTATCTTTTTAATATTCACAAGGACTATGCTACATCACAGAATATCTTTCCAACACACCAGACAATTTAAAAAGAAAAAAAGAAAAAAAAAAAAGGACAGACATAACTGCCATGTCCTTAGTTTACTCCACAAAGTATCTTACATACTGAGAAAATTATAAATGAATGTGCCAGCAAAAAAAATAATGTTAACTGGTTTATTCCTGTAGAAATGCAGTTAGTTAGAGCAGTTGGCTAAATTGGAAAGTAACAGACAGCTGTAAGTGGAATCTCTCTGATGAAGGCAGAGTAACACTTATCGCATAGAGATTTAACATACAATCTAAACTGGGCTACTTTTTAAATTAAATTATCTTCTGAAACACATCCGGAAAGCTAATCTTGGAAGCTTGCAATAAAATAAAGATTTATACATTTTAAATGATAAAATGCCTTGTCCTGTCTTTATTTTCTCGTTAACAGCAGTAAAAATTATAACCAGATATTAAGTGCCTGTGTGTGCTCATGTAGAAAACGGGTGAAAACCACACTAGTAACAACAGCAGCACTCTTTTGTTAATATTAAATAGATCTTCTGAATGCGTTTCAAATATTTTGGTAATATTTTCTTGCAGGGGAGTTAGAGAAAGAATTCATCTCAGAAACATTACGTTCACAGACAGCCTCAGTCGTAACTTTAGTCTGCGTGCACTCACGTCTCTGCTGTATTCACTCCTGTGCATATTAGTAGCTTTGTAATAACTTAGACGCTCCCACGGGAACATGGCATCTTCATCTCTCCACTTCGAGCTGCGAGCAGCAGCATGGTTCCAGCTACCTTCACAATGACATCGAGAGGGAATGAAATGGCCTTATTGGGGATTCTTAAAGAGATGTGGCCCGTTGAAAAATCATTAGGTTTTGATCTACCACTCTTATTAAATGGTTTAATATCTTTCTTGAGGGTAAGTATTAGGTTTCCTGAGATAGACGTAAGCGCCACAAAATTAGCCCTTGTGGCACTGGATGAGTGACAGAACAGGAGACTGTGAGAGAGTGGCCCAGAGTCCTCAGGCTTTCCCTCTCCCCTTGCACATCACCAGGCTTTCCCTCTCCCCTTGCACATCACCACATTCTTTTTGCCTCTGAACAAATGACCAGTTCCAGGCTCTTTATCCTCCAGACGTGATCACAGATAAATCTCTTTTCTACGTAAATTACCTAGATTCAAATACTCTGTCATAGGAACAGAAGACAGACAAATGCAAATGTATTTCCATTACAAAAATTCCATAATTGGGCTGCATAGATGGCTGAGTGGATAAAGCACTTATCCTGCAAGGATGAGGACCAGGTTTTAGAAGTGAAAACTGGGCTGTACTGGCTCCTTAGTCTCAGCACTCCAGAGACAGAGGCAAGAAATCAAAACATGCTGGTTGGTTAGACAAGCCAGAATGAATGAGTAAGTTCTGAGTTCAGGGAAAGATCCTGCCTCAGTAAAATAAAGTAGAGACCAAAGAAGTAAAAAAAACTTCAGACAGGTATGAACAGCTTCTGTGCCTACACACACACACACACACACACACACACACACACACACACACACACACTACCTCCACATATACTCGTAAAATGCAATACTATACTTCCTTTTAAAGTGAAGCCAAGCTGGTGGCATTCAGAGAAAGAATAAGTAAGCTACCAAGATGTGACCTCATAGCCTATAGTAGGGGAGGATGTCCCCCTAGGTCACAGACATAGGGCAGGGGAGCGGGAGGGAGGGAGGAATGGGAGGATACAAGGGATGGGATAACAATTGAGATGTAATCTGAATAAATTAATTAAATAAAATAAATAAAAAAGTGACACCAAGATTTCTCAGAAGGGAAAACTGCTAAATGACCATACAAGGAAATGATCATTTTATATCCTGGAATCTAACTTTTATTAAGATATATATATATATCTTATCTTTCTTCTCACAGTTTATATATATATATATATATATATATATATATATATATATATATATATATATATGCTCATCTTATCTTTTGTATCTCTTGGTGTCACAACATAAGATTTTAATAAAGAAAACATTTTTTTCTAGAATAAACACAGTATAGAGCCAATGCTTAGACAAATGGCACAGTGATCTTAGCATCCATAGCCTACACTTATTATTATCAGTCTGGTAGAGATGTAAATTCCAGAGTGAGAAGACGGTGAAAATGGACTTCTGGACAGGACTGTGGAACTGAAAATATTGCTTCATAATTCTCTGTGCAGTGGCCATCAGAGGCATTGTACATTGGCACACACTCCTGTTTTTCTGGCAGATGAGCCTATCAAGTGCAGAATACTCATTTATTTGAGTGGGTTTGTGTCAGATCTTCTCTGGAAGATAAGCAGTGCTGCTTCACTGTCTTGGCATCTGCCGCCTGTAAGAAATCACTGAATAATGAATTTTGGTAAGAGGCCAAAAAAGCAGAACTACAAATCTTAGCAGCAGAGAAACCACACGATTTGTCTTTTAATGAGCCCCAAGAAGGAAGAAAGTCATACCAGAGCTGTTCTCTCAGCCTAAAAGGAAAACAAACCTGAAAAATTACACAGGGGACTGGAAAAAATTGTTAGCAACCCAAGATACAGTTGAGTCAGATCTGATCTCTTGGTAAAAGGCAGTATGTCGGCTGCACAACTTGGACTCCTTCCAGACCTGAGAGTGAATTATATCACCTTGTCATCCCACCTGACGAGTTGGCAGAAGTGGATGTATATTGTTTTACAGGACTCACTTGAGTCACTGGAACATGTTCTTTTCTTTTTTATAGGATTATTCTTTTCTTCACACGGACTGCATTTTGAACTCTTAGAAGACACAAGAGCACACAGTGTATCTTTCCATTTTTTCCAGAAGTCTTCGTCTTATAGTATGAATCTTTTCCAACCATTTGAGCTGTCAGACCCATTAATATTTTTCAGACCCATTATTAATACTTTATTATTACTAAAATTCATAACTGTAAATTCTTCTGGAAATAATTTGTGCTCAAAGCTGTTGATGAAATAAATAAAGCATTACTTAAGATAAGTCATCTTAGAAATGTATTTTCTGACCAGTTTTCCTTTCCTATAGTTTGTTTCAGCTAATTGCATTTCAAAAAGTTAATAACGGAGTTTATCTATCCTTTCATATTCATGAAATGATATTCTAAATAATAACTATTTTACCTCGTGTTAATACATGCTCATCATTATCTTATCAATACTTTCAATTAACCTAGGTACAATTTTACACTTCTTCAAATATATGTCATTTTTACAATTCTATATTATAATTCTGTGATTCAAATATGATATTATAAGTTTTCTTTTCAAACATTTACTTTTGTCTTGTTTACCAGAATCCACCATGCCAAGCCTCTGAGCTCAGTCACAAGAACATAACTGAGCAAATTTTACTGAGAAAGAATGTCCTTTACACAGCTTTACAGTGGACTGTGATTTTTTTTCCTCTGACATTATTTTGTTTTCATTTCTCCCTCTAATCTCAGTGACTCTGATCCATTCATTAATCACTACCTCTCTTCTTGCTTTGACTCTGTCATACCCTCATCACTATTAAGACATCCCAAATCTTTCCTCAATAAAAAAAATCATCCAGTATATATTCCTCTCCAGTTGAACTACTATTAGTACATCTCAAACATGTTGAAAAGCTATTTATATATTAGTTTTCCTGTATATTCAATACAACCTTCTGGTTTGCTATAAAGTATTACTCACAATACTTTGATCATTGTTATTCTTTGTCCTTAAACTCATTCTATATTTTCTAAAGTTGAAAATACATGGATATTACAGATATAATGGATATAATAGCCATTATAGTGGATATTACGTTCACTGAACTTGAAAGGCTACACACTCAGAAACTTGGGAGTTACTTAGAGTCCAGTAAGCACATAGGACCTATCTCTACTAAACAGTCTTAAATTCACTTCCACAATAAGTCAGCCTGTAGCTGTCTAAATCTTCATCAATGTTTCTCACACTCCATACCCCTCTTGTACCTACCTTCTGAGTAGCATTATATTCATCGATGTTCAATGTAGCCTTTTCTGAAGGCCACAGTAGACTGACTCAGTGCCTTTGCCTACCCTAGGTAACTAAATCCTATTCATTTCCTTCTGCAAAAATTCTTGAATTGCAAGTTACTTATTTCAAGTAGTTTTCATCTGTCTCTTCAGTGTTTTTTAAACATCCCAAATTATCTAATATTTCTAGATTTTCCCTCCATCCTATAACTAAAGTTTGCTAAAGCACAAACAGACTAGCATTTATACTGTTGTTGATTTGAGATAAACATTAATTCTAAATCTAACTTGGTAAGACTTCAGAATCTGGCCATGACGTGCGTTTCAAGCCTCCTCTCCTTTGCCTTCTCTGAGCCTACACATTCATTTTCTTCTGTCATCTCACATGAAAATTTCATGATTCACTATCCTCACATGTCTGAGTTATGCAACCAATGTCTCCAGTAAAATGGAGTCTTCTTAGTTGGAGAGAACCATGTTTACCATCTTGGACACTTAGTGCCTCTGATCCGTGAGAACATGATTTGGATAAAAATAAGGTGAGACAAAAAGAAAATGGGTAAATTAACCCTGGTACTAATAATGTGTACTAAACCGATCTTTGTGTTAATAAATATGCCAATCAAACTGCCAATCAAGTTGTAGAAAGTTCAATTAGCATAATGTTGTTGTCCAGAGGTACTTTATGTGTTTTGAATGTGATTTATGTTTGCAGGATGTTTTAGGCATTATATGCTTCTCTGTAGATTTATGACAGTGTAGATATTTCAGCTTTACAGACTACCTTGAATTAATTTAAAAAAAGAAGTGGCTCTCCACTGATACTGTTTTGACAACATAACCTCACAGATCTTTAAGACTCAAGATCCATTATCAACTTGAGCTAACAGGCTATCCCTTTAACAGACACAAAGCTTTGCCAAATTTTTACTCTAAAAATTGAAATTTGGACCTACTCCTATTGACTTGGCACCATTTAAACTCAATAGAATTCAGTATTTCTGACAAGCTCTAAATGGAGGCGTCCAAAAGGTTACTATCATTATTATCTGGGCTTCCACCCAGCATTCAAATTCACAAATCACTGTCATGTTTAAGGCTAAACACAGCCCTGATTCTAGCTTCCACCTCTGTATTTTCTTTCGTCAGGTGTATTTATGTAGAGTAAGAGTTAAAAGAAGAATTTTTTAAATTGCTTACTAATTTTCTAAAGAGAAAAATACTTTAACTTCAAGACTCATAACAGACAAAAGTTTCAATGACTCTAAGTATATAATTTTAACTACAAAAATATTCTTAAAAATTATGTTCCAAGGCAGACCAATGAATGGCCCAACTTGAGACCCACCCCATAGAAGAGAAACGAACCCTTGACATTATTCGTGATACTCTGCTATGACTGCAGACAGGAGCCTAGCAAAGCTGTCCTCTGTAAAGCTTCATCCGGCAGTTGATGGAAACAGATGCAGAGACCCACAGCCAAACGATAGGCGGAGCTTGAAGAGTCTTGTTGAAGAGTGGGAGAAAGGATTGAAGGAGCTGGAGGGGTCAAGGACACCACAAGAAAATCTAAGGAGTAAACTAACCTGGGCCCATGGGGGCGCACAGAGACTGAACCACCAACCAAGGAGCATGCATGGGCTGGACAGAGAGCCCCTACACATATGTAGCAGATGTGCAGCTTGGTCGTCATGTGGAGCCGCTAATAATCTAATCCGAGTAGGGGATGTTTCTGTTTGTTACCTGCCTTTAGATCTCTTTTGCCTAGTTTGGCTGACATGCCTGGCTTCAGTAGAAGAGGATGGCTCTTAGTCGCGTTGTGAATTGATGTGCCAGGGTGTGTTAGTACCCGTAGGAGTCGGGGCCCCCCTTCTCAGAGAAGAGAAGGGGAGATGGAAAGACGGTGTGTAAGGGATGAGACTACGAAGGCCTCAATTTGGTTGCAACACGATTAAATGAATAAATTAATGAAAAAAGAAGTAATTTCATGAACTATCATGGCTCAGTGTCCACAGGGTTAGAGGCTTAAAGCAAATTTCTTTTCCACCTAACAGAGTGAAGATATATGTATATTTTGTTCAATAAACTAGTGCCTTAATGAGAAAAAATAATTACTTCCCCCAAAAAAATGTCAGAATTTTTAAGAGGAAACTACACAGAAAGGTTCAGTCTCTTGGGTAGTAGATTTAAAATAAGATGAATTTTAAATGGGAATATTTGGAAAGCATTTTGCATCACATAGATCAGAGTAACTACAGAACAATATTTCACCACTGCGCAGTAAAAAAAGGCATCCTAAAAAGTTTCTAACTCTAGACTGTGTTCCCAAATCTGCTCAGGATTTTATAACTTTTCTTTTTCCATCAACAAAATGTACTGGCTTAGCTACCTTTTACAAGAAATTCCACAAGTCAGAGTTTGCCTCCCTTCTAAGTCCATATATTGCAGCTCTAACCCCAGTGCATTAGGACGAGGAGGTAGAGCTCTGTGGAGGCCCTGAGGCTAGGTAGGCAGAACCCTCAGGAAGGGTTGAATACCACCCAAGGAGGCACCAAGAACTGTGCCTCCTTTCTATCTCTTTCCCATGTAAATAGGAGTTTTCTTAAAACCAGGAGGATAGTTGTCATCAGACACTTTCATTAATAAGAGGTCAAGAAAATTAAAGGCAGACAATGGAACTTTGGGGCAGAAAGGTACCATGTGATACTAGGCAAGCTGAGTTGAATGAGCACGTGGCTGAAAGAAGCCATGTGAGTGAGGCTGATGCTCACATGACTGAAATAAAAGACCCACAGGAAAGGAAGGAGCAGAGGTAAGCAACAGTCGCGTGTTTTCTCCGAGATATTGGCTTATGTGTCCTCCTACAGCACAGGTTTAATATTTTAAAATTAACGGACCCTAATATGGAACCTTGTCATTTAAGAAAGGTAATATTCAGAAATACTAGTGAGGTTTTAGAGTACTCATTTCTAATCTAATAGTAAGACTTTTTTAAAGTGAAGTTCTAATACTTTATCCCTCAAAATGCACTGTATTCCTTTAAAGAAGTCAATGAATGGAAATTTAGAAAGGAAGGAAAACTTTGAAGGCTTGTTCTATCCTTCAGTGTAGTTGTAGATTCCATGGCTGTCTCCAAGAGGCAAATATCGGGCTACTCTTGGTGTTCTTCAGGGCACTTTCTGCCTCTGGGAGGAAGGATAATTCTCAATTGTAGCAAAAAAAAAAAAACCCAAAATATCTACAGCTCGGGTAAATGGACTCTGTCCATAACTTCACTCATACCTAGGAAGAATAAGCTTTGAGTCTGCCCACCTACCTCAGTGTCTTAGGACTGTGAATCTTAAGTGAGGCGTAACACACTTCCCACAGTGATTAATGTTTTCTGAAAGGTTAAGTATTTCCACTCACGATAATAAAAACACGGACAGGATGCTCACAAAGCTACCCAACTCTCCAACTGCAGCGCTTGTTCCTGTTACATGGGAAGAAGTAGAAGTCGAAAGTGAAAGCCCGTCACAGAACCAGGATTGTAGAACTCAGGGACTGGAACCCTTCACCGCCTTCACCTTCACCGTGTGTGTGTGTGTGTGTGTGTGTGTGTGTGTGTGTGTGTGTGTGTGTAAAATGTGCCAGTGCAGTAGTGTCGAATGTGGATGTGTATGCTATGCTTTTGTCTCTGTGTGTGAACGTATGTGAGAGTGCACCTGTTGCAGTATATACTTGGCCTTTGTTATAAGAAGCATAAACGTAACTGATCTACGCAGATGAATCTCACAGTACTTTAGAGGTATCTATTTATTTTCTTACATCGATATTTTTCCCGCCTGTCAGGAAAATGTACTATAAAAAGGGGGAGGACACATTTGGCTTCTCTAAGTCCTTAAAGTCAAAACCTAATTTTAAAAGTTTATTTTTCTTTCTGAAGTATTCTAAGTTAAAATGCAAAAGCCACGGTGACTGTCAAATTATTCATCAAAATGTATAAGATCATTGAAATCTATTTATTAGAATTAATAAGAGAAGGCTTATCTACTTTGCAATTCAAGCGAATAATGTATTTTCGATGAGAAATAATAGGCTGTTTGTCACTATGAAGGATGAGGGGAGAGAATCTACTTGTCTTCTACTGTCACATAATTGTAGTAATATAAAATATGCTCAGAAAAATTCACTATAGCCATGATTCCATTGAGTGCTAAGCGGTGCTGATTCTTTCAGATAAAAATAAAATATTTTTTTCATTTAAAGGTAATATCTTGTCTTTATGAATAGCTTTGTCTTAATTTTTAGCTATTTAAATTTACTGTATAAACATCTACTTTATCACCTTTATTAAAACCAGCCTAGAATAATTTAATTGGTTTAAGTATACATACATATATTTGAGGAATTTTATATAAATATACATTTCCCAAAAGGAGAAGACAACAGCTTTGAATTGGAATTGCCAAAACCTTAATTATATATCTATTTAAAATTATATATCCATTTAAAACCTTAATTATATATTTATTTAAAAAATTCTTATTTAACAAAACTGTTATATATAGATATACATATATATAAAGTTGATTTTGAACAAAGTAGCTTTTTACTAAATTTAGGAACTTTTTTTTAGTAGACTTCTTCCACAGCAACAGGAAAACACTGAATATGCAGGAACAGAGTCTCAGTGTTGAAATGACATAACCACGGGTCAGAAAAAGCTAAAAAAATGAGACAATAATCAGTGCTCATGAGTCATATTTTGCACCAACATTTAATTGTTAAGCCACATGAAGTTTGTAATGCTTTAGCATATGAAATGAAGCTTCTAGTCAGGGAAAGCGACTCTGCAGGCCCTGCCCTGACTGTTCCATCAAGCAATCCCAGTTCCTCCAGGAACACTTCCTTCCCTGTATCTCCTGAGAGTGTGGAAAATCCTCCCTACTCTCCTGTTAGCCCTCTTGGGTCTTATTTTAGCCTTGGCCGTAAAGAGGTATAATTGCTGTCTGCTGTACTTATCCTCTTCCCGTGCCATCTGCCTCTTGCAAATAAGGAATATTTCCTTTTCATCGTATTAATACTTCTTTATCTGAGCCTTTAAATTTGTGGGAAAATCAGAAAACATCTTTTTGTGTGTGTTATAAAAGAATTTGAGCAATTTTGCCAAATGCTAGAACTATATAATTTAGTTCCATACTATAGCCAAGATGCAACCATAACACCAAATGCGTATTCTAATTGGTTACACTGAGCATAGTCCCAGCACCATGTCACCTATTACACATCTGCACTGTGCCATTGAGAGCAGTTTGCAATTTGCTATGTCATCTCAGAACTAATTCTTTCCAGAGTGAGAAAGTTTTACATTTTTTACATCATGTAGAAGACCAGAATTAAAAAAAAATAATAACTCAGAACAAAACAAGAAAAGAAGGGAGGGAGAGAGGGAGAGAAAAAGGGTGACAGAGAAAGAGCAAGGGAGGGAGGGTTGGGAAAGGAGATAACGTTCACCAGAAGGAGAGTAAACATATTGCTCAGTAACGCAAGACAGAGGAAAACAAACACCGTTCAGACTCGTCTTCACAAATTGATTTATAAACCCAGGGCAAAAGGAATTACCTCAATTGTGCAAAGAGATAATGAGAAAAATCCAGAGCACGAAAACACTGCTGAAATTACTCAGGCTAGTGAAAATAGTGATCTGTAATTGTGGCAGAAAATACAAAAAGCAATTTCAGAGATAAATAAGATGGTGTTCAGTAATAAACTGGATGCGGAACACGCACAAGAGGAAGAAATCCCCTGTAGCCTCCAGGTTTCCACATGCGATGTATTACAGATAGTAACGCCCGCTCTCAATGCAGGGACACAGAACAAAATACAAAGAAAAAAGAAGAGTATTTTATTTTTTAACATTCTGAGATCAAATTCCTCATAGCTTGTCTAACTGAAATATCAAGAAGGCATTTGGGTACATAAATAAGATGATTAGAAGGAAAACAGGACAAGGGACAGGTACTTGGATGTGACTGGGTCATTTATCGCCAAGACCCAGTGGTCCTCTATCAGTCATCACTCTATCACTTAAGAAAAATGGCAGATGGACTCTCAATAAGCGATCAGCTGAGAGAGACAGAGAGAGAGAGAGAGAGAGAGAGAGAGAGAGAGAGAGAGAGAGAGAGAGAGAGAGAGAGAGATACAAATTGGGTTTTATAACTATCAGAAATTCCCAGCATCCGTATATAATTGGTAAGGCCCAGTAAACAATTAAAATATATGCTTTCATGGTCAAATTATGTTAACAGTAGCAAAGCACTAACAATAGTCACCTACATTTAAAACCATCAGAATGAAAACAGCTAGGCAAAGGAAAAATAGGAAAAATTGTCTATAGCACAACTTAGAATGCCAACAATGTTTACAAGATGCAAATATGTACATAGAAAATGCGAGAGTGAGTATGATTATACTATGACAGTTAAAAAAACTCTCAATAAAAATAGCACCTTTAAATGCCTTCTAGCATCATTTTATAATCTTAAAAATTCCACAGTTTTAAAGGTAATGAATTGCTACCTTTATGTTTTTTAGAATAAAGCTTGGAGTGAAAATTACATCATGTCAATAGAGATGAACAAATGGTTCATTGGTTTATGATATTATTCACAAAGTTCAACTGGGGCCACATAATCAAAATGGGACTCAAGCAAAAAAAGACATATTTTTCTCATCTATCACTATGACATATTTAGTCTGTTGAAAATGTAAATTATGAATCATGTTCATACACAATTCAAAGTTATTTGAGGTAAGCAGAAATGTTTAACCGAAGGCAAAGAATCAAACTCAATTTCAACAGCACAGGAGAGCAAATTTGTCTTTGACTCACTAGCATCCTACTTGCTGATAAGAAAAATATTAATCAAATTACCTGTGACCCAGATCTTTATAAAAATGTATAATTATGAAAATAGGTAAAATTGAATCATTTCTAGTAGACTCCTTGTAAAAGCAAGATTCTTTATAGCTGTTTCCATCCTCATTTCCCTATATTTGCTTCCTAGATGTTCTCATAACTTTGCAGGTTCAGGGTCTAAATCCTCAGAAGATAATAGTGTTCTGACATGTAGAAAAATGTTTTGTCCTGGATATTGAAACAAAGGGAACAATCAAGAAAGCCTTCCTACTCGCCATGGGAGCACACCTTGTCAAAAGGTAAGAGTCTGCTAGCCATGAAGATCCTTAATTTTAGATCCTGAACATAGAAACTGTATGAGAGAAAAGACACAGTGGTAGAAGCATTGGCCCGTAAACCTGATAACCTGACTTTGATCTGCAAAACCTGCAGTTGAATGAAGAATTGACTCTTAATAGTGGTATTGACCTCCACATGTATGTCATAGCCTGTACACAACCATACACATATGCACACCCCAACAACAACAACAACAACAAACTATATTATGTAATTAAAAATAAAATCCATTATTTACTTCAGAACTCAAACCTAAAGAAAGAATAACTGATTTAAACAATCCATCGGGATAAACATTTGATCTAACATTTGTAGACTTAAGAACTAAATGCAAATAAAGTATTTACAACAACAGTTAGATCAATGACTTACATTATCAATGTCTTTTTTATATAGAGAGGATGAAAGGAAATCTACTGTGTGTTGACAAAACACTACAGAAAGCCACAGTTGGTCAAAATGCAGAGGACAAGAGGTCACTGGATGCCCAGTCCCAGTAGATGTATCTACAACAGAACTGCACCTAAGGCTCATGATCACAGAAGAGGGAGGAAAGAGAGTGTAAGAGCTTGGGAGTGAAGAAGTCTGTGGGATTGTCACTATCTAAAACAGGGAAGCCAGACTCAGGAAATCTCAATAACCATGGTTCTTATCCTTTAATTTTTTAAAAAAATTTTTTATTAATTTATTCTTGTTACATCTCAATGGTTATCCCATCCCTTGTGTCCTCCCATTCTTCCCTACCTCCCATTTTCCCCTTATTCCCCTCCCCTATGACTGTTCCTGAGGGGGATTACCTCCCCCTGTATATGCTCATAGGGTCTCAAGTCTCTTCATGGTAACCTGCTGTCCTTCCTCTGAGTGCCACCAGGTCTCCCCCTCCAGGGGACATGGTCATGGGGGAATGGCAAAGTAGAAGGATCCAGAGGGTCCTAGAAACCTACAAGTAGAACATTATGATAGGCAGATTTGGGCCCAGGGGTCCCGCTCAAACTAAGGCATCAGCCAAGGACAATACAGGCCATAAACTTTAAACCCCTACCCAGATCTATCCTATTAATTTTTAAAATTTTTTCTTAAATAATCAATGTAAGCAAAAGAGTGACAACCTGATTCTGATAGATTTTTTTTTTTTTGTAAAATGAAGAATGAAACGTTACACACAGAGATCACGTGCCAAGAGTCATTTTTAAATTAGTAACTTGATTTTAGTGTCTTGCGCTAAATATATTGTCTAAAGACAGACATAAGAGATATCTAATAATTCCTATTATTCTCTTAGGTCAAACCAAAGTATCCTCTTGCATCTAGCCCATTTATGTCAGTTGTCTGATAACTTAAATCACTGAAATCAGATTGCTTTCTTAGCCTTAATGCAGGCTGTTTAGTTCAGCAAGAGCTACATGACACAACAGGCTGAAGTATGCACCACAAGACATATTTTGTGTTTGACAGATTGTATGAGGAGATCACCAGATAAACTAAATGGTAGGAGAGATAGAATTGTTCCTTACATCTCTCAGAAATCCCAACAAAGATACTATGCTGTTCCTATCAAGCAAGTGAAGGATTTAGAGAGGCCAGGATTGAAGATCATTCTAAAATATGTTTATAGCAAAATACAAATCAATTTATTTTTGGCTTTTTGCACATGAGGAATATAGCAGATAATGTGATAGCAGAATGTATATTTTTTCATGAAAGCACAGATGATAGGTGAAGTACAGAGAAAGAAATAGTCAAGGACATAGATGAACTTCTGGAATCCACCTGTCATCTGTCTTGAGTACGACTAATAATGTCTAAGCCTACATGAAGTATAAAAATATAAATATCTTCTACTTAAAGGATGAGATTAAAAATGTTCAAAGACAAAATAAATGTCAACATTTGGCTGATATTGTATGTGGGTTCACATCGGGGTGTGGGGGAGCACTGTTGACCCAGATCTTTAACAGAAGAACTGCTCTGAAGACATGAACACCTGTGGTATATAGGGCACAGGTGGCCACCTGGCAGCTCTCAGCTTGGCTTCTTGAGTAATGGCCAAAACTGAGTGTGAATAAACTCATTACCCATACATATGCCCTGATTTCCTGAAACATTTCAGTGAGGTGACCAATTCTCTGTGTCGCTCCTGATGCTATCACTTAGTCTACTAGTACAAAGGTGACTTTGAAAAAGAATAAATTAGCATCCATTTATACAAATGGAGTCTTAATAAGATTTTTTAAATTAGAAGATAACATAAAAATCTTTAAATATAAAATTAAATTATAACTCATCAATAAGAACCACCTATTTTTTAATAAGTAGATAGTAACCTTTGAAAGTGTTATTGTAGGATGTTTAGGATTGGTAAGTTAGACAAGGTAATTTTTAGTTGATCAAATCATAGTCATATCAATTACTAGTCTATTTTTATCACAAGAATATACATTGTAGGTGTAACAGATAGATATGATTCTATAGATAGATAAGGTAAAATAGTTAGATAAGGTTTTCAGAAAACTCAGAGACATACAGAATATGGCATTTAAATGTGTTTTTATTACTCTAAAGATTCATTGACAATGAGACAGGTTAACTCCTGGCAATACCAAGCCTACCTCAAAGAGGATGATGAGTCTTATGGAGATGGCTTCCAATGTGGCAAACAAGACACTGGGCAAAATGTCCTCATTTCTACCACAGACAGAGTTCTGCCTTAAAAAGGCCAAGCTTGGATGCAGGCAGAGTTGACAGCCAAACTGCCAAGACAGGCTAAGCAAGTCCTCAATAGTTCTGCCTCACAAATATGTCTGTCAGATATATTGGGCCAGAAGGCTGAAGAAAATGCTCCAAATTATAGTTTTGGCTGACTGTTCTGGTAGCAAACTGTCTTTGTCATTGTCTCATTTGGGAAGCTGCTAACCTGCACTCCCTGCATACTCAGGTAACTAATTTTATTCCTCTTCAGGTCTCTGATGGGGTTGAAGATTAGATAGTTTAGTTTTACAATTAAGATTTAGATGTTTAAGGGTTAAGATGTTTTGGGTCTAGATAGATGTTTTAAGTTGTTAATGATGAAATATGATAGATATTGATTTACATTCAGAATTTTAGATTCCCCAAAATAGGAAAGATGTTTTCTTCATGGCTACTACATACAAATAGCCAAAACACTATGAATGTAACATATATATAATTCCTGACTATTTCATGGTTCTTCTTGCTATAGATAGTTTACTGTATATATGTGCAATAATATAAATGTATATGTAAAAATATTTAATAAAAATGTAAAAAAAAAAGAAAAAATAGTTGTCTGAAATTGAATGTTTATTGCCCCAAATTTATGGATATGTTCTATATATTTCCATTATTGTTTCCTTTAGTTCATCAATCATTTTCTGTCCTCTTCTATGGCAAATTTTTTACATTCAGATTCTATATATTTGTGATATAAATGGAGTGTGATGTAAATAATGGGGTGAGATTTAAGCAGATGGAAGGGTAGGAAGGAGCAAGGGCGTTGGTGAGGGGTAACTAATGCCTAGGATGTTTGGAAAAATATGAAATCCCATTATTTTTAAAAACTTTCATACTGGAGTCTACAAATGAAGTCTCATTTTGTGGGGGATAATTCTCCTCCTAAATGTCATAGGTTGTGAGACATCTCCCCTCCAGTAGCTAATCAGGATGCCCGAGAGACCTGCAACATCATATAGGCTACTGCCAGTGTCTGTGTTGCTTACTATAACGTGAGAGTAAGACCCTATTACTGAATATACTACCCAATTTGGTCATGGACCGTATAGAGTATAAACTGATATTGACTTAGAAGATAATCCTTGATGGTGAACCACAGGACTAGAAGGTGCTAGACAGGCCGGTGGGGAAGAAGTTTGTGAGCTACAGCTATGACTGGTCAGACAAGGAAGACATGCCCACATGTATAAACATCAGGGTGAATATTATGGGGATTACCCAATGTTTTCTTGTTGGAATTATGCCCTACTCCACAGTGGAAAATCTTGCCAGATACTATAAATCTAGGCACTAATCCATATTGCCAAACTCAGAAGACCTGGAAGAGAATCTACATCCATTATTTTGCTAAGTGGATATGGTGTAAACTGCGTTCTAAATACATATGGATTAGCACATTTTCTGTTCTCATCGGAGACACTTCTTTTTTCAGCGGGGACAGCAGAGGTTCACAGCCTGTCAATGTGAGAACAATCAGTGTGTGTGGAGTGCTCCACAGTACAGGACAATCAGTGTGTGTGGAATGCTCCACAGGACAGGACAATCAGTGTGTGTGGAGTGTTCCACAGTACAGGACAATCAATCAGTGTGTGTGGAGTGCTACACAGTACAGGACAATCAGTGTGTGTGGAGTGCTCCACAGGACAGGACAATCAGTGTGTGTGGAGTGTTCCACAGTACAGGACAATCAATCAGTGTGTGTGGAGTGCTACACAGTACAGGACAATCAGTGTGTGTGGAGTGCTCCACAGGACAGGACAATCAGTGTGTGTGTGGAGTGCTCCACAGTACAGGACAATCAGTGTGTGTGTGGAGTGTTCCACAGTACAGGACAATCAGTGTGTGTGTGGAGTGGTACACAGGACAGGACAATCAGTGTGTGTGGAGTGCTCCACAGGACAGGACATCTAGAGCATTAAGCCCAAGATTCATGGAACAGAATTCACAGTCAGACAAAGGGGCTCAGAAAATTGTAAAAACTATAAGGGCAGGAATACATGGTCAAACTATATTCTGGACATAAAAGCAGCATTGAACCCATAAACACAATACCTACCTATGCTTGCCCAAGACCTTCAGAAGATCAAGCCAGTCATCACTCCACCATTGATGAGGGAGGGGCTAAACTAGCCCCTACCCCTTAGGTAAAGTTCTCTGAAAAGGTTTTAGGTGTTAGGGGAGTCGAGTCCATTTTCTTTATGAGCGTGGTTGATAAAAGTAGGGCCATTGTGCTCCCCTGGACTGTCCAGCAGCCCCGTGTTCATAGGGAATCACTAATTAAATCAATTAAATAACACAAAAATTAAAAGAGAATATGAGGTTGGGAGGATAACATGGTGTTGGTTGTAGGAGGAGTTGGAGGAACTAGTGAGGCAATTATGATCTCAATACATTATATATATTATATATATATATATATATTCCTCAAAGAATAAATAAAAGCATGAAAATGAACTTAAAATATGGAAATTGATCTTATATGTAATTCTAAAAAGATAAATCAGAAACTTCAATGATGCAATCTCATTCACAACAGAAATAAGAACAAAAAGCATAAAATCCTCGAGAATAAACCTAACCAAAGACACCCAACAAGGATTGCTTGTGAACATTTCATGAAATGAGCAACAACAACAACAACAAATTGAGGTAAGTACTAGAATATAAAAAAATCCCTCTCTTGCTCATGGATCTGAAAAGTTAATATAAAAGTGGCCATCCTACCAAAAGTCATTTTCAAATTCAATGCAATCCCAATCCCAGGGCCATATTTGTAGACAAGGGGGGGGGGGAGAGGAGTGGGGAAAGCTTAAAATTTACTTGGAGACACAAAATACTAACGATAGAAAAATAACATTAAACATGATTTTGGAAGAGGGAACACCATACCTGATTGCCACTTATACTACAGAGCCATAGTAATAAAAACAACATGGTACTAACACAAAACTAGAAGGAAGAAAATAGAACAGAGATTCCTATAGAAGCTCATTAACCTCCAACTGATGGTTTCGACAAAGACATCAAAGGTCCATCCTGGAGAAGGCACCATCTTCAGTGTGTGGCCTGGGAAAACTGTATACCATCAACATGCAGAATGCAAGAGTATGTTTAACTGAATGAAAAGGCAGCCCACAAAATAGGATGAAATCTTTGTTAGATATGTATCTGACAGAGAATAAATAACTAATATATAGAATACTAAACAGAATATTGTGGTAAATGCCTCCAATTCCAGCATTTGGAAAGTAAATGCAGGTAGATCTCTGTGAGTTTGAGGCTGTCCTGATCTATGTAGTGAGTTCCTGGACGGCTAGAAATGTGTGTATGTATCACTAGAGTACACACATACACAGAAACTAAACCACGTTAAACACTGACAAAACACAGCAAACAAACAAAGTGAGCCATGGATCTGAACAGAAAATTCTCAAAAGGAGAAACAAGAGGAAGGGAAAATGGGAGGGAGGGAGGAGTGGGAGGATACAAGGGATGGGATAACCATTGAGATGTAATATGAATAAATTAATAAAATATACTTTAAAAATAAATAAAAAAGAAAGGCCTTTAAGTATTCAACATTATTAGGTATCAGAGAAATGAAAACTAAAAGTATTGGAGATCACATGTAACTCTGGTCAGAAAAGCTATAATAAAAAAAACCCAGCTTGGTCTAGTTGTGCATGGCTGTAATTCAAGCACACAGGAGGCTGCAGAAGGTGGAACTCTGTGAGTGCAAAGCATCCTGCCCAGTGAGGAAAGAGGAAACATCATGCACTATTTGTTCATGTAAACTGGTACAAAAAAAAACGTTGGAAGTCAATGTTGAGTTTCCTCAAAAATTAGAAATAGAGCTATTATTTATTTAGCTTAACTATACCCAAAATATTTTTTTTAATTTTCCACAGAGATATTAGCTAAACCATGTGTATTGCTGTTCCAGTTATAATGCTAGGTGTGCCTATGTGCCCAGTAACTGGCAGATTGATGATGAAAATAAGATATGTAAGATGTACACAATGAAATTTTATTCAACAGTAACAAAAATGAAGTTGCAAAAATTTCAAGTTAATGGATGAAACTGGAAAAAACTCTGCACAGAATAGCCCAGTTCCAGAAATATAAGCGCATGTGTTTCCTCGTATGTGAATTCCAGATTCAAATCTGATTTGTTGTAAACTTGATTTGACACTGGGATCCACATACAATGGAGGTGGGAAGGCATTAAAGGTCTTACTTAGCTGTGAACATTATAAACAATGATACTAAAGAGCCAGCCAAAATTTGTCCACTGGTGCAATAGTGGCACAGCAGTTAAGGGTAGGCAAGCCACTCTCTAATTTTATGTGTGCACTGTACCACAAGAAAGAAATTGCGTTTACTATTTTAAATGTTATTAAAAGCCAATGGATGAGGTCTTGGGCCCTAGTGTTTAACTTATTATTGTTAAGTTGCCATGCCATTAAGCAGTCTTTGGTATGTTCATTCTTATACCCTTAAACAAACTTTAATCCTACCCTTAATTGGAGAAACTTTTCTTTGCAATGAATAGTAGTTCAACACTTAGAGGTATATGGCTGCGCAAGATGCTAAGACTACGTGTAGATTTTATGTTCAGGCATAAGCAAGGCATGTATACATTTCCTTATTAGGCTCATGGTTGCCACAGAGAGCACAGAAGAGGTTCTGGAAAGAATGTACCATCTGGAAGACAAGGGAAGGGCTGTGAATGACTGACTTCCAAGCATGGCCCAGACAGTCAAGTCACGACCTCACAGCATCTGTGGCTACATGCAATGGGCCTGTATCACAGTGGGTCTCTCTGTCAATCATAGACTGGGCGTAGACTCATGGGGCTCTGTGCTTCGCTGATGAACTATTGGCTACTATTGGAATTCTTGGCCACAGAATTCCATTGTCTTCAGTTGTCTATCCAGTAAGGAACTTAAGGTTAAATGATCCTGGTTAAGCTCAGTACATCTA
The DNA here is from genome assembly GCF_964271855.1 of Acomys minous. NCBI lineage: Eukaryota > Metazoa > Chordata > Mammalia > Rodentia > Muridae > Acomys > Acomys minous. The sequence goes on along the minus strand of NC_140492.1, from coordinate 115,201,587 downwards.
GATAGATGATGATGATGATGATGATGATGATGATGATGATGATGATGATAGATAGATGATAGATATGAAAGATAGAGATGATAGATAGATAGATGATAGATAGATAGATAGATAGATAGATAGATGATAGATAGATAGATAGATAGATAGATAGATAGATAGATAGATAATAGATAGATAGATGATAGATAGATAGATAGATAGATAGATAGATAGATAGATAGATAGATAGATGATAGATGATAGATAGATAGATAATAGATAGATAGATAGATAGATAGATAGATAGATGATAGATGATAGATAGATAGATGATAGATGATAGATAGATAGATGATGGATGATAGATAGATGATAGATGATAGATAGATAGATAGATAGATGATAGATAGATGATAGATAGATAGATAGATAGATAGATAGATAGATAGATAGATATATAATGTAGGAAAGTGATTTGAGGGAAGATGGTGGGTAACAGGTGTAGTAAGGGAGAAGAAAGAGGGCTAGATTAGATTAACTTGAAGACAGTTTATACATACATGGAATTATAAATGATCAAATCTAATACAATAAAATTTTTTTAATTTGAATGTCCCTCTACCTAACACCAGAACAAGGTAAAGCAAAAATGTCACCACATTTAAAACTTTAAATTCTTATTTATAGTATTTTAAAAATTAATTTAAGTTACTGCACAATATTTCTGACTTCAGCTCAAACAAAAACAGTACAGCTAGCTGGGTAAATATTTAAGAATTTGAAATCATGAGCACTATTTAGGGATCACTGTGATCTGATGAAACCATGAGCACAGTTTAGGGATCACTGTGAACTGATGAAACCATGAGCACCGTTTAGCGATCACTGTGAACTGATGAAACCATGAGCACTGTTTAGGGATTACTGTGAACTGATGAAACCATGAGCACCGTTTAGCGATCACTGTGGACTGATGAAACCATGAGCACTGTTTAGGGATCACTGTGGACTGATGAAACCATGAGCACTGTTTAGGGATCACTGTGAACTGATGAAACCATGAGCACTGTTTAGAGGTCACTATGAACTGATGAAATCATGAGCACTGTTTAGGGATCACTGTGAACTGATTAAATCATGAGCACTGTTTAGGGATCACTGTGATCTGATGACTTTGGACAGAAAGAATAAAAGTTTCATGTGTAGATTCACTCAAACTTTCTTTAAAATATCTCTTGTTCAATTCAAAACACATTTTTGGAGAACAGCACTGAACATAAAAGGTCAGTAAGGGGACGGGAATTATGCAAAATCAGCTCTCCACGGCTTCTTGGTTAGAGCAATGCATGGTGGACCAATCATTTTTGATATATCTAGGCCATTTCAAAACTAAAAGGATTTTCTATCACATCCTTGCCCCAGTGTCTACTTCAACAAACATGAAAATTTATCGTTACAGATGAGTTTCCTGAGGCACACAGGAACCAATTTTCTGGATTTTTTTCTTCTTCTGAGACAATAGAACAGATAATTAGAGTTTTCTTTCTATTTTTCATGGCCTACTCTTTTTAAAAAAACATTTCAAAGAACATAAAATAGTATTGTGAAGGAATCTGTTGTATTACTTAGTTTAATTATCACTTTGAGATCAATGAGTGCACCTAGAAAGGCAAAGGAGGATTTAAAAAATCTGGAAAGGTCTTTTAAAGAGCAGTAAGGGTATTCTTCCAGAGGATCTAGGTGCAATTCCCAAAGCAGATATCGCAGCTCAAAACTCTTGGTAACTCCAGTTCCAGAGGATACGATACCCTCTTTTGATGTCCACGGCCACTGTGTGCATGAGGTACACAGACATACGTGCAGATGAAATGGACATAAATATAAAATAAAAAATACACGTTTTTAAATTCTAGAAACATATTAAAGCCAACAGCTTTGACTATTCAAAATTGACAGGCATGCAAGCTGACCAGTTGACACTGGGTATCTGGATTTCATAAACCAAGCTAGACCCGATTTACTATGGGACAGAGGAGAAGCATCTCAGTGCTTACCAGCTGAAAACATTGATTTGGAAATTGCTGTTCTAAAACCATAAGACACAATTGATTTTATACTAATGGGGCATTGTACTGACAAGTATGAAAAGTGCTTTAGATAAAGAAAGTCTAAGCATTGGATGATTGCATGTGGTTCTTGGGTTCCATGAGCATCACTGTCCCTTACTTAGGTCCAGTGTATATTCTCTGGCCTTTCCTGTCGACCTGGCTTCTTTTTGAAATGGCCTTCTTCCAATTCTCCTTCCAGCAAGCACTTCCTGTAAGTGCGCTCCTCTTATCTTCTCTCTAAATGTTTTTTATGCCAATGTTTGAGGACATAATATTTTGTAAGTTATTCTCTCTGTGTTTATATGTGTGATTATCTCCTCCCTAGTTTGGGCTTTATGCAAATTGTAAACTTTCTTCCTCTCTTTTAGATGTTTATATCATGGATCCCAACCACTAAAACATTGATGTCTGTCTAAAAGCAGCTCAGTATTTGTTGAAAGATACACAATAGTTAGCACTGATTTAAAATGTACAATCTATTCACTTTAGTGTGTTACAACTCATAATTTCAGTTAAGGTTCAGATACTGTTTGTACATTACAGAATAGCTCAATTCACTTGTGTTTTTATTGAATTTGGGTTAATATTTCTTTAAAAGACAAGGTATTTCTTTTTTCATAAAACACATTGAAACACCCTCAGAAACTACAAGAGTTTATCGTCTTTGAAAGCTTCTCTATTAATCTCCATACAAGGTAAGGCAATGGGGGGAGGGGATTAAAAATACAAAAGTTACAGCTCTTTTGAAAATGATGTGGTAAATCAGAGAATGTTGTGGAATGACTAAGTGATAAGCAATGCCATAACTACTGCTAATTGTTCACCATTTGGTTGGAGTTCCAGTATTTTTCTTTAGTCTCTGATCTGATATTGGTTCATGGGATGACAATGCTAACAAAATAAAGGAGAGCTTTCAAAGCTCACCTCAAGGGCACTGCAACTTGTGTAGAACTGTTCTTCCTTTACCCCTAATTATATAAATTATAGAGTAAAGCAGTTACTGAATATCTGTCCGGTACAAAAGATTACGTGTTATTACAGGTTATCCAACGAGTCCGAACAGGCAGCTAATGACTCCAAGGCAAAAAGAAATTCTACAATAAGTCCTGATTAAGGATGATATTTTGACATGGGCTATAAAAAGGCTGAATATCTTTGTCTTCCATAGTCAAATTATACTCAAGAATAAGGTGGTTTTTGCTTCCACAGTCAATGACAAAAGGCTAATCCATATCTAACTTTAGCTTATCAGCCAGGTCCTTAGTAAACTTACTGGTTTTGTATTAAAAACAAAACTACCAATAATGTTGATGGTGAGCCTATAACGAATCAACCTATGAGAATGCCATGACTGGCTGGCTCCTCTTCTCAATAATGTTCCATTCTAATGAGATAGATGATCACAATTTAAAGTCATGAACAAAGTATCGGAAGGAACTTTCATGGGTGTTGTGAGAAGACACACGAAGAAAGAAAGAGGCACACACACACACACACACACACACACACACAAACTATGCAGATTTATCATGGAATTGATCAAGATTATCAATCTTAGGAAAATGCAAAACAACTCATATTGTATGTTATGTATTAGTATATGTCATGATATTAATATTTACATGTAGCAACTAAATTTGAATTTCACATAAACAATGAATGGCTAATTAGTAGGGCATGTGCTAAATGTTCAAACTTAGTATTTCCTATGGCAACAACATCGGCAACACTCCTTTGATCTACAGAATAAGACTGATTGGGTAAAAGCAGAGTAACAGCTACGTTTTGCAGATGTAGCAACACTCAACTCACTTGCAAAACTAGAATAAATTCACAATGATGACACAATCGGGAGTCAGATCACAGCCTGGTTTGCTGTCCCACAGGAAATCAGGGCCCTGACAGGTACCAGAAGGCTTGCTGGGAAACCTGCCACAAATTTATGATTCACAAGAATGACTTTTTTTTTCTGTTGCTGACAAATTTGTGATTAATACTTTCTTTAAACACATCGAATCGTGTCACTTATGATTTCTAGTCATTCCAAATGTTTAAGTCCTGTTGTATCTCCCTTTCCTCTACTTTCATATTCAAAGACTTGGCTTCTTCACAGAGAGAGAGAAAGAAAAAATGTGCTCCTCCAATCCCTATTATATCCTAGCTACTCCACTAAAACACCATCATTGTTTGTATTTTTTTAACCAACTCTTTTAAAACTCTTACTCTTTTATCAGTAAAAAGAGTATATTTTTATTCCATCTTTTATAGATGGATATATACTCTTATCCTTGCTTTGGAGCACATCTTTTTTAAACTGTGGGTCATGAACACATACATATGTAGTAACTGAATGTAATGACTGAACTGCAAAACTTTCAGTTACAGTAAAAGACTTCCAACGATAAAAGGACTGTGGCGGCTTGAATGAGAATTGTCCGTATAGGCTCCATACATGATGCATGGTTGGTGCATCACTCTCTGCAACACTCCCCTCCTCCACCAAGATTGGTTAGCTGCATTAGTCCCCTTGTACCACTCCTGACCCCTCCTGGTCCTTCTATCTCCTAACTCTGCCATAAGATTCCCTGTGCTCCATCCTGAAGAAATCTGACTGAGTCTCAGCATCTGCTTCAATCCTCTGCTGGGTGGAGTCTTTCTGAGGACCTCTATGGTAGGCTCGTGTCCTGCTTCTTCTCTTCAATGGCTTCTGGTCTGTTCTATTTGCCCTTCTGAAAGAGCATTAAGCATCCTCCCCAGAGCCCTCCTTGTTATTTAGCTTCTTTAGGTCTGTGTATGGTAGTGTGGGTATCCTGCATTATGTGGCTAATATCCGCTTACAAGTGAGTATATACCATGTGTGTCTTTCTGGGTCTGGGTTACCTCGCTCAGGATGATTTTTTTTCTAGTTCCACCAATTTGCCTGCAAATGTCAAGATGTCCTTGTTTTTAATAGCCGAGTAGTATTCCGTTGTGTAAGTAAATGTACCAGTTTCTTTATCAAACGTTTGATTTTTAAGAACTGGTGTTTGAGCTTCTGACATAAGTTCTGTTAAGAAAAATCGTCATCATTTCATCACCTTTCTTACTGCTGTGACAGAATAGGAGATGAGAAGCCACTTAGGGACGTGAGGCTTGTTATTAGCTCCTTTTCCTGCTGGGCTGATAAGCTACTCTCACATTTCAGCTTGCCTTTCAAGGCTGCAGTCTGTCGTCCTGAGAGACCTTACAGGCCTAGAGGGGACTAGTCACATTGTAACCGCAGCAAGGAGAAAGCAAGGAATGAGCGGACCTGAACGCTCCAGATTCTGTTATGTAGACCAGCTCTACGGTTCCATTCACAACGGAAGGTCTCCAACCCGAGTTAAATTGCACTCAATATAAATCTTCCACAGACGGGCTCAGGGGCCCATGCTCCACGTTGCTCTAGAGTCTACGTTGAAAAGTAAATCACACTGTCACAGCGGTGCTTGTTTAGCGTTCCAGGCAAGTGCGGCAGCAGAGGCAGGATGTCGCTTTCCACACGGCACTCACACTCAGGGAGGAGAATGTGAGCACGCAGTAGGGCTCGTGACAGAGTCTCCAGGCGTGCCACAGTGATCTACTTCTTACAACAAAGCTTTGCTTCTTAAAGTTTCCACAATTTCATCACTTCCAGGAATATATGTACAAATTAATCAATATCTTGTAAGACTTATTATGACTTCAAACCTCAACCCAGGTTAATAAAAATTCTCTTTAAAGTTCATAAGGCTCCCACAAAATAATACCCATACTTACAGAATAAGCACATGAGCTTACAGTCATAATTATGTAGTTGAAGCCCTCTAAAAGGAGAATTTCCATTTTATGGACATTAAATTGGTCTCTCTGTACTAAGGTCATGCTCTCCAGGTCATTGTCACATAATCACAGATTTGATAGCTACTCTTAGTTTAGGCAGTTGACCTTTCAAAACATTGTGATCGCCTGACTCACTCATAGCTTACACACTCACTCATTTCCTTACATTATAGGAAATGGCCACGCCTTATTATTAGCATATATTATGCCATGGAGAATTCTCAAATGAAGGATGTTGTTCCAGCCGTTCTGGACTATCATTTAACTGAGAAAATGAAAGATTGCTATGAAGACCAGATGAGAACAATGGAGCATGCAGCTGTCGTGCTGGGGGAAATGTGTGTTTACTGCGGAAATGATCCAGGGGCTCCGTGTGACTACGAAGAGGAAGTCAAACCTAGATTTATTTCATGAGCTCAAACTCTGATATAATGCTACTAGGGGATCAATAGGCACAAACCATGCGTAACTGTGACGTCATGATGACACCGAGTCGGCGCCGTTATACAGCACTAGCGTATAACCAAAGCCAATATTCAGTTAATCTAATCTCAAAAAAAAATTTTTTTTTTTTTAGCTCTGCGCCCCATTTCTCAATTGGGTTATTTGGTTTGGTGGTGTTTAATTTCTTAAGTTCTTTATATATTTTGGATATTAAACCTTTGTCAGATGAAGAGTCGGTGATGATCTTTTCCCAGTCTGTAGGCTGTCGCTTTGTTCTCTTGACAGTGTCACCAGCCTTACAGAAGCTTCTCAGCCTCATGAGGTCCCATTTATTAATTGTTGATGTTAAGGCCTGGGCTGTTGGTGTTCTGTTCAGGAAGTTGTCTCCTGTGCCTATGAGTTCCAGACTCTTCCCCACTTTTTCCTCTAACTGGGTTAATGTCTGTGGTTTTAGGTTGAGGTCTTTAATTCACTTGGACTTGAGTTTTGTGCATGGTGACAAATAGGGGTCTAATTTCAATTTTCTACATGTAGACATCCAGTTAGACCAGCACCATTTGTTGAAGATGCTGTCGTTTTTCCATTGAATGGATTTGGCTTCTTTGTCGAAAATCAGGTGAGCAAATGTGTGTGGATTCATCTCTGGGTCTTCAGTTCGATTCCATTGATCCACTAGCCTATTGCTGTGCCAGTACCATGCTGTTTTAATTACTGTTGCTCTATAGTACAACTTGAGATCAGGTATGGAGATTCCTCCAGCGGATCTTTTATTGTATAGGATTGTTTTTGCTATTCTGGGCTTTTTGTTTCTCCATATGAAGTTGAGAATTGTTCTTTCAATATCTTCAAAATATTTAGTAGGTATTCTGATAGGGATTGCATTGAATCTGTAAATTGCTTTTGGTAAGATGGCCATTTTTACTATGTTGATTCTTCCAATCCACGAACAAGGTAGATCCCGCCATCTTCTGATGTCATTTTCAATCTCTTTCTTCAGAGGTTTAAAGTTTTTTTCAAATAAATCCTTCACTTGCTTGGTTAGGGTTATTCCTAGATATTTTATATTGCTTGTGGCTATCGTGAAGGGAGTAATTTTTCTAATTTCTTCCTCTGCCTGTTTGTCATTTGTATATAGGAAAGCTACTGACTTTTTTGAGTTTATTTTGTATCCTGCCAATTTGCTGAAGGTGTTTATCAGCTGTATGAGTTCTCTGGTGGAATTTTGGGGGTCACTTATATACACTATCATATCATCTGCAATAGGGATAATTTTACTTCTTCCTTTCCCATTTGGATCCCCTTGATCTCCTTTTGATGTCTTATTGCTCTGGCTAGAACTTCAAGAACTATATTAAAGAGATATGGGGAAAGTGGGCAGCCTTGTCTGGTCCCTGATTTTAGAGGGATTTCCTTGAGTATCTCTCCATTTAATTTAATGTTGGCTATTGGTTTGCTGTATATAGCCTTTATTGTGTTTAGAAAAGTGCCTTGTATTCCCGATCTCTCCAGAACTTTAAACATAAATGGGTGTTGGATTTTGTCAAACGCTTTTTCTGCATCTAAAGAGATGATCATATGGTTTTTCTCTTTCAGTTTGTTTATATGGTGGATTACATTGATGGATTTCCGTATGTTAAATAACCCAATTGAGAAATGGGGCGCAGAGCTAAACAGAGAATTCTCAACAGAGGAATATCAAATGGCTGAGAAACACTTAAAGAAATGCTTGACCTCCTTAGTCATCAGAGAAATGCAAATCAAAACGACACTGAGATTCCATCTTACACCCATCAGAATGGCTAAGATCAATAACTCAACTGACGCCTCATGCTGGCGAGGGTGTGGAGAAAGAGGAACACTCCTGCATTGCTGGTGGGAATGCAAACTAGTACAACCACTTTGGAAAGCTATCTGGTGCTTTCTCAGAAAAATGGGAATAGGGCTTCCTCAAGACCCAGCTATTCCACTCCTTGGAATATACCCAGAGGATGTACTACCACACAACAGGGACATATGCTCAACCATGTTCATAGCTGCCTTATTCATAATAGCCAGAACTTGGAAACAACCTACGTGTCCCTCAATAGAAGAATGGATAAAGAAACTGTGGTACATTTACACTATGGAATACTACTCAGCTATTAAAAACAAGGAATTTCCAAAATTTGTGGACAAATGGATTGAACTAGAAATTGTCATAATGAGCGAGTTCACACAGAAGCAAAAAGAGCTAAATGGTATATACTCACTTATATCGAGACACTAGTCCAAGGTGTACGTCCCCATGAAAAACTGTACCTACCAGAATAGTGGGTAAGAGGGGAGGACATCCTATTGAAACTTTAGGTGGGAGAAGCCTGGGAGAAAGAGGAAATGGAAGGATCCAGTGGGTCCTGGAAAACTATAGGCGAGTCTGGGCCCTGGGGTCCTCTGCAAACTGTGGCGACAGCCAAGGAAAAAATAGGCAGTAAAAACCTTGAACCCCTACCCGGACTAGCCGATGGACATTCTCCACTGTTGAGTGGAGAAGGAGATCTAACTTTCACACAAACTCTGGTGCCCCATATTTGAACATGTCCCTTGGACGGAGATGCCTGGTGGCACTCAGAGGAAAGATAATAGGTCACCAAGGAGAGACTTGATACCATATGAGCATATTCAGGGGGAGGAGGTCCCCCTCAGACACAGACTTAGGGGAGGGGAGGGGAGTAGTAGGGGGAAAGTGGGAGGAAGGGAGGAATGGGAGGATACATGGGATGGGCTAACAACTGAGATGTAATATGTATAAATTAATAAAAATGTATTAAAAAAAAAAGAAATAAAACAAGAAATGAAACTGAAAAAAAAAATTTTTTTTCACAAACACACTGAAGTGAGTTTGTTTGGTGGGAGAGACATCTCAGGCCAACCGTATCACTTCAAAACAGCCTTGAGCCTCTTATTCCTCCTCTACCTCATAAAAGCTGGGGTTACAGTCATGTTTCCCACCCCATTCATCAGAAACAAGGAGCCTTCTAGAACCCTCCTTACACCTCTAGCAACACACACACACACACACACACACACACACACACACACACTTTTCAATTCATTTGACAAACTCAAACCAACAAGTGAGAAGTACTTAGATTTCTATAAATGAAAGCTACAATAATTTAAAATAATACCAGGGGAAGGAGAACAGGACAGAAGAGGGAGGGATGGGGACAGGAAGATAAGAGAGAGGGGATTACAATCTAGACGTAGTGTGAATAAATTATATTAATAAAAAACTGTACTGAAAAAATAATGTCTTTTTCCAAATTCTGTGAGGTAGAGGTGTTACCAAAAGTTTTACAATTAAGCATAGTTGCTTAGAGGCTAAGATGCTTTTTAGGTCTAGATAGATGTTTTAAATTGATAATGACAAGATAGGATAGCTATTGATTTTCATTCTGAACTTTTAGATCCAGAAGGAAATGAAAGATGTTTTCTTCAAGGTTGCCAAATACAAGTAGCTAAAACACTATGAATGTAACATTTATATAATTTCTGATCATTTTGTCATTCTTCTTGCTTCAGGTAGTTTATTGTATATATGTGTAATAATATAAATGTTATGTAAAAATAAATAATATAAAAACTAATAAAATGCTTAAAAATAAATAAAATTCTTTGTTACATTTTAGAGCATCTGTCTAGATTTTTATGTAGTTGTAATCATCTGCCCATTTAGGTTTCTCTGAAGGAACTATGAGTCTGTGGACCTACTGGATGACCTGGGGCTTCAGTGCAGACCTACTGGATGACCTGGGGCTTCAGTGCAGACCTACTGGATAACCTGGGGCTTCAGTGAGGACCTACTGGATGACCTGGGGCTTCAATGCGGACCTACTGGATAATCTGGGGTTTCAGTGCGGACCTACTGGATGACCTGGGGCTTCAGTGCGGACCTACTGGATGACCTGGGGCTTCAGATTCACTTCACATGGCCGCTCATCCAGTATTACATAAAATTACATATTTGAACTGTTAATTATGTAGGGAATTATGCATATTATCTTATAATAGATGTATGTATATACATCTCATAAATTGTAAATATTTTTCATTGCAATACATTATCTATCCTAATAATGAGAATAAATGAAGTGCTATCAGCTATCAAAAGGGTAAAAGTAAATAGAGTAATGTCCAAAACTTTACATAGCAGAGGTGACCGGACAGAAACTTCAACAAGAAGCAATGATTGAGAAAGGAACAAATACAATGTGGCAGATTATTGTTGCGTTGCCAATAAGAAAATTAACTTTTAGAGAGAAAAATATACCCCCAATTATTCAAGATTTATTAATGGCATTAATACTCATCCTCACTAATGAACAGTGATAATCTATCTGGTGTGTAGAAACATTGGGTTTCTGGGTGGTGGTGGTGGTGATGGTGGTGGTTGCATGTGTGTGTGTGTGTGTGTGTGTGTGTGTGTGTGTGTGTGTGTGTTCATGTGTGTTGGAGTATGAGGAGATAAAAATGTTCTCCCTTCAATATGTTTTTATGTTATAATTTTCTAGAATGTGAATCTACTATTCTGTCCTGTTGGATATGTTGAGGTATTAGATTACATTTCTCTACAGAAACAACTTGTATTGTGCCCTGGAAACTCCATCATAGGAAAGTCAGGTATGATCTTCAAAGGGGGAGTTATAATTCCTAATATTCTGGTATCTTCTTGTCTGTTGTGCCTTCTCCATTGTCTGACATACAAATTGGAATATCTTCATTTCCATTTGGAGTCCACAAGTAAGGCAAGAGACAAAAGGCACACCTGAGACCTAAGTCCATCCAGGCAAGAGTTCTGAGGTCTGTCTCCCATTGCCTTCTTTCTATGTAAAACCCTCTCCAGCCATTTGGAGACACTCACTTTGAAGCATTTCACAGCTCAGACTACTTCTTTGAGGTTTTTAAACTGACACACTGAGAATCCCTTTCCTGTAGCATAACTCTGGTGTCTGCCCTCATTTATATGCTAATCATCCCAGCAGATGATGGGCCCTTAACGTACAATTGTGATGTGTTTTCTTCTGCTGAAATTATTTCAAACAGTGGTTAGCAGGCAGATTGAATAAATAATGTAAATTTTTTTTTGTTTATCCTCATTGAAAATAGTGGTTTGGTAAGTCAGAGGTAAATTTAAATTTTTCATTTTTATCTTTTTAAATGTAGGGTAACAAAAATTTAAGGATAGATATGAAGCTTACATTATTTTTCTCTTGGGAAGCACTACATTAGTAAATTCTCTGTGCATATTTCATCTTGCCTTGCAATCCCATTTGGTAGTATTTATTCTGGGTTTACAGTTTATTCTTTTACTCAGGGTGGCAGGCTTATTCTCAGCAAGGTTGTGGATAAATTCAAGAATAATATCAAGTTCCATATGGCTTGACATGAGAAACTCAGTCAATTAACTATTCATTAAAGAGCAATACTATGCGACATTGCCCACCCTCTGGAATCAAGATGAATATGCAATAGGCCTTACCAAATAAGCGTGACTGTGCTTTAAGACCTGTTACAATGTCTATAAGGTAAAAATTTTCCTATAATTTTGTTCCTAATATAGAAAGGTTTCTTTAATAAACACTGATGAAAATGTTTGAAGAGGATACACACACAGGTGTTCGGGGGGGGGGAGGAATGGAGAGAGAGAGAGAGAGAGAGAGAGAGAGAGAGAGAGGCTTTGCTTGTTCGTGAATAGAAAAAAATCAGTGTCATCAAATATCAAGACCATTTAAATTTACTTTAACCATAAACACACCCCGCCCCCATGTCTTAAGTAGACAAAGCAGGAGTTACTATAGTATCTGACATAAATGTGTTACAAAAGTAGTAGCAATTAAAACAGCAAGAAGTTTGGTATAAAAAATAGACACTTAAAAAAATAAAAAAATAAATAAATAAAGAAAAAAGAAAAAAAAGAAAAAAAAATAGACACTTGTTTCACCAACAAGAAAGAAAAAGCAGCCCTAATCACCAACTGATACTCTTGTTGACCGACTGAACATAAGTGGAAAAGAACCAAACTGGAAAACTGCACAGATGTCAGCAGAAAAATAGAATGGACCCCATTCTCTGACCAGTTACAGAAATCAATCAAGGAGGAATAAACTGTCCCTGTAATCTTCCCATTTGGAAAGTTACTAACCTGTACTCCCGGCATACTCAGCTACTCAAATTTATTCCTTCTCAAGTCTCTCATGGAGTTGAAGACCAGATAGTTTAGTTTTACAGTGAAGCTTAGTTGTTTAGGGGTTAAGATGTTTTTAGGTCTAGATAGATGTTTTAAGTTGATAATGACGAGATATAATAGATATTGATTTACATTTGGAATTTGAGATGCATCAAGATAGGAAAGATGTTTTCTTCAAGGCTGTCAAATACAAATAGCCAAAACACTAAGAATACAACATTTATATATTTCCGGATTGTGTCATTGTTCTTTTTGCTATAGATAGTTTATTATATATATGTGTAATAATATAAATGTGATTGTAAAAAATAAAAATGTTTAATAAAAATATAATCAAAGCACAATAAAAATAGCTTTTACTAGGAAAAATCAATATTGGGTATCAGTATATTGGATAACTTGACAAGAACACATGACTGTTAGTTATTCAACATAGGGTTTACTGTAGATAATATTAACCTACTGTATATTTCCAAATTATGAGGAAGGAATTGAATGCTTTTTTCAGATACAAACATCTGAGGATTTAAATCTGTTTGCAATGATTTAAATCAAACACAATCATAAGTTGAAATACTACATGAAACCTCATTTATATGTACAATTCTGTGTTTTATATAACAAGTCTAAAAGATCTTTATTTTAAAAATAAAATGTATCATTATTAAAAGTCTCCATGCATTTGACTTGATTCGGGTTTAAATATCTAGAATGTTACAAACTATATTACATCTTATTGAGATAAAATATAGTGTGATTGAACTCTGACGACTTGTTTGACAATAAAGAATGGGTACAGGGTACCACTGTAGTGTAACAGTGTATTAAGTATAAAAGAATGTAATAATTTATACAGAATAATAAAAAATGTTTTTAATTCTGCTTTATTTAATAATGTGCATGTACATTTAATGTCAATATTTTAGAAAGTGTTCTTACTATGCATTCTAAAATAATCTTAGTAATTTAATGATGGCAAATTTGACACAGGAAACAGCAAATAAATAGAATTAATTATAAAATTTCCTTGATTAATCTCTTGATTAGGCAAGTGCATATTTAAAAAATACCCTATCTCTTACCGAAAATGCTTCATTTTAAATTAATAAGAAATGATGTTTAAAAGGATAAGTAAATGTTAATACCTTATTTTTAATGCATATCTAAACTTTTTATATTTTATGTGCTCTTAATCCTTAATATATAATTACATTATGAATAAATTATAATTTCAACTTAATAAAGTTTGTTATAACAAACAGTTTTAGTGAGGCTTTATAGCAAGTAAAACATTTTATGGTACACATACCCATATTTAGTTTTTACCCAGATTCAGTTGTGTATTGCATATTTAGTAATATAAGCAATTTTAGAAGGTGTTTTTGAGAAGTTTGTCATTTATAAAAATGTTCTATTTCCACAATGTTATGAGCAGCCCCAAAAAATGGAACTAGATTTTAAAATAATGTCGTCTCTACAGCCAAGAAACATAAAGAGGAAAGATATTTACAAAACTTAATATGCTTTAGAAAAAGTATGTATTAGCATCTAAATTGCCCTTCTCACCAAGGGCTGCTTTCTGTCAGTGATTTGTACCTCCTGAATCAAATTATGTTAAATGTAGCTGCAATAAGCACATTGAAATGTCCAGAAACATATACTAAGTAGTCACATTACATTGTGTAGTTTAAATTTAGTTGGTTGGGATAAGAAGAGGAGTGTTGTACCTCACTTTTCTAAAACCCCTTGGAAATTTTTTCTCAACAATTTGGAAAATTAGTGTCATTTAAAAGATCATTGTTACTGGAATTTATATTATTAAAAGTTTTATCAAATCCATGTGCCTTTTCTTTTCAGCAATTTAAGATGTTAAGATTAGTAAAATATTTGCAATGTGAACTATATTCTAAAACAAAATTAGTTATACATTTATTGCCTTAACACAACTGAGCAAACACTCATTTCCCTATGAATACCACCAACCAACCAACAAACTTGTTCATGCTGTTTTATGATTTTAAATAATTTTATGCGTGCCAAATAACCAAATTGCTAGTGATTAAGTCAGACGAAGGAAAATTGCAAACACTCCCAGATAATTTTGTCTTTCACATGGACCAAGGTGTATGAGCATGAGATGTTTAGTCTCTGCTCAGGAAGAAACACATGCAATTCTTACTAAGGCCTCTATAGTAATTATGCTTGAAGCCTTAACATATATCAGGCCTATTGGAATCTTTTTTTAATCTCTGTGTTTATTACACAGTTTCTACAAAAATGAATATTAGAATATCTTAAATTCCTGTTTATTTATGAATTTGATATTTAAAATAATTAAAACCCCTCAACTGCCACAAGAAGGCACTTGATCTCATTACAGATAGTTGTGACCCACCATGTGGTTGCTGGTAATTGAACTTGGGGACCTCGGGACATTTGGAAGAGCAGACAGTGCTCTTAGCCTCTGAGCCGTCACTCCATCCCATATATCTTTTAAAACAGCTTCTTACACTGTGGGCTGCAGCCCCCGAATGGTTTCACATAACTGTACATGAGAGAGTTGTGAATTTAGTAACAGCAAAATGCTCTGAACACACAATAGCCAAAAATAATTCAAAAGAAAACGCTCCATGAATCCAAAGCATTTTGGCAGCCAATGCCCATGTTGAACCTCAGAATATTCCCCGCACCCTTGATTCTGAGCACACAGGAGCAGATTGCCTCCTGAGTGTTATGCTACACAATGTTGCCAGTGAACTTGCAGGAGCCGCCTCAGCTCAAGTCACATCCGTGCTGTGCTGTGATCTGAGTGGTTCTTTTAGTGTACATACCAATTTTTTTCTCTTCCAGAAACATGATTTTTTTTAATGGAAAACAAAGTCCTGTAGTATTTTCCTACAATTGTTCCTCAGAATGTAAGGATCAAACCTGCCTTTTGATTGCATTGTGTTAAATTTTTAATTAAAACACTTGTTGCTTACAGTCGGAGACCATTACAGAAAACCACAAATAGTCCAAAATGCAGAAAACAATTGGCTATGTTCAGCCCAAACAGGCATATCTACAACACCATTGCTACACCCAAAGCTCAGGGAACATTAGGAAGAGAGTGAAAAATATTGTATCAGCCGGAGGACCAGGACATCTACTGTGAATTCTAGGAGTGTCATATAAGGAAGTTTTGACAAAAGTAAAACTAATGTCATGAGCTTGTAATTACCGAAGGTAAGGAGTCAAGTAAAGTATATAAGGTTATTTTCAAAATCACAATATAAAGTTTTAAATATGTATATATATTTAGAAAACAACAACAAATATAACAGATATTCATGTGGAAGTGTTATTTATCATGCATATGTCTACATATAAACTTGTGTTATATATGTATATAAATATGTAACATATTACAAAAAAGCTCATAATTTTTACTTGAAATAGGATCTTGCTATATAGCCTAGGCTGTCTTCATACTTATCATGTAGGCTGGAACCAAATTAGCTTTGAAGTCACAGAAATCCACATGCCTCTGCCTCCTGAGTGCTGGGATAAAGAGGGGACATTACTACAACCAGACAGCTCACAATATTTTTTTTATCATTTTTGTATTATGGCTTTAATTTTACCTGTTGAATTCAAGTATGCATTAAGTGCCTGTTATAAACAAGGATTGGTAGCCAACTAAACCCTTTCAACATGTTGTTATAAACAATAAGGTGATATTATGTCTTAGTAAGCTCAACTCTAAATAAACACAATCTTCCTTGTCTATGACTTAATGAAGGAACAAAGATAGAGTTGTGTGCTCTAGAATAAAATTACACACACACACACACACACACACACACACACACACACACACACACACTTGCTTATGCACAAAGTTGCAGTTCAAGCATGCATTCTCCCTAAGAGTACAAAAAGACTTTCGAAACTATTTTTCTTGTACTGTTTCACCACTTAAGTATGTTCTTAAGACAAATTAAATCTTATTCTTATTACTTTCAGCTGAATTGGAGGTATAAAATTATTACATGACTGTTAGTACCACTTAAAGAACACAATATTCTTCATATTTGGTTCACTGAACTTCCTGACAAAATAATACAATATGATGAAAATATCACATTAAAATAAGACTATTTTTGTACCTGTTTTTTTCTTTTTTTTTTGATTCTTCTCTCAGATATTATATCCAGATTTCAGTTTTCCCCCTCTTCTTCTCCAAGCCTCCCCCTGACAAAACACCACCCACTCCGGCCTCTCCTCAGAAAAGATCGGGCCTCCCAGGGACATCAAACAAACACTACATAATCTATAATAAGACCAGGCACATACCATCACATCAAGGCTGGACAAAGCAGTCCAGAAGGAGGCTCCCACAAGTAGGCAAAAGCGTCCTGGACATCCCTTGCTCCCATTGTTAGGCCTCACACAAGAACGTCAACCTCCTCAGCCATAACATAGATGCAGAGGAACTGGGGCAGGCCTCTATAGGATCCCTGATCTCTGCAAGTTTCCACCACTCCAGTCAGTTATTTCTGTGGGCCGTATTCCTCTGGTGTCTATGATCCTTCTGGTCCCTCTGATCTGTCCTCCTCCCATCCCCCACAGGACTCCTAACGTCTGGCTGTTGTATTCTGCATCTGTTCCTTTCAGTTTTGCTGGTTGAAATCTCTCTGGCCTCTTGGTAATGATTCTGCGAGGTTCTGGTCACAGAGCCCTCTGTAGGTAGGAAAAACTGTAGGTCAAAAGTTCTGTGGCTGGATTGGAGTCCTAATCCCTCCACTTGAGGCCTTGCCTCCCTACAGAACATGGCTAATTCAGAAGAGGGAGAGACCTTCCATGCTGGAGGATTGGTAGGATTAACATGGTAAAAATGGTCATCCTACCAAAATCAATCTACAGATTCAATGCAATCTCCATTGAAATGCCTGCACCATTTCTTACGGACCTTGAAAGAACAATCCTCAACTTCATCTAGAAAAACAGAAGACCCAGGATAGGTCAAAGAATCCTACACAATAAAAGAACATCTAGAGATACCACCGTCTCTGATATCAAGCTGCACTACAGAATTGAACTAATAAAAACTACATGGTATTGGCATGAAAACCAACAGGTTGATCAATGGAATCAAAGTGGAGACCCAGACATAAATTCACACACCTATGGATTCCTGGCTTTGACAAAGAAGCCAGAAGTCTACAATGGAAAAAAATAAAGCACATTCAAAAAATGGTACTCGTCTAGTTGGATATCTGCATATAGAAAAATGCAAATAGATCCATATATATCACCCTGCACAAATATCAAGGCCAGGTGGACCAAAGACATCAACATAAATCTAAATCCACTGAACCTGACAGAAAAGAAAGTGAGGAATAGGCTTGAACACATTGGCCCAGGAGACAGCTTCCCGAACTGTACTTGATTTTTAAATTACATTTTAATTTTTAATAAAATTGAGAGGAAAAGCTTCACAGAATAAGTTGTGTTTTATCAATAAGAAGAGGAACCTCTTACATATTTTAAAATGTTTTTCTTTACTGTTACTTTATTTCCATCTTTATTCATGAATTGGAAATACTTTATAGTCTCTCACAGGACATAATGTTTGATAGTATAACTCTCCAAAGACATCTGTATTTTATTAATTATTCAATTGTTATCATTTTCACTCATTTAATATTAATCTTGATTGCTATAAAATCCAAAGAATAGAAATTACTTATTAGCTCAAAATCGGTGTATTTGAAATATTTATAACTTACATAATCTAATTTAGTAACTTTAAAATTGCAATCCAATAGTGACTATTCCAACCATTGCCATCAGTAATAAAGAAATATAATGGGATAATGGAAATTTAAAGGAACAGTGCCTGTGGAGATAAAAAAAAAATCGGATATTAATCCAGTTTGTAAGGAGGGTCCTTCAAAGAAAGACAATATATTATTTGTTATGTCAGCACGACTTTTCAGTAGAATATAAATATCATGTTAAATATCATGTTTTGTATTGTTCAAAAACGGTATAGGAAAGTAGATGCTAATATGGCCCACTCTCCAGTGAACTGTTGTTAGGCACCTGAAAGCTTCCTCTTGTCTTCCCATCTTGACTTCCTATTGGAGGGGGACTCAGCCAAGTTCTAACACTACACACACAGCATACACTGTCACTGGCACCCATCCCCTCCATCTGGCCGGAGTCTGGGCAAGTTTCCCCTACAACTGTTGCCAGTCTGTTGCCATAGCAGCAGCAAAGAGGACCAGCACAGGAGGGGAACGTAAAGGAAGTGCACTCTAGGTCCATACTTCTGAAAGGGATCCAAGGTACTACTGAATATGTGGTAGATATGAAATGAAACAGCTTCAGAAACACAGAAAATACTCCACAAAAATAAATAGACCGTATTAGTGAAGAATACCTAACATTAAAAGTGACAAAGTGAGGCTGCACATGGTCAGAAGACAACCGTGCTTTACATGATTACCAATGGGGGAAGTTCTTAAAGAAAGGCATTTTGTTCACAGAAGAAATGCAAAAAAATTAAAAATTAAAAAATTAAAAGCATATGTGTTACTTCAATCTATACAATTTCTCCATTACTAAAGATGATATGCCCTTTCTTCAAAACATTAATAAATACACTATTTTCTTCTTAACTTACAGTTATGCATAAAGATTATTACCAATATTGCTTTTCTCACTTTATATAGATGCATAGTACAACACTGTATGCCTGCTGAAAATATATACTTCTGGAATTTCACCCAAAACATGCTGAATATATGTAGTCTAAGATACCAAGAGTATGGCATACACAGAAATATGTTCACAATGGCAATTAGCCATGTACCATCACAACCAAAAAGACAATGTAAATCACCAATTTTGGTTCAGCCAATGAGGCTACTGGGCAGCTCTTGGCAGACAGCATTTCTAACCCTAGGGGTTTTGTAGATGATTACTGAATTTTAACATCTGAAAGGTCATCCGTTCTTTCTCCACAGTCTGCTCATGACTAAAGAATATGTTCAGAAAAAGACCAGTGTGTATCCCACATTTTTAAACCATAAAACGTAAAACCATGGTCACTGTCCTATGACATAGATTTTCAACACATTCTAAAGTAAATAATGGAAAAGTGTTCAACTGCTTTTCCTCAATTATTCAGCATTAACCATATTTAATAGTAAAACACAGTCTATTGTATTTTTTTACAATTATCCATTTATTTACTTTTTTATTTTTTTTATTTTTTATTAATTTATTCTTGTTATATCTCAATGGTTATCCCATCCCTTATATCCTCCCATTCTTCCCTCCCTCCCATTTTCCCCTTATTCCCCTCCCCTATGACTGTTCCTGAGGGGGACCTCCTCCCCCTGTATATGTTTACAGGGTATCAAGTCTCTTCTTGGTAACCTGCTGTTATTCATTTAGATGTGCTTATGTGCCTGCATGATGAAGGGATGGGCATCAAAAGACAATTTATGGGAGTCATTTATCTCCTACAATCTGGGCTTCGGAATACCAGTGTTGACATTCAATCTTTTCTTTTTTTCAATGTGATACTGTGGTTTACATCTCTACTCCAAAATTCATGTTGACATTTAAAAAGATTTGACAGCTGTGAACAAGTAATGCTGGTATCCAAGAGTTGGGTTCGCTGATGGAGAGAATGCTTTTGTTTCCCTCTCTGGCCTCTTTGATGTCCTCCCGCTTGCAAAGCTTCTCACTTCACTATGACTCAGGAAGAAAAGCTTGTTCCTTGCATCTTGGCGTTTTCAGATTCGGGACTTGTGCGCCAAAGAAATCCCCACGGTTCATGACTTACCGTGCCTCCTTTAGAGAAACAGCAGCTGAATTAGGATTGTGGTCTTACTGAAATGATCTCCATAGAAGAAAAAGGCTGGCAAAAATTTAGTCTCTGCTGTGATTTAATGGCTTGCACTTGCTTATGGTGATTCAATTTTATTTTTAATAAAAGTTAGTAATATTTATAGTGCCAATGGTGTTGGCTTCAAACAGCATTCGCTGTATGATTTCAGTCATGAAATAATTTAAGCAACAAAACTAAGGTAGAATTAGACTGTACCCTAAGTATGTAATAAACACATGATGATATTAATAAATGATTTTATCTTTTAATAAAAATGTGGGAAAACTCTCTACAGAAGACCTGAAAATAATTTATGTATTTCTATTCTCCTAATGAAGATAGACCAAGGCTCTTCATCTCCTGTGTATCAACACTGAACACTAAAGTTAACAATCCATACTTGCTAAGAATGTGCTATTTATTCTCTATCTTCTTCCACATAACATAATCCCTAATGTAACAATGAGAAAAGCAAGTCTACATAATAATACTACATAAAATATGTTTAAACAATAAGCATCTGAGACCATTGCAGTGTCGCAGAACTTTCAGGGACAAAAGACTTAATGCATTGAAGTTTTAGACATGATCCTAGAATTAAAAGCATAGTAACTTTAAAATTAAGCAAATGTGACTTCAGTTAACAATAGTGTATAAGCACTGGCTCATTAGTTTGGGAAACATTCCGTGCTGTACAAGATGCTAAAGATAGGACATCGGGCAGGAGGTATGTAGAAATAAATGTATTATCTCTGTCCCTCTTCTGTAAATATATAACCATTACATAAATAAAATCATACCTAAAACTTGTATTTGTGAGTTTCATACATTGTTTTAAGAAAGGAATACTTAGTCTTGATATTGAGAATCAACCATGTTTTTAAAGGTTTTTTTTTCTTTAATTTTAATTTATGTGCATTGATGTGAGGGTGCCAGATCTTGGAGTGACAGACAGTTGTGAGCTGCCATGGGGATGCTGGGAATTGAACTCAGGTCCTTTGGAAGAGCAGGCAGTGCTCTTCACCACTGAGCCATCTCTAACTCCATTTTTTAAAGGATTTATTTATTTTGTATACAGTATTCTGCCAGCATGCTTGCCTACAGGTTAGAAGGCACGAGATCACATTATAAAATGGTTGTGAGACATCATGTGGTTGCTAAGGACTGATCACAGAACCTTTTGAAGAGCAGCCAGTACTCTTAACCTCTGAGTCAACATGGGTTTTTTTATGAAAGTAGTTAGTACATGCTCTTAACCCCTGAGCCATCTCTCTAGCCTCAGAGGGGCTTTTAAACCTATCAAATATAATTTTTATCCTTAGACCTTACTACAAAGCCTCTTGTCAGATAACATCCTGACACCTGTAAGTACGTTTGAGAGCAATGAGTTTCTAGTTAGAGAACTTTCTCACACAGGACAGTTTTATTTCAATAACTCCTTTTTTCTTTTTTTTATTAAATATTTTCACATATACATACATATATATACAATATATACATATATACAATGAACTACCTACAACAGAAAGAACAACAAAACTATCAGGAATTATAGAAATATTACATTCATGGTGTTTTGGCTATTTGTATTTGGCAGCCTTGAAGAAATTATCTTTCCTATCAATAACTCTCAATTCATTGATCCATTTTATATCTTCAAATTATCAAAACCCTGTTATTAAAAATCTTTTTCCTACAAACATTATAGAAATGGCTATGTGCTTAGGAGCACTGGTTGGTCTTGCAGAAGACCCCAATTCAATTCCAAGGATCCACATGATGACTTATAACCATCTGCAACCCCAGTTCTTGTGAGATTTAGTAAGCAGATTTTCTGAAATGAGCTTTGTATATTATATGAATTAACCTAATGTTAACAGTATTCCAAATCTCAAAGTGAGGGGAACCTTTAAAAATAGATCCATGAATACAATACATGGGATGTGTGGATGGCTCATGTAACTGAATAGATATTCAATCTCTTCAGTATGGAAAACATTTCAAATTCCCACTATGCAAAAACATCTCTACTTGAATATTTAAAAATTAATTAATTGCATTATATAACACTCATTGTTAAACATTTACTTTTCATTGAAACAAAATACTTTTTAAATTTCCATGTACTTGTTCTTAAAATTCTTCTTAGCTTGAAATATCTTACATAATTTTTGTGTAATATAATGGTTTAAGATGATTCTTTTTACTTATTCAATGAAAAATTTAAAGATTAAAAAAAAATCTATGAAGCTATAAGTGTGTGCCAGAATGCCTTAACATGTTATATAGAGCACATGGGAACAGCTTTCATTTTAACATATGGAAGACAGAAACAACATCATAATTGATGTCTCAGCACATGACTCCTCCTCCTACTCCCATTCTCTGAGGTCCATCAGGGTAGAAATGGACGTAGCTTAGCGTACAAACTCACAACGTTAAGCAGCAAGTTTTTTTTTTCAAAACCACCATTGTCATTAACAATATCACAATGATATTGCTTTAAATTGTTGTTGTTTTACAAATTCTGAACATCTCTTTATATCTTGAAAAACTGTGTACAAAACCACTCAACCATAAAGCCATAAGTACCATTTAATTCAATTCAGGATAAGTGTATTAAGCTTTTCCTGGGCCAAAACAAGCTACGGTCTTAATTTAAAAGATACTACTTTTGTGTTTATAGCTGTCATCAAATACAAGAAATAAAAGTACAAATGTATTTATAATAATTAAATTTGGCTAATATGTGAAGAAATAAAACATTAATTCATAACTCTATAAAAGTAAAAGCACAGTTTTTACTGCCCACATGGAATACCTGTATAGAAAGAATTAACTCCATAATCTAAATAACTCATATATGTCCACAGTCTGAAATGGTATCCTCTTTCAGAATCTAAAAATACCCACTGTTGGTTTCAATTTATAACCAAACAAAACCCACAAAAATACAAAAAAATAATCTGTAAAGAGAAAAAGAGATTCCTCATAATAAACAAATGCCTATCAACTAGCAAATCAGTACACTGAATTAAAAATCCCCAGAAACCCAAATCTATACATAAACCACTCATATTTTATGAAGTAGCAACAAATTAATTTTTGGGTTGGGCTCACCACAACATGAGGAACTGTATTAAAGGTTCGCAGCACTGGGAAGATTGAGACGCACCGCCATAGAGCATTACAAGGAGAAGCTCAAGGAGAAAGTTCAGTGAAATGAAGAAGGGGGGGGAGGAAGAGAGGGGAAGAGAGAACGCGCACTAACTACTAAGTTAAAAACAGGGTTGTCATGTTCATAGCAGCCTTATTCATAATAGCCAGAACATGGAAACAGCCTAAGTGTCCCTCAGTAGAAGAATGGATAAAGAAACTGTGGTATACATACACTATGGATTACTATTCAGCTATTAAAAACAAGGAATTCCCAAAATTTGTGGGCAAATGGATTGAACTAGAAATGATCAGAATGAGCTAACCCAGAAGCAGAGTCAAATAGTATATACTCGCTTATAATTGGACACTAGGCCAAGGGATATGTCTCATGAAAGTCTTCACTTACCAGGAAAGTGGGATAGAGGTGAGGACATCCTAAGGTGAGAGAAATATAGGAGATAGGGAAATAGATGGATCCAGAGGGTCCCAGAAACCTACAAAAAGAACACTATGATGGGCAGATCTGGTCCCAGGGGTTCTGCTTGATCTATGGCACCAACCAAGGACAATATCATCATCAACCCCTATCCAGATCTAGCCAAGGGACAGAACATTCTCCACAGTTAAGTGGAGACTGGGGACTGACTTTCACACAAACTCTGGTGCCCCATATTTGGCCCCATATTCGGAGGAAGAATAGCAGACTACCAAGAAGAAACTTGACACCCTAGCATCATATTCAAGGGGAGGAGGTCTCCCTCAGTCACAGTCATAGGGAAGGGGAATGGGGTGAAAGTGGGAGGGAGGGAGGAATGGGAGGATGCACGGGATGGGATAGAAATTGAGATGTTATATGAATAATTTTATTTTTCAATAAAAAATTACAATGAAAAAATAAAAAATAAAATAAAAATAGGGTTGTTCCACATTTCAGATGGCCGTGCTGTTACACTGAAGTTGTGTTATGTGAACCAGTTGCATGCATTTTCTCTAAAACAGACCCATTGATCATTATGTGAAATTTCATTATATGATTATTTTTGCCCTTCAAAGACAGGAAGAACAACTATATGTGGGGCAAGATATTTTGTCAAATAGATATTTAAAACTTATTAATTATTATTTATAATGTATTTTATTTCAAATGCCACTTATGAAGCCAACATGTTATTAATTTAAACTTAAAATCTGTTTTTGTTTGTCTAGAGAGAAGCAAAGGGAAATAATATTTTCTGGGTTTTTCAAAGTACTGCATACATTTACTTCAAAATATACTACTATTTTAAAAATTTAGCTCATATTTTATTTGTTAAATGTGGTCTGGAAAAAAATGTGACCAGGTGGCTATAAATATTTATAAGCAGATTTTACCTAATAACTAGTTACACTTTCTTTATATAAAAACATGTTCAGACTTATTGGAGTTCTTAGGACTTACATGGCAAATTAATTGCCACAAAATACAAGGCTAAATTTAACACAAGAAGTTAATGTTTACATACCACTTGTGAATGTATACATATATATATTATGGACATGAATCAGAAATATTATCAACACTATAGGCAGGTCATCTATTCAGCCAAAGCATCTCTCCTGTTCAGCTTCGCTTAGCTTGCTTCCATTGGAACATTGCTCATTACTTGAATATTACAGTACAGGCACAGGCGATGCTCTGTGCAAGGTATGAAGTGCAGTAATGAAGCTCACTTCAGCCAGAGCAGCTCACTGGCCTGTTGGATGGCATGTGGGTTTCTTCTGCACTTGCTCTAGGGACCAATATTAGTGTATGGTCTCAGTGCTTAAAAAGTTTGTCGTTGCATAATGTACGTAATTACATTGTTATTGGTACTACAATCCTATGTTGTCCTTCCATTATCAGTTGGAAGCCAGACTTAGTTTTTCTCTTAGTACTTTCAACTTCATTTTAGTATTTATGTTTGAACTTAATGTGGAAATAACTGTATCTGTGAATTTTTTAAATAATTTATAAACATGATCATTAAAATATTAAGTCAGATATATACTGCTGTAAAAACTACTATCAGATTTACTCTTTTGGGTTAAATCATACATGAATGTTTATGCCTGTGCATAATACAACTACAGCATGGCTCTCAGTATCAGCTGCTAAGGACAAGCATTAACTGGCACCTACAACAGAAACTTATAAGATGTAATCTGATGTGGAATTTATTTGGCTTAAACTGCCAACAGTATCACCCCCAAAACATGTTGTTTAGTAGAAATTCCTTAAATTGGATCCTTTTTACTTGCAGACTGAAAATCAAGAAGTAACATGTGCATTCAATAGCCTAACATTCACAAAAGTGTGTGTGTGTGTGTGTGTGCGTGCGTGCGTGCGTGCGAGAGAGAGAGAGAGAGAGAGAGAGAGAGAGAGAGAGAGAGAGAGAGAGACAGAGAGAGACAGAGAGAGACAGAGACAGAGACAGAGACAGAGACAGAGACAGAGACAGAGACAGAGACAGAGAGACAGAAAGACAGAGAGACAGAGACAGACAGACAGACAGACAGACAGACAGACAGACAGACAGAGAAAAAGACAGAGATAGAGCAACAGACATCCACATCCCATTACACACAGGTTGATTTTTCTTTGGGACTCAGCACTTAGATTATAATTGTGTACTTTCATGTGTGTCCATCTGAATAGATACAATGAACTGTGTGATATTTCCATTTCCATTGCATAGCACAGAGCATACATTCTCCAATAAATGCCATTATTGTAAATCTGTGAAAATAGTAATGATGGAGATAGAATCAAAGCCAAATTGTGTCTTCCAAACTCAGGGCATAGTTTCTTTCTTATGATTGAAAAAAATATTCCATTACACTACCAAAAAGAAAGCGTAGGTGAAGACTACAATTGATCAATTTGCTTTGGCTATACTCATCAACAGGTGGAAGGTTTATCATGGAGCTTTGACCCTATATATACAAAGTTTAAAAAAAAAAAAGAAATTCTTTACCCACACACCACTGCATTCTCAAAGAAAGTAGATGGTTAAAAAAAAAAAAAGACAAAAGACAATTCATAGTCTGAGGTAACGTTCTGGAAGGATCTTCTCCACCTCATATCTACCTGACCTACATTCCTTATTTTGTATATTTTGTATCTGCCCTGACATGTGTATGCTAATATTCCTGTGAATAATACACCTAGAAGCACAGGCTTCAAATGCATAGCTCTGTGTGGCTTCTGAAATGGTTTTATCCATAACTATTGGCCTGCATTTACTAGAAGTGACCAGATGACATTGAATATTGGGTTCTACTGGCTAGTAAGCATACTGATTAATACCATTATATGAATTAATGGCATTATAGGAATTTTTAATTTTTATTTCTAAAAAATTGAGCAAATTTAAGATGTCTGTGATGATGCCATTTTTATTTGTATGGAATCCAAAATATCAAAAAAGACAAAGCAAAAAAAAAAGGCAGACAGGTAAATAATCTTTCAAAAGAAAAAGTTGTTGAATAATTATGAAAATTCAGTGAACATCTTGGTGAAAGGCAGGTACTATCAGTCAGAGGAGGCCCCAGAGGTACCCACCTAGAAGAACACAGTCTAGGGCCATTGTTTTTGGTGGCCCACGATGACAAGGGAGTAAGACCATAGTGACAAAGACATTAAACATTGTGTTACAGTGTAACCTGCCTGACAAAAAAATAAAAATATATTCTAAAAGTATAACTTATGTCTCCCGATAGGTCTGACTCCAAAATCTTTGGATTGTTTGCTTGTTTGCTTGCTTGTTGCTGTTGTTTTGTTTTGTTTCAGGAATCCCTTCCTGGAAGAAAGACAAAGATGCCAGCTACAGGGGTATAGTTGTCTGCTGTAAGGAGATTTCACGAAGGTCTAACAACTGCTCAGGCTACCTTACAGGATGACACTGAGAACAGGTGGGTTCAATGACAGGTCAATGATCAGACAAACTCACCTTGACCTTGGCTGTTGGATCTGAATAGCCGTGGCCCTCTTTTTAAACTTAATCTCATTTCAGTAGCCTGAAGATGGAGTTAGCAGATCCTCGAATCTTTCTCTTTCCACATTGGCAACATTGAATTAATCTTCTTTTCATGGCTTTCTACTTCCTATTTGGCTCTTTCACTCGCTTATTGAGTACAGGTGGCCAGACCTAATTTGGGACATGAGTTGTTACCATCCCAAAAACACTTTTAACAATAGAACCTAATCGGGAACTAA
Source organism: Acomys minous (assembly GCF_964271855.1). Classification (NCBI taxonomy): domain Eukaryota; kingdom Metazoa; phylum Chordata; class Mammalia; order Rodentia; family Muridae; genus Acomys; species Acomys minous. The sequence continues at coordinate 115,173,709 of NC_140492.1, read as the reverse complement.
CCAGGAAACCCCCTCGTTGTTGGCTATCAGTTGGCTAGCTAGCCCTATCCAGACATAGAAAGGAAAAAAGACATCAAGGGTCTTACCCAGCACTGTTGATCTTCCAAACAAAATGATCCTACTAGTCTAATAGGATATAAGGGTAACCAACACCTGCTCCACAGGAAAGAGCACATATGACTGATACTCTAGACCTTGTCAAACACCCCTGTTGGGGGAGGTCATAGTCCCTAGAGGTCAACCTACTATGGTTGCTTTGCTAACCAGTCATGCTGACAAAGTGTCTTTTAAATATTTGTGTTTGCTCAACTTTCAATCTTAGTTAAAGAAGCTTCCTCTTGCAGTGGTCAGTCACTAGTGAAGACATATTGAGCACTAAAAGTAAGTTTCTGTGAATACTCAGCCATTGGTGGGGCATATGCTCACCCTCCCTGCTCCCCTCTCCCCCACCATGGCCCAGGGAACATTGCAGATGAAGAGGTATAAAGACTGAAGATCAGGCCAAGCAGATGAGGAGAAGAGGATTGTGCTGAAATGCCATTCTCTGGACATGACGTGGCTGAGATTCTACATATGTTGTTGGTTACCTGCTGGATACCAAACTAGTTAAAATTCCAGTATGAAATTGGGAGGGATATAAATGCCCCACTCTTAGCTGAGGAAACATTGTCAGCTGAGGGCTTCTCAGAGAGAAAGATTCGTTTTTCTTTGCCAGTATGATCACTGGGAGGTTTCTCCTATTCCAGTGTTTAGCCCCAGGCCCACGCACATAGGAGCCGCACTAATTGGACTTAGTGAGTTTTACAAGAAGAAACAACATAAGAGGGAGATGTGTTGAGGAACTCTAGGGGATACTGTATTACACATAATAAATATTATATATAATAATATACAAATCATGTTTGATGAAATCTAAAAATAAGAAAAAAGTCCAGACAAAATAAATGAGAGGTCATCAAAGAAAACATCTCTGTTTCCACAATTTGCCCTATAGTCAACACTATTTTCGAAATTTGTGAACATGTGTTTCCTTAATCTAATCATATATAAAGGTGATTTCTCCGAAAAAGTGCTTGTGATTTTTAGTCTCAGCTTTAAGTGTACACGTCATCATTACTTGGAAAATTGTTTCCAAAAGCAACTATAACTAGTACAATAATTGAAGATTACAGATACAGTTAGGGAAATGAAGACAATAAGATGTGGTAAAGTTTGCACTGGGTTTAAAAAAAATTAAATGTCTAATGGAGAGAAATGTGGAGATAAACTCCCCATTCTCGAAGTAAATTCAGTTAAGACAGGTATGTGTTTTCAAGCTTTAGAATAAAAATGAAATAATTCCCCCATTGATTTCACGTGTAGTAAGCCTTCTTTAAGTTCACGGTATTCTTTTGTTAGTAAGTATAAATATAAGTTCACCATGACTCATTAACATCATAACTTTTCCATATTCAGTAACCACAAGAACCCCTTTGCTAAATATGTCTTCTTTAACTACATGCACACTCTGAAAGATCAAAGGCCATCTTCTCCACTCAATAAAGTGTAACCAGTGTGCTTTGTCTTTCGAGATATATGAGTTAATTAGTCACTAATTAGGTGGGTAATGAGTAACAAGGGCAGACAAGAGCTCACATGAAGCCGACTTCCATGGTTTCATTGACTAATTGAGAGGTGAAGGTTAGCATGAATCTTCCTGTGGAGGTCTATTCTAACAGTGAAGCTGTCTGATGTATTTTCTGTCCACCGAAAGTGTGCCACAGTGATGAAAGAAGTGCTGTGACGCCTGCTGGAGAAGGTTGTAATGAGTAATGACTGGAAGAATCCAGAAAGGAGTGACGTGTTAAGCCAACTACTCTCCATCAGATGTAAATGGTGCCTCGGGCAAGTCACGGCATTAAATTAGCCAAGTCCAAAGGACTCGCTTACATTTAAAAATGAATACAGATAAATGCTTCCTTATAACTTAAGTGTGTAAGGAAACCTAATATAACTGACCGACACTAAATATCTTATTTCATTCCACAGTACCATCCATTGCAAGTAACCCACTATAATCTTTCCCATTAAAAAAAAGTTTATCTTTAAAATTATCTACAAATTTGCTATTTCTTCCTTTTGTCAGGTGATAAATTTTAGAACTACTATTGCACAGAAAATCTCAGAAATGGCCTCTCTGTAACTATTATGTAAACACACATAATAAAATAGATGAATTGAGAGGAAACACTGCAAAGGAAGCAACACTGACCTAGAAATGGAAGTAACTGGGTCACCTTTTATCACAGTGTTTACAGAATCTGTAACCTGGGACAACACTTTTGTCCCTCAGCTCCCTGTTTTGATGGACGATGTAAGTCAGGAACCACACCCGCCTTCTGGACTTAATTCCTACTTGGAGAGAGTTTGCAAACCACACAGAAGTGAGCACGCTAAAAAGAAAATGGGCCTTCACCAAATCACAGTGGATAACACAATAAATTGACACCAAATGACATAAGGAGAGTTACCATTGCAAAATATGCTATTTCGGTAATATCTATATCAAATATCTATTTCACATAGTAGGTGTTTTAAAGCATCTAAAGCCATAAGTCATAAATGGTTTTATATGAACTTGAAAAATATAACAAGCAAATATGTTTATCTAGAGAAAAACGGCCTTCTAAAGAAAATTCTAAAATGTGATTATGTGTTTGTATGTGTGTTTTGAAGTCTCGGGGCACAAGGCTCACTCTCCATGGCTGGCAGGACAGCAAGTGGAATCCTTCCTTCCACCTTTTTGAGGATGCCAGCGATTGAACCAGCTGAACAGGCCTTTGCAGCAATCTCCGTTACCTGCTCAGGCATCTTGGGGGCCCTTAGACTGGCAAGCCTCTGGTTTTACTGTATTGTTAATAATCAGCAGATTAAAAGCTTTAAATTTTTGTGGGTTTTTTGTTTGTTTGTTTGTTGTTGTTTGAGTGGCAAGAACAATGGTCCATCATGGAATTGGGGAGGGTTGCACTTCAGGCAGTCAACAGTGATCCTCAGCTCTTATACTTTTGTATACTGTATAGAAGTATTGCAATACATGTATACATACGTAACACATACATACAAATGTTATAATGCAATATATAAAATTTGTAATACAGACCAGGAGAAAAACATCTCTAAGTAAGTTTCAGCCAATGGATCTATTATTCTGTTGGGTTCTAAAAACAGCTATAACCCTAGCACTTGTGATGTAGAGGCAAGAGGATCTGAAGCTCCAATTTTCTAATACAGTTAGAAATTACAATTGTGGTTGTGAGGCTAGCCTTTAAACGCTGAGCCTTGGGGTGGGTTGGTGGAGCATGGTCTTCCGTTTTCTGAGGAGAAGAGCGGGTGGGGGGAGAGGGTGGGAGGAGACGAGGGAGGGGGCCAAGATCGAGATGTGAAGTGGATAAAAATCAAATTAAATTAAATTTTCTGACACGAACTCTGGTGCCCACGATTTGATCACTGCTCCTTGGTAGAGAGGCCCTGTGGGAACACAAAAGAAGGGGGATTCAGGCTATGCAGATGAGACCTGACAGGCTATGGTCAGATGGTGGGGGATGAGAAGGACCCCATTTTTCAGAGGTCTAAGGGAGCCGGAATAGTGCAGAAGAGGGAAGGAGGGTGGGAACTGGAAGATAAGATATTCACTTTACAATCGAGATGTAAAGTGAATAAATTATAATAAAATAAAATGAAATAATTTTTAAAAAATAAAGAAAGTATACCCATAAATAAGAGTAGCTCTCAGTGTTCACCAAAGTGGCTTCTTTTTGCAGCAGATGGAGACCATTACAGAGAAACTCAACTAGTAAAATACAAAAACAACCGGCAGTGGGGCACACATTCCCCGCTGATACAGCTACAACACAGCCGTATAGTTGAGGCTCAGGGAAAACAACGGAAGAAGGAGCGGGAAGGTGGTAGGAGCCGATGCTCACGAGCCCTCTGAGAGACAGTGATTTCCAGACTGGAGGGAAGATGCACCACAGAACTGCAACAGTGTGGTAATCTACATGCAAGCGGCCAGTGACGCCGATTTCCATGCCTACATGGATCGGGTACATTTCCCAAGGCTTCATGCGTAGATAAAGAGCTACAAGCCACTGCTGGGTACGGAGAGAGGGCGAGTCCGTTTCCGTAGGACGGACTCCCTCGCGGGTCGTTCAATCCCAAGCGGTTATCTGCAAACACGTTTACATAGAAGCAACACTAAACAGACCCAGTAGAAAATAGACATATATGAGCTTGTGAATTTGAGAGAGAGAAAAGCAGAGAGTACAAGGCAAATTGCAGAAAAGGGCAAAAAGGGTAAAAAATATAGTGCTTATAAATAAGATTCCCCCCAAAATTTAATTAAATTTAAAACAGAGAAGTTCATAATTATCCATGGGCTACAAAGTGAATTTAATGCCAGCGTTGGTTACGTGAGAGGTCCCAACTCGAAAATAAAGTAAAATAAAATAATAATAAATAAATAAAGGAGAAAAAAGTATTCAAGAGAGTTTTGATCATCCAAGCAGCCTTTTATATGAGCACTTTAGACTTATTTACTCCATAGATACTGCAGCACGTCTTTCACCCTTTAATGTCCTGCTATTAAGGTTTGCCGCTGCAGCGCACAGCCACATGGTTCTGACTTAGCAATCATTTACATTCGACTTTCTGAAAATCTTGATGGAAGGAAACGATATTTATGGAGCGCAGCTTTAAGTACACGCACTCTATACATCATCTATTCTTGGAATGAGACAAAAATCTACCCCTGAATTAAATAATCAGCGTGGCATATATGTTGTATTTTTATCATAACATATGGTCCTACGGCACTTCTAAACTGAGTATTAGGAGGCTATCCAGCAGAACTTGCTGTCCTTGAGCCAAGGTGGTCAGAATCTCTCTATTGACTTTATTTGGGTTCACATGTGATACTCAATGTTGAATTCTTCACGAGAAGGGAACTTTTTCATTTTCTTTAGATAATGCTTAATATGCACTTTTCTTTCTATTTGGGACTTTGTGGAAAATTTTATGTAATTCCCTGAGACACTTCCTAATTTATATATTCCTCTTTTCTTGTAAACTGGCCTTATTCAAGGTGGCAGAGAGACAAAGCACCAGCGTGTCCCAGCTCTTGAGAGCATGTTACTGACAAAGACAAATGAATCCTAATGAGCTTAGGGGACATTTGACAGCTGATATACTGAGCTTTAAGGGAAGAGCCACTGTTCTGAGGACACAATTCTAAATATGTCAAGATCAGAGTATAGGTTCTGGGGAAGTCAGTGTCATTCTGTGTGTTGTGTCTTTTAAGTGTAAAGTCTGTCTTTTTAGTAAACAGTTTACGTGTAATAAATGATATCGGATTTTTGAAAGCCTCTATTTGTTTGCTCTAACTCAAAGGCACAATCAATTAGTCAAACAAATAAACAAAGCTTAACTAGCTCACTGAGGTTTCCCATGAGTATGCCATCTCAAGTTTCTCTATAGAGGATATTGTGATAAAGCCCAGATTTTATTTCATTTTTAATAAGTTCTGTAGACTGGTTCTTATATACTTTTTTACCTCTCCAAGATGAATGCTACTTTCTTATCTTTCTTATTGATGTCCTCATTAATTTATTCCAACATAACTCCCACTAAGAACAGAAATGGAGAACTGGAGAATTGGGTCAGTAGTTAAGGGCAACCAATGGTCGTCCAATGGACCCCTCAGTTCACAACTGTCTGTAACCCCAGTTCCAGGGGATACAGGCAAAACACCAATATACATATAACAAAATAAAAATAAAATTTAAAGACTGAAATGGCATCCTTCCCACTCATCAGCCCCCAAAAAGGCAAGGCTAAGGATGGCTGTTCTTCAAAAGAGGTTGACTCTACAAACCATAATTTGTAGATTTCAAATAAAAGCTTCGGAAAGTATTTTTGGAAACACATTCTACAAATGCAAGCCCCAGGACAGTTGTTTCTCATTGTTTTCTCCCTAAGACTGGTTTATCTCATTTTTGCAAAAGATTTTAGTATTGTTAAAATGTATTTGCAAAGACTGGAAGGAAAATTAGTGAGTAAATTATCCATGCCCTGGATAAGATAATTGCCTAAGAGTGATGCAAAAAGCAAACAGTCTAGAATTGGGTTGAGAAATAGGAAGGTCGAGACCCCATACAGAAAGGGAAATCAAGGATAAGTGAGAAAATAAAGCACTGAGATACTTGATAAAACTCTCCATACTGTGCTGCTGAGAATAGCTACCTTCTCAACCAGACCATGAATTCTTGGAGGAAGAACAGGCTTCATGTGCGTTTTTCAGCATTTGAGTTGAGAATGGGGAGGAGCCATCCAGAGATGCTCAAGAGACCCAGAAAACAGAACTTTGAACATAGACAACAAAAATGACAAATAGTCAGATGTTCTGTGACAGTGGTTTATAACCAGGAAAGCTAGACTTCGCCCTACAAAAGAACTTTAAGATGACTTCAACGGTAGTTCCATTACACCAATATTCTGTAATGTAACTCTGGTAAGCATAGATAACTTAAGCCGTAGTATGTGAGTCTGGGAAAGAGGAGTAATTTATTACTTACTACTGAAGGGAGGGTCTCTGGGTGTCTAATAAAAGACATGATACCGCATAATAGACATGCTCTGCAGTGACAAAGAGTACTGACAATGCTTGGGCAAGGAGCAGAATAGACACTTTCTAGGCTTGAGGCTTGAGGTTTAGGGTTAGGTTTAGGGTTAGGGTTAGGTTTAGGGTTCGGGTTTGGTTTTGGGGGTAGGGTTAGGGTTAGGGTTTGGTTTAGGATTAGGGTTTGGTTTAGTAGTGAGGGGAGAGGAAAACAGAGCTGGAAGCGATAGAAAGCTGGGATCTATCTGTAAGAAGCTTCGCCTTGAAGCAGTTGAGCTTGTAAGTCCAGCTACACTGAGCAAACATTTCTCAGATTACTACTGGTTTTCCCTTTGCTGATTGCTATGGAGAAGTAAAATTCGGAAAACATGGAATTTGTTATAACTGCTAAGCAACTGCTGCTGCTTGGAATGTTGGGGCCATCCTATGGTATCCCTGAAACAAACAAACAAAAAAGATAAATAACCTAAACAGTATGTCAGAGACAAAATTGTTAAGCAATGGCTCAATTAAGTATTTCCCCAAATGACAAGGAATATAGAAATGTGAACCTTGTGTAGTACAGATTAAATGGCAACTGCAAGACAATTAAGAATAGGACTCATCTTGTGTCGGTGGCCTTAAACAAAAAAAACAAAAACAAAAACAAAAAAAAACACTCAAAAGAAACTATATTGAAAATAACAGGTGACCTGCTAGCATTATAATTTGCATTCATCTGCCAAGTAGCTCATTTTAATGGAGTAAAAGTACATGATGAATTCCTATCATGACAGAGAAATGAAAAAGTATTGTTCCAGGTGAAACATTTCTTCCAAGCTGTAAAATGAAATTGTGAAAAGCCATTGAAAGCATAACAACATATTTTAATAGACATTTTCATTAATTATATGCCTGACTTGAAAGCTATTGAAACAGTAGGGCCTAGTAACTCTCTTTTCAAAATAAACCATCAGTATTATTCCCCCAGTGGCAAATTGACATGGTGTGAAATTAAACCATACACCAGAAAAGAGAAAAACAATTTTATGCTTTTATTTTTTAAAGTGCAAAACATATAACAGTTTGAATATGAAAAATGTTTTAAAAATGAAATAAGAATATGAATGATATTTAGCTTTTTTTTCATTGCAATATAAACTGACAATTCTCATAGCACAAAAGTGGGAGACATGTTTTGTCCTAATCTACACCATAGATGATGATATGTTAATATATTCTTGATAACGATAAAGTTAACAGGGAACCAAATAGAATGAAAAAAGTCACTGACTATTACAAATAGTGACTTTTAATATAACATCATTATTCATTGCTGTCTTTTCACTGTTAAAGGAAGAATATATTCTCAATATGCATATATGAATATGCATTTATTATAAATATATATTGAATTTTAAATCATTTCTATAAATCCTATTCTTCTGGAAATTTGAGTTTCCATCTGGTATCATTTCCTCAGACTTGGAAAAATTTGAAGAATTTCTTTACGGAGAAGTTTCTCTGTTTTAAATGTTCTTTTACTTTGTAAAGTGTCAGCCACGGAGTGTCAGCTGATGGACCTGTCATTGTCTGAGGCTGTGCCCCCTGTTCTTCAGTGTTTCTGCCCTCTGACCTTCAGCTTGGATAAGTTCTATCCTTAATTCACCAATTTTCTTCTCTGTCGCCTCCAATCTTCTCTCAGCTCTATATAGTGATTTTCTTTTTCATTTAAGTCACTGCATTTTCAGGATTATAATGTTCTTTCCTCCTTTTTATTTCCGAAGGGAGATTTCATTCATTGTCTTTTATTTTCCCTAAAGACCTTGGAAATGATGTAACAATGGCTCTAACAACCCTGAATGCTAACGGAAAGGTTAGTGCTATGTTTCATGGTCTACCAATTGTTTGTCCCATTGTATGCCAGGCTTTTCTTTCTTTGAATATCTATGGATTTTTAAATGGGATAGTGAAAGTTAGTGGTATGTCAAAGACAGGTGGTTTTGTTATATTTCTCAGAAAATGCATTTTTAAGAGGCAGTCCCTGTAGTTGAGCACAGTGGTAAACTATGAAAGTGTCTTAGGCTTTGAATTTTAATTTTTTTTTCTCTAGCTCTGTGTAATGGAGTTTGGCTATCCTGTGTCATTTGGCTAAGATCAGGTATAAGTGAGTATATGCCATGCTTGTCTTTCTGGGTCTGGGTTACCTCACTCGGGATGATCCTTTCTAGTTCCATCCATTTACTTGCAAATGTCAAGATTTCTCTGTTTTTAATAACTGAGTAGTATTCCATTGAGGACCCTAGGGAGAATGCTTAATTCTCACTCCTTAGAACAGATAGAACAGACACAAGAAGCAGTTGAAGAGAAGGAAAAGGAGAAGGAAGGGAGCCTACCAAAGAGGTCTTCGAAAGACTCCACCTTGAAGGAGAAACAGTCAGATGCTGAGACAAACAGCCAAACGCCTGGGTAGAGCACAGGGAGTCCTATGGAAGAGTTGGGAAACAGAGGGACCTAGAGGGACAGGAACCCCACAAGGAGACCAGTGTCCGAGGTCGGATGTTAGGGGAGGAGAGCCCCCACTTTCTGAGGACTAGAGGAGGGACAGAGAGGAAATGACAGGGAGAGGGTGGGATCAGGAGGCAATGAAGGAGGGGGCTACAATCGGGATGTAAAGTGAACAAATTGAAAATAAAATATTTAATTTCCCCCCCCCTTCTGAGTTGTTTCTTTATGCTCTTCAGTATCTGACCACAGCTCTGAAAAGATTATGTACAGAATAACACAAGTAACAGAGAATGTCAGTTCTAAAGGTAACAGCGGCATGTAACCCACCGCAACTTTAGAAAATGCTGGGCTGACAGGGAAAGCACTCCAGGTGTCCTCTGTTAGCTGTGTGTGAAAGAATTACTGCTGACATGTCCAGTGGCCGGATATAAGTCTTACGCTCTTTTCATGCAACATAAGAGTCTACATTGAGAGGTTAACAGGTAATAGAGTACAGTCACAGAAATGATTTCATGGATTGCCATATTGTTCACTAAGTCTGAATGGTTTTTAAAGTCTAAATGAACCAACAAGGAACAACCTTGCAATTCCAAGTCCTGTCATATAAAAAAACTTCTGTGGTACTGAATTGTCAGTTTCAGAAGCAAAAATAAGTAACGAGGTTCCTAATCCTAGAAGCAGAGATTCATTAACAAGTAGGCTTCTGAGACATACTCCAAATGGTACATTTATAATAGATTGAAAATATCAAATCAATTTTTAAGAATAATGTGAACTGGATAACATCTATATAAAAGGATTCTCCAAGATTACATATTCATATAAAATGTACACTCAACATTCGTGTCCAACATTCTTGTGAATTAAATACTATCAGAATTTTACTCTTTGTGAGGTGAAAATGCATGAATGTGAGTCTTTTGACCAAGGCTGGATAAGTGATAAGCAGCATAGCTGCAGTCTGAAACTTAGCCTGATAACATAACTCATGTTCTTTCATGTTCAACTAGAAGTCTTGGCTTGAGTCTTCCTCTTTGATCTACAACAGTCCATGAATGTTTATAAAATAGCAAAAAAAATATTAAAACCACCACATTCATATTAAAAAGCCAGATGAAACATTTAAATATTAATGTAGATAAGTAGGTATAGTTGGTAGAGAAAACACAGGCACAACTTAAAAGACTTAGTGTAAGGAGTGAAGACCTTACTCAAAGCAACTCAAGATGCCCACTCTATTGTACATAGATACAGTTTTAGGTATCCGAGGCTCACATATCGCAGAATTGGATTTTGTTGCAGAGACTAATTTTCCCAACAGGCTTGTACTTTTTTATTCAGGTAACAATTGGTATTCTTCCACTATCCTCATGTCCTAGATAACCAAAGATGGAACCAGAAGGTTATAAAACCAATAGCTTGAGGCTGAAAAGCCTGGTCAAAGTATTCTCTTTGTAACATGGGGTTATCCTTAAAACACTCAAAGTCTAAATTCATCAAACTAAAAGAATCTTCATCTCTTACATAAGGATGACATCTACTTAGAACTGGTTAAAGCATGAAATCAAAAAACTTCTGACACAGAGTACATGTTCATAAGTCCAAGGAGCATCATTTCTCCTTCCTTGTCTCCACACAAGCTTTATTTATGTACAAGGCCTTTTATTTCTAAGTGTGAAAAGAAATGTAATCAATAAAATATGCAAGATGGTAATATGAGGCTCAGAAAAATGTATGCAATGATCCAAGACTTGAATACAATCCTAAATACACACACACACACACACACACACACACACACACACACACACACACTACAGTACCCTCTTACCTCACTCTTTTTTTATTTGCTTTCCATTCCTAACAAAGCTCCCTAAGTACCCAGCTCTACAGCCTGCCCAAGCCCTTTTCCCGGATTGTTCTATGACACATACTGTTTAACCACTTCCATCAGTGTGAGCATTAGATTAAAACTAACAGCTGAAGCCTGATGAGTTCACAAGGGGCTATACAAAGGATTGTAACGACCTCTTCCCTGAAAATGTATCAGAAAGAAATAGTTTTTCAGTGAGGGCTAAGATACCCTGAGCCCTTCCTAATTCCATCCCTGATTGTTAAAAGGCTCAGCTTGCTCTTGTGCAAACTCAGGGCAGGCATCTGTAGTTGCTATTAATTTATGACTACAGTGGCTCTAAATCTTTAGGTCCTTACATTCCTCTCACTTTCACTTTTGCTGTATTCCCTCGACCTTAGAAGGGTGGTATAAACTTCTTAGTTATGACTGAGCACTCATCTGTCATTTGTTTTCACCCTCTTGTGCAACAGTGAGTCACTGAATTGACCTAAAAGTAGGGTATCTCTTAATAAGGCTGAGGGTAGCATTGATCTAAATTTTTCCTAATAATTTTATTGTAGTTTAGCTATAATTACAAACACCCAAGAAGCAATTTATAATAGAAATGATTTGATTTTGCTCCATTCTATAGGATTTATTTCATCATGAGAGGAAAGGTGGGTAGAGCTGTGTAGCAAAGGGCACTCAATTAACAAAGAGGCCATGGCTGTGAGGATGAGCAGCAAACTCAGAGGGCGGCGCCTGTAAGGCTGGGCAGTAAATAGAGACACATGCCTGTGAAATTGTTTGTTTGTTTGTGTTTGCCTCGTTTTTTTCCTGTTTTGTTCAGGCCACTATCTTGTGAGATTACAGCACCATGTTCAGGGCTACTTTCCCCCCCAGTAGTTAATCTATTCTAGAAGTATCCTCAAAACCACACACAAAAAATGTGGACTACTAACCTTCCAGATACCTCCCAAGTGCTAACCAAACTGGCAAATAAAGATTAAGTATCACTTTCCCAGTGTGTTTTCCATGCATAGGAGATTTTCACTCTGTATTTTCCTTTTGATTTTAGTAGGCATGTGGTCATATGATCTTAAAATTAAGAAAGAACTGAGAAGTGTTTATAAAACGTGAGATGATAAAATGTATTTTAACTGTTGGCTACCCTTCACTATAATGAAACAAAATTGAGGCCCAAGGACAATAAGTATATATGATTAATCTATTCTGATGAAATACTCAAACCATCGTTAATTTGTTAATGTTTATCACAGACTTTTCCTCATAAGTCTGACTATATATAAAATGCAAATCTAAGAATATAAAGCCTTATATACAATTCTGTTTCAAGCTGAACAAAAACAGTTTCGATTTGTGTTCCACACAGAATGGTACAAAATGTCGGCTGTAGAAATTAATCTATGGCAAAATTATATTGTATTAACAATGCTCCTTATGGGCGTTCCTAATTCTGTACAAATGTGGTGAGTTCTGGATCATAAACCCTAGATCTCCAGAGCCATGAGCTACAGGGCTGTCTTTTCACCGATCTTTTCCAGCTGTGCTGAAAATGAGTCACGAGCTGGACAACTCCTCCCACCTAGCACACAAGACAAAATCTGAAAGCCAGCCCTGCCTCAACTTGGATAGCTCCAAATCTGCTGACTGACTGGTTCCAGAAAGATGCCTGTGCCTCGGGCAGCTTACACAGCTTTATTCCTTCTTTCAATCCATCGTTGTGCTCATTGCAATGACAGTTCTTTTATTCTGAGCCACAGGAGTTGGGAAGACCCCAGAACGTCCAGCCATACTGAAAATTTAGATGACAGTATGAATTTTGACTTCTCCAAATTTTTGTTTTTGTTTGTTTGTTCTGTTTTTTTCGAGACAGGGCTTCCTTGTTTAACAGTCCCGCCTACACTGGAATTCACTTTGTAGACCAAGCTGACCTTGAACTTGCAGAGATGTTCCTACCTGTGCCTCCCTAGTGCTGAGATTCAAGGCATGCACTACCAACCTGGTTCAGTGGCACACACATGTAACTCCAGCACTCAGAGAGGCAGAGGCAGGTGTGTCTCTGTGAACTTGAGGCCAGTCCAGGACAGCCAAGGCTACATAGAGAACCCTTTCCTCAAAAAACAAAAGGAAAAAAGAAAAAGTGTGCACCACCCCAACCCAGCCAAACACTTTCTTTAAGAATACCTATGTATAAACTAGTTTCGTTGGTTTATTGCTACATTGTTTCTTTCTTTCATTTTGTGTTGGTGATAGGAAAGGATTAATAATTGGTGCCAAGGACTAAAAGGAGAGGAAGAGAATATACAAAATCTAAAGCTACATTATAGAGAAATTTTAATCCAGCAACATGGCTGCTCTGGCAGGGGATCACATCCGAAGACCTTCTAGGTCTGCGTGATCCAGTGGGATTCAGGTGTGTACTCCCTTAGTACACACCTTTAATCCCAAACAGTGAGGGTAAAATTAGTTAATAGAAGGAAGCAGACTTATTTGAAGATGACATCTAATTGATGGGCAGACAAGTGATAAATGCCTGAAAGATCTGACACAGAATGAGTCAGAGACAGGATACTGTCACCTCTCAGGAGAACAGGACAGGAAAGAGAGGCTACCTAAGAGCAGCACAGGAGGAGAGAGGAGTTTCTTGCTGGGACAGTTTTACAAACACAGGTTACAAAATAGCAAGGTAGACACAGGTGAAGAGAGCACAAGCCAGAGAATGAGAAGGAACCAGGAGATTAAAGCATATGGTCAGAATTTGTTTGAGGCCAGGTAGAGCAATTCAGTCAGAAGGCAGTTTGAATCAGTCAGCTTGGAGAGGAGTTTAGGCCAGAACAGCTGAGTTGAACCAGATATCAAGAATTCAGAAAGAGCTAGAAACGCCTGGGAACAGCTCTCACCTCATCCCCTTACCTAAGGAAATAAAAACAACATTTGTGCTAGATACAGAATAGTGAAGGTAATTTAAATAACTAAAACTTGCTGTTTGATATTTATCCTTAATTTATGTGTAGATGTGTGCATCTGTATGTGAGCACATGCACATAAGCCAGGTGTCTGCAGAGGCCAGAGACAGTAGACCCCCCCAGGAGCCTGAGTTACAGAATTCTAAGCCTCCGGATATAGATGCTGGAAGCCAAACCTAGGTTCTCTGGAAATGCTCTTACCCACCATCTCACCTCTCTAGCTCTAAAACCATATTTTAAAAGTAGCTGAAACTTTGGATATAAAATGGCTTGAATACTATAGCATACTTTATTTATAGACAAAAAACTATGAAAAGTTAAACCCTACTCAAGTAAATGATGATTGATCATAAAAAGATAAATTAATTTACGTATTTTGTATAATTTGCATAGAGAACTAAAATTGATTGTATATTAGAATTTTAATAAAGATCATTGTGTTTTTATTTTTTTTAATGTGTGATTAAATTCAGGTCATAGGATATCAAAATACCTTCAGTTTTTTATACTTAATCACACAAAGGTTGAAGATATAAAAATCAGTGTCAAAATAATGAATTACATACAATAAAATATACACTTTCTGCTTACAGCATTCTAATGCCTTAAGCTCATTTTGGTAATTAATTTCCCATTAGATTGATTAATGTTCTGTCTTTCTACTCTGGACATGGGTAGATTTATCTTATCACATCCTGATATCACTATCTGCCACTGGTGCATGTCCTGATTCTGGGGTTTGTTTTATTTTATATCATTTGAGTAAATTTATCTGTAAGTATCATTTTAATGCTATTGAAATAAATCAGACTTTCAGATTATAAATTCTTTGGAACTCTCCTCTTCTCTAGGATGTATTACTTTGATGAATACTATCATGAAGACTGAAAGCTGACTAATAACAGTTCTGCTAAAGGACTAAATGTCCTCTGATCAGCTCAGCTGTGTAACACCCAAGATTATATTTGGGTTTCCAATGGGGAGACTGTTACAGTAAGATATTGAACATCACTTAAAATGTTCTGGACATGTCAATGAGAGTATGAATGGAATCAGCTGGAGGCATGTTCTTACTAGATAGACAGGTGGTATCTGTTTACGGGATGTGCTTGGTTAAATACGACATGTCCACAACAAATACATAGTTCCCTCCGTCTTTGTCTTGTAAGCTTATAGTGCATTTTTCAACTTAAGCCAAATATAATCACATATGATCACATTGTGGTACCCAACATTGCTAACTGGCATCTTCTTACATGATTTCCTTGAGGTGCTATTTTATATTCTGAAACTTCTTTAGGTTCTTTCTATTAAAACAAAGCAAAAAATTATAACTACTTTTTCCCTTACACTTTCTCCCTCCAAATCTTCCATATAACCCTTTGTTCACTCTTCCAAATTCATGATCTTTTTTTTTTCCATTAATTGTTGTTTTCTGGACATATGTATAAATGTATACATATACATTCCCAAATATATAAATGCTATGTACTCAGTCTTTCTAATGTTACTTATACATATTTGTTTTCAGGGCTGACCATTTGGTTTGGGTTAACAAACCTGTGTGTTCTTCCCTTGGGATGGAATATTCCTTACTCTCCTGTACTTCTCTGCATAGGTCTCCAGTCTCAGCATCTCTTCCCTGTCCACTTTAGCATGCCCACTGCTGTTGTCCTTGCACAGATTCCGTTCTTACACATCATTTCATTCAATTTCATATGACAAATACATGATTTTGGTAGCAGAAAATGAGAGTGTTAGGCTGAAAAGAGATACAGCCTAACATTAAAAGAGATGTGGTCTGACTTTTTTTTTTTAAAGATAACTGTGTATATATGCTCTTAGATTTAATAATCTTGGGTTCTATTATTTGATGATTTTGAGATGCTTCAACACAAAGAGGATCAAATACTTACATTCTTATTATATTCTGGAATATGCTAGCATTGTGAAAAACGATGTGTGTCAGACCTGTCTATCTTATAGAAAGACATAGTGTCTTCTTGAAGTACACTTTTTATTGCTAAATAGAAAATAACATGACTATGTATTACTAAATAAAATCTCTAAAGTTCATAGGAACTAAGAAATAGTTGCTTTGTAACTAAATAAAAACATAGTAACTAACATTCCTTAGAAATACATCTAAGAAAATTTGTTCTTTTCTAGAACCTTCATAAATCAATAGATTGCTTCTCAGAATAAAATTGTTTGTACAATTATAGTTTTATTTTGTTCTAATTTGGAAATCCATCTGTCGTAACTTTCAGCATCTTCTGATTTGTTTTATTCCTAAGTACTTTATTTTTTGTTTATTTACTTTTTATTTACTGTTAATTTAAATTTATTATGTGAGAATGTCATACACTGTAAAACAGCACTCAGAACATTTCAGTTTAATACTCCACCCACCCTACTCCTCCTAGAGCTCTCCTGTTCCACATGTTCTTTCAAACTACATGTTGGTGTCTTTTCTCAAAACAACCCACTGAGTCCAGTTATTGGTGGCCATCTGAGAATGGATGCAGTGCCCTCCACTGGCTCACAGTTATACTGGGGGACTGAGTCTTGAAGAAACTGCCCCTTCTCTTTCCAGAAGCTTTCAACTGTCAATAGCTTCTAGGGTGGGGTTGGGATCTCATTGCCACTTCTCTTATCCACGCAGAAATATTGAATTTCTTGGCCAGTCCTCTGACTTGTTAATTACTATGATATGTGACAGTGTTGACAATCAATTATACAAAACACTTCCCTTTTAAAGTCAATGTAAAGATGCTACTGGAGTTCTTGTTTTCACTTATTCTCTGATATCTCCAAAATAGTTTGGACGTACACATAAAATAGTTTGATGATAGATAAGTAGACAGACAGACAGACATGCAGATAGACAGATTGATTCATTGTGTGAGAGCCTTTATATTCTCTGATTTTATGATGGTGTGTTTACCAGGTTGGATTCTTACTCTTGTAGAAAAGACTGAAAAGCTCCATATCTGTGGTTCCCTGTACACTTCACTATTGTGGAAAATTATATGACAGATGTTTCCCCTGAAGATTTCCGGGTCAAATGAGAATGTGAGTGATAAAATGAATGGCGACTCATGTCCAGGCAGTTCCTCTTTTTCTACCACACCCTTCCTCATGCTCACCGCATTAGCTTAGTCTCCATGTGTCTCCTACCACTGTATAATAAAAGCAGCTCTCATTTTTTTATTAAATTGTTTAGCATAATCACTTTCTCCATTTGAGAAACGAAAAACATATTCACCACGATATTTAAATGCAGTAAACTCTCTAATGCCTTCTGTATCTGCCTGCTAACTGTAAGCTATTTTCTAAAATCCATACAGTTCTGAATGTCTACAGTGAGGCACACTTCACTGAGTTTCTTTATGTAGTAGCTTTTACTTTAGAATGGAAGGCTCTCCTCAAGCTATATTACATTTTCCATCTTAGACCTTCTAAGTCCTTTCTGTTATCAATTCCCATCAAGTTTGGATTATAATATTCTGTACCATCTCCCTCTTTTTCTTCCTGGCTTCCTTCTCTCTTTATATCTTATTTTCAACTCCTACTTTGATTTGCTAATTTTTAAGGTGCTTATCAGTATTCAAGAATGCTTACGAAAGAAGCCTACTTCCTACAGCCAAAAGAGATTTTAACTCTATTTTAGGCATAGAATGCTGCTTTAAAAATTATCTCGTAACAGGAAGTTTACTACTCTTAAAATGGGTCATATTTTAAGGAGTATATTACTTACTGGCTGGTGGTGGTAGAAGCCTTTAATCCCAGTACTTGAGAAGTAGAAGCAGGTGGTTTTCTGTAAGTGCGAGGTCAGCCTGGTTTACAGAGTGAGTGCCAGGACACCCAGAGCCACATACAGAGAACTTTTCTCAATGCATGGGATAAAAGGAAGAAAGACAGTGTGGTTTGGTGCATCTGTCAATAAAACAGAAACATGGATTCCAATGGGCTTGCTACTTGCCTAGTCTGGTCAGGCATTTAGTGATACTCGGCCTCAAAATAGAAGGTGAAGTGGATTAACGAAAACACTGAACACTGACCTCCAGCTTTCACATGCACACATGTGTATGCACACACAAAGACACAGACACACACCCACAAATACACATCCATACTCATATGCTCATGTGTGCACACAAGTGCACTATACATATATTTATGCATTTCATAACTGGTTATGGAATCTGCTGTGTCCTTAGTGAATGTAAAAACATGTTTCCTGAGTGCTAATAATGATTTTGCTATGAATGCCATGTCTATAGTAAGAAGAAGTAAATCAATACATTATATATGTGAATTTTACAAAATGAGATTTAACAAAAGAAATAAACAATAGCCATCTGCCATAAAAGATGATATGGGAGTTCCAAGACTGTGAGTAAACAAAAATGGCAAGGAACCTTTCAATTACTCTTCAAAAATAGATTTTAAGATTTAATGAATGGCTTCCTCCTTTTGAGAGAGTTGGTTACTATGATTTCTGTTACTGAAATATGTACATTTGTTCATTTTGTAAATGTGGTACTCACTTAAATGTGACCTTGAACTTGAAAAAAATGTGACATCATCTCCAAAAACTATAGTTAATGCATTTGGACAGCTACAATTGAATACTCACGGATCTCCCATCTGCACTTGCTTAGAAGAGAAATATAAAACTCATCTGTGAATTGAAATTTCCGTCAATGTAGTTTCTAGGAAACCATTCATAAAATCACAGCTGCGGCTAATTTCCATTTCTATGGGCTTTGCATTGGTTAAAAGTAGAGAAAAGGGATCATATTATTTTTGAAAGTCATGAACAGAAAACTAAATTACATCATTCTAAGCATAGAAATCTTAATAATTCACTGAGTGGCAAGTCATTATCCCCATTCTTAAGGAAAGCTCTGACACCACATCCAAGCATCATTTTGTAAGAGCTCTCAACTTCAGCAGCCTATATATTTGGAGAAAAGGTTACTTTATGTTTCGTGATGCATATGGCTGTCACACTGATCCATTTCTACACTGGCTATTACAATGAAGAAGAACAAGTAAGCAATAGTAGATATCTTGCTAATGAATAACGAACAAAGAAAAATATTGATGCCATTCTCAAAGCCCTTAAACTTCTAACTTCATATCAAGCACATGAATAAGTAAAGCAATAGAGAGAATTTAATAAAAGTTTGCCATACTTTGTGGGTTTTCTATGTACATGCACTTGAAGACAGAAAGAGGAAAGAGAAGAGGTGAAATGAAAGAGATAGCCTAAGACATTGAAAAGCCTCTAAATGTCCTCCTGAAAAGAATACCTTCAAGCAACTATATAATGAGAAGGCAGTGAGAAAGTGAAGGAAGACAAACATTACTCTCATTTGTTAAAAAATGTAAGAGACAGTCAATCATAAATCAGTCCCAGCTGTGACCCTCAAGCTACAAAATCGACTAGTCAGACCCAGCATGCCCTGTGGTGCGATGGCAGCAAAAACATCATGGGAGGGACGCACTGACTTTTCATTCAGTTTTAAGTCCCACTCTGCAACAAGAAAGCCATTCCTGCCCCGCTGTTGGGTGCCTATTGCTAAACTGTGTATAGGACCTTGTGTAGAACTGACTTCTATATTCTGCTAAATGGATATGGTATCATACCATCTCCTAATGATTTACTGTCACAGCCATAGATCGTGCACCTCTCAACCCTCATCTAAGAAACTGCTATTTGCAGTAGGCATTGATTCACACACACACACACCAGGGGGAGGGAGAGAGAGAGAGAGAGAGAGAGAGAGAGAGAGAGAGAGAGAGAGAGAGAGAGAGGGACACAGAGACACAGAGACACAGAGACACAGAGATGAAGAAAAGAAAAAACAGAAAAACAGAAAAACAGAAAAACAGAGGCGGAAAAGCTGAGAAGACTAAGAGAGTACAGAATGCCAGTTCTAACAGGACCAAATGTACTACAACCTCTCATTCAAAGCTAAAGGGAAGACGGAGTCAGAGTGTAAGAACCAGAAGCAGGAAGTAATCACGAGAAAACCTTGTCTTCTGGATGCTTTATAGAAGCTGTCCATATGAACTCACAGAAGTTGCAACTGAACGCACAAAACAATGCCAGCCCAAGTCAGACGAACACTAGCGTGGGCGAGAGAAGTGAGCACACAACACCACTCCTAGCTACGGAGCTAGGCAACTGCTAGGAGAGGGAGTGTTAGTTCTGACTCGGAGTGCCGTCCATGCCAAGTCAACCATGCCCTACTGGAAGACCTCACATCCAAGAATACTTGTGCAGCATAATTTGGTCTTGAAAGGGTTAAAAAGAAAAAACAAAGAAAGCTGGGTAGTTAGTGAAGTTTAGTGGATGTGGACAGAGTTGAGTTGCAAATGTGATTTAAACTCGTTGCATGAAAATTCTGAAACAACAAATAAAAAATTTTAAAAGATATACACATCACAAAAGACATTTAGATTCACAATGTCGTCAGTATCAAATGGGCATCTTACCAAAACGGTTTGTGTGTCTCATTCTTCTCAGATGCAACATTTTTCCTTGAAATTACTAATATTTTTAAACTTCATATAATTTATTAACTGTAGACAATGACACTGAAAACTCAATAAATGATTTATAATTATAAATAATAATTTGAAACAAGTTTGTTTTTTAAAAGAATGCTTAGATCTCAATTGTATACAACATACAATAGTTATCCACTATTTATAAGCAATTTCATTTATTATTTGTTCATAGCAAAATGTTACCAATTAACATTTTCAAAATGATTGGTTTTATAATAGAATTTGTCAAAAATCATAAGTAATTAAAAACACATATATTGTGGTCAATAATTTGTCCTCTAGACAATTTTCCCAGGATTTTAATTACTTGGGATTACCACACAGTTTGTGAGAGGAGTTTAGCAAACTGAAAGTGGTTAACAGAAGTAGATACAGCCTCAAATTTTGCATTTAAGCCACACCCATTGCAAAGGCATGTCTATAAATAACATCTTTATTGAAATCTATTACATTTCTCCAAATAACTGCAAAAACTTTATTAAATTCACTTACCTATTATGTTAGGCACAACATATTACCTCACTAATCTCTGAGCAATATTCCTCAACTCTCAATGAATTCTTAAGTATTTATTGTTGACATTATAGTAACTAAATACGGAAGCAAATACATAAATAAATGAAAATAAACCATGTCAAAATAGGCAGCACTTAGCTCACATTTTACCAGTGCAACCAATTTAATGTAGTTTCACATTCGCTGATTATGTTATATTGCAATATAATAACATCCAGCAACTTTGGAATCAAGAAGTGGCCTTTGTTTGCACAAAACCAGCATGTATTAGTGATTTAATATTCTTTATGGTCAAATAAAGTCCTGGACACTTTCCCTTTGAATAAACACAGCAGGATTCTAAGATAAATGTATCACCATCACATTTAATTAGTCTTGGAAATATCACATTGAAAATAGTTTTGTTTTATTAGCTCTCCTTTAAAGGAGGAGTTAAAGGTGTAGGTTTACAAAGGTCTTATCGGGATTTCGTAAGCCTAGAAACATGATATATTTTCTCTATCTGTCCAAAGTTAGCATTTATCCCACACAAGAAATCTCAGAATGATCATAACTACAAATCGATGGGTTTTGTAAATTCATGCTTAGAATTACTACAGCACATTTATGTTAAGGGCAACTGACTTTAAGATCAATAGAATGGCAAATGTATTGTACATGACATACGTATGTGAAGAAATGAAAGATACTAGACATCCAACTATCCTTAAAAAGCAAATGGAATGGACACTCATGGATGATGGCAGAGTATTAGGAACCTCGTTAGAATAACAACTTCAAAGTAATCAGTAAGCGAAGGAATTTAAACAACACCGCATCAAAGTCAGCTGACTTGACTATACTCATCCTTTCAACGTGAAAATGTGAAGACAGGGACGGACACGTGGGAGGGGTCGGAGAAGCCTTCAGAGGAACGCCAGGGTCTTACGTCCACTTCTGATAGTCTCCTCAACAAGAGGAAATTGTGCTTAGTTACTCAGTGGCTGACCGTCCTTATTTGGAATCAAGTGCTAGAGCCAGAACACGGAACCCCAAGTGGATTGAGCTAGTTTCCAGAGGAGTCATAACAAATTCCACGATAGAAATTGATTTTCTCAAAATTTTGTGGAAAAAAAAAAGAAAGAAAGAAAGAAAAGAAAGAAAGAAATGAAGGAAGGAAGAAAGAAAAGAATAACCTGGCATGGTGGTGTCAGCTGTCAGCTCCTGTGTCATCACAGAGTTTTTACATGGTGTGAATCTCTGTTTCTATGCCCAGTGACTACTTAGCGTGTGGTGTCTGCCAAAGCTTGGACTTTCTGTTGAATTTTTCTCAGACATAAGCATTTAATTGCTAGGGGGGAAAATCTCTTGTAAAGTCCTATGGCATCTGCCAAGCTCAAAGACATTTCTGAAGCATTCAAGTTATCTGAGTTTTTCACGTCCAAGTTCAGATCTCTTTCGGTCCAAATTTCTCACTTGTGGTCTCCACTCGGAAGACTTTTTTTTCAAAAATATTTTTAATATAAAAAATACGCCATTTTAGTTTTCTCACCAACAGTCCCTTTGAAGGTTTCACCAAGATTATATGTTGCAAATTTTCACTTTTCAAATTTTACTCCTTACCCAGATAAATGACATACTCACACACACAAATATATGCAAAAATTGGGAACTCTAAACACAATTCTTCTTGCACATTTAGTTATTTCAATTTTATTTCAAAAGGACTCGTAAGACTAAGAGTGTCAGGAAGACCTTACCCCGTTTCACCCAGATTTGCCCTAACTTCTGCCTTTCCTAATCAAGCTGTAACCAAAGAGGATGTACAGCACTTTCCCGAGAAACTATGGCTTGATAATTTAGGAATTCATGGAGAATTATCAAACTGGAGAGAAGCTGTGAGGATGTGAGAAGACGTGTAGCCTGTTGTTGCTCTTGCAATTGAGCACTGAATTCACACGAAATCTTCACACGCAGATGACGGAGGGATCTCCAAACCTGCTGCTGCAGTCAGATGTAAATTCTTGAAGATCAACCTCCTTCAAGACTGGAGGCTCAGACTAACTCTTGGAATGCAACTGCAAGATTATACTGTCCTCTGCCTACACATTTTCCTAGTTCAGTTGTTATTCTTTCTCTCTGTGTATGTATTATATTTTTTAAACTGCAGAAATTTATTTTCCATTTTGTTTGCTAATATCTGTCATCAAAAACATATTAGAAAGGAGATTTTGATTAATGCTGTTTGCCTAAAATTTGGGTAAAATTTACACACGTTTATGCATGCTTACAATGCAATAAGAAGCTGTGAATGAGTATTTAGTAGCCACAAAGGTAATTCCTTAACAAGAAGCCCGTTATTTAGAATATTAAGAAAGTGAGAATTGTCAAAGTAACTGTGATTTTAAAAAGAAGAAGAAGAAGGAGGAGGAGGAGGAGGAGGAGGAGGAGGAGGAGGAGGAGGAGGAGGAGGAGAAGAAGAAGAAGAAGAAGAAGAAGAAGAAGAAGAAGAAGAAGAAGAAGAAGAAGAAGAAGAAGAAGAAGAAGAAGAAATAGTAAATGTGATCTAAAAGGAGAATTGCTACTTTTCTTCTGGCCACTTCAGCATAAAAATATCTCTTTTTTAAAAAAATCTTAACAAATACAGCAAATTCTTTTTATTTAAACCACAGTAAAGGGGGCTAGAGAGGTGGCTCCGCAGTTAAGAGCATTTACTAATCTTTCAGAGGACTCAAGTTCAGTTCCCAGAATCCACATCAAGCAGTTTACAGCCCCTCCAGTTCCTGATCCAGAGAATCTGGCAGCCTTTCTTGCTCTTTGAACATCAGCACACACACACGGTGCACATAAATTCATGCAAGTAGGAACAAAAATGCTTATCTAATAAAATATCTTTTTTAAAAAATCAGCCTTAATCAAAGGGCAATGTTACCATTAATCGAAGGGAAGTGTTACCCTTCTCATTGGAAAAATAACAAAGGCGTCAAATAAACTGAATTAAACAAAATATGTAAACTTTATTATGGACCTTAAAAAACTAGAACCTGGGAAAAAAGGAAGGTTACATTCATCATATCTCTGAACAGAATTTAGCTGGTAGTATTTTATAGCTTGACCCTTAAAATAAGAATTAATTTTGGTCTGATTATAGATTCTTTTGTGTTAGTCTCATTTTGTATGAGAAAATAATCTTTTTTTTTTTTACAAAGGATGATATCCCACAGTCAATCTGATATTAAAATATGCTTTGCATAATTGTCAGCTGTAAGGAAAGTGCTATGATAAAAAGAAATGTCTCAAATAAACAAGAGACAGGTGGCAGCCTGAGTTACATCTGTTATTAATCTGTATCAGAGGAGAAGGAAAGAGGAGCCAGCAGGAGACAAGCAAGAGGGCTCTGTAGCCTGCTGGAGATGCCCTTCCATATTTTGAAGATCTTATTTGCTTTCTCTCCTGCGAACTAAAAATACATTCATAAAACAACCAGGAGTAATTATCTTGTCAGAAGACTCTTCTGCGCATTATTGTCAAATTGAATTGAAATGAAATCCATCAGAGAAAATGAGGTTGGACCCAGGGATGTCTCTCTTTTCCTTTATCTGTCATTCTTAGTTTTGAAGATAGGGGGATATAGAAATATATATGGATGATTGAATAAAAAGTAGATTATTGAATTTACTCCTCAACTTAAGGCCTTACTTGTTACTCACAAATAAGATTATTTTTAATTCATTGGTATAGAATTTTGTATACTGATGCAAAATTAGTTTAATTTTGATACATTAGTATAAAATCCATATTTAAGATTATTCTTCACACACATTATATATATTTTTTCTACTCTAATACAAGGTATTGTACCCATACAACTCAAAAAGAATAACAGGCTTACTTCCAATATCTTGAAAGTGGTATTCCAGGCAGTTTAGGATAATTAAGTAATACAAGCTAATTTTTAGTTTATCAAATCATTGTCATGTTGATTACTAGTCTAATTTTATTACAAAAATATACAGACATACAGAATATGGCACTTAAACACATTTTTACTAGTTTAAAGATTCACTGACAATGAGACAGGTTAGCTCCTGGCAACACCCAGCCTACGTCAAAGAGGATGATGAGCATCAAAGAACCTCCTTATGGAGATGGCTTCAAATGTGGCAAACAAGTCACTGGGCAAAGTGTCCTCATTTCTACCACAGACAGAATTCTGCCTAAAAATGGGCAAGCTTGGACGCAGGCAGAGTCAACCGCCAAACTCTTCCAAGACAGGATAAGCAAGTCCTCAATAGTTCCTGCCTCACAAATATGTCTGTCAGATATATTGGGTCAGAAGGCTGAAGAAGATGCTCCAACATTATAGAGAGCTTTGGGTGACTATTCAGGCAGCAAACTGTCTCTGTCATTTTTGTGTGTAGTATAACCTGCACTTCCTGTTTACTCAGGTAATTAAGTTTTATTCCTTCTCAAGTCTCTGATGGGGTTGAAGAACAGATAGTTTAGTCTTACAATTAAGCTCAGTTGTTTAGAGCTTAGTAAGTTTTTAGGTCTAGATAGATGTTTTAAGTTGATAGAGATGAGATATGAAAGATACTGGTTTTCACTCAGAATTTTAGACTCACCAAGAGAGAAAGATGTATTCTTCAAGGTTGCCAAATACAAATAACCAAAACACTATGAATGTAACATTAATATAATTCCTGATTGTTTCATGGTTTTTCTTGCTGTATGCAGTTTATTTTATTTATTTGTAGTAACATAAATGAATATATGTAAAAAAAGAAATATAATTTAAAAATTGCTAAAAAAAATATGAAACTCAGAGTGCCAAAAGCTGACGTTTATTTGCTGTTGTTATACAAGCGCATGTTGTCGAAAACAATGGTAATTTTCTTCATAGTAGGAAAGGAAGAAAGAAAGAGAAGCATACAAGGGACTGCGAGGCAACCATTGCAGATTACTCCCCTGCCTACAGGTCGCCATGCCTGAGAGCAATGGCCCATCCGAGTGGCTTTCTGTGAGGTAAGAGGAGCCTCAGAGTGGCCAGTTTCCTTTCTCTGTGGCAAAATCCCCAAGTAAATGCCAATCACTATGACTTCTTATATATCAACTCCTAATAAGACATTAGAATAATCAAGCTTGGAGTGAGCTGTATTCATGCAGTGGGTGAGTAGTGCCGGTCTTTTCACGTTGTTATTTTCTCTCTGTCTCAGGCTCAAAAATCAGAGGAAACTCAGGACCGTTCTCAGAGGTGCTGCCTTTATGCAAATTTGTACACTTGAAGCTCATGAATATTTTATGATTTAATAATAATGTTGCCAACTCATGAGGGAATTATACTTAATTGCTTTTAGAATTATGTGTAGTGTACAAAAGAATTAAGACCATCAAGATGAGTTTAATTAAAATAGAATGGAATTAAGGCATAGGAACTGAATGAAAATCGACTCATTTGTCTATATTACACTGATTGCTTACTCCCCCTTTGCCTTTGTTCTCTGCTATGTCCCTTTCTCTAAAGGAACTATTCAATACTCTATGAGAGCAGCTCTTTTTGGCCTTGCCGTGATGAAGGCAATAAAATATTTATTTTCCTACATGAAGAAGCGGGGAAAAACAAAAATAGGATTGCCTGATGCTAATACCATGAATAATAGTCAGAGATAGCAAAGGCCTATGAAAATGGAGGGCAGGTGCCCACTCTAGGAAGATTAAATATATTTGGTTGCATGCAGTGCTAAGTACTGACATCTAGGCATAAATGGTAAATGTTAATATAATTTATGTTCATTTCAAAAGTGAAAGCAATGAAGACATTATAGGGGGGAAGTTAAAAATAAAACCAAAGCAAACAAATGCATGGCGGCACAAAGGGCACAAAACTCAAATACTGAATTTTATAAGGTATTCCCATAGGAAAGTTTAACCCATAAAAGTTGAGGATCAATGAAGAGCTACAGATGGCCAAAAGAACTAGTTCCCTCTGGGTACAAGCTCCTACAACATAATGAAAATAAGATCAAAAATTCAAGCGACACCACATGCTGGCGAGGATGTGGGGAGAGAGGAACACTCCTTCATTGCTGGTGGGAATGCAAACTAGTACAACCACTTTGGAAATCTATCTGGTGCTATCTCAAAAAACTGGGAATAGGGCTTCCTCAAGATCCAGCTATTCCACTCCTTGGAATATACCCAGAAGATGCTCCAGCACACAACAAGAACATTTGCTCAACCATGTTCATAGCAGCCTTATTCATAATAGCCAGAACATGGAAACAGCCTAAGTGTCCCTCAGTAGAAGAATGGATAAAGAAACTGTGGTACATATACACTATGGAATACTACTCAGCTATTAAAAACAAGGAATTCCCACCATTTGTGGACAAATGGATTGAGCTAGAAATGATCATAATGAATGAGTTTACCCAGAAGCAGAAAGAGTCAAATGGTATATACTCACTTATATCTGGACATTAGCCCAAGGGGCATGTCCCATGAAAGTCTTCACTTAGCAGGAAAGTGGGACAGAGGGGAGGACATCCTGTTGGGACTCTAGGTGAGAGATGCATAGGAAATAGGAAAATAGAAGGATCCAGAGGGTCCTAGAAACTTACAAGAAGAAAATTATGATGGGCAGATCTGGGCCCAGGGGTCCTGTTCAAGCTATGGCACCAGCCAAGGACAATACGTGCATTAAACTTCGAACCCCTACCCAGATCTATCCAATGGACAGGACATTCTCCACAGTTGAGTGGAGAGTGGGGTCTGACTTTCACATGGGGTCTGATGCCCCATATTTTACCACATCCCCTGGATTGGGAGACCTGGTGGCACTCAGAGGAAGGATAGCAGGCTACCAAGAAGAGAATTGATACCCTATGAGCATATACAGGGGGAGGAAATCCCCCTCAGGAACAGTCGTAGGGGAGGGGAATAAGGGGGAAATTGGAGGGAGGGAAGAATGGGAGGGAGGGAAGATACAAGGCATGGGATAACCATTGACATGTAACAAGAATAAATTAATAAAAATTTAAATAAAAAGAAAAAGAAAATAGCCCCCTGTAAAGCTTTTCAGTGAGAGACGTTTTATTTGAGTTTTAGCATTTTTCTATTCCTAGAAATTAAAATATTCATTTTTCCAAACACAGGATGGATGAACCTGTAGTAATATTAATTTTTAAATGAAATTTTAAAACACCAGTATAATTTTGTTGAGTAATATTTTCTCAATATAGTCATGTTGGCTTTTAACTATCATTATTAGTCTTGTTGTTTGCTTTAGGTTCAAGAGCATAACACATCTTATACTAGGATAATTTAGCACACAGGAGATAACTAATTCATGTGACTTGTAAAATCCAAGCATCGCTAGTCACACTGTCCAGAGAGGTCTGATCACAGCAGTTCCTTGGAAGAAAGGATGACCTCACAAGTAGTTACCAAATGGATTATTTTAAACCATTATATATTGGTACACACTAAGCAAGTCCTCTCACAACTTCTAATTAGCAAAGCTGTATTCCCTTTAATTAATGGTTTCTAGCTTATTTTGAGTATATTTCATTCTACCTTACAGTCATCCTCTCATTCTCTAACTTGCCACTTTTATTTCCCTCTTCCTTGGTCTCTTGCCATAGGACTTTTATGACGTTGTTCAAAGTTAGCATATGTTCTTCCATAGCACCTGCTTATTTTTTTTTCATCACACACTCTCCCAGAGCCCATGTCATCTAGAGTACAGAATCCATTGACATGTTCATTTTTCATTCCACAGTCCTGTGTTTGGCTGGCAGGCAAATCAATTATTAAAAGCCTTTCACAGTCGTCTCCGCAGTCATAACAGCTCACTAGCTGGAGAAGGAATTTCGGGGGAAAAATAATTAGAGAACTAAGGCAAGGACTTCCAGTGCTTGTCTGGTTTACACAGAGGACACAGAAATCTTAAGGCAAAACATATTCACTGTTTAGCTCATTTAAATACTTTTTTATTTGTTTTCCCTGTTTCCTGCAGAGGATAAAAAAATAATAACAATAAAGCAAAAGGACACCTGTTATTGACTGATTTTTTAAAAGATTAAAATTTTCAAGCCTGGTGTGGTGGCGCATGCCTTTAATCCCTGCACTGAGGAGGCAGGGCAGGTGGATCTCTGTTAGTTCAAGGCCAGCCTGGGCTGTTATACAGAGAAACTCTGTCTGGAAAAATCCAGTTTTTTTCAGTAATCAATATTTAGAGATCTAATGATGAATTCTGGGATGAGTCTCTACTTTTTTATACTTATTTTAGAGTTACTTGATATTTTCAGAATACACTTGAGAAAAACCATTCTATGTGGAAAAAAACTACTAGGAAGATTTCAAGTTATCAAGTGGCAATTTGCACCTGTGTCTTCATTTTTAGCATGTTCACATTTTATTCTCCTTGAAGATTACAAACAATTTTTCTAACTTCATATCTGATATTATCATATTATTGAATAAAATACCAGAGACGGATTTGAATACCCTATTACATTTTCAACTCCTTCCTGTGACCCTAGATACTTTAGATGTCTTCACCTATGACACTTTAATAATTGATTCAGAAGTCCACCAAGTGAGTCCCATGATGTGCCTAAGTGTGGTGCAATCACTACCCAACACTAGCCAAGTCTACACTCCCTAATAATGTTGAAGGATTGACTCTGTTGGTATGTACACGCATGCACATTTGATTATATAAATGCAGGGGAATGAGTGAATGTGGTGGCTCCATCCTCCTCCTCCTCCCTAACAGCAGTTAATGTAAAGCTGGGCTTGTGGGAAAGGAGGCATCATTGCTTCCTGATGATATTTCCTGATGCTGCACAGGAGGGCCAGAGAAGCAGCTGCTTTGCCTTTTCTGGACAATACTTTTTCTGATGTGTTCTGGAGATTCCCACTCACGGTGATAGGGTAGACTGATAATATGAAAGCTTCTACATATTTTTTATGGCTTTTGGTTGTTTTCCATTCAGTGCTAGGGATGAAATCTTGGCCTTTTACATTTCTAGGCAAGCAGTCTACCACTGAAATATCTTTCTGACCATTGATATATTTTTTTAAACAAGGGGCCAAACTATGTCAATCAAAATGACTGAAAACTCTTATCAGTCTTCCTCTGCCCACTAAGGGCTGGGATTGTGAGTGTGCCACCACGTCAACTTCTCCTCGACGTGTGTGGGTCACCAAATCAGTCAGCTTTAAACCGATAGACTGCCACACTCTTATGAACCAATGTCCCATGTCTTTAAGCATTGTAGTGAGTGATGTAAGACAGAAAAGCTAACAAATTCCAACTTATCCATGAGCTTCTGCACTCTTCATTTCCTTTGTTGTTGGTGATAGTTTCTTTGTATTTTTTTTTCTTCTGCATTCTGGAGATTAGAGCTAAGGACCCACGTGCATGCAAACACTCTATCACAATGCAAGGTCCCTAACCATTCAATTAATCTTTTATTAAAAACTAACTATTAACTGACAAAATAAAATCTTGAAAGAAAGCATGACTGAGACATATGTTGTATGTGCTATATACAATGACTGTATTATAGGCATGTTCGGGCAGCTTACGTGTAGGGTGATGTAATGATTTTACTTTTCTTTACTAGGTTGGAGAGATACATTTATTCATTTTTAATGGTGAAATGGACTTGCCATTCATAAAAGTTTCCTGGAAGAGAATTCCAAGGTCTAATAATAAGATCAATGGTCATTACCTTATACAACAAAATTATGAAGGGTCCTATTAAGCCTGTAGATTAAATTTAGCCATTAAGTTAATAACATTGCATGAAGGGCCATGAACTCACAAACAATGTAACATTGCAGATGGTGGAGAAAAGACAAAATACAGGAAAAAAGCACATGTAGAAGGAGACAGAGGACTTGGTCACAGATAGTTAGAAACAGTCTAACTGCAGCACTATATGAGCAAATGCAAGCACTAATTTGTGTCCTGCTGGGTTGTACTAAATAGAACTGCTTTATTAAAAGCTGATAGTTAGGAGGTAACAACCTCCCAACTTTTCCTTCCAACTCGTTAAGTATCATAAACCCTCAGTTCTGCTCTGTATATCAACATGAACAGTTAAAAAAAAGACAGGTCATATAAGGAGGTTCTCTTCTCTGTGAGAAGCCAAGGCTGAAATAGTCATTTCATCAAGAACAATCCGTTTTCCACTTGGAGCATCCCACAGCCATAGTATCTAGTACAAATAAGTACTAAAAATGAATTCTGAATTTTTGTATATTTTTATAATTCTAATCATTTCCTAAGATAACTAGTATTAAGAGAAGATGAAAGATGGTTTGTGAACACTTAAAAAAAAACAATGCTTACCGAATGGAGACTCCATATTGCTTCCCTAGTTTTGCTCCTTATATTATCTTAAAGATTAAAAATTATGATGGTTGAAAAATCTAAAAGTAATTTAACTTGAGATATGTAGGGTTGCTTGTGGTAGATGTCTACCATTGGGAAAAATTTCTCTGTTGAAACAATGTTTTAAAAACAGTTAAGTGAAGTTACTGAACAAAAGGGGAAAGTTTTACTTTATAAAATATATGTAGGGTATGTAGTTGTAATAATATAACTTGTAAAATACACAAATTTAAGATCTTCAGTAGCACACACAGATTAAAATGGAAACAAGAGTCCAATGATCAATAAGTACAATGTCTCCATTGCAAATGCCCTAAAGCCAGGCATGGTGGTACATGTCTTTAATCCCAGCACTTGGGAGGCAGAGGCAGGGGGATCTCTGTGAGTTCAAGGCCAGCATGGACTGCAAAGCAAGTCTATGATAGCCAGGGTAGTTACACAGAGAAACCCTGCCTCGAAAAACCAAAAAAGAAAAAAAGAAAGAAAGAAAGGAAGGAAGAAAGAAATAAAGAAGGAAGGAAGGAAGGAAGGAAGGAAAATGCCCTAAAGTGATACAATTAAATTCTGTTGTTCTGATACATGCAGTATCATAAAGGTTTTTGGCTAGTAAATCCAGAACAATTCATACAAATATCTCCCAATTCATCAATTAAGCTACCTTCCAGATTCTTTCATCACTGATATCTTCACATCTTATCACCAAGGATGCTTGTTAATCATGTTCTGACAGAGTTTTGTAGCAAAACAGTTATTGACATTTACTCATAATATTTTCTCCATGATTTTTTTCACATTTATGTTGTCAAGGTTGGTATATCAGTAAGCTACTAGCTAACAGTTTATCATGGTACAAAGGCACTTTATAAATATTATAAACTTCCTAAAACTGTTTACATGTCAAGTGAGCTACATAACATGGACACAATTTATCCTCTTTCCAATGTTTTAGGGTTTTTTTCTTTCATTCTGTTCTGTTTGGAGGGCACTGTTTTGGTTGTTGGTATTTGCTTTTTCAAGACAGGGTTCCTCTGTGTAGCCTTGGTTGTCCTGTAGTCACTTTGTAGACCAGGATGGCCTTGAACTCACAGAGATCCTCATGCCTCTGCCTCCATGAGGGCTGGGATTACAGATGTGTGCCAATATGCCCAGCTTTTCCCAAGGTTTTTGCAGGGAAAATTGACATAAAAACTAATATGAGAGTGCATGAATTGTTGGAGGTCAAAGGAAGGTAAAAATCCTGGCTAAATGCCCCAAATTTCTTGAAAGAGAAGGGGACATGAAAGCTGGGCCCTTGTAGTTCTGTATAACTTAGGATGTCCAGATGGAGAACTAGCTGTGCTGTGTCATGCTATGTTTGGTAAGATATACAAAAAATAGTGTCAGAAGTTACCATTTATCACAACTTATCAAATTTCAAAGCACTTATAGTTTACAATCTAGACACATAAAATGTTAAGAAATATGCAATCATTGATGAAATACAGATTTGTTATTTTGGTTATTTAAATGAATAATAATCAATTGGTGTATAGTTTATCTCTCATTCCTTAATAAAGCAAATATTTTTGGAAAAAAGCAATTTTAAATATGTGATCATTCTATTCTCTCAATTATGTTAATATCAGTGTTGACAACTAATAGGGAGATTTTAAATGAAATTGTTTAAAAATATTTTTATGCCTTAGAATTAGTTTCCTTATGATCATATACAGGGGGAGGAAGTCCCCCTCATTCACAGTCATAGTGGAGAGGAGTAAGGGGAAAATGGGAGGAAGGGAGGAATGGGAGGATACAAGGGATGGGATAGCAATTTAGATGTATTATAAATAAATTAATAAAATATATCTTAAATTTTTTAAAAAATTAATTGAAAGAAAAATATTTCATAATAAAAATTTTTTTAAATTAGAAAAAAGAATGGGGCTTTATAAAACACCCTAGATAATGGCAACTTCATCATGAGTGCAAAAAATAAAAATAATAAAAAAATAAAGAGTTAGAAGGACAAGACAGTACTTTATTGCTCACTTAGATACTTTCACTAGGAAAATACCAGAGAATTCTATTTGCTTCACTTTAAGTCATGAAGCTATTTTACATTTGATATATTTTTACTACGAGAATACGCCCATTCGTGTACCTTAATATCATCATTTTGAAATATTACTTAGTAAAATCAGCAGTTTAATTTTAAGAGTGGATAACTAACTTGGAAATAGCATGCCTTCCACCTGCACCAAGTTTTTGTATTATCAAACAAAAATTGTTTTTCTAAGTAACCTACTCCTACTTTTTCTTGTTTTCAGAAAGTTGACTTTTTTAATATCTTTTTTTATTAATTC
The DNA here is from genome assembly GCF_964271855.1 of Acomys minous. Classification (NCBI taxonomy): domain Eukaryota; kingdom Metazoa; phylum Chordata; class Mammalia; order Rodentia; family Muridae; genus Acomys; species Acomys minous. Next base: position 115,139,919 of record NC_140492.1, on the reverse strand, counting down.
ATTCATATTACATCTCAATTGTTATCTAATCCCTTGTACCCTCCCATTCCTCCCTCCCTCCCATTTTCCCCCTACTCCCCTCCCCTATGACTGTGACTGGGGGAGACCTCCTCCCCGCCATATATGATCTTAAGGTATCAAGTCTCTTCTTGGTAGCCTGCTATCCTTCCTCTGAGTGCCACCAGATCTACCCATCCAGGGGCCGTGGTCAAATATGGGGCACCAGAGTTTGTGTGAAAGTCAGTCCCCACTCTCCACTCAACTGTGGAGAATGTCCTGTCTATTGGCTAGATCTGAGTAGGGGTTCGAAGTTTACTGCACATATTGTCCTTGGCTGGTGCCATCGTTTGAGCAGGACCCCTGGGCCCAAATCCACACTTCATAATGTTCTTCTTTTAGGTTTCTAGGACCCTCTGGATCCATCTATTTCCCCACAGAATGTTGACTTTTTTAGTACTTTTTGACAGACACATATAAGACACATAGATCAACCAATGGCAGAGACAGACACACTCTCCACCTCTCTCTCTCAAAACACAGGGTACACACACACACACACACACACGCACACACACATACAGAGAGAGAGAGAGAGAGAGAGAGAGAGAGAGAGAGAGAGAGAGAGAGAGGGAGGGAGAGGGAGAGGGAGAGGGAGAGGGAGAGGAGAGAGAGAGAGAGAGAGAGAGAGAGAGAGAGAGAGAGAGAGAGAGAGAGAACAGAGGGCATAGACATAGTGCGTGACATTCATATTAAGAACCTGCAAGCTTTTGCATCACAACTGCGCTTATCCCTGACAGCGAGCCATATTTAGCAAGACAGTAAAGCTGGTAAATGTCTGAAACACCTGGGCAGACTTCCAGTGGGAATACCCGCCTACTTAGCAGAGACAGGGAACCTCATTTAACCTCACTACTGCCAACCAGATGATGTCCACTCGCAGGAGGACGTGCTCTCAGGCCTCCCAGTCCCCCGGGGTGGGGTAGCTACTTCAGGGATTATCCCCCTACCTGCCCCTAAATTCCAGCATTGCTGATCTTCGCTGGGGCTGGTACAGACATATGAGAAGTCTCATTAACACTTGAAGACCTCATTGAAGACCCTTAAGAGTGTTTCAGTGACAATTTACTAAATGGTTTCCCATAGCGAGATGAAAGTGCTATCAGACCACCCAAGTGCCTCACAGTCCAAGAGCCCAGATGGGAAAAAGTGCGCTCTCTCTCTCTCTCTCTCTCTCTCTCTCTCTCTCTCTCTCTCTCTCTCTCTCTCTCTTTTTTTCCTCTGATATAATAATAACAAGTGTTACTCTCCTCTGCTTTTGAGTGTCCGATATTGCATCAAGGCGTTAGGATACAATTAGCTGCTGTCTTAATTTCAGGTAAGTTAGGGTCTCAGTATCATCTCCCTCACTGGCTACTGCCAATGGTTAGAGCAACCACAGAGTATTCCTGACATCTGCTGAGCAGGAGGAGTGCTGGGTGTAGTCATAGCTCAAAACTGCTAGATCTTAGTTTTCTCAGCTGAAATGTAGTCAATCGACAGAATAACTGTTCAGGACAGTGTAACGACGGCAGCATTTGATTCTTATGTGACTAAGCTTCATTCTAGACAGTGTGATAAGAGATCATCCTCGATGTTCATAAATAAGTAAATATACCATAAATAGATCCACTTTCCACACATAAGAGTCTCTCCTCCTCCAAACCACAATTCTACTGCAGCGTTCAGCTGGTCTCCCAGCTATAAATAGAGGACATCTCCTTATGTGCGTTCAGTCTTAGGTTAGACCAGGTTTATCATTTTCCTCACCCTTAGATGTTTTCTGCATTCCACTCTCCGTTCAGCTATGACAAAAAGACAGAAATCATAAATGTAGTAGAGTATGAATCCACAGCGCAGTGAGGAGGAGAGTTAGAGGTTCTGGCCTGTAAAATAATCCAATTAAAATGTTCTATTTGTAAACTGAAATTGATCTCTGGGCAGCAGTGGGTGTGAAATAAGCAAGTAGATGCCTTGGTTGTCAGCGTTATGGATGTGTGATGTGTTAGCCCAGAAAAATAATGACAGGCTGGAAAGCAGGCAATGGAGGAAAGAACATGGCTGCCTTTCAGCTACTAAAGACCAGTAGACACTGAAATGCATGTAAATCAAACTTCAGACAGCTAAGACCCTGAAGCTTTCTGACATCCAAGCTGTCGGGACTAACTGTGCACAAGGAGAAATTCAGCCTTCAGTGCTGTATATCCAAGCCTCAGAGTTTCACTGGGATTCTGGCCAATTTCAGAGGGTAATCACACTGATTTATAGGTTAAGAATTAAGCGCACAAACACCCTGTGGAGTTTCGATTGCTGTGTCCAATTTTGCTAAAATATGTTTTCACTTTTGGCTACTCCATATGAAGACTTTAATAAAACACTCTATAGCTCTCAATACACAGTCAAGTTGGAAATTAGCAGAATAAACATGACTTTGAAACCCCAAGTCAATCGGCTAGTCTAGGTAGGGGTTCGAGGTTTACTGCCTATATTTTCCTTGGCTGTTGCCATAGTTTGCGGAGGACCCCAGGGCCCAGACTCACCTGTAGTTTTCCAGGACCCGCTGGATCCTTCTATTTCCTCATTCTCCCAGGCTTCTCACACCTAAAGTCTCAATAGAGTGTCCTCCCCTCTGACCCACTTTCCTGGTAGGTACAGTTTTTCATGGGGACGAACACCTTGGACTAATGTCTCGATATAAGTGAGTATATACCATCTAGCTCTTTTTGCTTCTGGGTGAACTCACTCATTATGACAATTTCTAGTTCAATCCATTTGTCCACAAATTTTGGAAATTCCTTGTTTTTAATAGCTGAGTAGTATTCCATAGTGTAGATGTACCACAGTTTCTTTATCCATTCTTCTACTGAAGGACACGTAGGTTGTTTCCATGTTTTGGCTATTACGAATAAGGCAGCTACAGGACATTCTCCACTGTTGAGTGGAGAAGGAGATCTGACTTTCTCACAAACTCTGGTGCCCCATATTTAACCATGTCCCTTGGATGGAGACGCCTGGTGGCACTCAGAGGAAGGATAATAGGTCACCAAGAAGAGACTCGATACCCTATGAGCATGTACAGGGGGAGGAGGTCCCCCTCAGTCACAGTCATAGGGGAGGGGAGTAGGGGGGAAGTGGGAGGAAGGGAGGAATGGGAGGATACAAGGGATGGGATAACAACTGAGATGTAATATGAATAAATTAATTAAAAAAAAACCCAAGTCAAGCGTCCCGTCCTGTCTTAAGAAGCTTTATAGATTTGCAGCTTTTATGTGTCTTAATATGAAACTAAAAAGAGCTGAGAACTCTGTTATTATTATTAATTTAAGGGTTTTGTTTTTGTTTTTTGAGAAAGGGTATCATGTAGTCTTGGCAGGCTTCCAACACACAATGAAGCTGGGAGTGTTAACATGGTAGGCCTGCATTATCACGTCCTGTTTTAGGAAGTGCTGTGGCTCACACCCAGGGCTTCATGCATGCTGGGCAAGCTCAGTACTACTTGACCTACATCCCCAGGCAAGTTGAGTACTCTGTGTCCAACATGTTTGGTAAAATAGACTTGATTGTCTCTTGAAATCACTCTGATATTTAAATGAAGTGGTGCATGAGAGGAACCTAGCACACAGACATGGTCAAAAGTGTTAACTAAGGTATGCATGGTGACTGCCCGGGACTGCAGGACTCAGGAGGTTGGTACGAGAGGACGGGATAAAGATGGAGTAGAGATTGAGGGATCGGACAAACAATGACTGGCCCAATTTGAGACACACCCCATGGGAGACAGCCAACCCTGCCACTATTAATGTCCTCTGAGAGGCTCCATCCAGTCATGGATCAAAACAGATGCAGAGATTCCTGGCCAAACATTGGGTGCAGCTCAGATAGTTTAGGGAAGGATAGAGGGACCAGATGGGACAAGAACGTCACAAGGAGACCAACAGAGTCAACTAACTGAGGACCATGGGGCACAGAGACACTGAACTACCAACCAAAGAGCATGCATTGACAGGACCAAGCTGATGGGCAGCAACGAGAGGGGGTACTGTCTCTGACATGGACTCTGTTGCCTGCTGTTGGATCACTTTCCCCTAGCTGAATTGCCTTGTTGGGCCTCAATGGAAGAAGATGAGCTTAGTTCTGATTCAACTTGATGTGCCAGGGTGGGTTGTTGGTGGAGGTGGGGTCCCCCTTTTCTGAGGAGGGGGCAGGGGGAGATGGTGAGAGTGCAGGACTGGGAAGAGAAGCAGAAGGGGGCTCCAATAGGGATGTAAAGCGAATAACTTCGTTTTTTTTCTAAGAGGATTTCTGTAAGTTCAAGGCAAGTCTGAGATATCCAGTGAGTTCCAGAGCAGCTTCAGCTACAGAAGCAGTTGTGTCTCAAAAGAAAATAAATTATAACTGCACCTTCCATAATACGCAACGACAATTTGTAGTACAAGACTTGAGTCTATAAATAGATTTAATATGATTTTTTCAATTCAAAAGATACCCCAGCGACTGAAAGGAGGAAGTTAAGTTAAAATACTCCTGGCACAGCCAAGTGTGGTGGTGCGCTCCTTTAATCCCAGCACTTCAGGAAGGACAGACAGGCATATCTCTGTGAGTTCGAGGCCAATCTGGTCTAGAAATTGAGTCCAGGGCAGCCAAAGTTGTACATAGAAACTCTGTCTTCAAAAGCCAAACCAAACAAACAAACAAAACAAAATAAAAACACTCCATGCTCACAGCCATGCAGAGAACACATAAAGAGCCAGAAACAAGGCTGCTTTTGTCCTCTGGACAAGAGGGTAGAACGCGGGTGAACAGGATAGATCTGTGTTTTCTCCCCAGATAGACAGGTGGGGACAGTTTTGAAATAACTAACCCTGTGTGGGGTGAGGTTACCCATGACTATGAAATGATTCACAAAGTTCTGTGTAGGCTATGCTTATTTTTTTTCCCCCACAGAAGATAGTCCATAATTTACATCAGAATTATATACTGTAGGGAAAGTTGCTGACTGGATGAACAAAATTAAAATAGCTTCAGAATTCTCACATCATCCCAAGTAAATTTAGAAAAGGATTTCAAAGGAGATGAGAAAAAGCTAGGAAAAAAAGAGTGTTTGATGTTCCTCCCAAATTAGAAATAAAAACTAATACTTCTCTCTGCCTGGTCACCAGTTTCTTGTTAACTTAAGAAAGTTTGAGAGTTCAGACAAAACCACCTTCGATAAACTAAGTGTGGAAATGCACAAATATGAGCCAGGCCCTCTGATGCCAAGACCAAACCACAGGCTGTTTCTGTTCAGATTGCACTAAATGGTGATAACACTATCCAAAGAAAGAAAGACTGATGTTAGGCATGTTAAAAAAGAAGAAGAAGAAGAAGAAGAAGAAGAAGAAGAAGAAGAAGAAGAAGAAGAAGAAGAAGAAGAAGAAGAAGAAACTACATATTTAGGCCATCAATCTCAGAAAGCAACTCCAATATAAGAAAGTTCAAACTCAGAAAAATTAGTGTGGTCAAAGAGCTCTACTGTTGGGCGCAATTTGGAAGGGTCTTAGGGTCTGCAGACAGTAGGCAGGGGTAGGTGGTAGTGTCTTTTGTTAATCCCTTTAGGCAGGGTATACAGCATTTCTTTTCTATTTTTTCTACCATTGGAACAGTTTTATCAGACTCCACCGATGATGTTAATATAGAAAACACTTTACTCTCTCTCCAAGGGAATTTAGGAACAATATATTCACAAGACACAATCATTAAAACATGACATTTGTCCAGGCTTTCTCACAACTCAGCAGCTCCAGGCTGCAGGAGACCAAATATTAGTGCACTCAAACTGGTAAGGTAATTACTGCAGTATGTTTGAGATCATATATATATATATATATATATATATATATATATATATATATATATATATATATATATAATTCTATATTAACCAACATGACAAAAACAGTTACAGTTTTAGGCACAATATCACAATGTGCAACCTTCTTCCTCTCCCTCTCTCCCCACCTCCAGTCACTGGAAAATGTCACCACAACAACAAGAGACCAGTAAGTTCTGAGTAAATGAGTTCTCAAACTCCACAGGCTAGCTCAACTAGGCAGAACACTTTAGAGCCACTAGACTGAAAACAGTTGTAAAAGTCATAAATGCACTTCATCGGCAGTTCATGACCTGAGAACCAGCAACTTCATGGAGACTGAACACACAAAGAAAGGGAAAATGCACACACCGCACCGTTAGGCTGACACTAACATTGGGGATACCATAAAAGACAGCTATGTAGGTCAAAGAAGTTAGGGTGCACCTGCAAATGGGAGTATTTAAATTTGCCTCTGCTCCCATCAGCTGCTGGAGGAAGCCTCTCAGATGACAATTTGGCTAGGCGCCGATCTATCAGTAAACCAAAATATCATAGTATAGCAGAATATCATCATTATTAGAAACCAATTCACTAACTTATTTATTTTTTATTTTTGTTAGTCATGATAGGTTCTACCATAGTCCTCTGTGTCATCAGCTTTGAGACCCTGGCCATCAAGGCAGTGTCTTGCATGGGCTCCCTTTTTTGCCTGGGGCCTCAAGTTAGACGAGTCATGGGCTGGCCGCTCACACAAGCTCTGAGCCTCACTGTCCCAGAGCAACTTGCAGACAGAATACATTTTTGTTTGGCAGGTTTTGTGACTAGGTGGGTGCCCCAGCCCCACCACTGGGAACCTAGCCTAGCCTTCAGAAGATGGCTCCGTTACTAGGAGTCGCCACCATTAAGGAGAAGATAGAGAAACCCAGAGACAAACATTTGGTGGGGCTTGGGGAACCCCATAGAATAGGGGAAGGAAGGATTGCAGGAGCCAGAGAGGCCAAGGAAACTATGAGAACAAGGCCCACAGAGTCAACTAAGCAGGGGCTCACAGGGTCTCACAGCAACTGAAGCAACAACCACGGAGCTTTTATGGGTCTATGCTAGGCCTTCTGCATACAGGCTGTGGCCGTTTAGCTCGAGGCTTTTTATTGGTCCCCTAACAACATTTCTGACTCTGTTGCTTGCTCACGGGACCCCTTTCTTCCTACCGGGTTGCCTTACTCAGCCTTGACATGAGCGTCTACGCTTTGTCATATTGCTTCTTCTTATGCCACAGCAGGTTCAGGTCATGTCCCTGGGAGGCCTGTTCTTTTCTGAAGGGAAAACAGAGGAACAGTGGATCTTAACCTTGGTGCTCCACACGTGCCTGCACCGAAGGTGCCTGCCTGCCCACAGATATAGAAACGCATATAACCACATTCGCAACCACCGCACATACACACACACACACACACACACACACACACATTTTAAAATGAAGCCGTCAGGGTCAGCTTTAATCTAGTATCCAGGACCCTATGAGACGAGATCATGTAGACACCTAATGAGACATGACGGATATGGTGAACCTAGGTGGCAGATGACACAGAGAGACAGAGGCTACCTGCACACCAATGACAGAGGACCCAACCAGAAACTAATCTGCGAAATCTTTGCTTAGGCCATCACACTCAAAACTCAGAAGAAAGGGAACGCAGGCTGATTAAATGCACTCGGTTTATACCACTTTGTCACAGCAGCCATCATCATTGCACAGGAACACGCCATCCTCAATGTCTACTTCTGTGTGACAGCTAAACACTTAATATAATATTGAGTATACATGTGAAAATGCTAGAGTTATTCTTTATTTCTGCCCTCATTAAGATAGAATGCTTACTCATAAATTTTCAAATTCCAGTGCCAAATAGATCACCCTGCACTCTTTATCAAACCACTGTCAAATTACATATATACAATATTGAAACATTACATCAGAAAGTTGGTTACTCATGATCAAATTTTATTTCTGTTTTCATTAATCATTAAACACATACATGGTGTTTAAAATAATCATTTTTTCTAATATTGAAGCAGCCTGTGCCTATGTAATATAAAGATACAATCAGAAATTTCTCCAGTGAAGAAAATAGTCAAAGTTGATGTTAAAATGTGAAGCCTTTAAGTCTTGACTGAGGTGGGTGAGATAGCCCAGAGAATAGCTGATCAAAGACCAACAACATAGACCAGTTCTCAACCATCTATAGCCCCAGATCCAAATCTTCCAGCATCCTCTTCTGTCACAGGCACAAGCATGCAAGCACACACAGGCATACATACACAGGAGGAAAAAAAGCCTTAAAAAAGAAAAGAAAAATTGATGACAGGGTCTATTTCATATACTAACTATTCTACTTATACTTTGAATAGGAGAGTGACCTTACTTCACATGCTTTAGAAGTTTCTGGAAGGCCAAAACAAAACAAAACCTGTAATATTATAGATTATAATTTCAGAGTACTGCATTATAATTGCTGACATATGTTACATCTTTAAAAAAATCCTGACACAAAACATCGAAGAAATCAAGGACACAATGAAAAGACAAAACCTAAGAGTAATAGGAATTGAGGAACGAGAAGACGCCTGGCTGCAAGGCCCAGAAAATATTTTCAACAAGATCATAGAAGAAAACTTCCCCAATTTAAAGAAAGAGATGCATATAAACATACAAGAGGTCTGCAGAAAACTAAATAGAATAGAGCAGAAAACAAAATACTCCTGTCACATAATAATCAAAACACAAAATGTACAGAATGTAGAAAAATATCTGAAAAACATCAAGGGAAAACGGCCAAATAACACACAATGGCAAACCTATCAGAATCACACCTGACTTTTTCAGCAGAGGTCATAAAAGCCAGATGGGCCTGGGCAGAGATTTAGCAAGCCCTAAGAGATCACAGATGCCAGTCTAGACTACTATACACAGCAAAACATCTAATAACCATAGATGGAGAAAACAAGATATTCCATGACAAAACCAAATTTAAACAGAACCTATCCACAAACACAGCTCTACAGAAGATAGTAAAAGGAAAACTCCAACCTAAGGAGACCGCTGACATAGAATGAATCCATTAACTGTTTTAATACTGACAAAGGTGATTTTCCTGAGCAATGATCACCATCTTCTTGCATGTCTAATCAAACACATACTTTTTTGTTTGCTTGGGTTTGGTCTTTTGAGACAGGGTTTTTCTGTGTAGGCCTGGCTGTCCTGAAACTCAGTCTGTAGACCAGTCTGTACTGGAACTTCCAGAGAACCACCTGACTCTGCCTCCTGAGTTCTGGGATTGAAGGTGTGAAGCACCACCATGCCCAGGCTCCAATCACATACTTTAAACGTCTATAACACTCCCAGATGTACTAATCACTAAAAGTACCATCATAATGATGTTCTACATCAACCACGCTCCTTAGGTCATAAACTGTTATCCAGTGGTGAAAGTGGAATAGTGTCACTTAACTGTAAAGACTATTTTAAACTGGTGTAAACCAGCCTCCAATGCTTACAGGTGAATATTGGAGAAGAATGGAGTATGGTTTATCATCCAGGATTTTTTTATTTAGTATTTATTCCAGGCTCTCTCTACAGAATGTTTAAAATGTACCTTAAACATAGCATTTGTTTTTGTGGCATTTTTCATAAAGGCATATAAGATATATGACTTCCTGCATTCAATTTATAACAGAAAGCCTTGCCCACAAAGGCACTACTGTCAGCAAAACCATTAAAGTGATAATCAGTTGTGGACTGTCATGCTCCAAGGACTATCTTAAAGCAAAATGACACAATGCCAGATATTGAAATCATCATCCACCATGGAATTTAAACTGTGACTAGTTGTTTGACGTAGTCCTCATATTAGCTATTGCTTAAAGCTACAAAGCTAAACATTTTTCAAGAAAAGAAGTGGCCTCTGATTTTTTCTTTTGAACAGTTCAATAAATACAGGGTTTGTGAGTGAATGATTTTTCACTTCTTTTCCAAAATTGTTCTCACAGAGTTTCTGCAGAGTTGAGGGAAGGAGATTATTAGGATTGTTACTGTCACAGTTATCTCCCCTTTGTGTGTATCTCACTCGCCATATATTAGTTATCTGCTGCCAACCACTACCTGTAGTCAATTTTGGTCTGAAAATGTTAGGCGGAAAAATCTAGAAATACATGATCCTCGTTATAGATTTCTTGATATTTTGAGCAGTGTGATAAAATTAGTCAACTCTGACCTGCTCTGTCCACACTGTGACCTAAACCATTCTTCTCCTCTACTTCATGGGTATGTCAACCAAAGGACAGTTTACCTCTATTTTGTTTTATGATACAGTTGCATGCCCATGGTAAACCTGAACTTATTTATTAGACACAGTAATGGTAACAGAGTAGCAATGCTAAGATACAGTAGTCACAACAATATACTCTAACAAAATTGTCGGTAATATTATTATCATTTTGAATGTGACATGTTCCTTGTATGTTTGTGTGTCTAAACGTTTGCTACTGAGCTGGTCTTGCTGCCTTTGGGGGTGGAATCCTGCTGTGGAAATTGGGTCACTGCATGTGGGCTTCGAGGTATTAATATACTTCTCTCTGCTCTCTGCTTCCCAACTGCAGAAATCATGTAACCAGCTGCCTCATACTTTCCCCGCTGTGGAGTCAACAGCCATTATGCCTTCCCACCCCAATATGCAATGCCCTCTAAAACTACCAACATAAACAAATCCTTCGCCCTTGATTTCCTCTGTTGTCAAGGTGTTTTGTCACAGCAACAAGAAAAATAAAACATATAGTAATGTGATTTGAAACTATCAAAGGCTGTCCCATCTAATGAAGGCCTTGAGGCATACTTCTTCCAAATAAAGGTCACTGCTACGACAAAAATAAAAACGGCCATTCATAGTTTTAAAATAATTAATGTAAAATATGTGACATGACTAATTTTTATTGATACAGGAAGACTTTCTTATAGCAGAAGATAGTTTTGTTCGGCTCTGTTTGGTGCACAATCAGCCTGCATGCACCACAATTTTAGTGTGACAGTGATGGTCTTTGATTTCAAGATTTAAAAAACTAGCTGGGTTACAGGGTTAGTGATCTACAACAAATTTACTAACAATATTATGATTAAGGCCAGTTGTACGACCCCATAGCTACACAGCACACATACTGTGACTGTTTCCTCTGTCTGCCTTGCCTTCACACGAATCTATTATGTCAAGTGCACATGTCAGTTCTGCACTGTGATAATATAATAGGTCCCTTCCCACTCAGATTTCAGACACAGTGAGCTCTGCTTCTTTTTTGTTTCTTTTTTAAAAATATATTTTATTAATTTATTCATCTTATATTGTTCTCCCATCCCTGTATCCTCCCATTCCTCCCTCCCTCCTATTTCCCCCTTACTCCCCTCCCTTATGACTGTGACTGAGGGGGACCTCTTCCACCTGTTTATGCTCATAGGGTATCAAGTCTCTTCTTGGATTCAAGAAACACAACTCACCCATAAAGATGGACATTACCTCAGGGTAAAATGCTAGAAAAAAATATTCCAAGCAAATGGTTACAAGAAGAAAGCAGGCATAGCCATTTTAATATTTAACAAAATAGGTTTTCAACCAAAATTAATCAAAAAGGATGAGGAAGGAAACTTCATACTCATTAAAGGTAAAGTCACCCAAGATGACATCACAATTCTGAACATTTATGCTCCCAATACAAGGGCACCCACATTTGTAAAAAATCTATTAATGAAGCTTAAACCACACATTGATCCCCACACAACAATAATGGGAGACTTCAACACCTCACTCTCACTGAAGGATAGGTCATTGAAACAGAAACTAAGCCAAGAAATAACATCATTAACCAATGCCATGAATCAAATGGATCTAACAGATATCTACAGAACCTTTCACCCAAACAAAAAGGAATATTACCTTCTTCCCTGCATCCCATGGAAACTTCTCCAAAATTGATCACATAATAGGTCACAAAGCAAGCCTCAACAGATACAAGAGGATTGAAATAATGCACCATGGTCTTAGGCTGCACTTCAACAACAACAGAAATCACAAAAAGCCTACACATACATGGAAACTAAACAACTCTCTACTTAACGCCACCTGGCTCAGGGAAGAACTAAAAAAAGAAATTAAGGACTTCCTGAAATATAATGAAAATGAAGAAACACATACTCTAATTTGTGGGATACATTAAATGTAGTGCTAAGAGGAAAATTCATAGCACTAAGCATCTTTACAAAGAACTTGGAAACATCTCACATAAGTAACTTAACGACACAGCTGGAAGCCCTAGAAAAAAAAGAATCAGAAACACTCAAGAAGAGTAGATGTCTGTAAATAATCAAACTCAAGGCTGAAATTAATAAATTAGAAACTAAGAAAACAGTCCAAAGAATCAACAAAACCAAGAGCTGGTTCTTTGAGAAAATCAACAAGATAGGCAAACCCCTAGTCAAACTAACTAAAAGGCAGACAGTATCCAATCAACAAAATCAAAATTTAAAAGGGAGACTTAACAACAGACACTGAAGAAATACAAAGAATTATAAGATCTTACATCAAAGGCATATATGCCACAACATTTGAAAATCTAAGGGAAATGGAGCTCTGTTTCTTCGCTTTGTAAAAGTATTCCTTTGTAAATTTTTAAAGCTAAAAATATGGAGATGGTTCCTTTCTCTTAATTAATATGCTTATAGTAATAGTCTATTGCCACTGGTTTGAGAGTGGTTATATAAGTGAAAAAAAACTGCTGAAATTATGATAGGCAGATTTGGGCATAGGGGTCCCGCTCAAACTAAGGCACCAGCCAAGGAAAATACAGGCGGTAAACCTTAAACCCCTACCCAGATCTAGCCAATGGACGGAACACTCTCCACAGTAGAGTGGAGAGTGGGATATTACTTTCTCACATACTCTGGTGCCTCACCTTTGACCATGTCCCCTGGAGGGGGAGACCTGATGGCACTCAGAGGAAGGACAGCAGGTTACCAAGAAGAGACTTGATACCCTATGAACATATAGAGGGGGAGGTAATCCCCCTCAGGAACAGTCATAGGGGAGGGGAGTAAGGGGAAAATGGGAGGGAGGGAAGAACGGGAGGATACAAGGGAAGGGATAACCATTGAGATGTAACAAGAATAAATTAATAAAATAAAATAAAATAAAATAAAAAAGAAAAGAGTTAGAAAATATTTTTCCTAGGGACGATTTAAATTCCAGACATAAGAACAACTTTATGTAATGAAGTAACCAACACATATATGTAATACAGTAACCAGGACATATATGTAATACACTAACCAATGCATATATGTAATACAGTAACTAGCACATATATGTAATACTGTAACCAATGCATATATGTAATTCAGTAACCAACACGTATGTATAATATAATAACCATTGCATATATGTAATACAGTAACCAACACATATATGTAATACAATAACGAGTGCATATATGTAATACAGTAACCAACACATATATGTAATACAATAACCAATACATATGTAGTAACCAGCACATAATTGCTCAATAGGAGTATAGTATTAAAAATTCCAGTTTATACACACACACACACATATATAATTTTAGTTTTGTCTGAATTAGCTGAACTACTTTTTTGGTTGTTGGGATTGAATACATACTAAATATGGGCATATTGAATAATCATGCTAATACTAAATCATGTCCAGAAACCTGAGAAGTACAAATTTATATCTGAATTATTTGAGAGTTCTTTCCTCTCTTTTCTTTTCCATTTGGGCATCGGACCATTTAGATCACAATTCACTCTTCACTTTATTTTTATGTTTTCAAAATAACTATGAGTTAAGTTATTGGTAGAGAGAAAAGAAATAGTATATTTAGCAATTAAGAGATTAATGTTTTTTGAAATTCATGTACTATTTTTTATTGACTGCTCATAAGCAGATAAAGAAAAACATTAAATTTGAAACATTAGCCACTCCAAAACTTTGTAAAGAATCAAGACAAACATGTGGTTCAGAAAATATCTGAAGTGTATTATAAACACAAGAGAAATATTCTTTGAAATACAACTTGTAAAAAAGAGCTGAGAAAATAAATAAATAAATAAATAAATAAATAAATAGCTGAGAACTAAACTGGCCTGTCTTCAACCCCATCAAAGACTTGAGAAGGAAAAAAATTGATTACCTGAGTATACCAGGAGTGCAGGTTAGTAATTTCCTAAATAAGAAGATGACAAAGACAGTTTGCCAGCTGAATAGTCACCCAAAACTCTATAATATCGGAGCATCTTCTTCAGCCTTCTGGCCCAATATATCTGACAGACATATTTCTGAGGCAGCAACTATTGAGGACTTGCTTACCCTGTCTTAGTAGAGTTTGACGGTTGACTCTGCCTGCATCCAAGCTTTAGAGGTTAAGATGTTTTTAGGTAAAGATAGATGTCCTAAGTTGATAATTATAAGATATGATAGATACTGGTTTACATTCAGATTTTCAGATGCACCAAGATAGGAAAGATGTTTTCTTCAAGGTTGTCAAATGCAAATAGCCAAATCACTAAGAATGTAACATTTATATAATTCCTAATTGTGTCATGGTTCTTCTTGCTATAGGTAGTTTATCGTATACATGTGTAATAATATAAATGTATATGTAAAAAATAAAAAATAATTTAAAAATTAAAGAACTGAGAAAATCATACCTAAAAAAATCACAAAAAAGCCCTTCATTCTCAATACTTTTCTGAAAGACTAAACTAAATATGCTTACTTATGAGATAGAGTTGAGATCGCTCTTTGTTCTCACCTTATAGTTGTTACTCAGAACGTATGGAGCTCACCCATGTCTGAGGAAGAACAGATAGCCAGTGGCAAAGCAAGAAGTATAAGACAGGCAGTGTGCGTGGTGACTATATAACCTAGTCATTCTCCAGGGAGGGCATCACTCAGTTTTCCAATCAGCGGCACTAAAGGAAGGCTGTGGTCTTAACACAATCAAAGGGTTCTATTCATAGACTGTGGTAGTGTAAGAAATCATGGAGCCAGGCTCATAGGTGACAAGGCATCTATTAACTACTGTTCTGTGTTCTGCTGATGAATGATTCTTCAAAATGTATGAATAATGCAGGGAGTGAAATTATATTTTATATGCCCACAGAGGCTAAATATATCAACTGTCTCCAAAAGGATACATTTGAGCCAGTGGTGCTCTATTGCTTAGAATTGGCAAAAAAAAAAAAAAAGTGTAAACTAACAAGTATCTGGGGTGTTTTCAGGTTGGCTGAAGAATCAGTGAGACCAAAACTAAAATCACAGCTTCAAAATGCAATTCCATATCTATTCCAAATACAAGAGAATAATACTCTTTTTACAGCTGCCAAATACGCTAATTCTGCATTTAAACAGTAATCTACTTTTATTACTTTGTAAGTTATCAATTGAAATCATTTTGCCAGTAGGGTAGGTGATAGAGAAAAGCCTCACAAACATGAAAACTTAATTTGCTTTGCTAAACTTACAAATAAAATTTTAATAGAATCGTCATTGCACTTTTCATGTCTAAGGCTTAAAGGAAAAAAAACCACTGAAAATTAGAATAACAAACTCTATAACCATGTAATCTAAATCAAACAGATGTTAGAAAAAAGCAAATATTTGCCTCCTGGCTGGTGTATATTCGCAACAGGTGTGTGAGGTACGCATATCCTTGAGATGAATTGAGAACCACTATTCATTTGTAAATATAATCACACAGTAGTGATCGTGCGCCATTTTAATCATATATCATCAAAACTAAAATGTCATGTCTTAACTCTGTCATTATTTTACTATAACTTACATTGGCAAGAATAGTTATGGGAACAATCAGCGATTTATCCAAAAAAAATCTCGTCGTAACTACTGTTTGCGTATGCCAAACAATAAGCTTTTGATTTTTCTTGCCACCCAAGGCTGTGGGTTTGCCATGAAAGTTCTCTAGTACTGAACAACCCAAACCCTAATTTGTCTCTAAATAGAACTAACTGAAATAAATCTAAATGTGCATGTGTCTAATAAGTGGTGTGTCTAAAGTCTAATAAGCTGTCAAACTTTACAAAGCCTTCATGTAGACCAGATGAGAAGATATGGGCAACTATCCAGAAATATTGACTATATTGCTATCTAGTACATGTGAGTGTGTGTGATGTTTATTTTATTTTCCACAAAAATGTTCCTGTATAGCTCTTATTATTTTGCTTATAATGTGAATAATCAGTAAACCAAAAAAAGCAATTCCCCTGTGAAGATGGCAGGTGAACATAAAAAAGAAATGTTTATAAATAAATAGCACAGTGTACATTTCTGACATGTGTGAGGAATGGTGAGTTGCAACATAAAAATAAGCAGGCAAGCGATGGGTAATATTAGTTTGAAGACCTTCCACTTTATTAATGTAAAATTCTAGCTCAAAATTGTCAAGTATTCCTCATCAGCCGTGATGAGGATGCTAACCCAGTTGTTCCCCTCAGTGTATAATCCCACAATCAGAAAGACTGTAATTATTCATTTAAGCATCCAATGCCAGAAAAAAAAGCATTCCTTTTCCCATAAAAGATGTATTTTTCTGTTGTACCAACCAAGGACAATGCATGCAAAAAACCTAGACCACCTATTCAGATCTGGCCAACAGATAGCTCATTCTCTGTGGTTGTGGGAAGAGCAAAGATGGCCTCTGACATGAACTCTGGTGCCCCCACCATTTGATTGCTTCCCCTTGGTGGGGAGGCCTGGTAGCACTCAGAGGAAAGGAAACAGGCTATCTGGATGAGACCTGATAGGGTGTGATCATATGGTGGGGGAGGATATCCTGCTTCATCACAGGCCTATGGGAGGGGAGTAGGGTGAAAAAGGGAGGGGGGAAACAGGAAGATACAACTGAGGGGATAACAATTTAGTGGAGAATGGAGTCTGACTTTCACATGAACTCTGGTGCCCCATATTTGACTACGTCCCCTTGATGCAGAGGCCTGGCGGCACCCAGAGGAAGGATAGCAGGCTACCAAGAAGAGACTTGATACCCTATGAGCAAATACAGGGGGAGGTGGTCCCCCTCAGTCACAGTCATAGGGGAGGGGAGTAAGGGGAAAATGGGAGGGAGGGAGGAATGGGAGGATACAAGGGATGGGATAACAATTGAGATATAATATGAATAAATTAATAAAATATATTTTAAAAAGAAAAAAAAAAAAAAAAAAAAAAAAAGATGTATTTTTCTTTCAAGATAATTAGTACTGAAGAAAGAAGATTGGATATGTGGCTCAGTGTGACTATCTACTTCCTAGCTTGCTTGGTGCGTATGTCCCCTTCCCGTAGAAGTACACACACACACACACACACACACACACACACACACACACACACACACACACCTCTCCCTCTCTCTCTCACTCTATAACCATATAATCCAAGTCAAACAGGTGATAGAAGAAAAGCAAATATTTGCCTTCCTGGCTTTGTTTCCAATTATATTAAATGGAATCTAAATAAAAAAACATCATTGGGTACAGAAACAGATAATGGGAGGATATATAATATGAATTTTCTTATCTAACAGGATGTAAACTATAAAAATGAATTTAAAATAATAACAAAAATAGACTGTTGTTTATAGCTCAGGGGTCGAGTGACTGCCTTGTGTGCTGGCTAGTTTTTGCCAAGCTGACACAATCCGGAGTTATTCGAGAAGAGGAAAGGTCATTTGAGAAAATGTCCCTAACAAACTGGCTTTAGACAATCCTATCTGACATTTTCTTGATTAGTGACTGATGTGAGTGTGCCCGCACCACAGGAAGGGGTCCTGTCCCTGGGCCGGGGGTCCTGAGATGTGTAACAAAGCAATCTCATAGACAACACTCCTCCATGGCTGCTACTTGAGTTTCTATCTTGACTCCCTCAATGATGGGCCGTATTTGTGACAGGAAACACAATAAACCCTTTCTTGTCAGTGTTTTCTCACAGATACACTACCCCAATAAGACATCTTATATACAAACCTTTGGGTTTGATCCATAACAAGGCATAGATCAATACATAAATGATAGATGATAGGTAGGTAGGTAGGTAAATGACAGATAGATGATAGATGATGATGATGATGATAATGATGATGATGATGATGATGATGAAGATAGATAGGCAGATAAGCAGATAGATACATAGATAGATAGATAGATAGATAGATAGATAGATAGATAGATACATACATACATACATACATACATACATACATACATACATACATACGTAGCAGATAGATTATGGGTGATAAACAAGAAGTAGAAAACATGTCATGGGAATGATCATATTCTAATGTAGAGTCATACATTGCTTAGGGAAGGGGAATGTTCTAGGAACTGGGTCTTGAGGCTACTTTGTCATTATGTAAAAGTGACAAAACGCACTTAACTGAACCAAGATGTCAAGGACATCGCAGCATGATATGATACTGTGAGATCACTGTCTCATGTTATCTGTTACTGAACAGAAGAACTTGGAGGTTTGGGGTGCCGATGACGTTATCTGAATTTTGTTGTTGTTGTTGTTGTTGTCTTTTGTAACCAGTTTTGAATTTTAAAGTACCATGTACCATCGTATGTCTGTCTTTAAAACATAAGCTAATATAAGTGTAGCTTACATTTTAAAAGTATGTGAAGTACTTTTTAAAAAGGAGATAATAGCTATTTTAAGGGGTATAACTCAGAAGAAAGACAAAGCCTTAGGTGATTTGGATAATTTATTAGTGTTATTTATTTATCTTATAGGCCAGAGCCTAATAAACTTAAATAGTTTTCCATCCAAGGAAAAAGTGGCCAGTAAGGCAAACCTCCTTTGAAACCTTCTGACAATGCAGATAATTTAGCAGCAAAACGAGATACAGAAATGGATACTTTTTAAAATGGGAGTTTTGAAAAAAACCAAAAAGAGAAAAATTGGAGTAAATATGTGAAGCTAGTGGAAAAAAAAACAAAACACAAAACCTTGGCATGAAAGCTGGGTGTTGGGGTGTACACTGTAATCCCAGTAGTTAAGGCTGGTCTGGCATTTATATGACCCTGTCATGAATGTGTAATGTGAAGTGTTGAGAAAATTTCAGTACCAAAGAACCATGTCAACATATTTCGTGAGAAATATATTCACATGTCTGAATAGTGGCATTACAATGAATTCAGAATGGAGTCCTAATTGTACAAATAAAACCTGATACTGAAATATATGTTGATGTCTTATTATGAAGCAAAGTGAACTGAAATACCACTTCAATTGTATGAGATTCGATTCAAGATGATAAAATAAAGGGCATATTATTATATAGATATTAATATTGATGTATCTGTAAATGTTCCATAATGCAATATATCATTATAAGTATAATTAATATATAGATATGCACATAATTCTTTATATATGAATGACTAACATGTTATAAAGCCAAACCTTTAATAATTAAAGCTCTATATAGCTATCATGATATAATTTCATGTATTATTCATATAATACATTAAGAGCTGTGTAGGATTCTATTTAAATAGCATTTATGCATTTACTTATGCATGTTGATAGACACACATGCACAAATGCCACAGTACATGTGTAGAGGTCAGAGGACCGCTTGCAGGAGACATTTTTCCCTTGTGTGTATCCCAGGAACTGAACTGAGAATGTCAGTCTTAGTGGTAGGAGTATTTACCAGCTAAGTCATCTCTCCAGTTCCAATGTAAATGTTCTGAAAATTGATTATCTACTTGATTTAGGTAATAAAATCATCTTGGCACAAATAGGAAGTATATGTCCATTAAGCAATCACTATAAAGTTTGAGTAATTAGAATATTTTAAGGCTCTTTTTACTTAAAATGACCTAAAATGAATATATGTTTTCTCTTTGAATGCTGGGTTTTTATGCACATTGCCCATCACATAAAACAGAAGTGAACTCAGAATGTACACACGGTTCTGCTCCAGGAGAATGCCGTGGGTGAGATAGTCAAGGATGGTTGTTTAAAAAATTTAGTGAACTCATAGCCTAGGGCAACCATCTTTGCCAAAACTTTCCTATTTTAGCATAAAGGATGAAATAAGTTGGACAGTCAATTTTAAGCCAATGAATTATTGTGAAGGAGTAATCTTCTGGGAGACAGGTCTTAATATAGAGTGGAGGTTTTCAGGCCTTGGAGTGAGGCTGGGTTCCTTAGGAAGCTATGAGGAAATCACAGGCCTGGAGTGACTGTTCCTTTGTGCAATTGTTTGAAAAGAAGTGTTTCAGAACTTATGGAATATTTGAAGCCTAATGCATAGTTTTAAAATCATTGACATGTGGAAGAGCAAATGCCTTCACACTAACAGGGGCAGCAATTGATCTTCTCATAGTTAAACACTGACATACTATTTCTGGAAACTTGATTTAATTTCCTCAGCCTCTGTTCTTTCACATAGAAGTTTGTTTTTCCACTTGCAGCTCCTGTTTTCTCTATTAAATCATTGGTGATCATCAATGTATTCCCATTTTGGTAGCCACTATTTCTTTTATTGCTGATATGCCTTTTCTCCTTTAAAAATATCCTTTCTGTGTTCCACTGGGCATTAAGCTTCTTCAGTGTAGAATGGCTGTGTCAGGACAATGTCTATCCCCATGATCTGCCAAAAAGGGACAACATGGTCATGGCAGCCACACATCAATAGTTGATCATTTTCATTTTCTTATTCTGAAACTTGACTATATCTATGCAATCCTGACTATAATTAATCAAATGCAGTGTTTCCTGACACCAATTTGTGTGTGATATGCCATTGACTTGTGTCAATTATGATTTGTGCGTGTTCTTATATTTCTTTTGAATACTTCAAGAGTGATTAGGAGGCAGCCAGTCAAAAATTGATAACCTTGGAAAGAAAGAGGCCATGTGTCCAGGTCAAGGGGTACCAGATAATGTTAACTTTTAAGGTACCAATCATCTCTTTTGACTATATAACTGTTTTCTATTTGGTTTTCACAAAGGTTGAATGAAACAGACATAAAACAAGCCCCTGACTTCATGGATTCTGATTGTTGCAGAGAAACAAAAAAATAAAAATAAAAAATATATTGAGAACTAGAGGCAATAAAGAAATGCTGAGTGTGAGAGAAACAGTCTTTCTCAGGGGCGGGGGGGAAAGAACACTAATAGGATATCCATACTAACATGTCAGCCCTAAAATCATGCATACAAGTATGGATTAGGTGGTCATATTTGGGAATACAAATGTATATACACTTACATATATTCATGTAACTATAACTAGTAAAAAAAAAGTGGCCATGAATTTGAAAGAGAGCAAGAGGGAATACATAAGAAGGTTTTGAGGGAGGAAAGGGGATGAGAAATGATATAACTATGTTATAATTTCAACAATAAATCATAAAACTTAAAAATTAAGAAAAATATGGACAGACACTTTTGTTTATTACACTGTCTTCAATGGAAAGCAGTTTCTAAAGAATAGTTTCAAATAGTTAACTATTATAGAGGAAGGAATTCACCATTTGAAACAATAACTTATACTTTAAAATTCTTGAGTGGAATGAAATATTCAAGATTTCAATAGCCAATTTCATATTAGTATGGTTATCAGTTTATAGAAACAAGACTACTGTAGAAAAATCTATAGTACTTTGAACCCTACTAATTCAATACATTCCATTACATTTTTTTAATCTTTAGTGTCCCAGTTTTATCCTTGTTAGATACAGCAGATTGGAAACGCAATGTCCCAGGGCAGCCCTTCTCCTGTCTTTCTTGTGGCTAGGCACTGACTAGCAAGGACAGCCATTGCGTATGTGATATTCCTTCCTGGTCAGAACATCCATGCTGCCAGTGTCACAAAGCCCTGCATCAACATCTGATCCTACAGATGACTACAAAGTCTGTGTTTCATCCCCACCCTGAATGCATCCCTCTGGCTTATTCATATCACACAGAAATCCCCATCTTCAAGGTTCACAGGAAAATATGAAGACATCTTTACAATATCTCTATAAACTTTCTTGAAAATAGGGAAATAGCTCCAATACGAACATCTTAATACAATCTAGGAATCTCTCTAGTTTTAGTAGTAAGTGCTGGCCATGGTGTTCACTCACTGTGAACTCACAAGTGATGAGAAAGTTAAAGGGGAAATTTGAAACCAACCACTTCTCCCATTGATAGTGGCCAGAGGTTTGTGTCCCCTCAGTTTTCATAGTAGTGATACTCTTCAGGTCTATAAACCTTTCAATTATCCAGAATCTACTTAACCTGTGAACCATTCCTCTTTCATCAGCTTTTCTCCACTGATATCTCTTCTTGTGATATTTCCTAAACACACACTAAAGAGCTGGATGAAAAGAAGATCTCAGAGCAGTGAAAGATGGCATGTACGCTCAGTACCACCTATTTTTTGCTGTGTGCCCTTATTTTTGGCACTTGAGTTTTCCACATTTTCATGTCCATATTACACACTACGTTATCTCACCCACACTTCCCTAACACGCATTTCCACAGATGATTATAAAACTTCATTTATGAGAATATTTGCATTTCTTCTTTTAGTCTTTTTAATGCATATCTATATTTTTGCTTTGAAACAGAGCCTTGTTGCATAGGCTGGGCAGACCATCAAGTCTGAATTCTTCTGACAAGTTATGATTCTCCTGCCTCAGCCTAGGAGCACAAGCACACAACACCGCGTCAAGCTTATTTATAATATCTTAGAGGAAAGCATCTACCACTTCTGTGGGGAATAATAGCTCTCAATGTCATTCCAAGAAGGAGTCAAAATCACACTTTAAAATGTGAATTTCTTCTGCATAGTCAACAATGTCTTTAAGCTGGAACAAGTTACAGCATGTAGAACTTGTACTAAGTGGAGGAAAACATGAAGTTTTTCTAGTTTTTTAAAAATAGTTTTCACTTATCTCCGTTCTTCCCTCAAGATAATGCCATGAAGGAAGTATGACTGAAAAAAAATATAATGGCATCTATAAAATCACATGGCAAAGAGTTGCTCGCAAGGTTCAGAGTTACTCTCAGACTAGCTTACTGTACCTGTACCTGGTTATGAGTATAGCACAGAACTGAAGAGCTTATGTGATGGATATAAGCCAAGAGGCGCTGTGGTTTCTAGTATATACCATTCTGTTCTAGTTTGCTTTCTTAAAACCGCAGTGTGGAAATTTTTCATTCCTTTATTAAGAAAGATGTGTAAGTCTTTTAATTTAATTGTAGAACTGGAGACTGCCACAGCAACCCCCCATCTATTGTCACTGTTCTGAGCAGCATCCACTGACATAATCTTTGTGTGCTTAAGAAATAAAGCCGTGTTAATTATAGCCTAGGTGCAATCTAATTAGAAAAATGTATCTTTTGCTCAAGATGATTAAACGCATTCATGCCAAATAGAATGCATTTGGAATGAATTACACTTTTCCACCTTTATTGTAGTGTGTCTTCCGTTGTGTGCGCTGATTGACAGGCTGAGTGTGGTGTGCAATTTCATACCTTTCTTGTGCTCATACACTTTTGTCGACTTGAGACAAGCTGGAGTCATCAGAAAGGAAGAACTCCAATTGAGAAAATACTCACCCCCTCCCTTAAGAATGGCCTACAAGTAACACTTTAAGGCATTTTCTTGATTAATGATTGATGTGTCAGAGTCTGTCCATTACAGGCCATACAGACCTTAGGCAGGTGGTCATGAATTGTGTAAGAAAACGGTCCAAGCAAGACAGCGAGCAGTGGTCCGTCATGGCTTCTGCTTTATTGCTGCCTGATCTGAGAGGCTCAAGGTGAGGTAAAACCCTTTCATATCCAAGTTACTTTGGATCATGGTGTTTTACCATAGCGATAGAGGCCCTAACTAAGCCATCTCATTAGAAATTTTGATTGCAAAGAATCTTTCTATGATGGAGCTTTTCACAGTGGACTTACAGTGCAGTAGTTCCTCTATTCTAAACACTGAAATTATTTTTTCCAGAATTTGAGGGATGTACAATCTGATTTTTAAAATGTCTTTAAAAACCTTTAAAGTGCACTACTTGATGTGAACTCATAGTTATGAAATAAGTAATAAAAATAACCGAAAGTTTCATAATTTGAAAAAATGAAGATGGCACTTTTTCTGCAAGGAATGTATAGCCAAGTATTAGAGGATTTTTGTTTGTGTTGAGGTATTGTAATTCACAGGAAAGAATAAAAGATGAGAATTATTCTCAGACAAATACAACAAAACCATATACAGAGCTACAGGGCATTATGTGTGACACATGAAATGGTTAAAATTGAGGAACCCAAGAAATTTTCAGAAGATTATTATAAATACTGGGAAAATAGAAAACTAGATTTGACAATGAATTCAAGGGCTTGAAAATGCTTGCCTCTCTTGCAAATGCTGGTACCTCAGGCAAATGAGAAGAAGATTAAACTACATTGTCACGGTAACAATCGGCACTGCCATCTTGGCTGATTTGGTCCCAGGGTTTACACAGCTCATGTCATCTAACCTTCGCATTCACACTGTGGCTAAGGTATTACTCTCGGGACTCAAACTACAGGGCGTCAGGGTGGTTGTTTTTTTTTTTTTAAGTTTCAACTTGATGTGTTCAGTGGTGTTATACAGTGCTCACAAAATTCAAGATTTAATTAAAAACACTTTCTTTGCCTCATGAGTGAATTAAATATCACTCTTTTAATGAGTCCCTTTTTTTGTATGAAATACATCAATGAGCACCATTTTCCTCCACCTTTGAGTGAAAATGAAGTAACTACGTAAACATAACACAAGGAACCATCTGGAAATGTCATCCACTCTACTCTTCACAGTCACATTCTTTTAAGGTCTCAGGACTTCTCTCATTCTTCCAGATATTTTTGAAAAGGGCATGGAAATGTGGTGTCACTTATAGTAATAAAATAACGCCAAATGTTTAAAATGCACAAATGTACATTTACACTAATAAGAAGCTATGAAGTCATATTATATATTTCAAAGAAATGTCTGGCTTTGGGCAGTCTTTTAACGTCTTCATACCTGTCTATTAATCAGAGTGATTATAGCAGTTCAAATAATTAAACCCCATTGGTCTCTGATTTTTTTTAAAAAATTTATTAATTTATTCTTGTTACATCTCAATGGTTATCCCATCCCTTGTATCCTCCCATTCTTCCCTCCCTCCCATTTTCCCCTTATTCCCCTCCCCTATGACTGTTCCTGACGGGGATTACCTCCCCCTGTATATGTTCATAGGGTATCAAGTCTCTTCTTGGTAACCTGCTATCCTTCCTCTGAGTGCCACCAGGTCTCCCCCTCCAGGGGACATGGTCAAATATGAGGCACCAGAGTACATGTGAAAGTCATCTCCCACTCTCCACTCAACTGTGGAGAATGTTCTGACCATTGTCTAGATCTGGGTAAGGGTTTAAGGTTTACCGCCTATATTGTCCTTGGCTGGTGCCTTAGTTTGAGCGGGACCCCTGGGCCCAAATCTGCCTATCATAATGTTCTACTTGTAGGTTTCTAGGACCCTCTGGGTCCTTCTACTTTGCTATTCTCCTATGCTTCTCTCACCTAGAGTCCCAATAGGATGTCCTCTCCTCTGTCCCAGTTTCCTGGTAAGTGAAGGCTTTCGTGGGACATGCCCCTTGGGCTAGTATGCAGATATAAGTGAGTATATACCATTGAACTTTTTCTGCTTCTGGGTTAACTTGCTCAGTATGATCATTTCTAGTTCAATCCATTTATCCACAAATTTCGGGAATTCCTTGTTTTTAATAGCTGAGTAGTATTCCATAGTGTATATGTACCACAGTTTCTTTATCCATACTTCTACTGAGGGACACTTAGACTGTTTCCATGTTCTGGCTATTATGAATAAGGCTGTTATGAACAGGGTTGAGCAAATTTTCTTGTTGTGTGCTGGAGCATCTTCTGGGTATATTCGAAAAATCAACAGGAAGTATCTCTAGATATAGTCTGGCAATTACACATGGAAATTCACAACAGCTGGAAGCCATGTACACCACAACAAGGGGAGAAGAGGTGGGCACATAGTCCCATCCTTAGCTAAGGAGCACTGAGAGGTGCTGAGAGAGGGACATTAAAGGCATGGCCTCTGGTGAGTGTACCGAGTTCCAGTGGAAGGCCACACACCCAAGAGGATATGGGCAACACCAACTGTACTGATGGTTTAACATGAGGAAAAACCATTAGGTGAGTGGAGAAGGACAATGTGGCCTAAGAGGATGAAGGATTGAACATGATCCAAACATGTAGCACGAAATTCTCAAAAACCCAATAAAGCAGAAAAAAAAGAAAACCCTGTTGAATACAATTCTTTGATGTATAATTTTACCTTTTATTAACTTGCATACTAACGAAATAGCAGTGCTTATTTATTTTTACATTAAGTGTAGAAAAAGTCACTAAATATTTGATACTACAGAACATAAAACATCATGGAGATTTTTCCTAATTGACATTTTGATTTGATAACTAATTGTCAATATTAAGAGCTCTGTTTTGAATAAATATGTAGTACAAAATGGTAAAAAGAATGCTTAGGAACCTTAGAAATTGTTGGAAATTCTGCTCTAATCCCAACTTGTTCTTTTTTTCATTTTAAAAATGTATTATACTTTTTTCAGATTACATCCAGATTGTTATCCCCTCGCTAGTATTTCCCTGTTCCCACCCTCCCTCGCACTTGTGCCCTATTTCCCTCCCATATGACCACAGCCTGTCAGGTCTCATCTGGATAGCTTGCTTCCCCTTCCTCAGTGCGCCTAGGCCTCCCCACCAAGGGGAATTGATCAAATTGGGGGCACCAGAGTTCATGTCAGAGGCGGTCTTGCTTCCTCCATGGCTCTGTAGAATGAACTTTCCGTTGGCTATATCTGAACAGTTGTTCTACTTTCGCTGTATTCATTGTCCTTGGTTGGTGCAACAGTTTATGCAGCCCCCCGCCCCCACCACCTCTGGATCCACCGGCCATGATGTTCTCCTTCTGGGGCTCCTGAGCCCTCAGCAGCTTTATTCATAATAGCGAGAATCTGGAAGCAACCTAGATGTCCCTCAACTGGAGACTGGATATAGAAACTGTGGTACATTTACACTATAGAATACTACTCTGCTATTAAAAACAAGGAAATCTTGAAATTTGCAGGCAAATGATGGAACTAGAAATGATCATCCTGAGTGAGTTAACCTGCCTTGTTTTTTATATGGTAATTTTCTGAGGTTTTGTGCTATGACCTCCAGATCCCAGATTCCATAATATACCACCGCCTCAGGTATATGATTGGTGGTATACATACATATTTGTGACTACACACACACACACACACACACACACACACACACACACACGCTGTTCTAGAAAGCTTTAACTGTCAACCTGACATAGCCAAGTGACACCTGAGAAGAGAATCTCAATTGAGGAACTGCCCAGATCAGACTGTCTGGTGGGCACGTTTATGGAGGATGTCTCAGGTGTTTATTGATGCAGGAAGGAAGGTCCAGCCCTGTGTGCTTAGTAACACTCTCTGGGCAGAGGGTATTGGGCTATACAAAAAAAGCTAATTAAGGATGGATTTGTAAACAAGTCGGCCAACAGCATTTCCCTAGGATGGATTCCTGCTTCAAGACACTGTTGTATTCTTGCCTGACTTCTTTCAGTGATGAACTGTAACCCACAAGATGAAATAAAACCTCTACTCAATAAAACAAAAAATAAGCAATAATGCCATAATAGCATAATTTTAAATAAATGAGGAAAGAAATTCTATAAGAGGTGTGTGTGTGTGTGTGTGTGAGAGAGAGAGAGAGAGAGAGAGAGAGAGAGAGAGAGAGAGAGAGAGAGAGAGAGAGAGAGAGACTGTTATTGGCAAGGCCTATGAGGTGTTGCTGAAGGAAAATTAGCAGGAAGGCATTTATTCTTGAACTATAGGCCTGCTGCGGATGTAGGAGCACAGAGGTTCAGAATGCGTTGTGTGATATTTTAGGAACTTGAGTTCGTGTCTGCAAATGACAGTCCTCTGATAAGATTCAGGGAGAACAGTAGACTAGGAAGGTTTTTGTTTGTGCAGTGAGAAAAGTGGGTTTGAAAAAAAAAAAACCCAAGGCTAATACAAACAAAGGCCAGATTAGATACAAGGAGAGATCACTCAATGCTGTCATGAAGCACGAGGCTAAAATGAGATGATGGAAAAGGAAAGAAGCAAGCATAGTAACTGGGGCAGAGTCGGAAAGGAAGCGTTAGGAAAGACAAGAAGTTTACATTTAAAAGTGAAAACCAACAGAAATTATTCCCATCCAAGCTGGTAAAGAGATTCTGCTTTAATTGACAGGGTGGATGGCGTCCATCTCAGGATAAATAAAACAGAGAAAGATATAAAACTGAGAAGGGCATCACACAAGCATTTTCTGGCTGGACCATTCAGTAAACAGCTGCGGGAGTATGTGGTAGAAAGTGAACCAAGACAGCGTGATCGTTATAAGAGTCACCATAGTTTTGGTAATTAAAAAAAAAATCTTTTTCCATACCAGTGTTTGCTTTTAAAATGGCTTCACTTCTTACACAGTAGAAGAGTGTGTATGTGATGGGGAAGTAGTGAATACACAAGTGATCATATAGAATTCCTTTACCAGATGAGTAAGGAAAATGCAAACAAAACCTCTTGCTGTAGTTCCGCCACTTGGGAGGTAGAAGCCAGCATATCAGGAGTTCAGCTAGAGGCTTGTCTATGGCACATCATAGAGTTGGCTAAAGTTGGAATAAGTTGAGCAACAAAATAAATGACATAATATTGGGAAGAAACAAGAAATAACCATGAGTACCTATTGACAAAAACAAAGAGTGGATGAGTAAAGGGGAAATTTTTCCTTAGATAAGAATTTTTAACTAATAAATGCCACAGAATTGAAGAAACATAAAATCATCGGTCTAACACCACAGAGGTACTTGATGCAGCCATGGAATGAATCCTAACTACGGCTAAGCTGCACAGTGTACATATAATCTAAATAGCCCTCCTACAAAACACTTATTGGTTGATATGGTGATTTCAACTTACATTTACAAAGTCCTTATTACTACTCTCATATGGCACTTTTCTCCTTTGAATAAGGGCTTGTCCTTAGTAACTTTCTTCTAAGGAGTTAAATGTGAAAAAGACAAACAGGTAGTAATTTTACACTAGGCAGTTCTGGAAGACACCATAGATACCAAGTGACTGAGACTGACACTAGCAGCACTAAGCCTCGATAAGAGGCAGGAAGAGAATGTCCCCTCAACTGCGTTTCCCCATGAAGAAACCATGGCTCTAGTCCAGTCATGATGAAATATTACAATTAAGCATATTCTACAAAGCTGCCAGTCTTTTCCAATGTCACTGTTGCAACAAGGCTGAAGAAGATCACAAGTCTTTAAAAAGGCAGGTAGCTCATTATGACATGAGGCCCTACAGCTAATCTGAAGGACAAAGAACACCAGTGGACCTGGTAAGACTATAAATAAAATGTGTAGTTTAGTAAATGGCATCAGACTGGCGGACAATGTGCTAAGATCAATTCCTTACTTAATAAAAATGTCAGTTTTGTAAGATTATAACACTTGGAGAAGATCAAAGTCACAGAGGAATCCCATAGACTAATTTACAACTCTGTAAATCTAAAATTGTTTCTAAATTTAAAAAAAAAAAATAAGAAAAGAAACTTGACTCTCCTTCTGGGATCAGAAAATAAATATGGAAAGCAATAAGGAACTAAGCTACATAAAGAACTTGGTATATTTATATAAATGTATTATGTAAATTAGTTTAGCAGCCAAAGATTATGATTTACATAATCATATGCAATATACTATAGAGTAATTCAAGCAAATTTCTGAAAGTATACCACTAGTACTTGAGTAGAAGCACAGTTCATCCAGACCTCCTTCCCTTGCTATAAGACCCCTCTGGGATCCTTGGAGGTTTGCTAGGTTCTCTACCTATATAATCTATACAGCCCCAGCTAACAAAGCAAAGGAAAGCAGTGTGTGATTTAGTCATTCAATCAGCATGCGATCTTTTCAGACTCTGTTAACTGACAGGAATCATGTAGGTGATTCGGATAAGTCAATCCTGGCTACTTGTAATAGCTATGCTAGACATTGTAACATTGAACCTAATGTCTCGTTCATTCAGATGACATCCGTTCCTTTAAGGTTTATATAACTAATGAATTACACAAAGAATGCCTGTAGACCGCTGTCTGCTACTTTTTAGAACAAATTTCTCCTCAACTCAAGCAACAATTCTAGTCTTAGGAGAGCTACTATGACACTTACACCATGTGTTCGTTCTCTTCTACCTAGAAAATGCTCTCTCAACCTGCCAGGATGATTTGTGCTCATGACGATGATTTACTTGCACCTAGCAAACTTTGTTCCGGGAACTGGGAACTCACAGTGTTAATCGTCAAAATAGGGGACAAGATTGTTTTAGATCAAGATAAAGAAGTTAAGCTATTAGAGTTGAAATAGGATAAATGTTGAATCTCATTCGGAAACTTAGACCCAACAAGGCAGGGAAAATACTTACTTAAAATGAGATGAATGCAGATGGCCAAGTCACTATGAATGTAACATGTATAAAACTCATTATTCTCATGATTGTCACATGGTTCTCCCTGCTGTATGTAGTTTGTCTTATACATGTGTAATAAAAAACAAAACAAAACAAAAAACTCATCGTTGATAGATAAGGCTCATCACTGTTCCCCTTTGCATTCTCCCTCCAGAAGAAGAGAGTCAGGCTTTGAAAGGTTAAAATCTTTTCTGAGCTCACTTATTAAGATAGTGACAAAGCTGAAAATAGAAGTCTCCAGATTTCTCACAGTTGCCTTATTTCACCTCATGTTATCACAGTGAATTAAATTTCACTTTTTCTGTAGTACTCTCACTACCAAGTCACGGCGTCCTGAATCTCAGTAACTCAAGGCATTGGCTTTAGTGGAGATGGCGTGATACATGGAAGAAACCTGCACACTAACATTGTTAGACGTTTTCATTTCAGATGACATCCCCTCGGATCTCCTGTGACAGCCAAGGCTCTTAGCTTGTCTGAACATAGATTTCCTTATTTGTGAAAAGAATAAACAGTAATGACCTTTATCGTTCCTGTGTGGATTATTTTACATCATTCAATGTGAAGTTTTATTACATAATTTATGCATGACCAGGTAAGAAGACTATTTTTTCGACTATGTTAACATCAAAACCAACAAAATTCAGAGTCTAAAAAGATTGAAAAATAAAACAATAACCTTAAGAAATAGGTCTATATGGCAATAAGGAATTAAATATGATAAATAATGCTTTCTGGAAATACTTTAAATATTACCAAGGTACATATGACTGTAAAAACAAAATGAATTAAACCATTTGGAAAACATGTTATTTGAAACAATATTGAACTTTTAATTTTGCATTTGCATTGTTTTCTCTTTCTATTTTTATTCTGATTACAAAGAAAAACCAAACAGACTTCTTTTTAGAAGCACAAATCTTTCTTTTAGGACATTTGGCTATTTCTCCTTCACATTATTCTAAAAGTACAACATAAAGTACAGTATTAGACAACAGTAGGCTTGAGAGACAGCTCAGCTCTTAGGAACGAACACTTCTTTCTCTAGCAGAGAAACCAAGTTTTGTTCCCAGAACCCATGCTGTGTGGCTCACAACCACCCAGAACTGCAGTGCTGGAGGAGCTAATGCTGTGGGCACTTGTACACAAAGGTGCATGTCCCCATCCCCCACATACACAAATATTCAAAAATAAGACAACAGCACATTACCCCCTCTGCTCCAACATTCCTAAGAGACACCACCTCCCAGCAAAATCCCTGCTGCTCTGGATCTTACATTTCTGTTGTCTTATTTTGGTTTGGTTTGGTTTGGCTTTTGGTTTTTGGTTTGTTTGTTTTTTTCTTTCAAGTACATGAAACAAAGAATATTCTGAAATGATTTTTTTTACATTGTGTAGGAGTGTGTGCCTGTGTGTCTATCTGTATGTGTGCATGATTGTATGTGTGTATCTGTATATGTGCATAAGTGTATGTATATCTATATGTGTTCATGAGTGTGTGTGTGTGTGCATGTGCATGTATGCATGAGTGTGTGTGTGTATCTGTGTGTTCATGAGTGTGTGTGTGGGTGTGCATGTAGGCATGAGTGTGTGTGTGTGTGTGTGTGTGTGTGTGTGTGTGTGTGTGTGTGTGCTCTAATTCTTGCCATAAGGCTTCTACCTGAACCTTGAGGTTATCAATTCGGCTCGGGAGGCAGGGCTGGAATTACAGATGCTCCTTGTTGCAATCATCTTTTTGTGGGATGCAGATATGACGTGAGGTCCTGAACTTGTCCACCTGTCCAGGAAGTGCTCTACCAACTGATCCATGTCCCCAGCTTCTCTGTAATCTTTATACTCGTGTTAACTTTCTTAACGTTCATATGAGATAAATCAGCAAGCCTTGTTAGCAGGGATGTTAAACATTGCTTTTCAACTCTCTAACAATTGCTTTACTTGGAAATGCATCTTTTCATAAATAATAGAGAAAGGAATTAAACAGATGCACTGCTCCTGGGTGTATAATTCTTTGTCACATCACTTGCCTAGGATGTGTGTGAGTCCCAGGGTTTGATCCCTAGCACAGAAACGAAGGGCATAATTATTTCTAGAAAGTTTAGCTATTTAATTTGTTTATATTTTTATACCATGCCACATTTACTTTGAAGAAAATTGAAAGGATAATAATTAAGCAACAAAATGAAGACTATATGCAAAGAAAAATTTTTTAAAAAGGAACAGAATTTTCCACGAGCCCCATGGGTTGGACCATTCATAGAATGGAATGGACACTTTGCAAACTACTGGGTACCATAAGGAAAGATGCAAGATCATAACCAACTCTGATAATTTCAGAATCCACCATGACGCTCGAGTCCCTTCCATATTTGGCGACTTGAGTTTTCCTAATTTTAAAAAGTGCACCTGTAGCATAGTTTTCTTTCCTCCAAAAGGATGAAGCCAGCTGGAGAGAGAGAGAGAGACAATTAGGCCTGATTGGGTGACTCAGCAATAAAAATAGGAAGCTAGCTGGAAGAGAAAGGATGAGCGACAAAGCAGCAGATTTTGAGGGTGTGAGTTCTTTGAACAAGAAGTGAAAATAAGCCCATTAGCATGAACAAGGGGACTGAGGTTAAACTTCTTAGTTAGTGGCAAACTCATTCCTGAAGTGCAAAAAGCCAACAAAAAGACCCTCTATTCACTGCCAGATCGTAGTATAGTGCTGCACAGCATTTATTCTGCTGTAGTCTATCGACAAATGTAGGCATCAGGACAGGAGCCTGGGATTACCAGAGGAAACAAAGACCTTTTCTTTCTTTGGGTGACATGCCTGCTCCTTCTAGTGTAGAAAACTAGTGTTACGTCCTTGTCTGGGAACACACGTTCCTTCCTTTTCCTGCTCTCATCATTAAGCTTTACCAGCCTCACATTGCATACGGCTCTGAAGACAGTGGAAATGACAGAGCATTTGGTAAGGAAATTCTAGGTAAAGAACATAATTCCTCTGAAAGCCGAGGATCGGGGCCCCTTTGGCCAGTTCCAGATGCAATCCAGTCTGAGGAAAGAGTAGCAAGAAGCAGCAAAGAAGATGAGGTCACAGAGGGGGTGGAGACTCAGAGAACAGGAGACCTCAAGGATCTCTCTATTGAGCGAGAGGCAGTGTTGGCCTAAAGCTATGCAGGAATGATTTAGTTTAGATTCTCAGGGGTGTGCTATGTTTTTTTTTTTCTGAAAAATGAAAGAGGTTAGAAGCAAAGAAATCTCTTGCTAACAGGGAATGTAAGCTCAGCAAGTAGAGTGGTCATTTAGCATACAGAAATCCCTGGCCTCCCTCCCTAGAACACATAGGTGCACAGATGATAGAATCCCATTTCTCTTAGTAGGTGAAGGCAAGAAGACCCCAAGTGCAAAGTCATCTTCAGTTAATACAGTCAGTTTGAGACCAGCCTGGGATGCATGTGGTCCTTTCTCAAAAATCAGAAAAGAAAGAGAAAGGGAGGGAGGGAGGGAGGGAGGGAAGGAGGGAGGGAGGGAGGGAGAGAGGGAGGGAGAAGGAGAGAAGAAGAAATTCATGAAGGGAGGTAGAGGGGACGTGGGGAAGACTTAGTTAAGGTTACAATAACCCATGTCAAAGGTGATGAGAAGTAGAAAGGCTGTTAGTCTCCTCTAAAAATGGAGTCAGCAGGGCATGATAACTATAGAACAAGGTGAGTTAAGTGAGGAAGGCAACCAAGGGAAGACGATGGACTGAAGCTGAAAACAAGGATCAAGAAGCTCCATCACTTGCGGTCCCCACGGAGGAGCACATGGGAAGAGAAGCCACCACTCGCTGGAGCTATGGGGAACACAGAAACCTCATGTGAAACCGAGGTCTGAAAGAGAAAAAAACTATCTGAGTGGGATATTTAAAGAAGAATTGGAGGACAGAGACATGTGTTTGATCTCAAACTCTATAGGACTCAGAGGGAAAAAAGGATGAGAAAAGGTGGTTGGTAGGGACTTGATTAAGCCAGGGTTGTGGCTGTGTGGAACTCCCTGAGACATGGAAAGGTGGGAGTCCAGGGTTTTGAGCATTTGTGGACAAGAGCAGGCACGGACGCCATACTGAAGTCTCTCCTAATGGCATCTCAGGCTGATCATGGTCAAAACCTCCTGGTAGGGTGACATTTCTTGAACCTTTAGTTCTGAAACATACTGAGAATGTGCAAGCTTTGTCCTCTGTCCACAAGTTCTTGGCCACAATATTATGCTTATATTGGTCATGGATATGTATGCTCTCATAAGTTTTAGCTGTTTGAAGCAGGGGTCACACGCTTGTGTTAAATAAGGATTTAAGTGAATACAAGGGCTTAGCTCTTTCTAGATCATTTGCTTAGGCAACCTGTAATTCCCCCCTCCTTCCTCATGACTGCCATGTCTTTCTGACACCAGACCCCACAACCCAGTGACAATGTAGTGTCTCCATGTATAATGAGACAATATGTATTTAATTCATGATGATGTGGTTCTTGTTTAAATATAAAACAGGAAAACATACAGAATGGTATTTTAAATATCTAACATCTAAAATCATAGAATACAAAGCATTATCGGCTGAGAAGGGGAAATGCCTTTTTTTTTTTAAATACGGGTTTTGAAAGTCTGCAAAGATATATGGCATCTTAAGAGATATCTTAATATATACTATATAACATATGTTATATATGTTTTGTTTACATGGACATATTTCTAAAGAAAATCTAACGATGCAGTGATGAAGAGAAACATTCGGCAGCATACTTCATAAATTTATTTTCACACGCTTGGCATCATGTTTTAGCCATTTTCCACTCAACTCATAAGTAATTAAAGGCTTAACAAGTCACAGAGCTCATAAAAACCAGAGACAAAATTTCAGCCTGATCATATGATGTATCCTGATACATTATAATCTGTCACATTATTGTATGAAAATTATGAGTTCTCATGATGTCAATTGCAAAAAATGTCTACTAACACCTCGTTGTTGAAAATAATTGTGTGGCCATCTAGGTGAGCAGTTATGAAGACTTGTGTAGAAACCACTGGTGTAAGATGCCTCCATCACTGTAAGATGCCTCCATCACTGTAAGATGCCTCCATCACTGACGCTCCCAGGCTGTGTCCTTCAGCAACCTCACCTGAGCTCTCCTCATGTGGTAGGAACTATCTGAGAATTGACTACTCAGCACACAGCATCTGTCGCCAGCTCACTCCGCAGAGGAGGCACAAGATCAGCACAGCAGGAAACACATAAATAAAGCCAAGCTCAGTGTTATATCCCAAATGACTCGGGAGGATATGGAGTCGGGATAGAGACTCAGCAACTTTAGTTAAGGGGAAAATCTACCTGAAAACACGACCTCTCACCTAGGAAGGTGAGGCAGAGAGGATAATCAATGTGGACATTCCAGTGGTGTGGGGGGGGGGGGGAGGAAACAAGCTCTAGGATGCAGAAATAAAGCTGATGAAGCTACTTAACCATGTACAAACTTGCTGCGATGCTAGAAGCTGAGTGGAGAGGAAAGCAGGTGGTGGGTTGTTTGGGGTCTTCCTCATAGTACAGATTTGGACTTCATTCTAAGCTACCGGAGGTTATAATCCGAATATTCAGGACTGCAGGTTCAGTTCAGGGGAAAATGAACCAAAGACATCACAGAAAATGTAACAATTATATAAATATATAATTTCTTTCTATATACATTTATCTGTAATATAGATATTTTCTATGTAGTATACACATGTATGGATAAAATCATTTGCCTATAATTCTAACCTAAATATATTTCACAAAGATAAACCCCTCAAATGGAAAGGCCAACCAAGAAGGTTATGCCTCCAGGCAGGAAAAAAAAAATGCAATTCTGCAATTCTGGTAATTCTGTTTCTAACCTTGTTCTTTCTACCTACCTGACAGGTTTCCTTCTGGTAACTGACATTAAAATATGGATCCCAAACGCAGACATGTGTCATTCCAAGTCACGAGTAAGCTTTCATCTCTGAACAGCATGGACGGCTTCTTTGCTACACACCTGTCAGCTGTTCTCCGGAGTCATCCGGAGGAGGTAGAATGGATCTGTTTGCACTCTGTAAGGAGGTGAAGTGTTCACCCTCGTTCCCAAGCTGATTTGGCTCACACTGACCTGCAGGCCAGAGCTTTCTCTCTGCCCACAGAGCAGCCAGGGTTTTCTCACGGATACAATATGGCATATTTTTAAAAGGCGTTTATTGTCCAAAATGAAAAGCATTAAACGAAGTTTAGCCCAAGAATTGTAGTTTAGTGCAAGAGTGGACATGCAGTACGCACAAGACCTTGGACTTGTCCCTTGGCACTATGCAAAGCAAAAATCAATTGAAAAAAATATATATACACATATATTTGTATGTATATAACAGCAATTAATGAAAAATAAGCCATGAATTTGAAATAAAGCAAGGGAGGGTATATGAGAGAGTTTGAAGGGAGGACAGAGAAGGAGGAAGCTATGTGATTAGGATCTTTAAAAAAATATTTTTTTAAAAAAATCTAATACATATTCTTTGGAACCTGTATATGCCTTCAGAAGAAAGATAAACACTAAATGTTTGTGCTAAATAAATGATGTATGGATTGTCACACCAGAGTAGAGAATGGGCAAGTAAAATCTGGCCATTAAGCACTATCCAGAAGAAGCACTGAATTCTGGGGGCACTTGCACTGAAGGGCTACAGCTTGTATCCTTCTAACATGGTTCCATTTTGTTCTTAGTGAAATAAATTTGGTTTTGGAAACACGAGGTCGTGGGACTATGGAGCTGAAATTCACAAAATGAAGCAAAAAGCAGTGGAGCGACTTAGTGTCTTCCTAATGTCCTTGAGTATTTTTATGGTCATGTGCCAGAAGATCAAAAACATTAACATGAATAATGCAAATCCTAGGGCATTAATGGGAGTAATTGCTATGGATTTTTTCTTTCTTTTTCTTTTCCCTTATTTTGCTTGTTGTTCTTTGAGAGGCTACTGCTATGTAATTCTGACAATTGCCCTTTTATAATAAAAAAAATAAAAATCCCTTTCATGAATATCTTAGGAAATCACCTACTTTGAGGAAAAGATACCAAAGAGGAGTACAGACAGAGCTCAAAATGGAGAGAGAGAGAGAGAGAGAGAGAGAGAGAGAGAGAGAGAGAGAGAGAGAAACCTTCTCTCTGAAAAATTTCAGACACATTGCTGCACAGCCATTTGCCATAAGAAGGAGGCAAGGGCTAAGTGTTCAGTCCCAGACAACTGGCTCTTCAGTAATCTCTACAGAAGGCAGTGAAAATGTCCATTGTAAAGAAAGTAGTTTGGAAGCGTGCCAAATTGTTTGCTTCCCCTACTCAGGGCGTGGTGCTCCCAACCCATGCACAGGAGGGTGAGGGTCACTACTCAGGGTGTGATGCTCCCGACCCATGCACAGAAGGATGAGGGTCACTACTCAGGGTGTGGTGCTCCCAACCCAGGCACAGGAGGAAGAGGGTTAGGTGGTATGAAGCCTAGAAAAGCTGCTGGGGACAACCCAGTTAATCCTGCTCTTCTCAGAGGCCAAGAAAACAAGACCAGCACTTTGGGATACAGTGAAGCTACAAATGTCTTCCAGTTCACAAACATTTTTACTAGCGTGATCTGATCATAAGAATGACTAAGGAGTAAGGGAAGTAGAGACAGAAAAGGGAAGTCTGATAATATTTATAGACATATGATCATTATGAGAACTAATGGCCCTTAAGTGTTTTATAGATTCCCAAGGTCACTTAATGCCTGAAATTCCATCATTCACCTGGTGGCTTTTACTCTAAGTATGCAGTGATGCACTTGTTAACAACCGTGTTGTAGCATGTGTGCAAGAATGAAAGCTTGAACACAGAGCACGGAACATGTGGTGCATTAAGAGGAGGGAAGGTTTAATTTTTTTTTACATTGAAATTCACGTAAAAACCATGTAACAAATTCATACAGGGATAACTATGACACATAGAAAAGTTGGTAAAACTTAAAATCTATAAACTAGAGACAGAATATATTTGTGTTCATGCTAAAGCCTGTTCAGTTTTTCTACACATCTGTTTTTTCCTAATTGCTTGTTGGAAAAAATTACGGTATTAAAAACCTGCCATTCTAAAAGAAAATAAGCCATGTCAAAAGTAAGAACCTACGCCAACTGTGCTTACAGAAGTGAAAGGGCATATTCTGAGCATAAGAAAGACATGTTACCTGCTGCTTTTCCTCAGAGGGGAAATGAAATATATATATCACCATCAGTTTATATGAACGTTTTCTTATTTTGTGTTTATTTTGTTCGTAGTTTAGTGCTTGAACATGATCACTGAGTACATTTTACTATAGTGTGGTACTGACAGAGCCATTTGATTCGAACCAAAATAGGAACTAGATATACCCTGTCTGTTGGGAAGAGGACTTATAGGTTGCACAGATAAACATAGAATAAAATTTATATTTCATTTCTTTTATTTTTTATATTATAATACATTCCATGACTTCTCCCTTAACTTTCTTCTTTCTAAATCCTTCCATATGTATGTATGTATAGATAGATAGATAGATAGATAGATAGATAGATAGATAGATAGATGAGAATATATTATGTATATATATATATATACATATATAAGAGTATATAGACAGAGATATAATAGATATAGATATGGAGAGGTGTAGATACACATAAATATGACCTGCTCAGCCTGTACAATGTTGCTTGCTTGTACATGTTTTCAGGATGGACCACTTGGTAATAACACCTATTGATCACAACAACAAGAAGCATAGCTAAATATTCCTGAAGATGCACTAGTGGCACAAATACCTTGGCAGTGACCAGCATCTCTCTAACTGGACTTAAGACCCACTTGACAAGAGAGAAATCATGCCACGTAATGAAAACCTAGCCAGCTGCCCAGGGCTAATGAAGTTCTGAATCTTGGAGGAGAGTCGACAACCACCACTTTACTAATTCTGTATAAGATTGTTTTTATGAACACCAGATTTTAGAATTGAATTTAAGAACGTTCATCCAAGATTATCCTTCTATCTCATAGACGATCTTTCCTCGATGTTGGAGTACTATCTCTAGCAAGTAGCCAAAATGAACTGTTATTCTACCAGAAAAAAAAAGTTGAAATCTGAACCAATATAACTGGGTAATATTTGGATTCTTGAGAGAAACAACCTGAATTTCTCCTCTGCTTACTTCAGAATGTCCAGGATGAAACAATGCCCATGCATTCTTTCTTCTTGTGTTCAAGAGTTATTTTTGGAATCCTTTGTTCACAAAAGGAATATTGCCTGGGTTTTCTGGTATGATTTCCTCATGTGAAAAAAAAATCAATTGGTAAAAGTAATCCAAGTTACTTGGAACCATGAGTGCAGGCACTAACAATACAACAAACTACAGTTCGGAAATCATAAGTGCCTATCATTTGAGCCGTAGTCACAGCTGGTCAAACATGATATTAAGCACACAGGTCAGTTTAATGAACTTCATTTTTTCTTTGATACAGTTTCTAGTGATTACTATTTATATTAGGTTTGCCCAATCTGTTGAAATAGAGATAACTGCATAAAACAAATTATGTCACATACCGGTTTTCCTCCACTCACAATATATTGTAACTATAAATTGTCATTAGACTATGTAAGCTGTAAAAATTACCATGGTGGTATTTGAAATTCTATCATAATCAACTCTGAGCTATGAGTCTGCATTTTGAAACAATATAGAATATTCTATTTCTGATTGTGTTGTTGTAGCAGCAACTATATTTACCCCTTAATTACCAAACCTGACCAAAAACACCTAAAACATTCACCTTTTGGTCACACACTCATCACTGACTAGAAACTCATCTGGAAATTAAAACTCACTGGAATTAAAAAGAGAAATGGAGCAGTCCAATCTACAGTCAAGTGTATTCAGGACAATCTCTCAAGAATTGCTAATGTAAGAAATCATAAAAATCAGGAGGGTTGTAGAATACTAAAGATACAGAAATAACAACAAACACAGTTAATTGACTTTGACCTATTTCGACTGCAGAAGATTTAAACCTAT
This sequence comes from Acomys minous, assembly GCF_964271855.1. NCBI lineage: Eukaryota > Metazoa > Chordata > Mammalia > Rodentia > Muridae > Acomys > Acomys minous. Next base: position 115,099,211 of record NC_140492.1, on the reverse strand, counting down.
AACACCAGAGAGAATATTTTGAGTGAGTATAGAATACTCTCTAAGCCCATATTATGGGCAATAAAATAAATTTACACCTACTAAAGTAAGACATAACATTAAAAGATGATTGCAGATATAATAGTGGTACAAAATGATTATTAAAGAATAATAAGTGCTTGATTTTAAATATTTTTCAAGTATGAATTACTTGAAAAATAAAGTCCAAATAAAAGTAATACACTCAAAGAATAATGAAAACATTGTGATCTATACTTAAGGTGTGGTGGTTTAATGCTTGCATTTAAAGTGTTTTCAAGATTTCAAGTGTAATAAATTTCCTTTGTAAAAGATTTAGTCTAATTATATCATGTATTCATAACATTGTTTTCCATTTGATTGGGCAAAGATCTTAGTGTGGAAACTAGGAACTTACATTATGCAAATGTTCATCCACAATTAATAAATTATTAAACTCTCATTAAATCTAGTGTTTAGCAATGAAACATGAACTCATGTCTCTTGAAAAGAATTTTATATGCCATTTTGCTTAAGAAATGTTTCCTTGCGACCAAGAACATGAGACCAGGTTGCCAAAGGACCTAGGGTGAAACCAAATACGACTGTTCTAAAAACAAACAAGCAAACAGATATACAAAAAGCAATAAAATGTAGCAATGAACTGACTCCTAATGGCATTCTGCTGTACTCATGAATGAACGCTTTGCTCAGCCATCGTCAGAGATGCTTTCTCCTGCAACAGATGGGCAACAACACAGAGACCTGCAGCCAGACATCATGCAGAGTGAGCGTCCTTGAAACACTCAGCCCTTGGGGATGTTAAGAACAGGAGTTTACTACAGTGAAACAGTGTGTTCTGGATACAACGGGGTGGCTTCCTATAAGAACTCAGCAACTGTGACAGCGATGTACAAGACCCTTGCAAGCTCTTGATCTACAAAATTCCCAGCATAGGTCAAGAAATCCCACTTCTAGCTCCAAAGGAGCTACTAGGATTTGAGATAATCAGTTTTCTTTATGATTAATTTGTTTAAAATTAGCTATTTATAGCGAGCAGGGAAGGGGCAGACGCATGAGACCCACAGCATTGTGGGAGGGTCCGAGGGTCACCTGTAGGAGCCTTCTTCTCTCCTGAATATGTTCTGGAGGTGAACTCAGGTCCTCCTCGGGCTCAGCAGAAAGCACCATAATTCTTCCCAGATGCTTGCCAACACCTTTGATTTAATCACCTTCTTATCACTACTTGTATCTTTTTATGCAAGTGTTATTAGTTTCTGATTCGGAATGTAGAAATGGTAATGACAAAGTAATTTAAAAATAAATAAATAAAGCCAATGACTCTCTGGCCAGAGGACAGGTTTTACTGTGTCTTTAATTTTAATATTCTATAATTCAGTTCAAGAAATAAGGAAGTATAGTTTACCTTGGGTCCTAAAATGTAATTTTCTATGAATACATTTCATATTGAGTGTGTATAATTGATTATAATAAAGGATATCTGTTTTTTCTAATAGTTATATTAAAATTAGTAATCCGTACTTTTCTGACACTTGGTTAGAAATCTTCTCAATGACTGAGAAAGAACACACAGTCAATATTCTGCTTCCACAGAGATAAAGATGATGGACACTAAACAAAACGAGAGAAAGCCCAGCCTTCTCTGAGTATGCCAATCAGACCTAGAGTCCCCTGATCCCTTATGTCTTGGAAAAATCCTTATTACTATGAACCTGAGGTTTCAGGCATCTTCACTGCCTGATGATTCTCTTAACACTAAAAATAACAACTGCAATAACAGAAAAGAACTTTAATAAACAGCTCTACCACCAAAGAAATATTTCACAATCGGTATTTACATTTTCAAAGAACACAGTGTTTTCACTGGTGGAATCTAGTACCATATGGGTTCTTCTTAGAATAGCTTCAGTAATTACAATGGCTTAAAGTAGGAATAAGAGCCAGCATGACACAAGGACAATGAACAATGTAATGCACTCGAGTGTAGGTGCAAAGGCAACTGGTCACTTTGAATGGGAAAGATGCTTTTAAATACTGAGCAAGTCATTTGCTGATGGTTTCTCAGGTCCCTGAATAATTATTTTATGGTATTCACTGATCTTTCCTTATTGTTCATTTAGTACATTTATTTTTTTTAATACCTTAATTAATTTATTCAGATTACAACTCAATTGTTATCCCATCCCTTTTTTCCTCCCACTCCTCCCTCCCTCCTGCTTTCACCCTATTCCCCTCCCCTAGGTCTATGACGTAGGGGGACCTCCTCCGCCTCTATATGATCATAGGGTATCAAGTCTCATCTTGGTAGCCTGCTTATTCTTTCTCTGAGTGCCACCGAGCCTCCCACCAAGGGGAGGTGGTCAAATATGGGGCACCAGAGTTCATGACAGTCAGTCCCTGCTCTCCACACAACTGTGGAGAATGTCGTGTCCAATGGCTTGATCTGAGTAGGGGTTCGATGTTTACTGCTTGTATTGTCCTTGGTTGGTGCAGTAGTTTGAGCAGCCCCCGGCCCCCTGGACCCAGATCCACCAGTCACAACATACTCTTAATAGGTGTCTCTTGAAACAGAATTTATATTCCAGGAAAAAGGGGGAGAGGGACTAAAGGGGGAAAATGAGAAAAACAGAGAGAGAGAGAGAAATTATATAACAGAGAATGTTCTATCTTAGCATATTTCTGATATATTCTATAGAAAATGTCCAAATTGTCAGAGTTAAGAAATTTGCTACTATGGAGAATTATGTCAAAAATCATAGCATTTTGCTGGAACAGGTATTTGCTGATTTCTGTTTTTTCTTCTAAAGCTCCAGATAGATCTCCTATACTGGAGATTTTTTGGTAACTCTAAAATAATTACTCTCCTAAATGGGAAGGGGCTAGTTAATTTCTTCAGTAAAACTGTCAGAGACACTTAGAGTCACTGAAATATTTGTCTTTGACAGTAGGCGAATGCTAGCAATTAGGCAACAAGTGGATGTTTTTGCAAAATTGTAAAATATTTTTTTAAATCTATTACTGTTCCTTTCCTGACTCCTCTGACAATCATCAAAATATTCCACAGCTTGATAAACTGCCCATGTCATACGCGTTGCCTCATTTTCACTGTGCCACTCGCATTCATGCACCTATCCAATTTGTATAAAGACTTATTTCTCAGCTGCTGTCAACCAGTAGCTTACTAAGATATCTATCAATGGCTCTAAGCATATATGAGGTTTTATATGTGAAAGTCCAGTCATTAGTGTCACAATTCCCGAGAGACGTCTGAAAGCAGAAACCTAGTCACTCAGAAACTTAAGAATATATAATTCATTGTATGATCTTGCAGTCAGTGAACACATATAATTCTATACATACCCTGGTATTATTCTAGAGGGAAAAATTCCCGTGAGCCTAAAACACCACAACCTAGAAATTATTCAGTAATTTTCCCAACACATTGTATTCTATTCACTGGTAATAATTGTTGTTACAAAATTTACTTAGGTTTATAATAATACAGGGGTAAATGGAGTAGTAACCACCAGATTGAACATTTTAACATCTAGGTTCATGCTACATTTTAAAAAAAAGTGGGGGGGAAGCTTTTTGAAATTGCACTGTACAGCTGAGACCTATGCATGCAAATGCAGTAAGTGCTGTTTCCTCAGGAGAAGAGTGGAGTAGGAACCAAATAGACACCCTTGTTCTTAGTAGTGCAAACAGGGCTCGCACCCAGCGGGTGACTACTCCCATACCTAGAACTTGTCACCTCCTGATTGTTCAAACATCACTGCTGGATATAGTTCAGAAGTGACAGCTCCTATGCTCTAAATTTCAGAGTAACGACTAACACAATTGGAATTCCTCACTCCCAGGTATAACCAAGAATACCACAAAGGTAAAATTCTATTGTTTAGTAGATCAATAAGTTAACTGGACAGATTGATGAACTTAATACACTCCTTAAACTTCCAGTTTTAGAATTTACAAAGCACTTTCCTACTAATTATCTCTTTTATTGTTAAAAAAAAATCCAACTATGGCACCAGCCGAGGACAATACGTGCAGTAAACATCAAACCACTACCCAGATCTAGCCAATGGACAGGACATTCTCCACGGTTGAGCGGAGAGTGGGGACTGACTTTCACACATATTCTGGTGCCCCATATTTGACCACGTCTCCTGGATGGGGAGGCCTGGTGGCACTTAGAGGAAGGATAGCAGGTTACCAAGAAGAGACTTGATACCCTATGAGTATATACAGGGGGAGGAGGTCCCCCTCAGTCACAGTCATAGGGGAGAGGAGTAAAAGGAAAATGGGAGGGAGGGAGGAATGGAAGGATACAAGGGATGGGATAACCATTGAGATGTAATATGAATTAATTAATTTTTAAAATCCAAGCTTATTGTATTGATCAGATTATAGAGTTGATAAAAACTACTATCGGCAAGTGACTTATTAATTCTCATTTCCAAACTCTGAATTTCATTGATACTATATTATATGCTCATTTATATCTTTGCAATAAAACCTATACAAAAGAAGTGTATTAAAACAGTGACCACACTCGATAACAGACTCTTTATGACTTTGCCACACCTGAGTTAACTGAGGTCGCCTCAGATCTCCTATTCTTTTACTACACCATCTCCAGATCTCCAGAGTCCCGACTCAGTATCTTTCTATTAAGATTTAATAAGAAAAAAAAAAGAATATAGCAAAGGAAAAAAACTGGCTTTACTGGCAGACTTACCTCAAAGTAGCCATCAGAATTATATAACCAACCAGATGCACTTCCTTTGCACACTGAGACACAATTCTTCCAACACAAAATCCAAAGTGCACACATCAGCAAGAAAGGGAAACCAAACTAAGATTTTCTCATTACCCAGTGCAATAGAGAGCCTGTTGTTTTGTTTATTCTTATGTTCGCGTAACAGCTATAATAGGTCTTATAACAACCTTTCTCTGATAATTTCCAGTATACTTCAGACATTTTGCCTTGATTCTAAATATAGAATCAACTATTTAAAATGAACATCAGCACTTTCAGCGTTGTATCATGAAAAAATGAGACGGATTTGTGAGAAACTGTCCATAAAAAGCACATTCTTTCCCATTAAGAGTAGATAAAGAAAATGCTAAAACAGGTTTAGGATTTTCTCTCAAGGACTAATAGAGGGATGGAGGGAGTTTGGGGGGAGGGAGGGTGGGACTGGAGGTGACGAGGGAGGGACTACAAGCAGGATGTAAAGTGAGCAAATTATAAATTTAAAAAATTTTTTCAATTCATCTCATTGTTTTCAATAATGAGTGCCATTGCTACATTTGCCATGTAAGTCATGTCTCATCATATCTTTCTTGTTTGAAAACAGGTGTCCTGGGTGTGAGACCCGCCAAACTGATCATCTGTTCCTCTGTGTGATCAGTTCCATAATTGATGTAACCCATGGGTACAGTTAAGAGCTCTGGCAGCAGAAGGGTGCTTCCAGTTAGATGCACACTGCAGATGGTGCCTCCAGTACTCATGCAGCAGTGGCATGCAAGTGCTCACTCTAAGAGCACAGTAGATGAATCCAAGCTA